>NC_052944.1:105255222-105995222 GCF_013358895.1 Oreochromis aureus | reverse complement strand
AAGAACATTAGTGCATCAGAACATGTTCTGTTATTTTTCTTTGTGACAATAAAGAAGAATTTTGCTCATCATTCAGTTTTTCCTTCAGTCATGACTCACTTTGATTTTAAAGGATCATTAAATCGACCATGTGACCTGAAATACTTTGATTCTGACTCAGTGTAGAATTCTGATATCAGCGTGAAAGCAAAGGTTTATTTAAATCAGTCCCTGATATTTAACGTTCTCAGTGGATTCCTCCTGTGGGTCACCCACACAGCACATGTGCACAGTTTCATCACAAAACTGACACATGCTCATCTTCCATCCCTATTACATCATATAAAAATCCATCAAATAGTAAAATCACTGTTTATTATATGAAATCAGTTTTGTTTGCTCGCCTTGGTCGTGTACAGTAACCCTGGTTTTCTGATTCGACCTGATTTACTGTCTCAGGCAGTCAAATAAAGTCTCTGTGGGCTGAAAATGACTGAATTATTTTAGAGAACAGCTGAATGTTAACAAAACAAATACAAACATCAGCTTTGTTCACTTTTAGATTTCAGACAGATGATTTTACAAGACTCTGCTAAACATGACATCAGAAATGTTTCAGCTCATCAAACAAAATTTAATATAAACAAAGTTAAAAAAAACATATTTAAATGATGACAGTGATAGTCTCATATTATTCTTTGTATCATCTTTAACTAATGTTAGTAAGAGAAAGTAGTACTGAGGACATGAATCATTGAGATTTACCAAAGACAACTGCAGTAACATTGTGACATATTAATGGAAAACCAAATGAAAATCACATTAACTTCTTGTTCTTGATTCAGCACATATAAAGTTTATCAGATAAAAGCCATTAGTCTTGATGCTCAATCATCCAGGTAAGGAAATCCCAAAAAGTTGATTCTGTTCGTCTGGATGTTTTCAGTGGGAGAAACATTTCAGTGACTTCTTCAGTCTCAGCTGACTGCAGGTTTCCACAATCTTATAAACAGGACATTTGCATAATGACAGAAACCAGCCCACTGACTAAAAATGGGGTTTGAGGTCAGTTTATGATCATTATTTTGCAAATTAATATCACCACTGATCAACAACCACTGTTCAATGGCCATGAGTACCATTCACAGAGAGTTGGAGAATGGCTGCAATCACAGCATTGTAAGATGGTGACAGATGTACCCTTAGGCCCCCTCCTCGATTCAGAGATGGTCTTTCCCTTTTCACATAAATGGCCTCCTTGACTCCGCGCTCAAACCAGCGTTCCTCCCTGTCCAGGATGTGTACATCCTCATCATTGAAAGAGTGTCCACTGGCCTGTAGGTGTAAATAGACTTTGAAGGTGGTCTCTGCTTTTGAGAAGCTGGGGGGAAACCCAATTTTAAACTTGGGTATTTACTGTTTTATATGTTTTTTGTGTACCAAACTCATCTTTACATCAGTAAAAACTTTGAACTGTTGACCTGATCTCATCGTGCATTTGAATCGTCATTCTCTGTCACCAGCTCAAATCAATCATTTTCATTATGTTTCTGTCTTCAGTTTCCCAGCATGCTTCAGCTGTGGAGGTGTATCAGGGGGTGGAGTCTGTCCTGCTGCTCTGTCAGGTACCAGCTGGTGTTGCCAGTGACTCCACAGCAGCAGTGTGGGACCGTGAGGAGCTCCGCACTCCAACAGTTCACGTGCGTCTGCAGAGCGGTGACGATTTTAAAGAACAAAACAATCGATACACCAACCGAACATCACTGAGAGCTGACGCTCTGCAGACTGGAAACCTCAGCCTCACTCTGAGGAACCCTACAGTCTCTGACAGTGGAAACTACACCTGCACCACCCGCAAACATGGACGAGATCAGAGCAAGATCCATGTTCAACTGAAGGTCACAGGTCAGTGCTGCAGATAAAGGTTGGAGGTCAGAGTAGAAGTGAACTCTGATGTGAATTCATCAGAATCTGTTGGATGATGTTCAGGATGTTTGTGTTTGTGTTGATGACAGAACATCCTCCTCCTCCTCCTCCTCCACCTCCTCCAGTCTGGCCCATAGTTCTCTTTGCTCTTCTGGTTCCTGTGGTTCTGCTGGCTGCTGCCTTTGGTGTCTTCATGTATCCCAGATATAAAATGTTGAAGATGAGAAAAGGTGAGTGTGCGACTGTTTGTCTTATTGGATCTCTGAGTGAAACATCAGTGAGTGCCTCCCTCAGAATCAGCTTTAGTGATTTAATGAAGTTTAGACCTGTTTTCCAGCACTCAGAGTTTCATGTAAATGTTTATGTACTTATCAAGTTATGAGGGCTCAAAAATAATAAAAAAATAAATGTCCAGGTTTGACCTAATTCCTACTTTGTGGGCTTCTCACAAACTTTGCATGTCTTCATTAGATATGCTCAGGTGATTCTGTGAGGGTCAGATAGGAACTTTTTTCGGTTTTCCCTTACTTTACTCTAACAGCCTGTTGAAAGATTTACATGTGAAGGACTCAGAACAGATTTCATCAACATTCAACTCTTTGTTCTTATAAATATTCTCAGGGCAGATCGAGGACTGTGAGAGCAAACCTCTGATATGAGGGTTATTTTTTTAGAAGTTACAGGGCTAATGACGTTACTTTGATGGCACTTCTGAATCATAATGAAATGGGAAATCACCCTCACTGACATTTCTCTGTCTGGACATTCTCTCAGATTACCCTTTGGAGATGGTGGAGGTGGCACAGGAAGAGAAGTCTGTCCTGCTGCCCTTTAAAATCGATGAAGAAGATGGTGTTCCTCAGGACGTCAAAGTTGAGTGGAAACACCAAAACATGACGGTCTATGTGTATCAGAACAATGAACACCAGCATCTCTTACAGGACCAGTATCACAGAGACCGCACAGAGATGAATGAAGATCCTCTGAGAAATAAAGACTTCACTCTGACCCTGAAAGACCACCAACTTAGTGACCGTGGTGGCTACACCTGCAACGTCTACAACAAGAAGGGATAGATCCTGCTACACAAAGTAGTCTCACTAAATGTCACAGGTGAGGTGGGTGAGGTGTTCTGGGCAGACCCAGGACACGCTGAAGAGATTATCTCTCTCGGCTTGTCTGGTGTGATGGACTGAGTTGGAACCGGAGGAGTCACAGGAATTATTTGAAAAATAGGGTTGACATTTATTTAACCCAAAAATTATATTTACAAAAGTAATAAATGTTGAGCTCATAAAAGAGGTCAAAGAAACAAAACTCACCTCGGGCAAAACTGCAAACTTTAACCACCCAAATAACTGTCCAAACAAACATAACTGACCTAAACATGAAATGACACACAGGGGTATATATCATGGCTAGGGCTGGGTATCGTCACTGATTTCTAGAATCGATTCAAATTCGATTCACAAGGTCCCGAATCGATTTGATCCACAATTAGATTTAATTCAATTCGATTTGAATCTGGGAAATTTTGACAGTCAGAAATATTATAATTCAGATCAGTACATTTACATATTTTTGTATCTATAAAAGGGAATCTGACACACGCAAGACTTTATCAAAGGTGTGAGGTCACATCAGATGCCTTTGTGTCAAAGTAGCTGAAGATAAAACACAGAAAAACATGAAGGTGGTTTTCCTGGCCTGGGATTTTATAAAAATATTCTGCAGTACATCAAAAACGAAAGAAAACCATTAATAAACATATGAACGTTACCTCTGACGTTACAGCGGTTTTATTAGAGACACGGCTGAGCGTTTTGCATTTTGCATAATTTTAAAAAGTTTAAATTGGTTCAGTATTGAACGGCAGAAATGAGGTTTTCTTTTCAGAAGAATGTAAAAGGGAAAAAAAAAACAGCGGCCGACAGCGCTGTAAACAACGGTAGACTTGTGCGTAACAAGCAAGCGAATAATGCAGAAAACAGATTTTTAGACGGGAAACTGTTCTTGAAGTACAGAGAGAGAGAGAGAGAGAGAGAGAGAGAGAGCTGTGCATGAAGTGTGATTTTATCGTGGTGGAAGCAAAACAGTAAAAGTCAGAGTGAATTCATGACGATGTTTATGTGAAGCGTAGTTTGGATCTTCTTTTGCTGCTGGTTCAGTCAATATTGTTTGGAGAGAGATCAAACTAACAGCTTTAGAATCAGCACAAAAACAGCGTGAACACAAAGCGCCGACCCGCCGAAACATCAGAATCAGCGAGCTGTCGGCTTTCAGCCCCGACCGTGAGAAAGGCGACATCTAACTGATTCTGATCCGCGGGTCGCGCTGTGTGCTTAAGTCTTTGTGCAGAATCTGTGTACCTGCTCTCATTTACTGTCTTAGCTGTTTGGTGGTTGTTGAAATTTTGTGAGATTTCACCTGAGATTCTGGCATTTCGGGCAAAATAAATTTATATTAAAAAATTGATTCAGGATTTTAATGAATCGATTTTACATTATCCAAGCCAGAATCGATTTTAATCGATAAATCGATTATAAAAACCCACCCCTAATCATGGCTGATCAGACAGCTATGACATAAGATGGGTAACTAACCAAAACACAATCATAAAAACGATGCAGTACAATGTAGTTTGTTAATAAACTAAACACCAAAGAAGAAAATCAAAACTACTAAACCCTAAACTCGATATTTAATTAAGTACAAATACTTTGTTTTTAATTAAAGAAAATACACATTCTCCCCTTCAGCAGGAAGTGGTGGTGCAGTCCAGCTTCAAATGTTGGCCACCACTTTTTGCCTGGCAACTCACAGGGATGTGGATGATGGGATGATGATGTGGATGTAACTCTGCTGTGGAGATGTGAAAAAGTGATGGTCCACACGTATCAGAGAGACCAGAGTCAGCCTCACATACAAGGGCGCACTGAGATGAAGAAAGACCCACTGAACACTAAAGACCTCAGTCTGACCCTGAAAGACCTCCACCTCACTGACAGTGGAGTCTACACCTGCACCGTCTACAACAAGGATGGACACATGAAATCAGTAACTCTCAGTGTCAGAGGTGAGAGTAACATCTGTTTGTCCACATTACAAATCCTCAATGAAAAAGATCCAATCAAACAGCCTGTGATGCATCATGGGAATGTGACATATGTAGAATCAGTGCAGGTTTGCTGTATGTGAGTTGAGCCGTACAGTGCAGGAGAGAGAGGGTGGCTCCTGCCTCTGTTTTACAGTCCATGATTGTATAGAAGCTGTTCCAGAGTCAGCTCATGTTCACATATTTATGAAGTCTTACACTGGAAAGTCTGCTGTTGATCTCAGTAAATGAACGGGGTTTCCTCATTCCCTGTACACAGACTGGCAGATGTTGATATAAGAAGATGACGTGGTGCTCTGTAGGAAAACAGAACAAGTCCACCATCAAAGCAGACTGTTTTCTCAGTTTGATATGTAGGACTGTGTCATAGCAGTAATCAATCATCAGGCACATACAACCAATGTCATGTACTTTGTTTCCATGCTGCCATAAAATGTCATATGCTATTCTGCTTCTCACCAGAAACGCCAGACACAGGTGTCCAAAAGATAGACACGTCTGACGCACGTAAGCAACTTCCTCACAGAGCTTGGTAAACACATCACAGAGTGATTCATGTGACATTAAACTGACATTGTGCAGTAATCAGGCAGCACCTCATAAGTGTTGGTAAATGATTCACAGTGGTCAGTTTCTCCATCACAGTCTGATCTGTGGCTGATGTTTTATTTCTGGAAAGGTTCTTGGCACATTACAAGAGAAATGAACAGATTGTACTGTGTACCATCAAAGACAGAAGGAACAAACTGGGTCCTCCATGTTTGTAGTTCCCTATTATACAGTTGGTGGTTACACAGCTGGACGATCACACTTACTGATATCTGTCTGTCTTTTTTTTTTTTTTTTTTTTTTCTGCCTGTCCCATTTGGTTCTTTAGCCGTCAGAATTGTTGTCTGCAGACCAACAAGGATACCCAATGGATTTACTTTGATCAAATGGATCATCACAGCCTTGCCGTATTGGTCCATTTGATCAACATTTGTTGTTATTATTTATTTTATTTTATTTTCAGTTGTTACAGACGGGACAGAAATGACTGAGGGATAGGAAAGGGAGAAAGAAAGATGAAGAAAAAGAAAAACAGAAGGGAAGAGGGACCGTGAGAAAGGGCACTTACAAAGAGAAAGAAGAAAAAAAAATCTCCTGGATCACCTGTTGAGAGAAAAAAAAGAGAAAACAAGCAAAAAAAATGCATCACAGACTAATGAAACTTCAGACAGGCAAATCAATGTTGGAGCTAACACTGGCACAGATAATGAAAGTGCTGACAAAGGTCAGTAAATGCCTCAGAAATGTTGGTAAATCATCCACAGAGGGCTGTAAACATACTGAGATGGATCCATAACTTAATTCAATTTTATATTATTTATATATGCTGATATCTGTCTGTCTGTCTCTCTTGACAAACCATTTTTCATTCTACATTTCAGAAGAAACACCAAATACAGCTGTCCAACAGGGAGACACAGACCAGGAAACAACTCAAAGAGGTCAGTAAACACATCACTGAAGGATTCATAATACATCATCTGTCTACCATCAAAGAGGCTACAGAGTTAATCCTCTATGTTTGAAATCTAGTGTTATACTATAAAAAGCTGCTGGTTAGTCAGCAGCTGATGGGAGGATCACACTTAATGACATCTGTTTGTCTTTCTGTCTCTCTTACACATGATATTCTACTGTATTTCTCAGACTGATTTACAACTCACTTCATTTGTTTTCTGGGAAATTACGACCAAATATTTCCAAATTGAAGGCCTGAAATAAGATAATAATCATCAGGCAAATACAGCGAATGCAAAGTACCTGGTTTCCTGTCTGTCTTGACACATCATATTCTATTCTGCGTCTCATAAAAAATACCAGATGCAGATGTGGAACATGGAGTCACACCTGGCACAGGTCAGCAACTTCCTCACAGAGGTTGGTAAACACATCACAGACTGATTTATGTGACATTAAACTGACATTTTGCAGTCATTTCTTTCAATGACAAGAAATTTGAATTGAGTAAAATGTGATTGACAAACAGAGTTTTAAAAAGTAAAAGAAAATTTTCATATAACTGATTTAAAGAGTGTAAAATGAATGTTCTTGTCAAAATGTATTAATTCAATCTCACTGAAGATCACATAAACTAAATGAAACATGGAGTGAATTATAATCAATACTCACTGAATGTTTAAATGTGATGCAGTTTCTGTTACAGGAAAGAAGGAAATTTAATAAAATAATTTTATAGTTTAAATTTAAATTCTATTTTTAATCATCGGTGTAGAAGAAGTCAGAGAGAGAGAAAGAAGGTGTGGGTGTTGAAGGCATCCAACAGGAGAGAGGGGAGAAAGGATGGGCGGGTATAGAAGTAAGGTGTAGAAGATATTGGGGGTTCCTCCCTTTTAACTTCTGTGAAAGGAGCAGGTCAGCAGGCTGGATCTAAGAGGTTCATGTTGAAGATACCAGCAGAGACGGATGAACAATCACACTTATTGATATCTGTCTGTCTCTCTTGATAATCCATTTTTCATCTCAATCTCTCAGAAAAAAACGACAGATACAGATTTCCAGCAGGGAGACACGTCTGACACAGGTCAGTAAACACCTCACAGAGCTTGAGAAATGCTTCACACAGGTCAGTAAACACATCATAAACCCATTCAGAGTCCTGTGTTGTTTGCAGGAGTTAGGCAAATACTGCTCGCATAAACCAAAAAGAGTCGTCCTGTCAGAATTACATGTTATTAAGATACCAAGTTAGAAACACCAAAACATGTGTGTGACCACAGCACACGAGGCAGCTGTCCTGACCTGAACTCAGTGGATCCTAATTTCACACCGTTAGATGACTTTCAGACTTTTATACAGTTTGATTTATCGCACAACACCAGAGGCCCTGAACGCATCGTGCGACTAATTTAGATCCAACAGACAGAAAATATCAGGCCAAAACTAAAACTAGTAATCAATCATCTCGCATAAACAACCAGTGAAAAGTACCTGAATTCCTCCAAACAAACTGTTTGTCTTCACACGTCATATGGTCCTCTGCTATTCAGAAGAAACAACAAAAACAAATGTCCCACAGGAAGAACAGTTTGACACAGGTCAGTGAACGCCTCATAAATGGTGGTAAATGATTCACAGTGGTCAGTTTCTCCATCAGTCTGATCTATAGCTGACATGTGCATTGCTCTGGAAAAGTTCTTGGCTCATTACAAGAGAAATGCACACATTGTCCTGTGTACCATCAAAGAAGGAAGGAACAGATTTGGTCCTCCATGTTTGTAGTTCCCTATTAAAGAGCTGCTGGTTATACAGCAGCTGATTGGATGATCTGTCTGTCTGAACATAACATTTTCAACTCTACATCTCAGAAAACAAGCAATGGAAAGACCTTGGCTTCCTCTAATCTTTTTGTCAAACTCGGAGTGAACAAAAGCAGGAAAACAGTAAAAGGTGCAAACTGTGAAAGTGTAGTTTATTTCATGAATACAAACATTTTTACAGTCCACAGAGCAAAGTAGCATAATGATAAATGGATACTACAACATAACATGGGCTGTGCGAAGTAAAACTCATCGTCTTACAAGTTGTTATAGTCTATAAACTTAGAATAAACCATTAGAAGTCATAAACCAGAAGAGCAGAGACATTTTTGAAGAAAATGGATGATAACAAAGCAGGTAGCAGCTGACGACAAGCTGCACACACAGGCGCCGTCTTGGATTGAGAAAAACTTTAAGCTGATTCTTCCTCAACTTAAATAAACCCTTGATATTAGAGTTTAGTGTTTAAGGCATCTATTAAAAACAGTCAGTGATGGAGCTGCTTCCTCTCAGTCATTTCAACATCCTCTCTCCTTCCTTTGAGCGTGATTATCATGACACCGTGATCAACAGTATCAAAAGCAGAGGTGGGATCCAACATAACCAGAATGGTGTCCTCTCCAGAGTCTGCTGCCATCAAAGTGTCACTAGACACTCACCACACTCCAGAGAGGGAATCCAGTGAAGATCTTTACAAAGGGAACAGACAGAAGACGGGAAGAGCAAAACTAAAAACCATCTTGGTTCAACAAACAATCCAGCCATATGTGACAGCTTTAAAAGTGGCTGCTGATGAGATCATTAGTGAGATTGATTCATATACAAACATAGTGACAGACAGCTGCTTTGTCCCTGCAGTCTCTGCTTTTCTCTGGAATATTGTCCTCATGTCCAGGGATGCTGCAGTCTCTGCACGATGATCAGGTGTAGACCACCTGAGGGCTGAGTGGGATTACACATAACATGAATCAAAGCTTTGCCCACTCCTCTGTGTGAGACTGGAACATGTGATGTTACATGTGTGTCATTATGAGACCAGCCTGGATCCATCTGATGGTCTCTCTGACTCTCCTCTGTCTGCTCCTCCAGGATGGGGGAATACTGTTACTGGATGGGTGAGCCAAAAGGTGGCCAGGCTGTGGCTCAAAGTGGACGAAATGGAACTGGAGTATGAAGAACAGACCCTCTGTTAGCTTGTTGTGGTTCATACACTGTAAAGTATGTGGTGTAACTATGATACCATAAACATGAAGATGCAGCTTTGCTTTGACCTTCCTCTGCTAACAGCTGAACAACCTCAGCCAGCTGTTTCTCTAACATTAGAAGCTCATAATGATGATGATCCAGAGTGTGTTGTTCCTCAGTGTTGTTCCCGGTGCTGCTGTGCTGTTTCCTTGTGTTCTGATGGATCTCCATCTATAGCCGTGTGCTGAAGCCTGAGTGTGTTATCCATATCAGTGTGACATGAACTCTAATCTGAATGTGTTGTAATGGTTCATTAGAACAAACTTGCTGCATGTATTTATTTATTCACTGAGTATCAAAGTGTTGAACTGTGAGGTAAAAGTTCAACACTTTGCCAGGTCTCTCTTGGAAATGAGATTTTAAATCTCAATGAGATTTTTACCTGAATAAATAAAGGACTAAAAAAGGAAAACTTTAACATTGATTCCTTCTCTGTGTAAAGCTGGTGTCATATGTTGTCTTCATATAAAGTTTTAATATCAGATATACTCAACTGTACGTGTTATTCTATGTATTCTGTAACCATTACGATAGATGACATGTTTCTATAAATGACTCTGTGATTGTTGCTGTTGTGATGTTTTGTTTTTTGATCCTCTGCAAACACAAAGACCACCTGTTTGTGTAGATCAGTGTTTCCCATGAAACAAACTTGTAAATTCTGTATTTTAATCTCTTCCACTGGAGTTCTTTGTGGACATAACATGAACCTGATACCAAGAATGTAGTTTGGATCATTCAGCATCATTAATGCTGAGGCAGCCAGGAAGTGTGAAGAATGAATTGTACATTGTTGGATCAATAAAAACAGTGTTTACATTCAAAAACATCCACCTTCTGAAACTCTGTTCATTTACACTCTCAGTACTTGGTTTGGGCTCCAGTACCATGAGTTACTGCATCAGCTCCTGCTGAGGAGTCACTGAGGCTCAGGCTGGTCTGACTGTGACCTTCAGCTCATCCAGAGTTTCTCATCTTCATCTTAATAATAACAGATTCTCCGAGGTGTTCAGGTCAGGAGAGCTGGCTGACCAATCAAACACAGTAATAAGCTTTTGGTTTAGTGTGTCTATGACCAGCTCCTGAGTCCTGCTGGGAAAGGAAACCAGCATCTCCATGAAGCTTGTGAAGAGAACGAAGTATGAAGAGCTCTGAGGTCTCCTGGTAGATGCTGTGTGGACTCTGGAACTGTAAAGTCACACCAACAGTCACTGCAGTGTCGCAGTTAGACAGGAAAAACTGTTTTTTACAAATTAAACACATCACTTATGTGGTGTGTTTATGGAAAACAGTTGCTAATATTATTGTCAGCATGGATGACATTAAATCAGTCTAAAAGTCCTGTCTTGCAGGTCTTTTCATTTTCATGGATTCAATCTGGTTTGGTTTCAAATTTTTACCAAAATAAAAGTAGAAAATTGAATTTAGATCCATTGTGTATGTTCCAGGAGTGTGAAAGTCGATGCAATAACTGTACAAAGGAAGTCAAAACGAAGGCAGCTAAGGTTATGAACTGCTGCTATGTATGTATAAGTGTATGTAAACCTCTGTATGTACAAACTGTACAACACTGTCCTTTATTTCACGCCTGTTCACTGTACTGTTAAAATTACAGTTAGTCTAAAAAGTAAGAAAACTTGTCTTTGCTTGGTTGGTTTCCTTTTTGTATCAGTATTTCTTGGCTAAATGTCCCACACTTTTAGAAACTCTGTTTATTTCCTTTTCCATGGTTTGTCTAATCCACACAAAGTCACAAGTGTGCATGCAGGCTCAAATATATACATCCACCCCTCCTTATGTAACCCGTTTGTGTGTTATGTCTGTCGATGCGTTGTGTTCTGGCGTATGAATAAGAGGCAGGAGACGACACTGGATCTGTGGGCTGTTTACTGTAAATCGCAGCAACATCTGCTACACATCGACATACAGAGCTACTGTCTGTGTTGCACACCTGCTGGGACACCTCTCCTCCAACCATGCTGAGTGGAGTTGTGTCCTGCAGCTTTATTTATTTGTTTTAAAATATCAACTTAAGCTCTCAAAAAACAGCAAAAACACAAAATAAATAATATTATCACTGAAAAATCATCCAAAACAACTTATAAGAACAATAAACAAAACAATTCAAAACCAATTAAACAATCAGACAAACAAATACAACTTAATAACCAGGGTCCAGCATTTTGGTGCTTATAATGTAAACTTAAACTCAAATCCAATTATATTAATGAATTGTCATTTTCCATTTAACAGGTAATATAACACTACACCATAAAATCAATTATTGAAAAACTACATCCCAGGAACATAAAAATTATCTCCATACCTGCAAAATATGGAAACACAAAGCTGTGATCTGTGTGTGCTGCGCTCTTGCTAGAGTACCTCTCCTGACAAGAGAACAGCCATCAACAAAATACCGCAGTGATTTCTTTCACCTGCCGCTAGCGACCAGGCTCACTTAGCATGCCAGTACTACAGCTGCATCCTCGGGCTAAAACTCATTAAAAACTTCACATAGACAGGAGATTACATGAAATATTTAATTAAAAAAAGGATGTTTTGGTCAAATTCAAAACCATTTAATACATATGTTACACTTACATTTGGTTAACTGACCACTTTTCTTGGCATAATTGGTAAAATTTACGATTATATTTAACTGAATTTGGTAAGCAGAAGAAAATGGATGAATGGAATAACAAGAATGAGAGACATTCAATTCAATTTCTGAATAGTTGAATAAAAATGAGAAATATATCTATAATTCCAGAGGCCATCACAGTCAACAGAATGACATCTAATAAACATCAGTCTATCTTCGTCTGCTGATCCAGTTCAGGTCATGGAAGAGTGAGAGGCAGGGTACATTCTGGACAGATCACCAGGCCTTTGTAGGACTAACACAGAGAGACAAACATGCACACTCACATTCACACCTGTGGTGAATTTAGATTCAGTTAACCTAACCTCAGTAACTGCATGTTTTTGGACTGTGGAGAGGAAGCCGGAGTACCTGGGGAGAACCACAGAGACACGGGGAGAACATGCAAACTCCACACAGAAAAAGCAGCCTGGATTCAAACCCAGGTCCTTCTCTTGCTCTGTGCCTCAACATTTAACTAAACACTTCCAGGAGATTCTGGAGAGCCTTAAAAAGGGTTTGTCTACAGACTGAGGAATAGTGCCACCTTCTGTTCTAACACAATATATATCTGCAGACCATCTATAAAAATGCTATCAAAATCCAATGAATGTGAGCAGCAACATGTTGTACAACGACTGCTCATTAGTCACCTGATTGTTTCCCCAAATGAACCAATGAACAAACTGTGAAACATATTTAGACATATTTCAGAGGAATTGTGCTCAGCTACATTTAAAATAAGATATGATTAAAAATATGGTTGTCTGTCCCTGTGTGTTGGCCCTGCGACAGACTGGCGACCTGTCCAGGGTGTACCCCGCCTCTCGCCCTATGACAGCTGGGATAGGCTCCAGCGCCCCCTGCGACCCTGAAAAGGATAAGTGGAAGCGAATGGATGGATGGATGGATGGATGGATACATTTAAAATATCTTCTAACTGTCTGCTTCAATAACAGGATGATTTCCACACTCTCTGAGCCTTTAAAGCATTTATAGATTAAGAATAGAATAGAATAGTCCTTTAATTGTCCCACAAGGTTAAATTTGGTTGTATCAGCAGCAAAAACACACATATACAAACAGAACAGAAACAATATTTTTACATATTTACATCGTGGACAATAGTTACCAAAGCAGAGCACTGTACAGTTATTAAAATTAGAATACAGATAAGTTGCAAACCCAGGTTGTAGTGTGCAAACAGAGTGGGATACTGAACAATGTTTGAATAGTTAAGAATATTTAGAGTAATTAGAAACGTGCAGATTGTTGTACCTGTGCATTAAAAAGTAGACATGTAGACATTAAAGTGAAAGGTCAGCTGAACCTCAGGACTGAAGGCCTCTTTGATTTTCATCAGTAAACTAAACAGACACAACACCATGAAATGCATGAGCTTAGAGTACTTTTGATCTTTTTTTCTTCAGTTTCATGTCTCGATGGCATGCTTTCCATTTACATTTTCCCAATTTTTCAGTTTATTCTTCTGAATCCACTTTATCAGTGTTGTCGTTTTAACTGAACTGGTTCTTATTTAGTGCTTTTCTACTCTACCTGAGTACTGAGGGTTGTAAAAGTCAGTGTTTTGTTCCCAATATGCTGATAGTGGTAGAGTGGTCCTGTGAAATGGAAAAATGTGATGAAAGCTGAAAAGGCCCAGAGCCAAAAAGAAAGCCAGACAGATCCTTTGGAACAGATGCCAGTCGGTGGCAGTAGTGGTGAGTATTCTTCTTTGTTTATTTGTACATTGTATTTAAAGGCAGTAAATATTTTATAAAAATAATAATACAACATGATAAAGGGAGCCTGAAGCCAAAACAGACTTATGAAGACAACAATGGTGACCTAAGCACAAAAAATAGATTCAAAAAGAGAAATAAAGAACAATTACACAGCAGATACACTGACAAACAACTAAAGCCTTTACACAAGTGTGTCGTAAAAAAAACATACTGAAAGTCAGAATTTTCTGGATTTATAGGGTGACGTATGTTAACATGTGAAGGTTATGAGTTAGTGAACTTTTAAAAGAAATGAAGTAGTTATAAAGCAATGATGAGCTGGTCCTGATGTTTTCAATAAAAAAAGAAAAGAGATTGTTTTAGGTGTGTGTGTGTGTGTGTGTGTGTGCTCGTGCACGCACTCTCATTAGTGTTTTTACTAAACATAGATGACCAACAGTCCTGCTCCTGGCCCCACCATGACTCATCTGTGAAAAGTGAAACTGAAAGAAAAGAGGTGTTTGCCGCAGTCTCTGCTGAGTCACTTTTGTTCTGTCTCTGCTTCATGTGTCTGCAGTCTGGCTGAGGATCAGATTCAACGGGACTTTGACTGCAGGATGAAGATGCTGCTGCTGCTCCTCTTACTTGGTAAGAAAGCTGCTCTGATTCTGTACAGGTTAACAGATGTTTCTGTGAGAGTTGTGTGCTGGGTTCAGCCATCTGTACTTTGGGTGAGGATCAGCATTTATACCACTTTTTTGTTAAGATGACGGTGTTACTGATGCTGATATTACTGCTCTACTTACTCGTTAAAGCTGCTCTTATTTCTCACACATTCAAAGCTTTCCATCTTTTTCTTTTTTCCCCTTTTGTTTCTGTCTCTTTTCGGTCTTTTTCAGTCGATATGTAGCAGGAGGTGACTGATTTATGTTTATTCCTCACGACTGCCACTCCTTGATGTGCTTGTAGGCACATTTATCATGAACATAAATATTTCATTTTTAATTTAATGCACAGGCCACATGCTTTATGAACAAATTTGTGTACTTAATAAATGATTTCTATATAACAAATGACATCATGTACAAAGGAGTTATGGTAGAAGCTGTTAACCTTACAGGCAACACGAAAAACAGAATGCAGTGATTTGCAGCTCACATATCTTGTTCACAAAAGAACATAGAGAACATGTCAAATGTTTAAATTGAAAAATATAATGGCAGCAGCACGGGTCAGAAAATTTGGGGCAGGGCAACAAAAGGCTGGAAAAGAAAGTGGTATTAAAACGATACAGTTACAGTTGTAACAGGTCAGTTGTAAAAAGGCGGAGCTTTACAGAAGTAAAGATGGGCAGAGGCTGGTGTGGTTGTTAGGACTCATCATCAACAGTTTATTATGTCATCAAAAGATTCTGACAATCTGGAGAAATCTCTGTTTGCAAAGGACGAGACTGAAAATTAATAGTTTATGTCCATGGTGTCTGGGCCCTGAGGCAGCACTCTAGAGAAACAGACGTGGTTGTGTGATGAAAATCATTGTATGGGCTCTGGAAAAGCTCAGTCATGCAGAACCTATTTGTTAACATAATTAGGAAACGCACTTAAATTGGACTAAAGCAAAGTGGAAAACTGTTCTGAGGTCAGAAGGTGAGGCCTGTATTACCTGTGTCGCCATTCTGTGACCATCAGCCATTACAAAATCAAAGTACTCATCTGCCTCATGTTTCTCCTCCTCAGTTTCCCAGCATGCCTCAGCAGTGGAGGTTTATGAGGGGGTGGAGTCTGTCCTGCTGCCCTGTCAGGTACCAGCTGAAGTTGTCAGTGACGCCACAGCAGCAGTGTGGGACCGTGACGAGCTCAAGGACCCAACAGTCCACGTGCGTCTGAGGAATGGTGATGAGTTTAAAGATCAAAACGATCGTTACACCAACCGAACATCAATGAGAGCTGACGCTCTGCAGACTGGAAACCTCAGCTTCACTCTGAGGAACCCGACATTCTCTGACAGTGGAACCTACACCTGCACCGTCCGCAAATATGGACGAGATCAGAGCAAGACTTATGTAGACCTCAGGGTCACAGGTCAGTGCTTTGGATAAAGGTCGGAAGTCAAAGAAGAAGTGAACTCTGATGTGAATTTTTAAAATGTGTTAAATGATGTTTGTTTGTGTTGATTACAGAACATCCTCCTCCTCCTCCTGCAGTCTGGCCCATATTTCTCTCAGCTGTCCTGGTTCCTGTGGTTGTCCTGGCTGCTGCCTTTGGTGTCTTCATATATTATAGATATAAAATGTTGAAGGAGAGAAAAGGTGAGTGATTATCAGAATCCTTTATTGTTATAAAACATCAGATGTTTGAGTCTGTTTGCATATTATTAATATTAATATCCAAACTGAAACTTAATGTGGTAACCATGGTAACCCTGGTAATCTTTTAGTCAACTATAAGGGATGCTTCAATTCTTCTGATGGTAAGGGAAACAGAATGAACTGAAGCTCTTACTGAAATATGTTTCATGTATTTAACAACATATTCACGACTTTCTCAACAGCTGACCAGGTTAAAATTAGCTTTGGCTAATTTAATTTCTTCAAACTCAAATATGACAGACTGATAAAATCAGATTGACAAACAGTCTCTTTCTTTTATCCTGAACTCGTTTTCCTTCCTCTGTCCTAAACTTTCACGCTCAGTTCATCCATAAACGTTTGCATACAGAATTATTAAAGCACCAACAAACAGACTCATCATGATGCTCATCAGATGCTCCAACATGGAAATGATCCAATAATCAACCTGATTGATGAGCTGCTGGAGAGGCTCCGCCTGAAGAAGACTCTTTATAATAACCATCAGTGATAAACAGTAACCAGCTAGTTACCTGAACTTTAGTAAGTACATATTGTACTGTTACCAATGGAATTTGTCGCAGTTAGCCAGACAAACCGTGTGGAATTATTAACGGACCCAAGATGTGGCACAACTGAGGTGAGGAAGCTTTATTTGTGGAGTGTGCACATACAACAAAGGCAAGGGTGGCAAAAACAGAACAGAGAAAACCTAAACTGGCAAAACTAAGCAAAAACAAACCTGAAAAAGGAGAAGCAGGAAGACATGGGAAATGATGCAGAATGACGGACAGTGATTACATAGACGAACCAGCAACTAACAGAGGCACACACAAGGCTTAAATACACAGAGGGATAAGGAGGGAATGAGACACAGAAGGAGGGCACAGCTGGGAGTAATCAGACATGACGGGACAGGGGAAACGTAAAGTGAACACACTGAGATCAGACACGGACCTTCAAAGTAAAACAGGAAACACACACACGCAAAGACACAGACTCAGAGACGCAGGCTTAACAGAGAGACCTGACTACACTAGAGGGGATACACAGGCAGGGATGAGCCAAAACAGAGGGAGCACAGACTAAACACTGGGAAACCAAAACACAAACAGTCATAATTCATAATAGGATTAAAAATAAGAGTACAAAAACCAAAAAACACTGGGTCACTGACCCAGAACTGTGACAGAATAATAATAAGTCATGTTTTATGCTTTGTTATACATCAGTGATCATTAGTGATTAGCAGCCAGTGAAAGTGAAAGTACGAGAGTTCAAAGAGACTCAGGGATTCACTACACCACCTCCATCCACAGCCTGCTTACTTGTGCTGTATAACAACAATTACAAACATTAGAGATGTTTACAAAGACATTTTTAAACTCTTTGGACTAAAGGTCACATTTGTGATGGACCGACATAAAATCTGTTCCCAGAGCTTCACATATAAATTCTTTCACAGGCTGTTAAAAGCTACAGGAGACTCAAAGGAGCTGTTGTTTTACAATCTGCTCTATCTCTATGAATAAAAACTATTCCTTTATAATAAATGCTGCAAAGAACCGTTTCAAAGTAAATGGTAAATGGCCTGTATTTGTATAGTGCTTTAATAGTCCCTAAGGACCCCAAAGCGCTTTGCACATTCAGTCATCCACCCATTCACACACTGGTGATGCTACATTGTAGCCACAGCCACCCTGGGGCGCACTGACAGAGGCAAGGCTGCCGGACACTGGGCTCTCTGACCACCACCAGTAGGCAACGGGTGAATTGTCTTGCCCAAGGACACAATGACCGAGACTGTCCGAGCCGGGGCTCGAACCGGCAACCTTCCGATTACAAGGCGAACTCCCAACTCTTGAGCCACGATCACCCCAGCAACATTTTTTTTAAATTAACCAGACTAAACATCCTGATGTAATGATTGTTAAAATAGTTGGCTCAGTGAAATCTTTTTATAATTTTCTAATGAAAAGCATCAGATTCAGTTAAGGACTATGAAGGCAAACCTCTGTGATATGAAACTCTTTGAGTACACAAAGACCTCATAAATGTTATTTATTTATTTATTTGTAGTAATTAACAGAGCTCTGGGAAATATCTGATACTTGTGGCCTTTGTAATCACAGCTCTTCTGCCTCTGGACATAATCAAGTGGAAGTGAGATACAGAAACATGATGAAAAGCTACTTTGATAATGGAGCAGACACACAAAAATGAATAAAAAACGACAGAGAACTAGAGACTGATGCTAACACAGGAGTGATAGCAGAGGAGATGATGGAGGATCAACCTCACTCATGTCTGTCTTCATTTTCTGTTCTCAGATTACCCTTTGGAGATGGTGGAGGTGGCACAGGAAGAGAAGTCTGTCCTGCTGCCCTTTAAAATCGATGAAGAAGATGATGTTCCTCAGGACGTCAAAGTGGAGTGGAAACACCAAAACATGACGGTCCATGTGTATCAGAACAATGAACACCAGCATCTCTTACAGGACCAGGATCAAAGAGACCGCACAGAGATGAATGAAGATCCTCTGAGAACTAAAGACTTCAGTCTGAAACTGAAAGACCCCCAACTTAGTGACCATGGTGGCTACACCTGCACCGTCTACAACAAGGGTGGATACATCCTGTTACACAAAGTAGTCTCACTAAATGTCACAGGTGAGAAAAGCAGCTGTTTGTGCAGCCTCACACATCAACACACAGCAGTTCAGCTCCAAGTCAGAGAAACACTGAGGACAGGAGTGAAGAGCTGCTGGTTACACAGCAGAGGACATGATGGAGGATCAACCTCACTGATGTCTGTCTGTTTCATGTTCTGCTGTCAGTTTTCCAGGCAGAGATGGTGGAGGTGACAGATGGGGAGGAGTCAGTCCTTCTGCCCTTTAAAACCACAGCTGACCTTAAGGACGTCACAGTGCAGTGGACACACAAGAACATGAAGGTATGTGGGTATCCAAGCTGGAGAGAACGACCAGACATGCAGGAACAGGCTTATGGAGGTAGCACACAGATGAATAAAGACCCACTGACAACTGGAGACTTCAGTCTGACCCTGAAAGACCTCCACCTCACTGACAGTGGAGTCTATACCTGCACCGTCTACAGCAAGGATGGACACATGCTGCTACAGAAAGTAGTGACTCTCAGTGTCAGAGGTGAGTGTAACAGCTGTTTGCAGAAAGTGTTTAGTGTGTCCATTGACACGGAGAATCCTCACAGAAAAACAGTTAAAGTTTTTTTTATCCAATAAGATAATGTTTTCTTACTTCAGTTATTTATTTATTCACTGGTACAAACTGAAATGATCAAACACTGTCATTAAAGCCTGCAATAAATGTTGTCATAACACAGAGTCAGTCTGATATCAGTCTGCAACTGATCAGAGTCAAGTTGGCAATGACATTCAGTCTGTTTGTGATAATACAGCAGTTAACTGTGATAAAGTCTCAGAATCACATATCTGTTGTTGTCTGCATAGACAACAATTCACATTTAACACAAACTCACACACAAGCTCTGGACGTCAGTTTAGTCACCACAAGTGCAGAATGTAAAGATAAAATCTATAAAGTCATCAGGAAGATTTTTATTTTATGTATTTATTTGTAGATGTAAAGAGGCTGCTGTCTTGTTTATTTTCTATTTGTCACTGAGCCATTACTTTGCTCTGAATTATGATGTAGCTTTGTCAAGCTCAATGTGTCCAGCTGAGTTGGTTTAAAGCAGGTTTTCTCAGTTAATGTTATTTCAGGATGGTGGTGTATGAGATAAGCTCTCTTGTTCATAATATTCACAGAGTATTTTAGTCCATAAAATACTAATATTTTGTGTTCTGTATTGATGCAAATTATTGGTATTATATTATATTGAGTTTTCCCCACCCCTATAAGGATGATTGCGTCCTAAGGTTGAAGGGGCAGTATATCATAAACAATTAAGTTTCATCAAACGATAGTAACCCCTCTGTGAATCTCTATCTAATTATGATAGAGGGCTGTGGACTTTTGTCCCTGGGTAGGGGCTCCCATAGCAAATTGGTCCTGAGTGGGGGACCAGAGAAAGAGCGATCCAAAAATCACTATGAGTGAAAAATCTAGGGAACAGTTTAAACTGCCCAGGATGATGCTGCACCCTGAAGCCAATCTTTGGAAGGCTGCCTGTGGGTGAGTGCCTAGTTTGGTGGGCCCCTGCACCATCGGGTTGGGAAACAGATCCTGACTATGAACATTTTTCTATATCTTTAACAACCCTCTTACAGGTGAAATGATAAAATCAAGGAAAATTTTACTTGTGTTTTTTTTTCCTCTCACACTAACACAGAATAATAGGAATAATTTAAAATCATTATTCTCACATACAAATTCATGAACAATGAGCCCCTGTGTTATCTTAAAGATCTCATAGTTATGTTATCCTAACAGAGCGTGTTACTCTCATACTGAAGGCTTATTTGTGATTCATAGAGTTCTTAAAGTAGAACGGGAGACTTTGGACCATCTTCTATGGAACCAGGATTCAGAAGACACACATTCCCTCTACTTTTAAGAGTCGTTAAAATTTCCTTTTTTGTCAAAATTAATACTTAGGGCTGTGAGTTGTGAGTATGATTCATGCAGTGCAGCAGAGAGATGGTGGCTTCTGCTGCCTCTGTCACGGTCCGCAGTGGCTGACCGTGTGGAGAGTGTTTGGAGGACCCAGGTGCCAACACAGATGAGCAGACAAAATTAACTTTAAACAGAGGTGAGCCTTTATTTGAGGCTGGAGTACATGAACTAAACTAAACGAGAGCTGAACAGGGACAGCAACTAAGGAGGAACCTAAACTGGGAAGAAACTAAGAACAGTGAGACTATAAGCAAGACTGTGCCAGAACATGAAGGAACTATGAAATATAAGAATAAGCAACATGAGTCATGACCTGCACAGAGACTTGAAACCTGACATGACAATAGGGCGTGGAACACAGACGACGCAACACAGACTGAACCAAACACAGAGACTAAATACACATAATGTAATGTAATTGCAAGGAGGTATTTCTGTAGTCTATTGATTACTAGATAGTGGAAAAGGGGTGGGGTTAAATAAGCTTATGCTTCTTCCTGCTCCTTTTTGAACATGAAAGTTACTTGTAGTTGTGGTTGCTCATTTTCCTTTTGTTTTGCTTTGTTTATTTGTCTCTTTTAATTCTATGTTGTTGTACTTTTTCAACATGTTCAAAATAAAGATTCAATCATCATCATCACATAAGGGATGATCAAGGGAAGTGGCCACCAGTGTTGGTCAAGTTACTTGAAAAAAGTAATCAGCAACTAATTACTGATTACTTCCCCAAAAAAGTAATCCCGTTACTTTACTAATTACTTATTTTCAAAAGTAATTAATTACTTTGTTACTTAGTTACTTTTTAAAAACACGATTTACAACCTGTGATAGGTTTATAGCTTAAACCGATTCGCTGGAACGTTGAAGGCAATGCAATTACACAGCAAGCAAGACACGAGTAGGCAACATTCTTTATGTTTCACGTGCACGGGAGAGAACTGGACAGGCGCCGTTCCTTCGCTTGACCCCAGTTGCTCTCGTCCGCTCTCCCGTAACACTGCTCTTTTATTGTGGTTACATGAATATGCATAGGTTCATTAACATATGACATCTTATATAGGTATGCATGTGAACAAAGAATACCGTGTGTGTGTGTGTGTGTGTGTGTATCTGTGTATCCGTGTGTGGGGGTCAAACTGTGACCCCAGGAAGACTCCCCAGAGCCGTCCATCTAAACAAAAGGCACTTAGACTAAAACAGATATAGATACGTTTATCCTACCATAAAGCAATAAGACAAGGTACAACCTCTCCCATGCTCCCAGAGTGCGGGTGTGAAAACCAGAACACTCTGGAATGCACACAATGCCGTTGCAGACTATTAAGGATCAAACCTCCTATCACTACACAATCGATTATACACCTCTAAGCATATATGAGTAAATATTTCTAAGCATAAATGACAATCACAATACAAATCTAACAACCTGAATAGGTGATAAAGTGATAGATCTTTCAGCCCAGTTCTACTTTTTCTGCATAATCCATCATACAAAATGTAATCAAATGGAAAAGTCTCTTTTTAAAACTTGTTTTATTAGTTTTAATCTTTTAACTTTATGCATCAAGCAAAAATCTAATTATATGCAACTTTCTCTGACTGGAAGAAATTTGTTTAACATTTAAACCTATTTTCTGCACATTCCAGCACATAAAATAAAATATGTTTTTGTGTTTACACTCACTCTTTCAAATAGATGCAAGTAAAACACAGCAGAAAATAAATAAAATCAAAGACTAGCGGTCCTGTTGCTCTTTTTTCACCTGTATAGCAGGAGTGGGGCAGGTGGAGGTTTGCCCTGGTGCAGGTGTGCTGCAGCGGTCAGTGGAAGAATCCGCGAGTTTCTCTGTGAATTTCCCATTACGTCGTAGCGCACTCGGTGCTTGCTCGGAAGTTTAGGGGTTTTTTTCGCTGTAAAAAGAAGTTTTCTTCCCACGCACAACGGACACTAATGTTTTTGTCACTTTTTATGGAATCAAACTCAAAGTAAGGTCAGTACTTACACGCTTTAAACGCTGCATGCTCATACTCTCTCCCGCACTCGATATATTATCCATTGTTGATATTGTCTAAAGGCGAAGAAAGATGCCCAACGGATTTACTTTACCAAATGGACCATCCCAGCCTTGCCGTAATGGTCGATTTGATTCACCTTTAATTGTTTATTTTATTTTCATTTGTTGTATGCGGGACAGACTTTACTGGGGGGAAGAAAGGGGAGAAGGAAGGAGGGAAAGAAAGACAGCGGGGAAGAGGGACGGGGAAAAAGGGCAAAAAACAAAAACCAACAGAATAAGCAGACAAAAAAATACATATTGACCACCTGGATCACCTGTTGAGAAAGAAAAAAGAAAACAAGCAGAAGAAAACAAGAGTAATAGAATAAACAACATCACAATGATATATGGGAATATGGCAGTAAATACTAAATGTTAAACATTATTGTGCAGCACGTAAGATTGACAGCGCACAGTGTGCTTTGAGGTAGGAGCCAAAAAGGGTGTAGTTTGTGTGTGTGATCACCCGTGTGTACACCTGTGAGGATGAGCGCGCTTGATTTTTTAAAAGGTTCCTTCATGTAATGATCTGCTAGAGGGTGTGGGGGGCCACTGCCCCGTCCTCCAGGGCATGAAGCAGGTGTGGAGGAGATCAAAACTCCAGACATCCAGAGGCCCCCAGAACACAAGAGACCAAGGAAGACCAACAGAGGGGCAGCCGCGCCACTATCCCAGAAAGAGCTGAGGAGAGTCCCAGATGAGGGGTCACTCAGCAGCCGCGAGCAGAAGCCAGGGGGTTGCAGTGGCGTGCCCGTGAGCTCCGCCGGCAGCCAGCTGTGCCAGAGTGACCGAGCCCCAGGCCGAGAGGCCGAGGGCACCCCACCTCCGAAGTGGCCTGAGCGAGCCCCAGGCTCCAGGCCCCGATAAGCAGCCACCAAGGAGTGAGCCGGTGTGTACCTGGGCGCCCAACCCCGGACACAAAGAACCACCAACGCACCAATGTCTGAGGGCGTCCGCCACCAGCAGGGGAAGTGGTGGGGGGAGATAGGCCTCCAAACCTTGGAGGGCCTGAGATGTCCCCAGAGAGGTGGCGTCTGATACCCAACCTGACATATAGACACAGACATACAGGCACACACAGATACAAACATCCATTCCCACCCTCATGCTCTCGATTGCAATTACTCCACACTCAACCAACGTAGAGACAGACATAAAGAGATGCTGTACACACAATCACACTCCCCAAGCGTACTCTAAGAACCGGGTCTAGGTACCTTTGTGCCCAGACCCAGGTGGTGTTACCCTTTTCCCTGCGGTGGAGAGAAGCAGACCGCCCCGACTCCGCAGCAGCAGGGAGGCCCCACATTCCAGACCCCAGTCGGACGGCCAACTCCTCCTCCTAGCCCCCCCGCTCCAGCAGGCCGCAGAGAACGGGGGTGTGAGAAGACTCCAAACCTCCCTCCACCCGCTCATATGTAGTGTTGATGTATATGTGTTCTAAGGTGCATTTAAAACCCAGGAGGGCATGGAGCTACCTGCCAGAGCAGCAGGTAAGTGCATAGCCCCTCCTGCTGGCCCTCAATGTCTACGTGTATTTAAAATTGAGAGGTGGGCAACGACGCCAGGGGTGAGGTGTACACCCTGTTGGTAATTTGGATTCCGTGTAGCGTGCCCACCCCCAAGATCCTATATGTATGTGTAATGAGAATGTGAGTAATGTGAATGTTTAAGTCGTGGGATAAAATTGAGGCAGAGGCAGCCAGAAGGGGACAGAGGGGGGGGATGCCTCCTCTGCACCCTGGTGACACACCCCTACCCCAAGGCCCTGCATGTGTGGGTGATTGTAGTGGAGCGGGAAGAGGGAGGCAGCTGGAGATGGGGAGGGAAGGAAGGGAGGGGCAAGTGACCCTTCCCTGGGGCCAGCTCCCCCGCTGACCCCAGTAGGCACCCCTGCAACCCGCCAGGGAAAGGGGGCCCAGGCCCATCCAGACCGGGGCCCAGTGCAGCAGCGCCGCCCGGCCCCACAGAGCCCGGGACAGTCCACCCGACCCCACCACAGAGAAAACTGCACCCACCCCATCATCCACTCATCTTCCAGACTACACAAGACAATAGACGCCCAGGCCGAGATCTTCCTCCACCTCTCCTGTATCTCCCCTCCTGCAGAGAGAGTTCCTGAAGAAAGGAAAGCTCCTGCAAGATGTGACAACCTCCTCCACCAGTTGAAGAGCCCCCCAGGTGGCTCGATGCACCGGCGGCACCCTGCGCCAGGGCTGGGCCCCCATACACCCACCCGCCCACAACCCCGGCAGCACACCAACCAGGACCCAAACCCCTGAGGCCCGGCCAGGGCCCCAGCCCAGAGACGGAGCGCCCCCAGAACCTCACGCCCGTCCCGGATCCACCCTGGGGCAGCCAGGCTACCAGGTCAGTAACCCACGTCCGTCAGCACAGACCCTCCCCTAGCCCCGCTGCACGCAGCCACGAGGAAACCGTCACCTAAGAGCCGACAGAGCCCCTAATTGGCCATGACCGCTACCCGGGTTGAGCCCCCAAGGAAGATGCTCCTGGGGAACCCCGATGCCCTAAGCCTGTCCCTACCCCACACCAATCACAACAGTGAAGGTGGGACCAAACTATGACCCCCACCCCACTAGGTGATGGAGCTGATCAAAGGAGCCCAGAGCAATTGATCTGATGTGGTGGCAGAGGCTGTATCAAGACTAATGTAATCTAATAGATAATTTCTATATTGGTTAGAATTAAGATCATTTTATTTTTCCAGTTCATGAGGACTGTTTTCTTGGCTATGCATAGGGCAGTGAAAACCATATGGGCTATATTCTTTTCCGTAGTGACATTATCTAAGCTGCCCAACAAACACACTAAAGGGAAGTTGGAATGTTACATTTCAGACACTTTGATAAGTCTTCACATATCTCGCGCCAAAACTTCTGAACTGGTGGACAGAACCAAAGAGCGTGGATATAATTGTCCGGTGAATTGGTTTGGCAGTGTAAGCAGTTGTCGGTAGACGTAAAGCCCATCTTGAACATCCGATGACCTGTATAGTGCACTCTATGTAGTATTTTGTATTGAATTAATTGAAGACTGGGATTTCTAATTAGATGAAAGGTTTCTAAGCAAATCTGAGACCAGAAGTTTTGGTCTAAGTTAACTGATAAATCCGCTTCCCATTTTGCAATAGGAAGTGATATTGATTCATCTGTTTTAGAAAGCATTCTGTATATTTTGGATAGTAATTTATGGGGTTTTAAGAGCAAGAAATTGAACCACACTTGGTGGTGTTTGTAGTTCAACTTGACCCGGTTTAAATCTCTTTTTTACTATGGATTTAATTTGTTGATATTCTAAAATCTTTTCTTGTTGATCCCATATTGTGTAACTAGTCTGTCAAATGAAATAAATTCTGTTCCTTCTAGTATATGTTCTAAATATTTGATTCCTTTACCACTCCAATCTGAAAAGTTTATCATATTATTGTTTTGTAATATGTCAGGGTTGTTCCAGATAGGTGTACGTTTGCATGGGATTAATGAAGAATCTGTCAACTTCAGAAACTCCCACCATGCTGTCAGAGAAGAGCTGATGTTGACGCTTTTGAAGCATTCATGTCGTTGGATGTTTGAGCTGATAAATGGTAGATCTGAAATCTCTAGATTATTGCAAAGTGCTTGTTCTACATCTAGCCAAGGTTCATCTAAGAGGGTATGTTTTTGCCATTCTGAGATAAACTGAAGCCTGTTGGCTAAGAAGTAGTGCTGAAAGTTAGGTAGTTCTAATCCTCCTTTATCCTTGGTCTTTTGTAGTGTTTTTAAGCTTATACGTGGGGGGTTTATTTTTCCAAAGGAATTTGGACATATATGAATCTAGAGATCTGAACCAATCTTATGGCGGTTTAGTTGGGATCATTGAGAATAAATAATTTATTTTTGGTAATACCATCATTTTATAGCGGCAACCCTTCCCATGAGTGATATGGGTAGACATTTCCACCTAGCCAGATCACCTTCTACTTTCTTTAAAAGTGGGATATGGTTTAATTTAGTTAGATCTGCAAGCTTGGGAGAAACATTAATACCTAAATATTTTATATTTCCTGATTGCAGTGGAGTAGAAGAGGAATTATGGAAGGAGCAATTAATCGGAAGGACTGTAGATTTTGACCAGTTAATTGAGTAATCTGATATTCTTGCAAAAGAGTTTATCAGTTCAATCACCCCAGAGATATTGGTTTGTGAATTTTGGAGAAAGAGTAACACATCATCCGCATAAAGGCTGATTTTATGTTCCACGTTCTTGCATTTTATGCCCTTAATTACTGAATTCTGTCTAAATGCTGCTGCTAGTGGTTCGATAAAAATTGCAAACAGTGAAGGGAGAGTGGGCATCCCTGCCTGGTGCCCCTCAGGAGACAGAAGCTGGAGGATGTCTGGTCATTTGTTCTGACACAAGCTGTTGGGGAATTATATAATATTTTTAACCAGTTGATGAAAGAAGATCCAAAACCAAATTTGTGTAAAGTTGCAAATAGAAATTTCCAGTTAACTCTGTCAAACGCTTTTTCTGCATCTAAAGAAAATATTGTAGTTTCGATGTTTTTACTGTATGAGTAGTCTATCAAATTAAGTAATCTACGTGTATTTGTTGATGAGTGCCTACCTTTTATGAAACCAGTTTGGTCAGGATGAATTAAGAGGGGGTTATTTTCTCTAGTCTCTTGAGAGAGCTTTGCAGATTATTTTGAGGTCTACATTTATAAGGGATATTGGACGATAGCTTGAGGGATATACAGGGTCTTTGCCTGGTTTTAGCAGGAGATTAATGTTTGCAGAATTCATATTTGATGGAAGTCTGCCATTTTCTTTGATTTCCAACAACGTTCTGTAAAAAACTGGTGCTAGAATCGTCCAGAATTCTTTGTAGAATTCTGCAGGAAAGCCGTCTGGGCCTGGAGCCTTATTATTGGGCATACTTGTCAGGGCTTCCTGGAGTTCACCTGGTGTCAGTGGCGAATCCAGTGCCATTGCTTGAGTGTCTAATAATTTTGGGAGAGTTATGTTGTCTAAAAACTGATCAATTTCCTTTTTAGATGGGTTTATTTGTGGTGAATACAACGTTTTATAGAAATCCCTGAAAATGTTGTTTATTTGTTTCGGGTCATATATTGTGTTCCCAGATGAATCTTGAACAGCACATATAGTTGTTTTTTCTTTATTTATTTTTAGCTGGTTTGCTAGAAATTGACCGGATTTATTACTATGTTCATAATTTTGTAAGCGTAGTCTTTGTACTAAGAATTTTGTTTTTTTATCAATTATCTCATTTAATTCTAGTTTTGTTTTGCGTATTTTGTTCAATGTTTCCTGATCTTGGTGGGACGCGTAGGCTTCTTCTAGGGATTTGATGGTTTTTTCTAATTCCTGAATATTTTTGTTTTCTTCTTTCTTTTTATGTGATGAGAAAGAAATTATTTTACCTCTCATCACAGCTTTCCCTGCTTCCCATAGAACAGAAGCTGATGTTCCGGGAGTGTCATTATAGTCTAAATATAGAGTCCATTCTTTTTTAAAGTATTTAATAAAGTCTTCATCTTTAAGCAGTGATGTATTAAATCTCCAGTTTTTACTTGGCGTAGTATTATTCTTGTGCATTAGTGTTAAAGATACAGGAGCATGATCGCTGACAGCTATAGGGTGAATCTCAGTGTCTGAAATGTCACTCAGCAGTGAGCTGCTGACCAAAAAATAATCCAGACGAGAGTAGGAGTGATGAACATGTGAGAAAAAAGTATATTCTTTACTGGTGGGGTGAAGGGAGCGCCATGCATCGCAAAGACCAAAGTCGCTCATATACTGTTTGATTATATTTGTGGACTGCCAATTACGCTGAGTTCCTGCTGTGTTGAGCCTATCCATTTCTGCAGACTGTAAGACTCAGCCCTCATCTCTCCTCCACTCGCACACTGAGCACCGGCTCCCCACAGGGCTGTGTGCTGAGCCCCCTCCTGTATTCTCTCTACACCCACGACTGCAGTCCGACCCACAACAACACTCTCATCATCAAGTTTGCTGATGACACCACGGTAGTCGGACTCATCTCGAAGGGAGACGAAGCAGAGTACAGAGAGGAAGTCCTGAAGTTGGCAGCATGGTGTTCAGAAAACAACCTGGCACTGAACACCAAGAAAACCAAAGAGCTCATTGTTGACTTCAGGAGACACAGCACTGACTTGGCCCCCCTCTACATCAACGGGGAGTGTGTGGAGAGGGTCCACACCTTCCGGTTCCTTGGTGTCCTCATCTCTGCTGACATCTCCTGGACGGAAAACATCTCAGCGGTCATCAAGAAGGCCCAACAGCGGCTGCACTTCCTGAGAGTCCTCAGGAAGTACAAGCTGAGCTCCAACCTGCTGCTGACCTTCTACCACTCGTCCATTGAGAGCCTGCTAACCTACTGCATCACGGTATGGTACGGCAGCTGCACCAAGGCAGATAGAGTGAGGCTTCAGAGTGTGGTCAAGACAGCACAAAAGATCATCGGCTGCCCTCTCCCTCCCTGATGGACATTTATTCCTCCCGCTGCCTCAGCAGAGCAGCAAACATTATCAGGACAGCTCCCACCCTGGTTTCAACATGTTCAGCCTGCTTCCCTCAGGGAAGCGCTACAGGTGCATCAACACTAAAACCCACAGACTCAAAAACAGTTTCTTCCCCAAAGCGATAACCACCCTGAACTCACACATGCACCGATAACACAGCCCACCACTTCCCACTTCCTCTATGGACCACCACTATTTATACTAATTCTATGTGCAATAACTGTATATACATAAACACTATTTATACCAATTCCATGTGCAATAACTCAACTGTACATACACAACACTATTTATTACATATTGTTTACGACTTGTAAATTGTACATTTTATATATATACACATCTTCTTCCCTATGTTAATACTGTTCATATGTATATAGCGCTGCAGAACTGTACCCCCAGCATGTTTACACTGAGTAGGAGATGCTCTGTATCTCATTGTACAACTGTATAATGACAATAAAGGCATTCTATTCTAGTCCAAGGTTGAGGTCGCCTCCAAGAACAAGTGTGTCATCTAAGTGTTCAGAGAGTGCACTGAAAAAACTGTGAAAGAATGAGGGATCATCGACATTTGGACCATATACACTTACAATACATAGCTTTTTATCACGTATAGATAGTTTAATGATTAAGAATCTGCTCTCTGGATCTATAACTGTATCGAGTACTGTGAAATTAATATTTTTATGTATTAAAATTGCTACTCCCCTTTGTCTAGAATTATAACAAGCTGAGAACACATTAGGAAACTCAGGTGTTTTAAGTTCATTCGAACCTCTAAGAGGTCTGTGGGTCTCTTGTAAAAGGACAACATCTGCCTGTAGTTTTTTGAGTTGGTTAAATATTTTTAACCTCTTTTCTCTGGAGCCAGCTCCATTTACATTCCATGAGATGAATCTTAATGCACCCATAGATGTGTTTGTATAACTAGGGGTGTATGCTGTGTGTGTGGCTTAGACAGGTGGAGAGAATACATCACCTGTTCATAAATAAAGAGAAGGACCATTGTTGATCTGCACACAGCTGTTGCCACGAATGTCGCACTCGCTTACGTCACTGTCATGAGACACTCTCGCAAAAAAAAATCACAGTTTTAGTAACGCTGTAACGCAGCGTGCTTACGGGAAAGTAACAGTAATCTAATTACTGTTTTTGCAATAGTAATCCCTTACTTTACTCGTTACTTGAAAAAAGTAATCGGATTACAGTAACGCGTTGCCCATCTCTGGTGGCCACACATGGGAGCACAGCTGACACACATGAACCTAAAGACAGGACAGGAGAAGTGAAACTAAATACACTGACATTGGACACAGACTTACAAAGTAAAACAGGAAACATGGAGATTAGACATGACATGAACTTAACATAACCACACGGACATGACGCATGACAGGTAGACGCACGAACCAGGGAGACTGGGTACAGGAGGAGATGACATAACCAACTAAGAAACAAAGGACTAAACAGCAACCAAGAAATTAACTAGATGAACTAAACTAGGGCACAAATGAATACCAAAGATATGTAAAAAACTAAAACACTGGGTCACATGACCCAGTGACCATAACAGCCTCTGTGTTCTGATAAGAACCACAAACACTTTATGTAGGCAGAATCATTGTCTCCTATGTGGATAACCCTGTGAGAGATTTATAAAGGTCCAAGTGGGTCCAACAAGTGGTAAACAGGCCAGTACAAGAACTCACATATAAAACCACACAGACAGAAAAGAAAACAAAGAACATCAACTAAAACGAGTCTGTCCAACCTTGTGTCATGATGTGCCAAACAAGCCTACATCATTGTGCAGTCAGCTGTGTCTAATTTTAACAGGATGAAGATGAGATTCAGTGAGATTCTGATAGACTTTTAGTTTAGTCGATTATAGGCAGAAAAGTCATGAAAAAGTCACCATTACATAAAAACAACATCTGGAACAGTACAGGATGAATCAGAGTTTGGTTTAAATTTCAGACTCCAAAAACAGAAATATTCCCTTTTTTTCTACTGTGTGAAAAACCTCTGTCATCATTACAGGTTACAGCCAAAGAACTGGACCTCAGGTTCAAAGGTCGCTGAGTAAGAACAGTTTATGTTTGGTGGATGGATCTAACCAGTCAGTATTAAAGTCTCCTCTGGTCTATCTGTCAGCTCTGTACAGTATAATATTTGGTCGTGTGATTTTAAGGGTTTAATTTTAGTGTTCAGAGAGTTTCAGAGTGTAGTGATTTCTGTTTGGAGGTCAAACTGTGTTCTGAGTGAAGCAGTTGGACATTTATGAAACATCCTGATGAGATTTTGAACCACCTCAGCCGTCCCCTTACAGCCTCTCTGAGCTGCTGAAACCTTCTCTGCTCATTAAATGAGATAGAATTAAATTGTGAAACAAATGGATGAAGCTTCAGAGTCACTTTGATCTTTCTCACATTTTAAACTGTAAATGTCCCCAGAACGAGCTGGAGGTCATCTCTCAATGAAGCAAACAAAACCACATCATCTGCAACAAGACACGAGATCCTGACACCACCAAACCCAACACCCTCCACCCCTCACTGCACCTAGAAACTCTATCCATAAAAGTAATGAACACAGTCAGTCACAAAGTCAAACAGCAACCAGGAAGAAGTCTGACTGATTACCAGCAGAAAGCTGCACAGCTGTTTGTGCAGCCTCTCACATCAACACACAAGCAGTTGAGCTCCAAATCAGAGAAACACTGAAAACAGGAGTGAAGAGCTGCTGATTACACAGCAGAGGACATGATGGAGGATCAACCTCACTGATGTCTGTCTGTGTTCATGTTATGCTGTCAGTTCTGCAGGTGGAGATGGTGGAGGTGACCCAGGGGGAAAAGTCTGTCCTTCTACCCTTCAGAATCAAAGACGACCTGCCTGTGGATGCAACTCTGCTGTGGAGACATGAGAATGTGACGGTCCACACGTATCAGAGAGGCCAATATCAGCCTGACATACAAGGGCGCACTGAGATGAACAAAGACCCACTGACAACTAAAGACCTCAGTCTGACCCTGAAAGACCTCCACCTCACTGACAGTGGAGTCTACACCTGCACCGTCTACAACAAGGATGGACACATGCTGCTACAGAAATCAGTGACTCTCAGTGTCAGAGGTGAGAGTAACATCTGTTTGTCCACATTACAAATCCTCAATGAAAAAGATCCAATCAAACAGCCTGTGATGCATCATGGGAATGTGACATATGTAGAATCAGTGCAGGTTTGCTGTATGTGAGTTGAGCCGTACAGTGCAGGAGAGAGAGGGTGGCTCCTGCCTCTGTTTTACAGTCCATGATTGTATAGAAGCTGTTCCAGAGTCAGCTCATGTTCACATATTTATGAAGTCTTACACTGGAAAGTCTGCTGTTGATCTCAGTAAATGAACGGGGTTTCCTCATTCCCTGTACACAGACTGGCAGATGTTGCTATAAGAAGATGACGTGGTGCTCTGTAGGAAAACAGAACAAGTCCACCATCAAAGCAGACTGTTTTCTCAGTTTGATATGTAGGACTGTCCCAGATAGCAAGACGACATTGAATCTATGTTGATTTTTCATCCAAACCGTCGTATATGGTCGGGGTTGAAATGCCAATGTTGTAACAACATTGAAATACTGTGGTAAACCGACGGTCTTACTATAGATCAAATCAAATCAAATCAAATCACCTTTATTGTCACGTCACATGTGCAGGTACACTGGTACAGTACATGCGAGTGAAATTCTTGTGTGCAAGCTTCACAAGCAACAGAGTTGTGCAAAATACAATAACGTGCAACAAGCAAAATATAAAAATGGTTAATCTAAAAAGTAATAAATATATGTACCATATATAAAGGTATATACATTACTGAATGTGTGTACTAAATATGTTTTTCTACGTGTGTGTGTGTGTGTGTGTGTGTGTGTGTGAGTGTGTATATACATGTTTTACAAATGAAATAGAGTAAACAATAAAATAAGATATATAAAATATAAAATATACAGAGGTAGGTATGTGCAAAACAGTGGCATTAATGTACAGTATGGAGTGCATAATGTTGAAGTTCCAGTAGTGAGGGTGAGGTGTCTATGACGTGTTCAGCAGTCTGATGGCCTGGTGGAAAAAGCTGTCTCTCAGTCTGCTGGTACGGGACCGGATGCTGCAGAACCTCCTTCCTGATGGAAGTAGTCTGAAGAGTTTATGGCTGGGGTGACTGGAGTCCTGATGATCCTCCCGCTTTCCTCAGGCACCGCTTCCTGTAGATGTCTTGGAGGAGGGAAGCTCACCTCAATTATCCGTTCAGCACACCGCACTACTCTCTGGAGAGCTTTGCGGTTGTAAGCGGTGGTGTTGCCATACCAGGTGGTGATGCATCCAGTGAGGATGCTCTCAATGGCACAGCGATAGAAGGTCCTGAGGATGCGGGGGCTCATGCCGAATCTTTTCAGTCTCCTGAGAAAGAAGAGGCGCTGCTGCGCCTTCTTCACTGTCTTGTTTATGTGTACTGACCACGTAAGATCCTCAGCCAGATGTACACCAAGGAAGCGGAAGCTGCTCACTCTCTCCAGCGGCACCGTTGATGGTGATGGGGGTGTGTACTCCTCTGCACCTCCGGAAGTCCACTATCAGCTCCTTTGTCTTTGCGACGTTGAGGGTGAGATGGTTGTCTAGAGACGTTGTAACGATGTTGATTCACCGTTGTTTTTTTGTCATTGATATTTGATCTATTTGTAGTCGACCAGGTGACAACAACAACGTCGAGAAAACGCTCTATTTATAGTTGACGATCATTCGGCTCGGTCACCATCAAAAACCATCGATTTGTAGTTGAGCATTAAATTGCACTGCAACTGATCGGGTATAAAGTACCAGAGAAAGTAGATTTATTGTTCATTTGTTATCAATGACTTGGTCTAGTTCACCAGCTTTAAAAAAAATCATGTCTACGTGCAATTTATGTATAGTTGACCGGGAAATTAAAGAAGCGATCACTTGGACTATTCCGCAGCACCCCTCTCACATTGGTACATCCCCCCAGGTATTCATTGTCTTCTACAGTAGAGCGGGACATTTGATTTACTCTCAGCGCAATTGACCGGAGAAAGCATCAGTTCATGCACTGCACTGGCCTGCACCACGATTAGTATAAGGTAAGAATGAATGATTTTTTTTTCCTACTCGTTATTTCCATGTTTGCATTTGAATAACAGTAAAAACTTGTTAATGTTGTACATTAACAAGTTTTTTACTGTTATTTACGAGCCCCAAATTGTGTCTACTTCTTACAATCCGCAACAAATAAACTGCACTGCTAACAAAGTATATCAACAAAGAAAACATTTTCGTTTCATAATTTCTTCGTTATATTCCTTACAAAGTTAGCTTTAACGCTTGAGTTTTTCCTTTGTTCTTGCCGTGGCCTCGGCGCTTGACCCAGACTTTTGCTCTGTAGTTGCTTAGTACTACAAAAATTCTAAATCTGTGATATATGATTGATAAACGTAAAGTTAACTGTATAAACGTGTTCAATGACTTTGTTACTTTTGATGATTGGAGAGCACTCGTTTCAATTCGCACACGAAAAACTTTAGACTCAGTTTGAATGCCCACGTGACTGTACGTTGCACGCTGACCTAACTTTACGTTGCACGCGTACATGACTTTCTGTTTGTGCCTTGTATAATGAATAAGGCTATGTCCACACGTACCAGCGTATTTTTGAAAACGCTGATTTTTCTATGCGTTTGCACCTTTTGTCCACACGTAATTTATGTCTGGCCGTACATTGTGTTTGTATTTCCAGGCACATTTCACGAAGCAGAACGCAGTCTTCAGAGATATCCACGTGAACGCTGTGATACGTCTGACCTTCAGTCCGAAGAAGAAACCCAGACCAGTCTTAAAAGAAAGCACAAGTAAAACCTTTTTATTCACAAACATATCTTTGATTGTTAAGAATTTATGATCTTGTCTTTTATACATATCTGTGGTGCTTGCATACTGCAATATCACCACATAATATAGTCCAAAAAGTGGAAGTTTGTAAACTTTTTAAAAATGCAAAGTCGTGTACACTTGTGCACTTCAAAAATTCATTGTATACTGTACCTTCTTGCACGTCTCTGTTTCCTGTGTGTGTTGTTAGAAATCAAACTAACTTTAGGAAACAATATGCCAAAAGCATATTTACAATTACTTAAGACCGTTTTTAATTTCTTTTCTTTAGACCAAATCCCTGTACACATATACGGACTCAGAGGATGAGCAGCCTACAAAAAACTGTTTCCCCAGGCCCCTCGGTGAAAATACCAGGTAATATAATACTGTCTAGTGTCTGTACATATCTGTGTCTGACACAAGGAAACTTTTTTTGACAAGTTGTCTGTATTCTTAAATACTTAAAAAATTATCTTTTTCTGAACAGCCCTCATCACTCCAGTCTGCCCCCCAGCCCACTGATAGCAACCATCATAATGCCCCACCCAGCTTCCGGTACCTTTCGCCACTCCGGCACAAACCGACACAGCTTTGCGATCTCGCCAGCATGCAGTCTGATGTCTTCCCTATAGATGGTATGCTTTTAAAAAAGTTTTAAAGCTGCATCACAATGTCATTGTACTCTTATCTAAAAAAAACAAAACAATTTATACTCCTGAATGTCATCTTGTTGTGATTTTTTTTCTTCTGTAGATTCCAGAGACTCTGTGAGGCCACTATTACAAGGCAAGTTTGAAAATCTTGGAATTTCACAGTTTACATGGTATAACAAATATATGTGACAGGCAAAAACTAGTAAACACTTTTAGCAGTTACAAGAACTAACAAATGAATATCCAACAAAAGGGAATAGAAATACATTGTACTGCCAATACTTTGGTTTATTCTTTGTATGACTTGAAAATCAGGCTTTAGGGAAAACTAAATGACCTGTTTCTATCATCAATTACATGAAGTAAACACACAAGCACTTGCATACACATTTAAGACATGAGACACGCTAATTCCATCTCTTAAAATGTGTCTATAGGTGAGACGCTTTGCGTTGATTGGTGCTGCTGGACCACACTGGAGGTGCGAGTCCGCCGTGTAATGGTTTATGCCATTACAAAGGAGCTGGCCTCTGTACTCAACTGGGCAGGGGAAAAAAACCAAGGACCAGACAAAGCAAAAAAGGGCATTTAAAGAGACAGCGCTGTGCAGATGCATATTTGGTAAGTTTTACTGTTTATTGTAGTTTTATGAGCCTAAAGTGAACAATAAAGGGATCAATTGATGTGCTGGGTGCGTTTCACATTTCCTATGTTTTTTTGTTTTTTTTTGTTTTTTTTTTGCTATATTACTTTGTCTTTCTTAATAACAAGACTTTCATGTCCGGTTAATCTGGAGATGGAGTCTTTGGCCTTCGGCTTGTTTTGTCCTCGGGTTGTGCACTTTGTACAGCCCGAGGACCCCATGTTTTCTTTTTTTTTTTAAAGGATACACGGCACACCATGCTAAGACATATCACATTTTCAGCTTATAGCTCTTTGGGAATCAAATGCAGCAGTTTGCTGATTTCCGCCTGGTGACTTTCATGTTTATCAGCCTAGGAGTTTACATACTTTCTCCCTGCTGAAGACAATTAACAAGAGCTTATTCATGTGCTCTAATTCCCTTTTTTTCTCTTTTTTTTTTTTGTGTGTGTGTGTGTTATTTTTGTCCTAGATGGCCTGGCGCAGCAGGTAGGGGCGAACTCTATGTCTGAGTTGGTCTTTGCTCAAGCAGTCCAGAAATGGCTCAGATATGCTCCAGATCGTGCGGGTGGCGCGCAGGACGCACATCATCCATCCCCATCCCGGAGTAAATAATAAAAGTGACGTGAAACATAGAAATGTAAATAGGAAACTTTGTCTTTTAATAAAGTATTTTGCAAAATGATACATGTCTATTGACCTTTTTTGGTTGGTTTTTTTTTTTGTTTTTTTTTTCAATAAAAAGCAACTGTGCAAAAGAGGTGGAAAATTAACACCATAGCTCAACAGTGTTTCAATATCAGAATCTGACATTGTTTCAATGTCAACAGTGTTAGAAAATATAACGTCGAATCAATGTCAGGTTTCAACATTGATTCAACATCAAAACCTGACGTTGTTTCAACGTTAAAAATGGGTGCAAGAGTGACGTTGGGTCAACGTCACACTTCAACGTTGCTTCAATGACGTCGCCTGATATTGACTCAACATTGTTTCAATGTTTCCTTGCTATCTGGGGTGTCATAGTCTAATGTTTATTAATTCCAATATATTTTAAATTGATAGCTCTTTGTGCTCTTTCAGTTTGAGCTTGTTTTATATTTAATGTTGAAGTTATGGCACAAATAACCAGAGAGCTCTAAATGAAGAGAGGATTTGAATCTTTGTTAGGCTGTTTTAGAGGAAAGTCAAATAGGGGAACATATAACGTCTACAAGAAAATTGAAAACCATAACTAGCGGAACATGGAACTTGGAAATACACTGGGCTGAAAGAAATAGAAGAAATACAGCAGAAGTACATGAAGAAAATTCACTGAGAAGTAGAGTTGATGTTTTGTCCAGGACTGAGAGAAATCAGCACTATATATACACACAGACAAGGGTAATCAGGGGAGTAGAGACAGTTGGGAAAATGAGACACAGATGTAAAAGAACAGATAATAAGATGAGGGAAGTAAAACTCACAGTAAAGAGCAAGGGATGAATAACTATCCAATAAAGCAGGAAGTGAGAAGTGAGAACTAAACATGGAAATGCAGACACACAAATAATGGAACAAGAAACACTGAGAGAAAAACTAAACTCTAATACAACCCAGAACTAAGAAGTAGACTAAAAACACTTAAGAAAAGTACAATTATAAAACATAAACACTAAAAACACACAAATGAAGAACCAAACAGAATATGTAAATAAAAACTTTATAAATGACATGATTGCTAAAAGACTTAAAAACCCTAGGTCAAACAGCTCTGTGGTCGCCAATTTTTGAAGCCATCCTGACAACCTTCTCCCACCAACGATGTGGAGATCCAACCCTTTTAGATCCAATTAAAATCAAGACACTCAAAAAGATGCTCTGTAAAAGAGTAGAATTCTTAGAACAGAGTTTAATACACTGAATCATATGAACAGCAGGAAAAATACATACAGACATTTAGCAAGAAAATTACATAGCAGAAAGCAAGCAAAGCAAAACCCCGGGGTGTACAGCCTTAAGCACAAACAGCAGAGCAACACAGAGACGGACAGGAAGCAGCAGCAGGAGGAAAAGAGCTCTGGGGTGTCCTCTGGTCCCCTAATATAGGGACCAGTATCCCCGCCCCCCTGCTGCTGGGTAACTTTCCCACACGCCCAGCACAGCTGCTGGGGTCAGGTAGCGGACCAAGGTCCTGGCCAAAGGCCAGTCAGGACTCTGAGTACCCTTTGCTCTGGCTTATCGCAATAGGTCATGACACGGTCAAAGGTCACACATTGATCCTAATTATTAAATCTTATACAGCAAGTGGCACAATCTTATAACATATAATACATATATAAAAACACTTCAGTGTGGGTTCAAAGTGTGTGTGTGTGTCTGTGTGTGTGTGATTATTTTGTATGATATTTTATCATGATGTGTTCAGGATCTCTATTACAATGTTACTGTTTTGGTTGTGCTGAGTTAAAGACGTTGAGTGTGTATTAGGGAAGGTTAGTTACTGGAGAGTAAATTATTCAGGAGAACTCTCCCCCTACATTAACTGCCCTGTTACTGTACCGACTTAATAAACCTCGGTGAAGCAAAAATGTCTTGTGCTTAAGACTCCACATGAAAGTTAAAATATATATGTTCAGTGTGCATAGATATATAGTATATATAGTTACATAGTTATACATATCAAACAAAATCCACCACAGCTCAAGGCCATGACAAAGATAGACTAACAATCACAAAATTAGGGAAGCATTTCCAACTAATGAAGAAGCCAAAATTTTTACTGGCTCATGTAATGAGAGAGAAGAGTCTGATGGTGCACAACATTGTGGGGATGAGGACTTTGAAGATCCATCTTCTAGTAGCTCATTGGTCCCCAAATCTTATACTGAGTCCTTTAACCGGTACAAGATTTGGATCTATCAAAGGAAGTGTCTGATTTTGTGGGTCTGGCCTCAGTCAGAAAATCTCCTGGCTCCAGGAAGTTCAGACCTGACGTCTCTACAATGAGTCATCTTGATGTAAAGGATGTTGTCTCTCTGACTATGTTCTCCTCTGTTTTCTCTTTAGAGTACCAGCTGGAGATGGTGGAAGTGACACAGGGGAAGGAGTTTGTCCTGCTGCCCTTCAAAATCAAAGAAGGCTTCACCCAGGATGTCAAAGTGGAGTGGAAACACAAAAACAAGATGGTCCATGAGTATCAGATTGGTAAAGACCAGTGTCACTTAAAGGGCCAAGATCAGAAACAGCGCACTGAGATGAAGGAAGACCCACTGAACACTAAAGACCTCAGTCTGACCCTGAAAGACCTCCACCTCACTGACAGTGGAGTCTACACCTGCACCATCTACAACAAGGATGGACACATGCTGCTACGGAAATCAGTGACTCTCAGTGTCAGAGGTGAGTGTAACAGCTGTTTGTCCACCGTCCAAAATAGGTATAGATTTATCCATCCATCCATCCATCTTCATCCGCTTTATCCGAGGCTGGGTCATGGGGCAGCAGCCTAAGCAGAGAAGCCCAGACCTCCTCTCCCCAGCCACCTCCTCCAGCTTATCTGGGGAACACCAAGCGTTCCCAGGCCGGCCGAGAGATATAATCTCTCCAGCGTGTCCTGGGTCTGCCCCGGGGCCTCCTCCCGGTGCGACATGCCCGGAACACCTCACCCAGGAGGCTCCCAGGAGGCATCCTTGTCAGATGCCCGAACCACCTCAACTGGCTCCTTTCGATGTGGAGGAGCAGCTGCTCTACTCTGAGCCCCTCCCGGATGGCCGAACTTCTCACCCTATCTCTAAGGGAGAGGCCAGCCACCCTTCGGAGGAAGCTCATTTCTGCCGCTTGTATCCGCGATCTCGTTCTTTTCGGTCACTACCCACAGCTCGTGGCCATAGGTGAGGGTAGGGACGTAGCTCGACCGGTAAATTGAGAGCTTCGCTTTTACACTCAGCTCTTTCTTCACCATGATGGACCGGTGCAGCGTCCGCATCACTGCAGCCGCAGCACCAATCCGTCTGTCGATCTCCGGCTCCCTTCTCCCATCACTCGCGAACAAGACCCCGAGATACTTGAACTCCTCCACTTGGGTCAGGAACTCATCCCCGACCCGGAGTGGGCACTCCACCCTTTACCGGCTGAGAACCATGGCCTCAGATTTGGAGGTGCTGATCCTCATTCCCACTGCTTCACACTCGGCTGTGAACCGTTCCAGTGCGAGCTGGAGGCCTTCACCTGATGAAGCCAACAGAACCACATCATCCGCAAAAAGCAGAGATGAGATTCTGAGGCCACCGAAGCGAAAGCCCTCCGCCACTTGGCTGCACCTAGAAATCCTGTCCATCAAAATTATGAACAGAACCGGTGACAAAGGGCAGCCCTGGCGGAGCCCATCATCCACCAGGAACGAGTCCGACTTATTGCCGGCAATGCAAACCAAACTCTTGCAACGGTTGTATAGGGATCGAATGGCCCGTAGCAATGGGCCAGACACCCCATACTCCCGCACACACCCCACAGGACACCCGAGGGACACGGTCGAATGCCTTCTCCAAGTCCACAAAACACATGTAGACTGGTTGGGCAAACTCCCATGCACCCTCAAGTATCCTTGAGAGGATAAAGAGCTGGTCCAGTGTTCCGCGACCAGGACGAAAACCACATTGTTCCTCCTGTATCCGAGGTTCGACTAGCGGACGAACTCTCCTTTCCAGCACCCTGGCACAGACTTTCCCAGGGAGGCTGAGGAGTGTGATCCCCCTGTAGTTGGAACACACCCTCCGGTCTCCCTTCTTAAAGATGGGGACCACCACCCGGTCTGCCAGTCCAGGGTACTGCCCTGATCTCCACGCAACATTGTAGAGGCGTGTCAACCAGGACAGCCCTACAACGTCCAGAGCCTTCAGGAACTCGGGGCGGACCTCATCAACACCAGGGGCTCTGCCACCAAGGAGTTGTTTAACTGCCTCAGTGACCTCGCCCCCGGAAATTGGCGGGTCATTCCCCTCATCCCCAGACTCTGCTTCCTCCTCGGAAGATGTGTCAGTGGGATTAAGGAGGTCCTCGAAGTATTCCTTCCACCACCTGACAATTTTCTCAGTCGACGTCACCTGGTCCTGGGTGAGGGACCAGACAAAGAGCGATTCAGAAGACCCTTATGAAGAGAACATCGAGGGTACAGTTTACCCTGCCCGGGATAGGGTTACCGGAGCCCCGCCCTGGAGCCAGGCCCGGGGAGGGTGCCCGAGGGCGAGCGTCTGGTGGCCAGGCCTTAGTCCATGGGGCCCGGCCGGGCACAGCCCGAAGAGGAGACATGGGCCCATCCTCCCGCAGGCCCACCACCCGCAGGAGGCGCCATAGGGGTCGGGTGCATTGTGTGCTGGGCGGCGGCCAGGAGCGGAGGCCCTGGCGGACTGATCCCCGGCTGCCAAGACTGGCAATAGGTATAGATTTATAAGTAACAAAAAAGAATTTAGAGACTAAAACTAAGAGTTCACGTAATAAAAGTTAAACAAAAACTAAACATTTACACACAATCAAAACAAAAGTGAAAGGAGCAAACCCACTCTGGAAACTCACAGAAACTAAACTGAATTCAAAAGAAAAGGCCAACACTAAATAAAAACAATGAAAGTATCAAACTATAATAACTGTAGATGATGGAGGATCACCATCACTGACATCTGTCTGTGTGTCTCACATTCTCCTCTCAGTTCCTGAGGTTCAGATGGTGGAAACAGTTAAAGGGGTTCAGTCTGTTCTGCTGCCATTTACAACTGATATCAAGCTTCAGGACGTCACAGCGGAGTGGAAACATGAAGACAAGAAAGTCCACGTTTATCAGAGAGACCAAAACCAGTCTTACATACAAAGTCGCACAGAAGTGAAGAACGAGCAAATAAAAAATGGAGACCTCAGTCTGACCCTGAAAGACCTCCACCTCACTGACAGTGGAGTCTACACCTGCACCGTCTACAACAAGGATGGACACATGCTGCTACAGAAATCAGTGACTCTCAGTGTCAGAGGTGAGAGTAACATCTGTTTGTCCACATTACAAATCCTCAATGAAAAAGATCCAATCAAACAGCCTGTGATGCATCATGGGAATGTGACATATGTAGAATCAGTGCAGGTTTGCTGTATGTGAGTTGAGCCGTACAGTGCAGGAAAGAGAGGGTGGCTCCTGCCTCTGTTTTACAGTCCATGATTGTATAGAAGCTGTTCCAGAGTCAGCTCATGTTCACATATTTATGAAGTCTTACACTGGAAAGTCTGCTGTTGATCTCAGTAAATGAACGGGGTTTCCTCATTCCCTGTACACAGACTGGCAGATGTTGATATAAGAAGATGATGTGGTCCTCTGTAGGAAAACAGAACAAGTCCACCATCAAAGCAGACTGTTTTCTCAGTTTGATATGTAGGACTGTGTCATAGTCTAATGTTTATTAATTCCAATATATTTTAAATTGATAGCTCTTTGTGCTCTTTCAGTTTGAGCTTGTTTTATATTTAATGTTGAAGTTATGGCACAAATAACCAGAGAGCTCTAAATGAAGAGAGGATTTGAATCTTTGTTAGGCTGTTTTAGAGGAAAGTCAAATAGGGGAACATATAACGTCTACAAGAAAATTGAAAACCATAACTAGCGGAACATGGAACTTGGAAATACACTGGGCTGAAAGAAATAGAAGAAATACAGCAGAAGTACATGAAGAAAATTCACTGAGAAGTAGAGTTGATGTTTTGTCCAGGACTGAGAGAAATCAGCACTATATATACACACAGACAAGGGTAATCAGGGGAGTAGAGACAGGTGGGAAAATGAGACACAGATGTAAAAGAACAGATAATAAGATGAGGGAAGTAAAACTCACAGTAAAGAGCAAGGGATGAATAACTATCCAATAAAGCAGGAAGTGAGAAGTGATAACTAAACATGGAAATGCAGACACACAAAAAATGGAACAAGAAACACTGAGAGAAAAACTAAACTCTAATACAACCCAGAACTAAGAAGTAGACTAAAAACACTTAAGAAAAGTACAATTATAAAACATAAACACTAAAAACACACAAATGAAGAACCAAACAGAATATTTAAATAAAAACTTTACAAATGACATGATTGCTAAAAGACTTAAAACCCTAGGTCAAACAGCTCTGTGGTCGCCAATTTTTGAAGCCATCCTGACAACCTTCTCCCACCAATGATGTGGAGATCCAACCCTTTTAGATCCAATTAAAATCAAGACACTCAAAAAGATGCTCTGTAAAGAGTAGAATTCTTAGAACAGAGTTTAATACACTGAATCATATGAACAGCAGGAAAAATACATACAGACATTTAGCAAGAGAATTACATAGCAGAAAGCAAGCAAAGCAAAACCCGGGGTGTACAGCCTTAAGCACAAACAGCAGAGCAACACAGAGACGGACAGGAAGCAGCAGCAGGAGGAAAAGAGCTCTGGGGTGTCCTCTGGTCCCCTAATATAGGGACCAGTATCCCCGCCCCCTGCTGCTGGGTAACTTTCCCACACGCCCAGCACAGCTGCTGGGGTCAGGTAGCGACCAAGGTCCTGGCCAAAGGCCAGTCAGGACTCTGAGTACCCCTTGCTCTGGCTTATCGCAATAGGTCATGACACGGTCAAAGGTCACACATTGATCCTAATTATTAAATCTTATACAGCAAGTGGCACAATCTTATAACATATAATACATATATAAAAACACTTCAGTGTGGGTTCAAAGTGTGTGTGTGTCTGTGTGTGTGTGATTATTTTGTATGATATTTTATCATGATGTGTTCAGGATCTCTATTACAATGTTACTGTTTTGGTTGTGCTGAGTTAAAGACGTTGAGTGTGTATTAGGGAGGTTAGTTACCGGAGAGTAAATTATTCAGGAGAACTCTCCCCCACATTAACTGCCCTGTTACTGTACCGACTTAATAAACCTCGGTGAAGCAAAAATGTCTTGTGCTTAAGACTCCACATGAAAGTTAAAATATATATGTTCAGTGTGCATAGATATATAGTATATATAGTTACATAGTTATACATATCAAACAAAAATCCACCACAGCTCAAGGCCATGACAAAGATAGACTAACAATCACAAAATTAGGGAAGCATTTCCAACTAATGAAGAAGCCAAAATTTTACTGGCTCATGTAATGAGAGAGAAGAGTCTGATGGTGCACAACATTGTGGGGATGAGGACTTTGAAGATCCATCTTCTAGTAGCTCATCGGTCCCCAAATCTTATACTGAGTCCTTTAACCGGTACAAGATTTGGATCTATCAAAGGAAGTGTCTGATTTTGTGGGTCTGGCCTCAGTCAGAAAATCTCCTGGCTCCAGGAAGTTCAGACCTGACGTCTCTACAATGAGTCATCTTGATGTAAAGGATGTTGTCTCTCTGACTATGTTCTCCTCTGTTTTCTCTTTAGAGTACCAGCTGGAGATGGTGGAAGTGACACAGGGAAGGAGTTTGTCCTGCTGCCCTTCAAAATCAAAGAAGGCTTCACCCAGGATGTCAAAGTGGGTGGAAACACAAAAACAAGATGGTCCATGAGTATCAGATTGGTAAAGACCAGTGTCACTTAAAGGGCCAAGATCAGAAACAGCGCACTGAGATGAAGGAAGACCCACTGAACACTAAAGACCTCAGTCTGACCCTGAAAGACCTCCACCTCACTGACAGTGGAGTCTACACCTGCACCATCTACAACAAGGATGGACACATGCTGCTACGAAATCAGTGACTCTCAGTGTCAGAGGTGAGTGTAACAGCTGTTTGTCCACCGTCCAAAATAGGTATAGATTTATCCATCCATCCATCCATCTTCATCCGCTTTATCCGAGGCTGGGTCATGGGGCAGCAGCCTAAGCAGAGAAGCCCAGACCTCCCTCTCCCCAGCCACCTCCTCCAGCTTATCTGGGGAACACCAAAAGTTCCCAGGCCGGCCGAGAGATATAATCTCTCCAGCGTGTCCTGGGTCTGCCCGGGCCTCCTCCCGGTGCGACATGCCCGAACACCTCACCCAGGAGGCTCCCAGGAGGCATCCTTGTCAGATGCCCGAACCACCTCAACTGGCTCCTTTCGATGTGGAGGAGCAGCTGCTCTACTCTGAGCCCCTCCCGGATGGCCGAACTTCTCACCCTATCTCTAAGGGAGGCCAGCCACCCTTCGGAGGAAGCTCATTTCTGCCGCTTGTATCCGCGATCTCGTTCTTTCGGTCACTACCCACAGCTCGTGGCCATAGGTGAGGTAGGGACGTAGATCGACTTCGGTAAATTGAGAGCTTCGCTTTTACACTCAGCTCTTTCTTCACCATGATGGACCGGTGCAGCGTCCGCATCACTGCAGCCGCAGCACCAATCCGTCTGTCGATCTCCGGCTCCTTCTCCCATCACTCGCGAACAAGACCCCGAGATACTTGAACTCCTCCACTTGGGTCAGGAACTCATCCCGACCCGGAGTGGGCACTCCACCCTTTACCGGCTGAGAACCATGGCCTCAGATTTGGAGGTGCTGATCCTCATTCCCGCTGCTTCACACTCGGCTGTGAACCGTTCCAGTGCGAGCTGGAGGCCTTCACCTGATGAAGCCAACAGAACCACATCATCCGCAAAAAGCAGAGATGAGATTCTGAGGCCACCGGCGAAAGCCCTCCGCCACTTGGCTGCACCTAGAAATCCTGTCCATCAAAATTATGAACAGAACCGGTGACAAGGGCAGCCCTGGCGGAGCCCATCATCCACCAGGAACGAGTCCGACTTATTGCCGGCAATGCAAACCAAACTCTTGCAACGGTTGTATAGGGATCGAATGGCCCGTAGCAATGGGCCAGACACCCCATACTCCCGCAACACCTCCCACAGGACACCCTGAGGGACACGGTCGAATGCCTTCTCCAAGTCCACAAAACACATGTAGACTGGTTGGGCAAACTCCCATGCACCCTCAAGTATCCTTGAGAGGATAAAGAGCTGGTCCAGTGTTCCGCGACCAGGGCCGAAAACCACATTGTTCCTCCTGTATCCGAGGTTCGACTAGCGGACGAACTCTCCTTTCCAGCACCCTGGCACAGACTTTCCCAGGGAGGCTGAGGAGTGTGATCCCCTGTGGTTGGAACACACCCTCCGGTCTCCCTTCTTAAATGATGGGGACCACCACCCGGTCTGCCAGTCCAGGGTACTGCCCCTGATCTCCACACGCAACATTGTAGAGGCGTGTCAACCAGGACAGCCCTACAACGTCCAGAGCCTTCAGGAACTCGGGCGGACCTCATCAACACCAGGGGCTCTGCCACCAAGGAGTTGTTTAACTGCCTCAGTGACCTCGCCCCGAAATTGGCGGGTCATTCCCCTCATCCCCAGACTCTGCTTCCTCCTCGGAAGATGTGTCAGTGGGATTAAGGAGGTCCTCAAGTATTCCTTCCACCACCTGACAATTTTCTCAGTCGACGTCACCTGGTCCTGGGTGAGGGACCAGACAAAGAGCGATTCAGAAGACCCTTATGAAGAGAACATCGAGGGTACAGTTTACCCTGCCCGGGATAGGGTTACCGGAGCCCCGCCCTGGAGCCAGGCCCGGGGAGGGTGCCCGAGGGCGGCGTCTGGTGGCCAGGCCTTAGTCCATGGGGCCCGGCCGGGCACAGCCCGAAGAGGAGACATGGGCCCATCCTCCCATGCAGGCCCACCACCCGCAGGAGGCGCCATAGGGGTCGGGTGCATTGTGTGCTGGGCGGCGGCCAGGAGCGGAGGCCCTGGCGGACTGATCCCGGCTGCCAAGACTGGCAATAGGTATAGATTTATAAGTAACAAAAAAAGAATTTAGAGACTAAAACTAAGAGTTCACATAATAAAAGTTAAACAAAAACTAAACATTTACACACAATCAAAACAAAAGTGAAAGGAGCAAACCCACTCTGGAAACTCACAGAAACTAAACTGAATTCAAAAGAAAAGGCCAACACTAAATAAAAACAATGAAAGTATCAAACTATAATAACTGTAGATGATGGAGGATCACCATCACTGACATCTGTCTGTGTGTCTCACATTCTCCTCTCAGTTCCTGAGGTTCAGATGGTGGAAACAGTTAAAGGGTTCAGTCTGTCCTGCTGCCATTTACAACTGATATCAAGCTTCAGGACGTCACAGCGGAGTGGAAACATGAAGACAAGAAAGTCCACGTTTATCAGAGAGACCAAAACCAGTCTTACATACAAAGTCGCACAGAAGTGAAGAACGAGCAAATAAAAATGGAGACCTCAGTCTGACCCTGAAAGACCTCCACCTCACTGACAGTGGAGTCTACACCTGCACCGTCTACAACAAGGATGGACACATGCTGCTACAGAAATCAGTGACTCTCAGTGTCAGAGGTGAGAGTAACATCTGTTTGTCCACATTACAAATCCTCAATGAAAAAGATCCAATCAAACAGCCCGTGATGCATCATGGGAATGTGACATATGTAGAATCAGTGCAGGTTTGCTGTATGTGAGTTGAGCCGTACAGTGCAGGAGAGAGAGGGTGGCTCCTGCCTCTGTTTTACAGTCCATGATTGTATAGAAGCTGTTCCAGAGTCAGCTCATGTTCACATATTTATGAAGTCTTACACTGGAAAGTCTGCTGTTGATCTCAGTAAATGAACGGGTTTCCTCATTCCCTGTACACAGACTGGCAGATGATGATATGAGAAGATGACGTGGTGCTCTGTAGGAAAACAGAACAAGTCCACCATCAAAGCAGACTGTTTTCTCAGTTTGATATGTAGGACTGTGTCATAGTCTAATGTTTATTAATTCCAATATATTTTAAATTGATAGCTCTTTGTGCTCTTTCAGTTTGAGCTTGTTTTATATTTAATGTTGAAGTTATGGCACAAATAACCAGAGAGCTCTAAATGAAGAGAGGATTTGAATCTTTGTTAGGCTGTTTTAGAGGAAAGTCAAATAGGGGAACATATAACGTCTACAAGAAAATTGAAAACCATAACTAGCGGAACATGGAACTTGGAAATACACTGGGCTGAAAGAAATAGAAGAAATACAGCAGAAGTACATGAAGAAAATTCACTGAGAAGTAGAGTTGATGTTTTGACCAGGACTGAGAGAAATCAGCACTATATATACACACAGAGAAGGGTAATCAGGGGAGTAGAGACAGTTGGGAAAATGAGACACAGATGTAAAAGAACAGATAATAAGATGAGGGAAGTAAAACTCACAGTAAAGAGCAAGGGATGAATAACTATCCAATAAAGCAGGAAGTGAGAAGTGAGAACTAAACATGGAAATGCAGACACACAAAAAATGGAACAAGAAACACTGAGAGAAAAACTAAACTCTAATACAACCCAGAACTAAGAAGTAGACTAAAAACACTTAAGAAAAGTTCAATTATAAAACATAAACACTAAAAACACACAAATGAAGAACCAAACAGAATATGTAAATAAAAACTTTACAAATGACATGACTGCTAAAAGACTTAAAAACCCTAGGTCAAACAGCTCAAGGCCATGACAAAGATAGACTAACAATCACAAAATTAGGGAAGCATTTCCAACTAATGAAGAAGCCAAAATTTTTACTGGCTCATGTAATGAGAGAGAAGAGTCTGATGGTGCACAACATTGTGGGGATGAGGACTTTGAAGATCCATCTTCTAGTAGCTCATCGGTCCCCAAATCTTATACTGAGTCCTTCAGTACAAGATTTGGATCTATCAAAGGAAGTGTCTGATTATGTGGGTCTGGCCTCAGTCAGAAAATCTCCTGGCTCCAGGAAGTTCAGACCTGACGTCTCTATAATGAGTCATCTAGATGTAAAGGATGTTGTCTCTCTGACTATGTTCTCCTCTGTTTTCTCTTTAGAGTACCAGCTGGAGATGGTGGAGGTGACACAGGGGAAGGAGTTTGTCCTGCTGCCCTTTAAAATCAAAGAAGGCTTCACCCAGGATGTCAAAGTGGAGTGGAAACACAAAAACAAGATGGTCCATGAGTATCAGATTGGTAAAGACCAGTGTCACTTAAAGGGCCAAGATCAGAAACAGCGCACTGAGATGAAGAAAGACCCACTGAACACTAAAGACCTCAGTCTGACCCTGAAAGACCTCCACCTCACTGACAGTGGAGTCTACACCTGCACCGTCTACAACAAGGATGGACACATGCTGCTACGGAAATCAGTGACTCTCAGTGTCAGAGGTGAGAGTTACAGCTGTTTGTCCACCGTCCAAAATAGGTATAGATTTATAAGTAACAAAACAGAATTTAGAGACTAAAACTAAGAGTTCACATAATAAAAGTTAAACAAAACTAAACATTTACACACAATCAAAACAAAAGTGAAAGGAGCAAACCCACTCTGAAACTGACAGAAACTAAACTGAATTCAAAAGAAAAGGCCAACACTAAATAAAAACAATGAAAGTATCAAACTATAATAACTGTAGATGATGGAGGATCACCTTCACTGACATCTGTCTGTCTGTCTCATATTCTCCTCTCAGTTCCTGAGGTTCAGATGGTGGAAACAGTTAAAGGGGTTCAGTCTGTCCTGCTGCCATTTACAACTGATATCAAGCTTCAGGACGTCACAGCGGAGTGGAAACATGAAGACAAGAAAGTCCACGTTTATCAGAGAGACCAAAACCAGTCTTACATACAAAGTCGCACAGAAGTGAAGAACGAGCAAATAAAAATGGAGACCTCAGTCTGACCCTGAAAGACCTCCACCTCACTGACAGTGGAGTCTACACCTGCACCGTCTACAACAAGGATGGACACATGCTGCTACAGAAAGCAGTGACTCTCCGTGTCAAAGGTGAGAGTAACATCTGTTTGTCCACATTACAAATCCTCAATGAAAAGATCCAGTCAAACAGCCTGTGATGCATCATGGGAATGTGACATATGTAGAATCAGTGCAGGTTTGCTGTATGTGAGTTGAGCCGTACAGTGCAGGAGAGAGAGAGGGTGGCTCCTGCCTCTGTTTTACAGTCCATGATTGTATAGAAGCTGTTCCAGAGTCAGCTCATGTTCACATATTTATGAAGTCTTACACTGGAAAGTCTGCTGTTGATCTCAGTAAATGAACGGGGTTTCCTCTTTCCCTGTACACAGACTGGCAGATGTTGATATAAGAAGATGATGTGGTGCTCTGTAGGAAAACAGAACAAGTCCACCATCAGAGCAGACTGTTTTCTCAGTTTGATATGTAGGACTGTGTCACAGTCTAATGTTTATTAATTCCAATATATTTTAAATTGATAGCTCTTTGTGCTCTTTCAGTTTGAGCTTGTTTTCTAATTAATGTTGAAGTTATGGCACAAATAACCAGAGAGCTCTAAATGAAGAGAGGATTTGAATCTTTGTTAGGCTGTTTTAGAGGAAAGTCAAATAGGGGAACATATAACGTCTACAAGAAAATTGAAAACCATAACTAGCGGAACATGGAACTTGGAAATACACTGGGCTGAAAGAAATAGAAGAAATACAGCAGAAGTACATGAAGAAAATTCACTGAGAAGTAGAGTTGATGTTTTGTCCAGGACTGAGAGAAATCAGCACTATATATACACACAGACAAGGGTAATCAGGGGTGTAGAGACAGGTGGGAAAATGAGACACAGATGTAAAAGAACAGATAATAAGATGAGGGAAGTAAAACTCACAGTAAAGAGCAAGGGATGAATAACTATCCAATAAAGCAGGAAGTGAGAAGTGAGAACTAAACATGGAAATGCAGACACAAAAATGGAACAAGAAACACTGAGAGAAAAACTAAACTCTAATACAACCCAGAACTAAGAAGTAGACTAAAAACACTTAAGAAAAGTACAATTATAAAACATAAACACTAAAACACACAAAAATGAAGAACCAAACAGAATATGTAAATAAAAACTTTACAAATGACATGATTGCTAAAAGACTTAAAACCCTAGGTCAAACAGCTCTGTGGTCGCCAATTTTGAAGCCATCCTGACAACCTTCTCCCACCAATGATGTGGAGATCCAACCCTTTTAGATCCAATTAAAATCAAGACACTCAAAAGATGCTCTGTAAAAGAGTAGAATTCTTAGAACAGAGTTTAATACACTGAATCATATGAACAGCAGGAAAAATACATACAGACATTTAGCAAGAGAATTACATAGCAGAAAGCAAGCAAAGCAAAACCCGGGTGTACAGCCTTAAGCACAAACAGCAGAGCAACACAGAGACGGACAGGAAGCAGCAGCAGGAGGAAAAGAGCTCTGGGGTGTCCTCTGGTCCCCTAATATAGGGACCAGTATCCCGCCCCTGCTGCTGGGTAACTTTCCCACACGCCCAGCACAGCTGCTGGGGTCAGGTAGCGGCCAAGGTCCTGGCCAAAGGCCAGTCAGGACTCTGAGTACCCCTTGCTCTGGCTTATCGCAATAGGTCATGACACGGTCAAAGGTCACACATTGATCCTAATTATTAAATCTTATACAGCAAGTGGCACAATCTTATAACATATAATACATATATAAAAACACTTCAGTGTGGGTTCAAAGTGTGTGTGTGTGTGTGTGTGTGTGATTATTTTGTATGATATTTTATCATGATGTGTTCAGGATCTCTATTACAATGTTACTGTTTTGGTTGTGCTGAGTTAAAGACGTTGAGTGTGTATTAGGAAGGTTAGTTACCGGAGAGTAAATTATTCAGGAGAACTCTCCCCTACATTAACTGCCCTGTTACTGTACCGACTTAATAAACCTCGGTGAAGCAAAAATGTCTTGTGCTTAAGACTCCACATGAAAGTTAAAATATATATGTTCAGTGTGCATAGATATATAGTATATATAGTTACATAGTTATACATATCAAACAAAAATCCACCACAGCTCAAGGCCATGACAAAGATAGACTAACAATCACAAAATTAGGGAAGCATTTCCAACTAATGAAGAAGCCAAAATTTTACTGGCTCATGTAATGAGAGAGAAGAGTCTGATGGTGCACAACATTGTGGGGATGAGGACTTTGAAGATCCATCTTCTAGTAGCTCATCGGTCCCCAAATCTTATACTGAGTCCTTTAACCGGTACAAGATTTGGATCTATCAAAGGAAGTGTCTGATTTTGTGGGTCTGGCCTCAGTCAGAAAATCTCCTGGCTCCAGGAAGTTCAGACCTACGTCTCTACAATGAGTCATCTTGATGTAAAGGATGTTGTCTCTCTGACTATGTTCTCCTCTGTTTTCTCTTTAGAGTACCAGCTGGAGATGGTGGAAGTGACACAGGGAAGGAGTTTGTCCTGCTGCCCTTCAAAATCAAAGAAGGCTTCACCCAGGATGTCAAAGTGGAGTGGAAACACAAAAACAAGATGGTCCATGAGTATCAGATTGGTAAAGACCAGTGTCACTTAAAGGGCCAAGATCAGAAACAGCGCACTGAGATGAAGGAAGACCCACTGAACACTAAAGACCTCAGTCTGACCCTGAAAGACCTCCACCTCACTGACAGTGGAGTCTACACCTGCACCGTCTACAACAAGGATGGACACATGCTGCTACGGAAATCAGTGACTCTCAGTGTCAGAGGTGAGTGTAACAGCTGTTTGTCCACCGTCCAAAATAGGTATAGATTTATCCATCCATCCATCCATCTTCATCCGCTTTATCCGAGGCTGGGTCATGGGGCAGCAGCCTAAGCAGAAAGCCCAGACCTCCCTCTCCCCAGCCACCTCCTCCAGCTTATCTGGGGAACACCAAAAGCGTTCCCAGGCCGGCCGAGAGATATAATCTCCAGCGTGTCCTGGGTCTGCCCCGGGCCTCCTCCCGGTGCGACATGCCCGGAACACCTCACCCAGGAGGCTCCCAGGAGGCATCCTTGTCAGATGCCCGAACCACCTCAACTGGCTCCTTTCGATGTGGAGGAGCAGCTGCTCTACTCTGAGCCCCTCCCGGATGGCCGAACTTCTCACCCTATCTCTAAGGGAGAGCCAGCCACCCTTCGGAGGAAGCTCATTTCTGCCGCTTGTATCCGCGATCTCGTTCTTTCGGTCACTACCCACAGCTCGTGGCCATAGGTGAGGGTAGGGACGTAGATCGACTCGATAAATTGAGAGCTTCGCTTTTACACTCAGCTCTTTCTTCACCATGATGGACGGTGCAGCGTCCGCATCACTGCAGCCGCAGCACCAATCCGTCTGTCGATCTCCGGCTCCCTTCTCCCATCACTCGCGAACAAGACCCCGAGATACTTGAACTCCTCCACTTGGGTCAGGAACTCATCCCGACCGGAGTGGGCACTCCACCCTTTACCGGCTGAGAACCATGGCCTCAGATTTGGAGGTGCTGATCCTCATTCCCGCTGCTTCACACTCGGCTGTGAACCGTTCCAGTGCGAGCTGGAGGCCTTCACCTGATGAAGCCAACAGAACCACATCATCCGCAAAAAGCAGAGATGAGATTCTGAGGCCACCGAAGCGAAAGCCCTCCGCCACTTGGCTGCACCTAGAAATCCTGTCCATCAAAATTATGAACAGAACCGGTGACAAAGGGCAGCCCTGGCGGAGCCCATCATCCACCAGGAACGAGTCCGACTTATTGCCGGCAATGCAAACCAAACTCTTGCAACGGTTGTATAGGGATCGAATGGCCCGTAGCAATGGGCCAGACACCCCATACTCCCGCAACACCTCCCACAGGACACCCTGAGGGACACGGTCGAATGCCTTCTCCAAGTCCACAAAACACATGTAGACTGGTTGGGCAAACTCCCATGCACCCTCAAGTATCCTTGAGAGGATAAAGAGCTGGTCCAGTGTTCCGCGACCAGGACGAAAACCACATTGTTCCTCCTGTATCCGAGGTTCGACTAGCGGACGAACTCTCCTTTCCAGCACCCTGGCACAGACTTTCCCAGGGAGGCTGAGGAGTGTGATCCCCCTGTAGTTGGAACACACCCTCCGGTCTCCCTTCTTAAAGATGGGGACCACCACCCCGGTCTGCCAGTCCAGGGGTACTGCCCCTGATCTCCACGCAACATTGTAGAGGCGTGTCAACCAGGACAGCCCTACAACGTCCAGAGCCTTCAGGAACTCGGGCGGACCTCATCAACACCAGGGCTCTGCCACCAAGGAGTTGTTTAACTGCCTCAGTGACCTCGCCCCGAAATTGGCGGGTCATTCCCCTCATCCCCAGACTCTGCTTCCTCCTCGGAAGATGTGTCAGTGGGATTAAGGAGGTCCTCGAAGTATTCCTTCCACCACCTGACAATTTTCTCAGTCGACGTCACCTGGTCCTGGGTGAGGGACCAGACAAAGAGCGATTCAGAAGACCCTTATGAAGAGAACATCGAGGTACAGTTTACCCTGCCGGGATAGGGTTACGGAGCCCGCCCTGGAGCCAGGCCCGGGAGGGTGCCCGAGGCGGCGTCTGGTGGCCAGGCCTTAGTCCATGGGGCCCGGCCGGGCACAGCCCGAAGAGGAGACATGGGCCCATCCTCCCAGGCCCACCACCCGCAGGAGGCGCCATAGGGGTCGGGTGCATTGTGTGCTGGGCGGCGGCCAGGAGCGGAGGCCCTGGCGGACTGATCCCCGGCTGCCAAGACTGGCAATAGGTATAGATTTATAAGTAACAAAAAAGAATTTAGAGACTAAAACTAAGAGTTCACGTAATAAAAGTTAAACAAAAACTAAACATTTACACACAATCAAAACAAAAGTGAAAGGAGCAAACCCACTCTGGAAACTCACAGAAACTAAACTGAATTCAAAAGAAAAGGCCAACACTAAATAAAAACAATGAAAGTATCAAACTATAATAACTGTAGATGATGGAGGATCACCATCACTGACATCTGTCTGTGTGTCTCACATTCTCCTCTCAGTTCCTGAGGTTCAGATGGTGGAAACAGTTAAAGGGTTCAGTCTGTCCTGCTGCCATTTACAACTGATATCAAGCTTCAGGACGTCACAGCGGAGTGGAAACATGAAGACAAGAAAGTCCACGTTTATCAGAGAGACCAAAACCAGTCTTACATACAAAGTCGCACAGAAGTGAAGAACGAGCAAATAAAAATGGAGACCTCAGTCTGACCCTGAAAGACCTCCACCTCACTGACAGTGGAGTCTACACCTGCACCGTCTACAACAAGGATGGACACATGCTGCTACAGAAATCAGTGACTCTCAGTGTCAGAGGTGAGAGTAACATCTGTTTGTCCACATTACAAATCCTCAATGAAAAAGATCCAATCAAACAGCCTGTGATGCATCATGGGAATGTGACATATGTAGAATCAGTGCAGGTTTGCTGTATGTGAGTTGAGCCGTACAGTGCAGGAGAGAGGGTGGCTCCTGCCTCTGTTTTACAGTCCATGATTGTATAGAAGCTGTTCCAGAGTCAGCTCATGTTCACATATTTATGAAGTCTTACACTGGAAAGTCTGCTGTTGATCTCAGTAAATGAACGGGTTTCCTCATTCCCTGTACACAGACTGGCAGATGATGATATGAGAAGATGACGTGGTGCTCTGTAGGAAAACAGAACAAGTCCACCATCAGAGCAGACTGTTTTCTCAGTTTGATATGTAGGACTGTGTCATAGTCTAATGTTTATTAATTCCAATATATTTTAAATTGATAGCTCTTTGTGCTCTTTCAGTTTGAGCTTGTTTTATATTTAATGTTGAAGTTATGGCACAAATAACCAGAGAGCTCTAAATGAAGAGAGGATTTGAATCTTTGTTAGGCTGTTTTAGAGGAAAGTCAAATAGGGAACATATAACGTCTACAAGAAAATTGAAAACCATAACTAGCGGAACATGGAACTTGGAAATACACTGGGCTGAAAGAAATAGAAGAAATACAGCAGAAGTACATGAAGAAAATTCACTGAGAAGTAGAGTTGATGTTTTGACCAGGACTGAGAGAAATCAGCACTATATATACACACAGAGAGGGTAATCAGGGAGTAGAGACAGTTGGGAAAATGAGACACAGATGTAAAAGAACAGATAATAAGATGAGGGAAGTAAAACTCACAGTAAAGAGCAAGGGATGAATAACTATCCAATAAAGCAGGAAGTGAGAAGTGATAACTAAACATGGAAATGCAGACACAAAAAATGGAACAAGAAACACTGAGAGAAAAACTAAACTCTAATACAACCCAGAACTAAGAAGTAGACTAAAAACACTTAAGAAAAGTTCAATTATAAAACATAAACACTAAAAACACACAAATGAAGAACCAAACAGAATATGTAAATAAAAACTTTACAAATGACATGACTGCTAAAAGACTTAAAACCCTAGGTCAAACAGCTCAAGGCCATGACAAAGATAGACTAACAATCACAAAATTAGGGAAGCATTTCCAACTAATGAAGAAGCCAAAATTTTACTGGCTCATGTAATGAGAGAGAAGAGTCTGATGGTGCACAACATTGTGGGGATGAGGACTTTGAAGATCCATCTTCTAGTAGCTCATCGGTCCCCAAATCTTATACTGAGTCCTTCAGTACAAGATTTGGATCTATCAAAGGAAGTGTCTGATTTTGTGGGTCTGGCCTCAGTCAGAAAATCTCCTGGCTCCAGGAAGTTCAGACCTGACGTCTCTATAATGAGTCATCTAGATGTAAAGGATGTTGTCTCTCTGACTATGTTCTCCTCTGTTTTCTCTTTAGAGTACCAGCTGGAGATGGTGGAGGTGACACAGGGGAAGGAGTTTGTCCTGCTGCCCTTTAAAATCAAAGAAGGCTTCACCCAGGATGTCAAAGTGGAGTGGAAACACAAAAACAAGATGGTCCATGAGTATCAGATTGGTAAAGACCAGTGTCACTTAAAGGGCCAAGATCAGAAACAGCGCACTGAGATGAAGAAAGACCCACTGAACACTAAAGACCTCAGTCTGACCCTGAAAGACCTCCACCTCACTGACAGTGGAGTCTACACCTGCACCGTCTACAACAAGGATGGACACATGCTGCTACTACGAAATCAGTGACTCTCAGTGTCAGAGGTGAGAGTTACAGCTGTTTGTCCACCGTCCAAAATAGGTATAGATTTATAAGTAACAAAACAGAATTTAGAGACTAAAACTAAGAGTTCACATAATAAAAGTTAAACAAAAACTAAACATTTACACACAATCAAAACAAAAGTGAAAGGAGCAAACCCACTCTGGAAACTGACAGAAACTAAACTGAATTCAAAAGAAAAGGCCAACACTAAATAAAAACAATGAAAGTATCAAACTATAATAACTGTAGATGATGGAGGATCACCTTCACTGACATCTGTCTGTCTGTCTCATATTCTCCTCTCAGTTCCTGAGGTTCAGATGGTGGAAACAGTTAAAGGGGTTCAGTCTGTCCTGCTGCCATTTACAACTGATATCAAGCTTCAGGACGTCACAGCGGAGTGGAAACATGAAGACAAGAAAGTCCACGTTTATCAGAGAGACCAAAACCAGTCTTACATACAAAGTCGCACAGAAGTGAAGAACGAGCAAATAAAAATGGAGACCTCAGTCTGACCCTGAAAGACCTCCACCTCACTGACAGTGGAGTCTACACCTGCACCGTCTACAACAAGGATGGACACATGCTGCTACAGAAAGCAGTGACTCTCCGTGTCAAAGGTGAGAGTAACATCTGTTTGTCCACATTACAAATCCTCAATGAAAAAGATCCAGTCAAACAGCCTGTGATGCATCATGGGAATGTGACATATGTAGAATCAGTGCAGGTTTGCTGTATGTGAGTTGAGCCGTACAGTGCAGGAGAGAGAGGGTGGCTCCTGCCTCTGTTTTACAGTCCATGATTGTATAGAAGCTGTTCCAGAGTCAGCTCATGTTCACATATTTATGAAGTCTTACACTGGAAAGTCTGCTGTTGATCTCAGTAAATGAACGGGGTTTCCTCTTTCCTGTACACAGACTGGCAGATGTTGATATAAGAAGATGATGTGGTGCTCTGTAGGAAAACAGAACAAGTCCACCATCAGAGCAGACTGTTTTTAAGTTTGATATGTAGGACTGTGTCACAGTCTAATGTTTATTAATTCCAATATATTTAAATTGATAGCTCTTTGTGCTCTTTCAGTTTGAGCTTGTTTTCTAATTAATGTTGAAGTTATGGCACAAATAACCAGAGAGCTCTAAATGAAGAGAGGATTTGAATCTTTGTTAGGCTGTTTTAGAGGAAAGTCAAATAGGGGAACATATAACGTCTACAAGAAAATTGAAAACCATAACTAGCGGAACATGGAACTTGGAAATACACTGGGCTGAAAGAAATAGAAGAAATACAGCAGAAGTACATGAAGAAAATTCACTGAGAAGTAGAGTTGATGTTTTGTCCAGGACTGAGAGAAATCAGCACTATATATACACACAGACAAGGGTAATCAGGGGAGTAGAGACAGGTGGGAAAATGAGACACAGATGTAAAAGAACAGATAATAAGATGAGGGAAGTAAAACTCACAGTAAAGAGCAAGGGATGAATAACTATCCAATAAAGCAGGAAGTGAGAAGTGAGAACTAAACATGGAAATGCAGACACACAAAAATGGAACAAGAAACACTGAGAGAAAAACTAAACTCTAATACAACCCAGAACTAAGAAGTAGACTAAAACACACTTAAGAAAAGTACAATTATAAAACATAAACACTAAAACACACAAATGAAGAACCAAACAGAATAAATAAAAACTTTACAAATGACATGATTGCTAAAAGACTTAAAACCCTAGGTCAAACAGCTCTGTGGTCGCCAATTTTTGAAGCCATCCTGACAACCTTCTCCCACCAATGATGTGGAGATCCAACCCTTTTAGATCCAATTAAAATCAAGACACTCAAAAGATGCTCTGTAAAAGAGTAGAATTCTTAGAACAGAGTTTAATACACTGAATCATATGAACAGCAGGAAAAATACATACAGACATTTAGCAAGAGAATTACATAGCAGAAAGCAAGCAAAGCAAAACCCGGGGTGTACAGCCTTAAGCACAAACAGCAGAGCAACACAGAGACGGACAGGAAGCAGCAGCAGGAGGAAAAGAGCTCTGGGGTGTCCTCTGGTCCCCTAATATAGGGACCAGTATCCCCGCCCCCTGCTGCTGGGTAACTTTCCACACGCCCAGCACAGCTGCTGGGGTCAGGTAGCGACCAAGGTCCTGGCCAAAGGCCAGTCAGGACTCTGAGTACCCCTTGCTCTGGCTTATCGCAATAGGTCATGACACGGTCAAAGGTCACACATTGATCCTAATTATTAAATCTTATACAGCAAGTGGCACAATCTTATAACATATAATACATATATAAAAACACTTCAGTGTGGGTTCAAAGTGTGTGTGTGTCTGTGTGTGTGTGATTATTTTGTATGATATTTTATCATGATGTGTTCAGGATCTCTATTACAATGTTACTGTTTTGGTTGTGCTGAGTTAAAGACGTTGAGTGTGTATTAGGGAAGGTTAGTTACGGAGAGTAAAATTATTCAGGAGAACTCTCCCCTACATTAACTGCCCTGTTACTGTACCGACTTAATAAACCTCGGTGAAGCAAAAATGTCTTGTGCTTAAGACTCCACATGAAAGTTAAAATATATATGTTCAGTGTGCATAGATATATAGTATATATAGTTACATAGTTATACATATCAAACAAAAATCCACCACAGCTCAAGGCCATGACAAAGATAGACTAACAATCACAAAATTAGGGAAGCATTTCCAACTAATGAAGAAGCCAAAATTTTTACTGGCTCATGTAATGAGAGAGAAGAGTCTGATGGTGCACAACATTGTGGGGGATGAGGACTTTGAAGATCCATCTTCTAGTAGCTCATCGGTCCCCAAATCTTATACTGAGTCCTTTGGATCTATCAAAGGAAGTGTCTGATTTTGTGGGTCTGGCCTCAGTCAGAAAATCTCCTGGCTCCAGGAAGTTCAGACCTACGTCTCTACAATGAGTCATCTTGATGTAAAGGATGTTGTCTCTCTGACTATGTTCTCCTCTGTTTTCTCTTTAGAGTACCAGCTGGAGATGGTGGAAGTGACACAGGGGAAGGAGTTTGTCCTGCTGCCCTTCAAAATCAAAGAAGGCTTCACCCAGGATGTCAAAGTGGAGTGGAAACACAAAAACAAGATGGTCCATGAGTATCAGATTGGTAAAGACCAGTGTCACTTAAAGGGCCAAGATCAGAAACAGCGCACTGAGATGAAGGAAGACCCACTGAACACTAAAGACCTCAGTCTGACCCTGAAAGACCTCCACCTCACTGACAGTGGAGTCTACACCTGCACCATCTACAACAAGGATGGACACATGCTGCTACGGAAATCAGTGACTCTCAGTGTCAGAGGTGAGTGTAACAGCTGTTTGTCCACCGTCCAAAATAGGTATAGATTTATCCATCCATCCATCCATCTTCATCCGCTTTATCCGAGGCTGGGTCGCGGGGGCAGCAGCCTAAGCAGAGAAGCCCAGACCTCCCTCTCCCCAGCCACCTCCTCCAGCTTATCTGGGGGAACACCAAGGCGTTCCCAGGCCGGCCGAGAGATATAATCTCTCCAGCGTGTCCTGGGTCTGCCCCGGGGCCTCCTCCCGGTGCGACATGCCCGGAACACCTCACCCAGGAGGCTCCCAGGAGGCATCCTTGTCAGATGCCCGAACCACCTCAACTGGCTCCTTTCGATGTGGAGGAGCAGCTGCTCTACTCTGAGCCCCTCCCGGATGGCCGAACTTCTCACCCTATCTCTAAGGGAGAGGCCAGCCACCCTTCGGAGGAAGCTCATTTCTGCCGCTTGTATCCGCGATCTCGTTCTTTCGGTCACTACCCACAGCTCGTGGCCATAGGTGAGGGTAGGGACGTAGATCGACCGGTAAATTGAGAGCTTCGCTTTTACACTCAGCTCTTTCTTCACCATGATGGACCGGTGCAGCGTCCGCATCACTGCAGCCGCAGCACCAATCCGTCTGTCGATCTCCGGCTCCCTTCTCCCATCACTCGCGAACAAGACCCCGAGATACTTGAACTCCTCCACTTGGGTCAGGAACTCATCCCCGACCCGGAGTGGGCACTCCACCCTTTACCGGCTGAGAACCATGGCCTCAGATTTGGAGGTGCTGATCCTCATTCCCGCTGCTTCACACTCGGCTGTGAACCGTTCCAGTGCGAGCTGGAGGCCTTCACCTGATGAAGCCAACAGAACCACATCATCCGCAAAAAGCAGAGATGAGATTCTGAGGCCACCCAGGCGAAAAGCCCTCCGCCACTTGGCTGCACCTAGAAATCCTGTCCATCAAAATTATGAACAGAACCGGTGACAAAGGGCAGCCCTGGCGGAGCCCATCATCCACCAGGAACGAGTCCGACTTATTGCCGGCAATGCAAACCAAACTCTTGCAACGGTTGTATAGGGATCGAATGGCCCGTAGCAATGGGCCAGACACCCCATACTCCCGCAACACCTCCCACAGGACACCCTGAGGGACACGGTCGAATGCCTTCTCCAAGTCCACAAAACACATGTAGACTGGTTGGGCAAACTCCCATGCACCCTCAAGTATCCTTGAGAGGATAAAGAGCTGGTCCAGTGTTCGCGACCAGGACGAAAAACCACATTGTTCCTCCTGTATCCGAGGTTCGACTAGCGGACGAACTCTCCTTTCCAGCACCCTGGCACAGACTTTCCCAGGAGGCTGAGGAGTGTGATCCCCTGTGGTTGGAACACACCCTCCGGTCTCCCTTCTTAAAGATGGGGACCACCACCCGGTCTGCCAGTCCAGGGTACTGCCCCTGATCTCCACGCAACATTGTAGAGGCGTGTCAACCAGGACAGCCCTACAACGTCCAGAGCCTTCAGGAACTCGGGCGGACCTCATCAACACCAGGGGCTCTGCCACCAAGGAGTTGTTTAACTGCCTCAGTGACCTCGCCCCGGAAATTGGCGGGTCATTCCCCTCATCCCCAGACTCTGCTTCCTCCTCGGAAGATGTGTCAGTGGGATTAAGGAGGTCCTCAGTATTCCTTCCACCACCTGACAATTTTCTCAGTCGGCGTCACCTGGTCCTGGGTGAGGGACCAGACAAAGAGCGATTCAGAAGACCCTTATGAAGAGAACATCGGTACAGTTTACCCTGCCGGGATAGGGTTACGGGCCCGCCCTGGAGCCAGGCCCGGGAGGGTGCCCGAGGGCGGCGTCTGGTGGCCAGGCCTTAGTCCATGGGGCCCGGCCGGGCACAGCCCGAAGAGGAGACATGGGCCCATCCTCCCGCAGGCCCACCACCCGCAGGGAGGCGCCATAGGGGTCGGGTGCATTGTGTGCTGGGCGGCGGCCAGGAGCGGAGGCCCTGGCGGACTGATCCCCGGCTGCCAAGACTGGCAATAGGTATAGATTTATAAGTAACAAAAAGAATTTAGAGACTAAAACTAAGAGTTCACGTAATAAAAGTTAAACAAAAACTAAACATTTACACACAATCAAAACAAAAGTGAAAGGAGCAAACCCACTCTGGAAACTCACAGAAACTAAACTGAATTCAAAAGAAAAGGCCAACACTAAATAAAAACAATGAAAGTATCAAACTATAATAACTGTAGATGATGGAGGATCACCATCACTGACATCTGTCTGTGTGTCTCACATTCTCCTCTCAGTTCCTGAGGTTCAGATGGTGGAAACAGTTAAAGGGTTCAGTCTGTCCTGCTGCCATTTACAACTGATATCAAGCTTCAGGACGTCACAGCGGAGTGGAAACATGAAGACAAGAAAGTCCACGTTTATCAGAGAGACCAAAACCAGTCTTACATACAAAGTCGCACAGAAGTGAAGAACGAGCAAATAAAAATGGAGACCTCAGTCTGACCCTGAAAGACCTCCACCTCACTGACAGTGGAGTCTACACCTGCACCGTCTACAACAAGGATGGACACATGCTGCTACAGAAAGCAGTGACTCTCCGTGTCAAAGGTGAGAGTAACATCTGTTTGTCCACATTACAAATCCTCAATGAAAAGATCCAGTCAAACAGCCTGTGATGCATCATGGGAATGTGACATATGTAGAATCAGTGCAGGTTTGCTGTATGTGAGTTGAGCCGTACAGTGCAGGAGAGAGAGGGTGGCTCCTGCCTCTGTTTTACAGTCCATGATTGTATAGAAGCTGTTCCAGAGTCAGCTCATGTTCACATATTTATGAAGTCTTACACTGGAAAGTCTGCTGTTGATCTCAGTAAATGAACGGGTTTCCTCATTCCCTGTACACAGACTGGCAGATGTTGATATAAGAAGATGATGTGGTGCTCTGTAGGAAAACAGAACAAGTCCACCATCAGAGCAGACTGTTTTTAAGTTTGATATGTAGGACTGTGTCACAGTCTAATGTTTATTAATTCCAATATATTTTAAATTGATAGCTCTTTGTGCTCTTTCAGTTTGAGCTTGTTTTCTAATTAATGTTGAAGTTATGGCACAAATAACCAGAGAGCTCTAAATGAAGAGAGGATTTGAATCTTTGTTAGGCTGTTTTAGAGGAAAGTCAAATAGGGGAACATATAACGTCTACAAGAAAATTGAAAACCATAACTAGCGGAACATGGAACTTGGAAATACACTGGGCTGAAAGAAATAGAAGAAATACAGCAGAAGTACATGAAGAAAATTCACTGAGAAGTAGAGTTGATGTTTTGTCCAGGACTGAGAGAAATCAGCACTATATATACACACAGACAAGGGTAATCAGGGGAGTAGAGACAGGTGGGAAAATGAGACACAGATGTAAAAGAACAGATAATAAGATGAGGGAAGTAAAACTCACAGTAAAGAGCAAGGGATGAATAACTATCCAATAAAGCAGGAAGTGAGAAGTGAGAACTAAACATGGAAATGCAGACACACAAAAAATGGAACAAGAAACACTGAGAGAAAACTAAACTCTAATACAACCCAGAACTAAGAAGTAGACTAAAACACTTAAGAAAAGTACAATTATAAAACATAAACACTAAAACACACAAATGAAGAACCAAACAGAATATGTAAATAAAAACTTTACAAATGACATGATTGCTAAAAGACTTAAAAACCCTAGGTCAAACAGCTCTGTGGTCGCCAATTTTTGAAGCCATCCTGACAACCTTCTCCCACCAATGATGTGGAGATCCAACCCTTTTAGATCCAATTAAAATCAAGACACTCAAAAAGATGCTCTGTAAAAGAGTAGAATTCTTAGAACAGAGTTTAATACACTGAATCATATGAACAGCAGGAAAAATACATACAGACATTTAGCAAGAGAATTACATAGCAGAAAGCAAGCAAAGCAAAACCCCGGGGTGTACAGCCTTAAGCACAAACAGCAGAGCAACACAGAGACGGACAGGAAGCAGCAGCAGGAGGAAAAGAGCTCTGGGGGTGTCCTCTGGTCCCCTAATATAGGGACCAGTATCCCCGCCCCCTGCTGCTGGGTAACTTTCCCACACGCCCAGCACAGCTGCTGGGGTCAGGTAGCGGCCAAGGTCCTGGCCAAAGGCCAGTCAGGACTCTGAGTACCCCTTGCTCTGGCTTATCGCAATAGGTCATGACACGGTCAAAGGTCACACATTGATCCTAATTATTAAATCTTATACAGCAAGTGGCACAATCTTATAACATATAATACATATATAAAAACACTTCAGTGTGGGTTCAAAGTGTGTGTGTGTCTGTGTGTGTGTGATTATTTTGTATGATATTTTATCATGATGTGTTCAGGATCTCTATTACAATGTTACTGTTTTGGTTGTGCTGAGTTAAAGACGTTGAGTGTGTATTAGGGAAGGTTAGTTACCGGAGAGTAAATTATTCAGGAGAACTCTCCCCCTACATTAACTGCCCTGTTACTGTACCGACTTAATAAACCTCGGTGAAGCAAAAATGTCTTGTGCTTAAGACTCCACATGAAAGTTAAAATATATATGTTCAGTGTGCATAGATATATAGTATATATAGTTACATAGTTATACATATCAAACAAAATCCACCACAGCTCAAGGCCATGACAAAGATAGACTAACAATCACAAAATTAGGGAAGCATTTCCAACTAATGAAGAAGCCAAAATTTTTACTGGCTCATGTAATGAGAGAGAAGAGTCTGATGGTGCACAACATTGTGGGGATGAGGACTTTGAAGATCCATCTTCTAGTAGCTCATCGGTCCCCAAATCTTATACTGAGTCCTTTAACCGGTACAAGATTTGGATCTATCAAAGGAAGTGTCTGATTTTGTGGGTCTGGCCTCAGTCAGAAAATCTCCTGGCTCCAGGAAGTTCAGACCTACGTCTCTACAATGAGTCATCTTGATGTAAAGGATGTTGTCTCTCTGACTATGTTCTCCTCTGTTTTCTCTTTAGAGTACCAGCTGGAGATGGTGGAAGTGACACAGGGGAAGGAGTTTGTCCTGCTGCCCTTCAAAATCAAAGAAGGCTAGAGAGTGATATTATACCCCTTATGTCAAAAATATTCATGAGCTTTTTGAGTGTTAGTTTCTATGAATTATTCATGAGCTCAGTAAGTAATTAAATTATGATAATTAAATTATGATAATTAAATTATGATATTAATAAAAATATGATATTCATAAAAATTATGATTTTCATAAAATATGCTAGTTCATTGCTTTTCTTCCCCCAAAAAATAAGAACTAATTGCTTATTTTAGAAAAGTTTTTATATCAAATAGCATTCTTTTATTTTTTAATCCATTAAAACTTTTTCCTTTTTCCCTAAAGAAACGCCATCTGGTGGTGGGTCAGCGCATGACAGCGCATGAGTGCACAGGGCGCGCAGCGAGCGCGCCTGTGTCTCTAAGCGCGCCGCGCGCGCGCCTGACTCGGGACCGTGCTTCTGTGGGGGCTCCGTGTTTATGGGTGAAAATGTGTTAAACCAGTATAAATGTGCTTAGTTAAACTTGTGCTTTTGTAACGTTCAGAATGGCCAGACATACAGGGTGCATGCCTTGTGGGAAAAGTTTATTTCAATTTATATGCATTTGTTTAATCCGAACAAAGAAATTTAAAATCAAAGTCCGAGTCGCAAAAAACTCTCGCGACCATAAACGCCCCGCGGCTCCCAGCGGCTTACAGCAAAAAACAAAAAAACCTCTGCGGTTTCTCTCCAAAATACGCAAAACAAAAAACCCCTAGAAATAACCTGTAGGGAACCCCCGTATACCCAAAACCTTATACTCGATAACAGGGGCAAATCCTGAAACCAAATCCTTAGTCTTTTATTCTCAAACCCCGCTCCGTGTCTAAGTTCTTACTCGCGATCCTTAGGCACATAACCGGCAAATCCTCCTGAAAAACAAAACAAAACAAAAAAAAAAAAAACCTCCGCGGTTTCTCTCCAAAATACGCAAAACAAAAACCCCTAGAAATAACCTGTAGTCAACCTCCTATCCCCAAGCCTTATATTCGATAACAGGGCAAAATCCTGAAACCAAATCCTTAGTCTTTTATTCTCAAATCCCGCTCAGAGTCTAAGTTCTCCCTTCGCTCCGAGCCGCACCGGCCCGCAACCAGAGCAGTCTCTTTTTCCTTCTTGTTCGCTCCACCATCTACTGCTTAATGATTCTGGGTCTTCGTTTGAAATTTGCGCCCCGAGACCAACTCCGCCTCCCAGGTGCCCTACCGCAAATCACATAACAAAGGGGCGGATCCATTCGCACCCCGCTCACCCAATCGCGCTCAGTTTGGATTTTCACGATCCCCCCGCTCAGGTTAAGACTTGCGTCTTGTCTCACAAGCCATCTGACTTCAGGCGCGTGGACAACTACCTCCACTTAGACCGAATACCCATTAATACTCCGGTCTCCAGACCACTTCAACAACTATCTCCGTTCAGGCCGAATACCCATTAATACCCCGCTCTCCAGACCACTTGACAATTTGCGGCACTTTTACCTGTGTGCATATCAATCGGTAAGTGTTACTCTTGCTTTCCTTTTTTTTTTTTTTACCATTTTCTCTCAAAAGCTTTTCAAAGCCATCCAGAAAATAGCTAGTCTAACACCTGTAATACACATTATAAAAAATATATATAAGCTCCAGTTTATCACTCAGTTAGAGTTAAAAAGTGCTTGACTACACTAGCAGCGATCATGTCCTCTTCAGGTACCTCTTTTTTCTTACCCCTGTTCATATAATGCTTATATTTTACTGTATTTCCTGTTTGTTTAAATACTCCTAGTTATTACTTTTTACACTCTCAAATAATTCTGTTTGATTAAGGCTTATATTTTACTGTATTTCCTGTTTGTTTAAATACTTGTTATTTCTTTTTAGACTCTGAAATAAGCCTGCTTGATTCTTCTCTTTTGGATCATCTCGATCAAATCGGTAGGTCTGCTTCATTCTTCTTATCCCTCTTAACAGTTAATTGTACAAGAAAAACAAAAACACTAACCCTCTTTTTAACTTATCAAACTTTTTCAGACATATCGGATTTGGAAAACTATGTTTTTTCGAGTTCACCTAGTTCTTCGCCTAGTTCCTCACCCCCGGTTTTAGAGAGAGCTACAGGCAAGAACATTCGTCTCTCGACCCGTGAGAGAGAGGCTTTGCTTTCTGCAAGGGTTTGCCCCGCGTCAGCTCCCCAGCGTGCCTCGGGCAAAAACCTGCATCTGTCTGCCCGGGAGAGGGAACAGCTGATCGCTGCGCACGCTCACAGTCCCGGCTTCGGAGCTCCAGCTCCCCAGCGTGCCTCGGGCAAAAACCTGCATCTGTCTGCCCGGGAGAGGGAACAGCTGATCGCTGCGCACGCTCACAGTCCCGGCTTCGGAGCTCCAGCTCCCCAGCGTGCCTCGGGCAAAAACCTAAATCTGTCTGCCCGGGAAAGGGAACAGCTGATCGCTGCGCACGCTCACAGTCCCGGCTTCGGAGCTTCTCCTCCTGTATCGGGGCCAAGACATTCACAGCCCCTGCCTCGGAGATCCAGTCTAGGTCAGTCACTCTCGCTTTTTCTTTTTCTCTCATTTTATAAAAAACTATCGCCTTTTCTATTAAACATCACTAACTGATATGTAACTTACCCTTAAATTCTTAGGGCATCTCAGAAACAGGAGTGGGAGGACCGTTAGGAGGACCCGTAGGCCTGCCAGCACAAGGAGGACAAGGCAGATACGTGTACGGCGAGACAGACTTGTTTCCATTGCTCTCCGATCAGTTTCGTTGATCGCTGAAATAGTTCAGCTCATCTTGTAATAAGGTTTTATTTAATTTAATTGTTTTTTATTTTTATTTTATTTTATTTTTAAAATATATTCTTTGTTAAACAATAAAATGGACAACCAGGAACAAGGTATTCCAGACCCCTTTCTTGCTTTAGAAATAGAGTTAGCCGGTTAAATGAAAACGCAGATCATTCACAGAATACACCTCCATGAATCATGAACACCCTGAGGTGATCAATAATAATAATAACGATCCTCTAGAACTGATTGATTTGGCTCTTGCACAACTAGCCCGTAGTGAAAGTTCCCCAAAATAACACTCAGGATTCAGGATTCGAGCATGTTGAGGCTCATTCTCAGCAAAACCTTGCCTCTTCTGACCCTTTTCGCGGCTCTTAATAGCGCTTTAGAAGCCTTAGCACAAATACAGCACGAGGTTCAAATACCTCCAGAATTATTGAGTCAAATAAATAGGTTAAATCAAAATATTTTTAATGATAGTCAGCATTTGCTCAGTTCTACACCACGCTGTGAGTCTGTTAACCGCAGTCCACCCCTACCGTTGATAAACGGTTTCAATGAGTCTAATCAACAACAATCGCCTGAGATTGTCTCTGTTAACCCCATGAATAATGCGCCCGATCACCCCTTTCAACAAGGGGTAATCCAGACCAGAGCTGCGCCAGCAATTCACCACAACCATCTATAGTTGTCAGAAATAAATTTAATAACGTTCAAATTAGAGAAATTTTGAATTTCCCTCCTCCAAACGATATACCTGATTATGCACACTATTATCAAGGTGTAATGGGCGGGGCCCGTGAAATTTCAGACAGGATTTTCTCCCAGGCACGTCCAGATGATCTTATACAATTAGAGTTGATAGGACCTCAGTTGCAGAATAATGTTTCAGTCATTTTAAGGGACAATCGTGATTTGAGTGAATTTGAAAATTTATTTCTCAGGGCGGTACAGTCAAACTGGTCAGTAATGTGCGAGGGCTCGCTCGAGCTTGTAGCTCAGATCGTTAGACCCCGTCAGGTAGTGGAAAGAGGATGCTTAAACACATACTTCACAATGAAATTGTCAGAAAGAAAAGGCGCTTTTATATATTGTTCATAACCCCGCAAATAAGTTATGTTTTGCTATAAGTCTTGCCCACCTTCTGCACCCTGATTTTAACGATCAACAAGCAGAGGTTTTCGGTAGAGAAATTCAGCAAAAGCTGGTCTAAATGATCAAACGCCTGTCGGCTTTAATCAGATTATTACATTTGAAAGGTTACTCGGATGTAAAATTATAGTATTTTACCGCAACGAAAACGATCGCAGCCTTTGTAAATTTGAAACTAGTACACCCAATACAGAAAAAACCCTTTGTTTATTTTTATTTGAGAATCATTACTATGCTATCAAAAATCTAAAAGGGTTTATGGGTACATCCTATCTCTGTAATCATTGTTATATCGGCTACAACCATGTGTTATCACATTTTTGTCGTGCTCGTTGTTCAGTCTGTATGCAACCTGACTGTAACCAATATTCCATCTCTCTATTGTGTGTGTCATGATTGTAATCGCACCTGTCGGTCTCCCTATTGTTTCAAGAGCCATAAAAACTCGTTGACAGGCGTGAAAGATCCGCCAGCAACTGTCAGCTCTTAAAAAATGTGTCAAGTGTTCCAGACTTTATTATTTAGCAGTAAACGAAAAACCTCACAAATGTCAAAACAGGAAATGCCCAATCTGTCGCCAGGAAATCTCCACTGATCAGCAAACGCATCAGTGCTACATGCAGGTTTTAGAACGCGAGACAAAACACAACAACAAGTTGATTTTTTACGATTTTGAAACGTTTGTAAATCAAACCGGTGAGCACACTCCCTTTCTGGTTTGTACGAGAACTTTAGACGGTAAATCCTGGAACTGTGTTGGTGAGGACTGTGCAGAAAAGTTTCTCGCTCATTTTAGACGTCCACTCTTTAAGGGCTGTATTTTTATCGCCCATAATGCAAAAGGTTTTGACGGGTACCTTATTTTATCCCGAATGGCTAAACAAGGATTAAAACCACATTTAATTATGCAAGGGTCCAAGGTGATCAGTTTTACAGACCCAGACTTTAATCAAAGATACATGGACTCCAGCTGTTTTCTCCCTATGCCCCTGTCAGGTATCCCAAAAGCAATGGGATTTTCAGACAGCGTAAAGGGTTTCTTTCCTCACTCTTTCAGTTCCAGAGAAACTCTAAAATATGTAGGCCCCTACCCTCCACCCTCAGCTTACAGCATAGAGAGAATGACAACAAAAAGCAGGGATGATTTTTACAAATGGTATGATTCAGTCAGCTCCGGTACCTTCAATTTTATGAAAGAGGCCATGTCATACTGCTGCAACGATGTTGAGATTCTAGCTGAGGATGCAAATTGTTTAGAAACGGGTTTATTGAAGAAACAGGAGTAGACCCTTTCAGCCGCAACACACTTGCGAGTGCCTGCCTGAAAACTTTTTTAACAAACTTCATGCCAGCCAATTCTTTAGCAATACCATGCCCCTTAAATTACCGTAATCAGGTCAAATCATTTTCCTCTGCCTCAATTCAATGGCTAGAATATCTCTCGTACACGCAAGGTGTTTTTATCAGACATGCGCTAAATCAAGGAGAAAAAAAAAGCTGGGTGCTTATTATTTAGATGGATATGCCCTAATTAATGATAAACCATGTGTCTGGGAATTTCTGGGTTGTTACTTTCATGGGTGTGTTAAGTGTTTTTCAAATCAGGCCGACATTAATCCCTTGTTAGACCTAACTTTTGCAGAGCTAAACAGCCGCACTGAAGAAAAACTGGTTAAATTGAGAACTGAACATAACGTGTGTCTTGTTACAATCTGGGAGCATGAGTGGACAGAATTGAAACGTACTGATGTGAGTGTAATCAACTTCCTCAAACATTACGAACCGCCAGAACCTTTGAACCCCGCGATGCCCTCTTTGGGGGCGTACAAACCCTGCACAGCTGCGCTGCAGTGCAGGCCCTGGGAGAGAATCGGTTATGTGGATGTTACCTCGCTCTATCCGTTTGTAAATAGCACCTGTAGTTACCCCTTAGGACATCCTCAAATAATCTTTCGAAATTTTCAGCACCCTAAAACTACTTTGGGTTTATCAAAGCGGTTGTATACCCACCCAGAGCACTCTATTTTCCAGTTTTACCCTATAAAACTAAGTCAGGAAAGCTTCTCTTTACCCTCTGCCGCACCTGTGCCGAAATGAACAACCAACAGGGGCGTGTAACCATAGCAACGAGGAGAGAGCGCTCAAAGGGTTTGGACCACTGTAGAATTTAATCTTGCATTAGAAAAGGGTATCAAATAAGTAGAATCACCGAGGTGTGGCACTTTGAGAAACAGAGTAACACAATATTCACAGACTATGTACATCATTTCCTGCGCAAAAACAAGAAGCTTCAGGCTACCCATCAGATGTTGTAACTGAGGGAGGATAAACAGCTTTACATTAAAGACTACCAGGCTAAGCAAGGCATCACTTTAGACCCTGAAAACATAAAACTAAACCCAGCTAAAAGACAAATGGCCAAACTGTGTTTAAACTCTTTTGGGGAAAATTTGGCCAGAGAAATAATCTCACACAGAGCAAACTGGTGAGTGACCCCGAGGAATTCTTTAATCTGATGTTTTCTCCAAAATACAAAGTGACCTATTTCTCTTTTGTCAGTGACGATGTAGCGCTTATTCAATGGTGTTATGGCGATCTATGTACCCCATTGCCAAACTCCACAGATAACATCTTCATTGCGGCCTTCACTACTTCATATGGGCGTATGAAACTCTACAGTTATTTGGATCAGTTGCAGGAGAGAGCAATTTACTACGATACTGACAGTGTTGTTTATCTCACCAAACAAAATCAATCTGAACTAGAATTAGGTAGATATTTGGGTGACCTCACCAATGAACTAGAGCAGGATGATTTCATTACAGAGTTTGTTGCAGCTGGACCCAAAAGCTATGGCTATATGACCAAAAAGGTAAAGTTGTCTTGAAAGCAAAGGGATCACACAAACACACGATGTCTGCGAAAGGGTCAACTTTGAATCTGTGAAAAACCTGGTTGACAATTACATTGATAACAGTGAAGGAGGGCCTACACTTGAGGCACCACAGCACACTATCCTTCGTAATAAAACTGGGTTTGCACTGAAAAATTCATCATTCCCAAAAAAATTCCGGGTTGTTTATGACAAGCGTAGATTGCTGCCAGGAGGTCTGACTTTGCCCTTTGGTTATTGATTATTCTTTTGTTTTTGTTTTTTTTTGTTTGTTTGTTTGTTTGTTTTTTTTTTTTTTGTTTGTTTTTTAAATGTTTCAACCTACTTTAATCGAGTTTGATCCCAGACTTCATGTGCCATTTTCTTGTATGGTTGTTGGGCCAAGTGGTTCGGGAAAAACGTTTTTTGTCAAATCTGTATTGGAAAACTGTGTACATGTTTTGAACAAGCTTATTGACAATGTTGTGTGGGTTTATACATCCTTTCAGCCTCTGTATTCTGAGCTTCAAGAGAAAAATAAAAGCATTAAATTCATTGAAGGTCTGCCTGAATCTTTTGAAGATGAGAGCTTGTTCCCCTCACACCAAAGTCATCTCATTGTGCTGGATGATGTTATTTTTCAAGCAGCTAATCATCCAGAAGTAGTTAAGATTTTCACGCAATACAGGCATCATAAAAATATGAGCGTAATGTTTTTGACACAAAATGTGTTTTTACAAGGCAAACACAGCAGGACGATCAGTCTGAACAGTACTTATATGGTGTTATTTAAAACCCTCGTGATAAATTACAAGTTAATACACTAGCTAGACAAATATACCCAGGACGTGTGCATTTCTTTTGGAGAGTTTTGAAGAAGCCACGAGAGAGCCACACGGATATTTATTGATAGATTTAACCCCACCTGTCCAGAGCAACTAAGACTGAGAACAGGGTACTACCCTCAGAACAGCTGTGTGTTTTCATCAAGAAAAAAAATAACAGAAACGATGTCTGTAAGATTGAGAAGAAACTTTGCTTTGCTGAAAACACTAACCAGAAGCTCGCCTAAAATTGTAAGGTTATTTTACAAGAATGCCCACCTGATTTAATTCAGGCTATTTGTGAGATTTGTATGAATCTCTTAAAAGGAAATATTCCAATCACACAATGCCAGCATAACAAGCTGAAACGATATAAGGAGAAGATCAGACAAATGGCATGCCGAAAGGCTGGAGTTAGGCAGAAGAAAAAATTATTGAATCAAAAAGGAGGTTTTCTTTTGCCGCTCCTCACAACAGTTTTACCCATGGTAGCTGATTTAGCTATAGGCGCGATCCGTAAATAACAATGCAGAAAATGTATTTGATCTCACCTGACCAGATCAACCGCTTACAGGAAACACATCAAATGCTTATCGACCAACCATCAGAGACAAGGCTGCAGATGAGCTCGATAGTGAAATGAGACGTGTATTGGAAACTCAGGGTCTACCCTCGGATGAGAAGATAAAAAGTATAACATGCTTTTACAAAAGTACTTTGTACTTGAAAGACAAAAATCAGATGAAAGCAGAGAGATAACCCTAAGACTCCTGCAGAGCGTGAAGTAGTGGAGATTGAGAGATCACATGATTACCAGCAAGAAGAGGCAAGCCAGGAGGGGGAGCAGATGGGTAGTGTGAATAAAGTTTTACAGGACGTATTAAGTCACATAAACCCTCGTTCAAAGAGAAACACTGAATATCTAATGCATAGAATATTAGCATCAAAAGGCCCCGGAGGATGGACCGAGGACGGGGAATTCATGCATAGACAGAAGCCAATACCTGGAAGTCATATGCTCGATCTGATGAAATTCTTAGCAAGCTCTCGGGCAAGTGTAAAACCAACAGGCTGGAGTTTGCTTGCACAAACTTTAGCAGATCTAAAAATACCCCTATCCACTATTACAAACTTATCGGCTAGAAGGGAAATAGCAGCAATAAAAGAGTCGAGAGAAACAGGAGAATACCACAGATCCTCTGATGAAGATGTTATTGTGAAGAAAAAGAAGAAAAGAAAGAGAATTGCCTTATCACCCACATGGTTAAGTTTCTGATGTAATCCAAACCATAAATAAAAGATTGTGTTTTTAAAAGTTAATTTTCTCTCATGTTGTTATTTAACAATAAGCACAATACACCACTTTTTTCACAGAAACATTCTCAGTTTATTGAAATTATTTCGAGCACAAATGACAATCGTTAAAAGCTTTCAAAGAACATGAAGTTTGATTAAAATTGCCAGCTTTACATATTAATACACATCTGATAAATCGTTTTACAAAACATGACACCATGCTATCATTTTTGTTTTGATTAGAGCTATATAAAGAAACTACATCATCATAACTCTTTCCACGCGATTTCTGAGCCAAGAAAAATATACAGTGCTGTCCACATACGGTGGATAGTGTTGCTTGTAGCTGTCTTTGATGGAAAGATACTCGCTTAGCATGCTTTTTCAGAACGTTATAATGCTTTTAGGATAAAAAGCATAATCTGGGGAAAACCAAATGAGTCAAAAAGTTGGCCCCTCCGTTTTCCTCTAATGATATTGCAAGCCAATGAGTTCCAGGTTTATCCCGTGGATCTGTATTTATAATAAAATATGCAGGTTTTTTAAATGAACGTTTGAGTAATGATAATAACTCATCTTCTGCATATACTCCAAAGAAACGGTCCCCAACTAGCAATCTCATTATACTCTCCAATTGATGGTTGTTCATAATTCAATACAAAAGAGTGGAGCCTCTCAGTAATAATCGACCAACACTTGTCTTTTGGAGTTGATCTCGAGAATGGAATCATAACATGCATAAACGATCAGTGTAGTTGTATGAGGCAGTGGTACTCTGAAGCGCATTTCTAGTCTCAAATTTCCATTTATCACAGGTGATAAGGCCTGACTGTCATCTGATGGATTCAAATTGAAAACAAACAGTGTATATCCTTGTTCAAACTCCTGTCTGTCAATGCATAAGGAGAGATCCTTTAGGTTTCTTCCGGTAGCGGTGTAGAGGCTGTAAAACTCTCTTACGGAGTGATTCTCAGCAAAATTGGGTTGAAACGCTTTGGCTGGAATCTGCTTACTCTCATGACATAAAGCCAAGAACTCCAGATCGTTATGTTGAAAGTTGAAAGGACATAAATCATAACGGCCTGTAAATGCTTGATGATCGACCATTCCGATGACTAAATAACGGGGGAGCGAACCCAGAAACAGATTCTCATGATGTGATATCCGTGAATTCTCAGGTATTGAAAATGTTTTTACGTTAATCCGGGAGATGGGATAAAGTGCATTGGCTTGCATGAGAGCGGAAGCATGGCCTACACGTACAGCTGGGGACACAGTAACTTTCCGCACATACAATGAAGCTCCTAGAATATTCAGGTGGTAATTAGCATTCTGAGGGGCCATGAGGCTGAAAGCATCGTTGGCTCTCATGAGCTTAACCCTCAGATCCACATTATTGAGCAATAATCGTTCGCAGAAAAAAATATCAGAATGTAACGGTCCCATGACGTGGAACTCTCGCGACCGCTGACTGTAAGCTGCACGCCGAACTAATCCCCTGTTAGGCCCATTGATTACAATATACGAGTCGTGTGAGCCCGCTGTATCTTTGTAAAACAACCCAGCGCTAAACTGAGTCTTCAAACTTTCTTCTGAGTAATTTAAATATGTTTCTATTATAGCCCTGTAGGGGTGGGTTGAGCTGGCTTGTGAAATCAGTCTGTCGCCCAATGTGACGTCACATTGCGAGAAAATGGTATTTAAAGGGTAATTTATAATTGCAACATTAGCATCTGGATCAATATCAGACCCATCCGCGTTTGTTATCTTCAATCTTAAACTCAGCAATGTGTCATTTAAATCCAGGTAATGCAGCCCGTTTCCAGGCACGTAAAATTCCACAGGTCCCCGATCAGTAAGCGCTGTTACTGGTAATATTTCTGAATAACATTTGTCCTCGATTGAAAATTGGGTCAGGGGGGCTGTGAACAGATCCAGTTCACTCAAGGTGCATTCGCTTGATCGCTCGTGGAGTAAAGACATTGTTGCTTGTTTCTTAGTTTTTTAGAAAATATCCTGCTTCGCCCTGCGTGTTGCCCGTTTGGTGGTTTTAGCGCTCTGTTTCTTTTTGACAGTTTTCCTCCGCTTTTTAAACTCGGTCAGCCTGCGACCCGGAGGCCGTTTAAGGGGTCTGCGCGCAATTAAACTTAACCCAGCGCCCTCTTGCTCTTCTCGTGTGTTTGAGCGACTCAAGTTAGACAGCGAGGAGGTCACAACATCTGTAGCAATCCTTTGACAGCTGTTTTCAAATGAGGTTTAACGAGGCTGACCCCACGCTTTAAGAATGGGGTTACAAATCTAAACAATTTTGAGAAAATAGATGCTATTCCTCGTCCGTAAATTACGGGCGCCCCTGAAAAGCCTGGCAGTCCGTTACCAGCCTGTGATTCGTAATACTTTATAAATCTATTATTATCCATATTTTTGTTATTAGATGAGATCCTTGACAGGGCGGAAATGTAGCTTTACTATCGTTTTACCGTAGGTAAAGTTTACAGGCTCGTTCTGATCAGTTTTGATTTCAATATGGATATTTTCTATGTGTTTCCGAGCAACAGGAATGTAGTCTGGTTTGTTAAAGCAAAGGTTAACGATATCTCCGTAATTACCCTCTATTCTGACAGTACGCAGCAGGGGCGAATAGCTATCACCTACCAGCTGCAAGGCTGCTATATCTGAATAACAGAATAGATGATAACATCCCGCTTTTATATCTGCAGGATACGGGGCAAATTTGCGCTCAAACCGTTGCCAGAGACCTGCCGGTACACCAAGCATATATGCCAGAGGAGGAAAAAACCTGAGATGATATATGCCCCCAGCGGTGAATTCAAACTTTTTAACAATGGGGTGGTATTTTAGATATATATCCGAGTCGATACGTCTAAGGCATGCTTCGATTTCTGCTCTCAGCGTGTTTGCATCCTCGTAAAACCCCGCGCGTATTTTTGTCTTAACCACCTCATCAGGCCGCTGCTCAGCATCGCCCTTCCTCCTCCATTCAAAATAAGCCTTATCATTCGGGATATTAAGCCATGTATAGGGATATGAAATTTCAGTGAGAGCCACCTCCCAGGCCCCATCGAGATTGAGATGGTGAGCCAAATCCACACGAAAGGAGCTACTTGTGTTATTTTTAAAAACATTCAGACTTGCGTTTGATGGTAGTGTGACGTAGAAACCCTGCGCCCTGAGAGTCATGCTGAACCGTTACAAAGGCTAGCCGGGGTGAGAGTGATGTACGGAGTTCATTATGTCAGGTTTTTAAGCTCACTGGCTTTAATCCAGCTATTAAACTTTTCAGGCCAATTCCTCCATTTCACCAGGAAATAAAGCTGTCCCTCTGTTTACGTTTTGAGAGAATTTTGTCTATGTGATAAAGCTTATCCTTGCAAAGAGCGATTTTCTGCAACTCATGCTCATAAAACTACCTATAATTTCTTCCCCATCGTAATCTTTGATTTTATAAACAGGAGGGTCTCTAGGTATGCATTGATCAATCGTAAATACCTCGCTTGTGAATGTTTGCTCATAACGTTTATCAAAGACACCTCTAACTTTAGAGAGCCTGACAAGATCTCCCTTTTTAAATTTCATGGGCTTTTTTCTACAACGAGACGAAGTGCCATATAGGTTTTGAAATACTAATGCTACATTGTCTGATTTTACTTGATTCGGGGCCATTTTTATGGAACGATGATAACTAGTGTTATAGCTTTGTAATAAATCTTGTAACACATCGATATATCTACGGGTATTTTGAGCAGTGAAATATCTATACATTTTACTTTTAAGAGTTCTATTAAACCTTTCACAGACTGAGGCTTTTAGATCGCTCCCTGTAGCAAAATGATTTATACCATGCTTTTCATTAAAGATTGAAAACTGGAATTAAAAATTCCTTACCACTATCTGTCTGTAGCTTTTGAGGAATTTGGCTGTCTTTTAAGACAGCCTCAAAAGCCTTAGTGACCTGAACTCCTGTTTTGTTTTTCAACACTCTTGCATAGGCTTTTTAGAGAAAACATCTATAACTGTAAGTAAATATTGATAGCCATCGTTATGCTCTGATAACGATTTCATGTCGCACAAGTCTGCCTGAAATTGATATAGAGGTCTGGGGACAAACACACGGTTTCTCGGAAAGCGCAGGCGTGCAAGACTCGGTGTAAGGTGTCGCATCCTGCCCGGCGAGGAAGTTTTGGGCTGTTTGCGCGTTAATCTTTGTACCAGTTTCATCCTGCACGCTTTTAATCAATTTTGCACTCCACAGAAACTACCGGGTGAGATGGGTCGTAATATGCCCGTTTCAATAGAATCTGCTCTGCCATGTGTGTTCTTTGAAGTTATGCTTAACTATGGTTTTATTTCATGATCGAGCAGTTACTTATCTCATGTAACAACTTTATGAAAATATTTTATTTGTTGTCATTAAAACATTGCACTTTGATTCTAGTAAAAACAAAAATAACGAGTTTGATTCTTGCAATGATTTTCCAAGAAAGTTTTATTTGATACAACGTTTTTCCAAAAACAATTTATTTGATGTAATGAAAAAACAAACAAAAAAAAAAAACATTACATCTGAAACTAGTAAAAACAAACAAACAAAAACTTAACAGGAAGAAAAATAATAGGAAAGAAAAGAAAAACAAATACTAGGACAGCCACAGTGAGTAATTGTCATCTAACACTTGATCAATTATTGTATGAGTAACTTCAGTGACACTGGCATCGATTTCTTGCAGAGTGCCCTCTATATCGCGGGGCGCCTCTGAGTTCAAAGAGATACGCCTGGGCCACACCTCTGACTTGCTCGGGGGTGGTGGTGAAAAGCCTTCTAACCGTAAAATTTGTAATAATGTCTTGGTGAAATGTCCGTTCCATACTCTTTTGCAGAGTTCATCATAGTACTTGAAAAAGTAATATTTTTCCAACGGGAAAAGACAAGAATGGCGTCTCTGTGAGGGGTGGGAGACTGCGCATCCTTGACACACGTCTTGTCGGTGTTTCTGGAGTAGCGACATGACAAGGTACTTGAGAGTTAGTTTTATAAGTTCAAAAACGGCTGTGGGGAGTAGAGTAGCGGCCTCGTCAATGTCCAGGGATGAAGATTGTCCACTGCTCACCCCAGGGTGGGGGGCATTGTCTTCAGGCTCTCTGAAAAGAGCCCGGCACACAGGGTCCCCCAAAGCCCAGAGCGAGACACCGGAGACTGGGTTGTTTACCGGGGTCTGTTCGGGTGATTGCCAGCCGAGAGCAGGGTGGCGGGGCGAGTTCCAACCTTGAGGTGATGGAGGCAGGAGCGGCGAATCTGCACGCATAATGGCCGGAGATGATGACCCCCGGTGGGGACTCTGGGGTGGAGTAGCAAGATCCATCACGGGGTTCCCGACTGGAGTAGAAGCAGCTGCTGGCCGAAAGGATGCTGGGGTTAGAGCAGAGTGAGTTCCAGAGCTGTGGTGACTCATGGCTGTTTTTACAGAAGATGTGGAGGAGAGGGTCGTTACGGCTTTTAAAAAGCACTGGGAGGAGGAGGCGGGGTAAGGGGACCGGATGAGGGGGCAGGGTTATTTTGACTGCGGGGTTATTTCCAACCAGCACCAACTCAGAGGTGCGTGTACTTAGCTTAAAAGCTCTAAAATTCTACCGTTCTTTTCCCCACCATCTTTAGCCAGTCTTGAATGGGAATCCGAAGCAATGTGTTGAAAACGCCTGAGTGGGTGTTCGTAGCTCCAGCACGAACTCATCCTTGCCGGCATTTTCTGCTGTCTGACGACTGGCCTTACAGACCCACCTGCAAAACGGTGTGCTCTTAGTCTCCCACTGCGCATATGTCACGGTTTTTCTCACCGCGTTTAAAGGCCGGTGTTGTTGGGTGAATGGTGGAAACTCATGGACCCCTTTGAAAACACGAGGCGTCTGCGTTTCTTGGTCCCTTGTTCGCGGTTGCTGGGAGCTCGTATCCTGCAGGCTCTTCTGGATTTCAGGGGTCGCGATGAGGGTCAAAACAGCCCAGTCAGACGAGCTAAAAGCAATCCGTGGTGTCAGCGGGCCAAAACTTTCACCTGCTTTTAGCTGGTAGAAATAGATTTGGCTCTCCGGGAGGCTGAAAGCATAGCCCCAAAATCCCCCGGTGTTGAGAGGGAATCTCTCCTCCAAAGGGATAGCAGATGCAGGCTGGACCCTACAGAGATGCAGCCGTTTGAGCTGCACTGGCTTGGCAGAGGCTCTGTAGCTGGTTACGGGGTCTGAGAGACCACAGTGAGGTTGGTAGGTCTGGTGGCCATGTTGTTTTGTGAAAAAGGAGAAAACTTGTTTTTCTGAGAGGAAAAACTGTTAAATTCAACTTGAAATGTGAGATTATTTATCCTGATGCAGGTGAGAGAATAGACCTATCGCTGAGAAGATAAATCGGCCCTGTATCCGATTGGGTGAGCGGGGTGTGAACGGATCCACCCGTTTGTTATGTAATTGTCAGCGGGGCAGTAAGGTTTACCAGGTATGATTGATATGCACACAGGTAAAAGTACCGCTAATTGTTTAAACGGTCTGGCGAAGGGGGTATTAATGGGTATTCGGTCTGAGTACCGCTAATTGTTTTAAGCGGTCTGGCGAAGGGGGTATTAATGGGTATTCGGTCTGAGTACCGCTAATTGTTTTAAGCGGTCTGGCGAAGGGGTATTAATGGGTATTCGGTCTGAGTACCGCTAATTGTTTTAAGCGGTCTGGCGAAGGGGGTATTAATGGGTATTCGGTCTGAGTGGCGGCACCTGGGAGGCGGAGTGGATCTCCGGCGCAAATTTCAAACGAGGTAGGCAGCATTCGAGGGTGAGCAGGGGAACGAACAAGAAGGAAAAAGAGAATGCTCTGGTTGCGGGCCGGTGCGGCTCGGAGCGAAGGGAGAACTTAGACTCTGAGCGGGATTTGAGAATAAAAGACTAAGGATTTGGTTTCAGGATTTTGCCCTGTTATCGAATATAAGGCTTGGGGATAGGAGGTTGACTACAGGTTATTTCTAGGGGTTTTTGTTTTGCGTATTTTTGGAGAAACCCGCGGAGGTTTTTTTTTTTTGTTTTGTTTTGTTTTCAGGAGGATTTGCGGTTATGTGCCTAAGGATCGCGAGTAAGAACTTAGACACGGAGCGGGGTTTGAGAATAAAAGACTAAGGATTTGGTTTCAGGATTTGCCCCTGTTATCGAATATAAGGCTTGGGGATAGGAGGTTGACTACAGGTTATTTCTAGGGGTTTTTTGTTTTGCGTATTTTTGGAGAGAAACCGCGGAGGTTTTTTTTTGTTTTGTTTTGTTTTCAGGAGGATTTGCGGTTATGTGCCTAAGGATCGCGAGTAAGAACTTAGACACGGAGCGGGGTTTGAGAATAAAAGACTAAGGATTTGGTTTCAGGATTTGCCCTGTTATCGAGTATAAGGTTTTGGGTATACGGGGGTTCCCTACAGGTTATTTCTAGGGTTTTTGTTTTGCGTATTTTGGAGAGAAACCGCAGAGGTTTTTTTTTTTTTGTGTAAGTCGCTGGGAGCATGGCGTTTATGGTCGCGAGAGTTTTTGCGACTCGGACTTTGATTTTAAATTTCTTTGTTCGGATTAAACAAATGCATATAAATTGAAATAAACTTTTCCCACAAGGCATGCACCCTGTATGTCTGGCCATTCTGAACGTTACAAAAGCACAAGTTTAACTAAGCACATTTATACTGGTTTAACACATTTTCACCCATAAACACGGAGCCCCCACAGAAGCACGGTCCCGAGTCAGGCGCGCACGCGCGCGCCTAGACACACAGGCGCGCTCGTGCGCGCCCTGTGCACTCATGCGCTGTCATGCGCTGACCCACCACCAGATGGCGTTTCTTTAGGGGAAAAAGGAAAAAGTTTTTAATGGATTAAAAAAATAAAAGAATGCTATTTGATATAAAAACTTTTCTAAAATAAGCAATTAGTTCTTATTTTTTGGGGGAAGAAAAGCAATGAACTAGCATATTTTATGAAAATCATAATTTTTATGAATATCATATTTTTATTAATATCATAATTTAATTATCATAATTTAATTATCATAATTTAATTACTTACTGAGCTCATGAATAATTCATAGAAACTAACACTCAAAAAGCTCATGAATATTTTTGACATAAGGGGTATAATATCACTCTCTAAGGCTTCACCCAGGATGTCAAAGTGGAGTGGAAACACAAAAACAAGATGGTCCATGAGTATCAGATTGGTAAAGACCAGTGTCACTTAAAGGGCCAAGATCAGAAACAGCGCACTGAGATGAAGGAAGACCCACTGAACACTAAAGACCTCAGTCTGACCCTGAAAGACCTCCACCTCACTGACAGTGGAGTCTACACCTGCACCATCTACAACAAGGATGGACACATGCTGCTACGGAAATCAGTGACTCTCAGTGTCAGAGGTGAGTGTAACAGCTGTTTGTCCACCGTCCAAAATAGGTATAGATTTATCCATCCATCCATCCATCTTCATCCGCTTTATCCGAGGCTGGGTCATGGGGCAGCAGCCTAAGCAGAGAAGCCCAGACCTCCCTCTCCCCAGCCACCTCCTCCAGCTTATCTGGGGAACACCAAATGCGTTCCCAGGCCGGCCGAGAGATATAATCTCTCAGCGTGTCCTGGGTCTGCCCCGGGCCTCCTCCCGGTGCGACATGCCCGGAACACCTCACCCAGGAGGCTCCCAGGAGGCATCCTTGTCAGATGCCCGAACCACCTCAACTGGCTCCTTTCGATGTGGAGGAGCAGCTGCTCTACTCTGAGCCCCTCCCGGATGGCCGAACTTCTCACCCTATCTCTAAGGGAGAGGCCAGCCACCCTTCGGAGGAAGCTCATTTCTGCCGCTTGTATCCGCGATCTCGTTCTTTCGGTCACTACCCACAGCTCGTGGCCATAGGTGAGGGTAGGGACGTAGATCGACCGGTAAATTGAGAGCTTCGCTTTTACACTCAGCTCTTTCTTCACCATGATGGACCGGTGCAGCGTCCGCATCACTGCAGCCGCAGCACCAATCCGTCTGTCGATCTCCGGCTCCTTCTCCCATCACTCGCGAACAAGACCCCGAGATACTTGAACTCCTCCACTTGGGTCAGGAACTCATCCCGACCCGGAGTGGGCACTCCACCCTTTACCGGCTGAGAACCATGGCCTCAGATTTGGAGGTGCTGATCCTCATTCCCGCTGCTTCACACTCGGCTGTGAACCGCTCCAGTCTGAGCTGGAGGCCTTCACCTGATGAAGCCAACAGAACCACATCATCCGCAAAAAGCAGAGATGAGATTCTGAGGCCACCGGCGAAAGCCCTCCGCCACTTGGCTGCACCTAGAAATCCTGTCCATCAAAATTATGAACAGAACCGGTGACAAAGGGCAGCCTGGCGGAGCCCATCATCCACCAGGAACGAGTCCGACTTATTGCCGGCAATGCAAACCAAACTCTTGCAACGGTTGTATAGGGATCGAATGGCCCGTAGCAATGGGCCAGACACCCCATACTCCCGCAACACCTCCCACAGGACACCCTGAGGGACACGGTCGAATGCCTTCTCCAAGTCCACAAAACACATGTAGACTGGTTGGGCAAACTCCCATGCACCCTCAAGTATCCTTGAGAGGATAAAGAGCTGGTCCAGTGTTCCGCGACCAGGACGAAAACCACATTGTTCCTCCTGTATCCGAGGTTCGACTAGCGGACGAACTCTCCTTTCCAGCACCCTGGCACAGACTTTCCCAGGAGGCTGAGGAGTGTGATCCCCTGTAGTTGGAACACACCCTCCGGTCTCCCTTCTTAAAGATGGGGACCACCACCCGGTCTGCCAGTCCAGGGTACTGCCCCTGATCTCCACGCAACATTGTAGAGGCGTGTCAACCAGGACAGCCCTACAACGTCCAGAGCCTTCAGGAACTCGGGCGGACCTCATCAACACCAGGGCTCTGCCACCAAGGAGTTGTTTAACTGCCTCAGTGACCTCGCCCGAAATTGGCGGGTCATTCCCTCATCCCCAGACTCTGCTTCCTCCTCGGAAGATGTGTCAGTGGGATTAAGGAGGTCCTCAGTATTCCTTCCACCACCTGACAATTTTCTCAGTCGACGTCACCTGGTCCTGGGTGAGGGACCAGACAAAGAGCGATTCAGAAGACCCTTATGAAGAGAACATCGAGGGTACAGTTTACCCTGCCGGGATAGGGTTACGGAGCCCGCCCTGGAGCCAGGCCCGGGAGGGTGCCCGAGGGCGGCGTCTGGTGGCCAGGCCTTGGTCCATGGGGCCCGGCCGGGCACAGCCCGAAGAGGAGACATGGGCCCATCCTCCCATGCAGGCCCACCACCCGCAGGAGGCGCCATAGGGGTCGGGTGCATTGTGTGCTGGGCGGCGGCCAGGAGCGGAGGCCCTGGCGGACTGATCCCGGCTGCCAAGACTGGCAATAGGTATAGATTTATAAGTAACAAAAAGAATTTAGAGACTAAAACTAAGAGTTCACGTAATAAAAGTTAAACAAAACTAAACATTTACACACAATCAAAACAAAAGTGAAAGGAGCAAACCCACTCTGGAAACTCACAGAAACTAAACTGAATTCAAAAGAAAAGGCCAACACTAAATAAAAACAATGAAAGTATCAAACTATAATAACTGTAGATGATGGAGGATCACCATCACTGACATCTGTCTGTGTGTCTCACATTCTCCTCTCAGTTCCTGAGGTTCAGATGGTGGAAACAGTTAAAGGGGTTCAGTCTGTCCTGCTGCCATTTACAACTGATATCAAGCTTCAGGGCGTCACAGCGGAGTGGAAACATGAAGACAAGAAAGTCCACGTTTATCAGAGAGACCAAAACCAGTCTTACATACAAAGTCGCACAGAAGTGAAGAACGAGCAAATAAAAATGGAGACCTCAGTCTGACCCTGAAAGACCTCCACCTCACTGACAGTGGAGTCTACACCTGCACCGTCTACAACAAGGATGGACACATGCTGCTACAGAAATCAGTGACTCTCAGTGTCAGAGGTGAGAGTAACATCTGTTTGTCCACATTACAAATCCTCAATGAAAAGATCCAATCAAACAGCCTGTGATGCATCATGGGAATGTGACATATGTAGAATCAGTGCAGGTTTGCTGTATGTGAGTTGAGCCGTACAGTGCAGGAGAGAGAGGGTGGCTCCTGCCTCTGTTTTACAGTCCATGATTGTATAGAAGCTGTTCCAGAGTCAGCTCATGTTCACATATTTATGAAGTCTTACACTGGAAAGTCTGCTGTTGATCTCAGTAAATGAACGGGGTTTCCTCTTTCCCTGTACACAGACTGGCAGATGTTGATATAAGAAGATGATGTGGTGCTCTGTAGGAAAACAGAACAAGTCCACCATCAGAGCAGACTGTTTTCTCAGTTTGATATGTAGGACTGTGTCACAGTCTAATGTTTATTAATTCCAATATATTTTAAATTGATAGCTCTTTGTGCTCTTTCAGTTTGAGCTTGTTTTCTAATTAATGTTGAAGTTATGGCACAAATAACCAGAGAGCTCTAAATGAAGAGAGGATTTGAATCTTTGTTAGGCTGTTTTAGAGGAAAGTCAAATAGGGGAACATATAACGTCTACAAGAAAATTGAAAACCATAACTAGCGGAACATGGAACTTGGAAATACACTGGGCTGAAAGAAATAGAAGAAATACAGCAGAAGTACATGAAGAAAATTCACTGAGAAGTAGAGTTGATGTTTTGTCCAGGACTGAGAGAAATCAGCACTATATATACACACAGACAAGGGTAATCAGGGGAGTAGAGACAGGTGGGAAAATGAGACACAGATGTAAAAGAGAACAGATAATAAGATGAGGGAAGTAAAACTCACAGTAAAGAGCAAGGGATGAATAACTATCCAATAAAGCAGGAAGTGAGAAGTGAGAACTAAACATGGAAATGCAGACACAAAAATGGAACAAGAAACACTGAGAGAAAAACTAAACTCTAATACAACCCAGAACTAAGAAGTAGACTAAAAACACTTAAGAAAAGTACAATTATAAAACATAAACACTAAAAACACACAAATGAAGAACCAAACAGAATATGTAAATAAAAACTTTACAAATGACATGATTGCTAAAAGACTTAAAAACCCTAGGTCAAACAGCTCTGTGGTCGCCAATTTTGAAAGCCATCCTGACAACCTTCTCCCACCAATGATGTGGAGATCCAACCCTTTTAGATCCAATTAAAATCAAGACACTCAAAAAGATGCTCTGTAAAAGAGTAGAATTCTTAGAACAGAGTTTAATACACTGAATCATATGAACAGCAGGAAAATACATACAGACATTTAGCAAGAGAATTACATAGCAGAAAGCAAGCAAAGCAAAACCCCGGGGTGTACAGCCTTAAGCACAAACAGCAGAGCAACACAGAGACGGACAGGAAGCAGCAGCAGGAGGAAAAGAGCTCTGGGGGTGTCCTCTGGTCCCCTAATATAGGGACCAGTATCCCGCCCCTGCTGCTGGGTAACTTTCCCACACGCCCAGCACAGCTGCTGGGGTCAGGTAGCGACAAGGTCCTGGCCAAAGGCCAGTCAGGACTCTGAGTACCCCTTGCTCTGGCTTATCGCAATAGGTCATGACACGGTCAAAGGTCACACATTGATCCTAATTATTAAATCTTATACAGCAAGTGGCACAATCTTATAACATATAATACATATATAAAAACACTTCAGTGTGGGTTCAAAGTGTGTGTGTGTCTGTGTGTGTGTGATTATTTTGTATGATATTTTATCATGATGTGTTCAGGATCTCTATTACAATGTTACTGTTTTGGTTGTGCTGAGTTAAAGACGTTGAGTGTGTATTAGGGAAGGTTAGTTACCGAGAGTAAATTATTCAGGAGAACTCTCCCCTACATTAACTGCCCTGTTACTGTACCGACTTAATAAACCTCGGTGAAGCAAAAATGTCTTGTGCTTAAGACTCCACATGAAAGTTAAAATATATATGTTCAGTGTGCATAGATATATAGTATATATAGTTACATAGTTATACATATCAAACAAAAATCCACCACAGCTCAAGGCCATGACAAAGATAGACTAACAATCACAAAATTAGGGAAGCATTTCCAACTAATGAAGAAGCCAAAATTTTTACTGGCTCATGTAATGAGAGAGAAGAGTCTGATGGTGCACAACATTGTGGGGATGAGGACTTTGAAGATCCATCTTCTAGTAGCTCATTGGTCCCCAAATCTTATACTGAGTCCTTTAACCGGTACAAGATTTGGATCTATCAAAGGAAGTGTCTGATTTTGTGGGTCTGGCCTCAGTCAGAAAATCTCCTGGCTCCAGGAAGTTCAGACCTACGTCTCTACAATGAGTCATCTTGATGTAAAGGATGTTGTCTCTCTGACTATGTTCTCCTCTGTTTTCTCTTTAGAGTACCAGCTGGAGATGGTGGAAGTGACACAGGGGAAGGAGTTTGTCCTGCTGCCCTTCAAAATCAAAGAAGGCTTCACCCAGGATGTCAAAGTGGAGTGGAAACACAAAAACAAGATGGTCCATGAGTATCAGATTGGTAAAGACCAGTGTCACTTAAAGGGCCAAGATCAGAAACAGCGCACTGAGATGAAGGAAGACCCACTGAACACTAAAGACCTCAGTCTGACCCTGAAAGACCTCCACCTCACTGACAGTGGAGTCTACACCTGCACCATCTACAACAAGGATGGACACATGCTGCTACGGAAATCAGTGACTCTCAGTGTCAGAGGTGAGTGTAACAGCTGTTTGTCCACCGTCCAAAATAGGTATAGATTTATCCATCCATCCATCCATCTTCATCCGCTTTATCCGAGGCTGGGTCATGGGGCAGCAGCCTAAGCAGAGAAGCCCAGACCTCCCTCTCCCCAGCCACCTCCTCCAGCTTATCTGGGGAACACCAAAAGCGTTCCCAGGCCGGCCGAGAGATATAATCTCTCCAGCGTGTCCTGGGTCTGCCCCGGGGCCTCCTCCCGGTGCGACATGCCGGAACACCTCACCCAGGAGGCTCCCAGGAGGCATCCTTGTCAGATGCCCGAACCACCTCAACTGGCTCCTTTCGATGTGGAGGAGCAGCTGCTCTACTCTGAGCCCCTCCCGGATGGCCGAACTTCTCACCCTATCTCTAAGGGAGAGGCCAGCCACCCTTGGAGGAAGCTCATTTCTGCCACTTGTATCCGCGATCTCGTTCTTTCGGTCACTACCCACAGCTCGTGGCCATAGGTGAGGGTAGGGGGTGTAGATCGACCGGTAAATTGAGAGCTTCGCTTTTACACTCAGCTCTTTCTTCACCATGATGGACCGGTGCAGCGTCCGCATCACTGCAACCGCAGCACCAATCCGTCTGTCGATCTCCGGCTCCCTTCTCCCATCACTTGCGAACAAGACCCGAGATACTTGAACTCCTCCACTTGGGTCAGGAACTCATCCCGACCCGGAGTGGGCACTCCACCCTTTACCGGCTGAGAACCATGGCCTCAGATTTGGAGGTGCTGATCCTCATTCCCGCTGCTTCACACTCGGCTGTGAACCGCTTCCAGTGCGAGCTGGAGGCCTTCACCTGATGAAGCCAACAGAACCACATCATCCAAAAAAGCAGAGATGAGATTCTGAGGCCACCGAGGCGAAAGCCCTCCGCCACTTGGCTGCACCTAGAAATCCTGTCCATCAAAATTATGAACAGAACCGGTGACAAGGGCAGCCCTGGCGGAGCCCATCATCCACCAGGAACGAGTCCGACTTATTGCCGGCAATGCAAACCAAACTCTTGCAACGGTTGTATAGGGATCGAATGGCCCGTAGCAATGGGCCAGACACCCCATACTCCCATAACACCTCCCACAGGACACCCGAGGGACACGGTCGAATGCCTTCTCCAAGTCCACAAAACACATGTAGACTGGTTGGGCAAACTCCCATGCACCCTCAAGTATCCTTGAGAGGATAAAGAGCTGGTCCAGTGTTCCGCGACCAGGACGAAAACCACATTGTTCCTCCTGTATCCGAGGTTCGACTAGCGGACGAACTCTCCTTTCCAGCACCCTGGCACAGACTTTCCCAGGGAGGCTGAGGAGTGTGATCCCCTGTAGTTGGAACACACCCTCCGGTCTCCCTTCTTAAAGATGGGGACCACCACCCGGTCTGCCAGTCCAGGGTACTGCCCTGATCTCCACACAACATTGTAGAGGCGTGTCAACCAGGACAGCCCTACAACGTCCAGAGCCTTCAGGAACTCGGGCGGACCTCATCAACACCAGGGGCTCTGCCACCAAGGAGTTGTTTAACTGCCTCAGTGACCTCGCCCCGGAAATTGGCGGGTCATTCCCTCATCCCCAGACTCTGCTTCCTCCTCGGAAGATGTGTCAGTGGGATTAAGGAGGTCCTCAGTATTCCTTCCACCACCTGACAATTTTCTCAGTCGGCGTCACCTGGTCCTGGGTGAGGGACCAGACAAAGAGCGATTCAGAAGACCCTTATGAAGAGAACATCGAGGGTACAGTTTACCCTGCCGGGATAGGGTTACGGAGCCCGCCCTGGAGCCAGGCCGGGGAGGGTGCCCGAGGGCGGCGTCTGGTGGCCAGGCCTTAGTCCATGGGGCCCGGCCGGGCACAGCCCGAAGAGGAGACATGGGCCCATCCTCCCGCAGGCCCACCACCCGCAGGAGGCGCCATAGGGGTCGGGTGCATTGTGTGCTGGGCGGCGGCCAGGAGCGGAGGCCCTGGCGGACTGATCCCGGCTGCCAAGACTGGCAATAGGTATAGATTTATAAGTAACAAAAAAGAATTTAGAGACTAAAACTAAGAGTTCACGTAATAAAAGTTAAACAAAACTAAACATTTACACACAATCAAAACAAAAGTGAAAGGAGCAAACCCACTCTGGAAACTCACAGAAACTAAACTGAATTCAAAAGAAAAGGCCAACACTAAATAAAAACAATGAAAGTATCAAACTATAATAACTGTAGATGATGGAGGATCACCATCACTGACATCTGTCTGTGTGTCTCACATTCTCCTCTCAGTTCCTGAGGTTCAGATGGTGGAAACAGTTAAAGGGTTCAGTCTGTCCTGCTGCCATTTACAACTGATATCAAGCTTCAGGGCGTCACAGCGGAGTGGAAACATGAAGACAAGAAAGTCCACGTTTATCAGAGAGACCAAAACCAGTCTTACATACAAAGTCGCACAGAAGTGAAGAACGAGCAAATAAAAATGGAGACCTCAGTCTGACCCTGAAAGACCTCCACCTCACTGACAGTGGAGTCTACACCTGCACCGTCTACAACAAGGATGGACACATGCTGCTACAGAAATCAGTGACTCTCAGTGTCAAAGGTGAGAGTAACATCTGTTTGTCCACATTACAAATCCTCAATGAAAAAGATCCAATCAAACAGCCTGTGATGCATCATGGGAATGTGACATATGTAGAATCAGTGCAGGTTTGCTGTATGTGAGTTGAGCCGTACAGTGCAGGAGAGAGAGGGGTGGCTCCTGCCTCTGTTTTACAGTCCATGATTGTATAGAAGCTGTTCCAGAGTCAGCTCATGTTCACATATTTATGAAGTCTTACACTGGAAAGTCTGCTGTTGATCTCAGTAAATGAACGGGGTTTCCTCATTCCCTGTACACAGACTGGCAGATGATGATATGAGAAGATGACGTGGTGCTCTGTAGGAAAACAGAACAAGTCCACCATCAAAGCAGACTGTTTTCTCAGTTTGATATGTAGGACTGTGTCATAGTCTAATGTTTATTAATTCCAATATATTTTAAATTGATAGCTCTTTGTGCTCTTTCAGTTTGAGCTTGTTTTATATTTAATGTTGAAGTTATGGCACAAATAACCAGAGAGCTCTAAATGAAGAGAGGATTTGAATCTTTGTTAGGCTGTTTTAGAGGAAAGTCAAATAGGGGAACATATAACGTCTACAAGAAAATTGAAAACCATAACTAGCGGAACATGGAACCTGGAAATACACTGGGCTGAAAGAAATAGAAGAAATACAGCAGAAGTACATGAAGAAAATTCACTGAGAAGTAGAGTTGATGTTTTGACCAGGACTGAGAGAAATCAGCACTATATATACACACAGAGAAGGGTAATCAGGGGAGTAGAGACAGTTGGGAAAATGAGACACAGATGTAAAAGAACAGATAATAAGATGAGGGAAGTAAAACTCACTGTAAAGAGTAAGGGATGAATAACTATCCAATAAAGCAGGAAGTGAGAAGTGATAACTAAACATGGAAATGCAGACACAAAAAATGGAACAAGAAACACTGAGAGAAAAACTAAACTCTAATACAACCCAGAACTAAGAAGTAGACTAAAAACACTTAAGAAAAGTACAATTATAAAACATAAACACTAAAAACACACAAATGAAGAACCAAACAGAATATTTAAATAAAAACTTTACAAATGACATGACTGCTAAAAGACTTAAAAACCCTAGGTCAAACAGCTCAAGGCCATGACAAAGATAGACTAACAATCACAAAATTAGGGAAGCATTTCCAACTAATGAAGAAGCCAAAATTTTACTGGCTCATGTAATGAGAGAGAAGAGTCTGATGGTGCACAACATTGTGGGGATGAGGACTTTGAAGATCCATCTTCTAGTAGCTCATCGGTCCCCAAATCTTATACTGAGTCCTTCAGTACAAGATTTGGATCTATCAAAGGAAGTGTCTGATTTTGTGGGTCTGGCCTCAGTCAGAAAATCTCCTGGCTCCAGGAAGTTCAGACCTGACGTCTCTATAATGAGTCATCTAGATGTAAAGGATGTTGTCTCTCTGACTATGTTCTCCTCTGTTTTCTCTTTAGAGTACCAGCTGGAGATGGTGGAGGTGACACAGGGAAGGAGTTTGTCCTGCTGCCCTTTAAAATCAAAGAAGGCTTCACCCAGGATGTCAAAGTGGAGTGGAAACACAAAAACAAGATGGTCCATGAGTATCAGATTGGTAAAGACCAGTGTCACTTAAAGGGCCAAGATCAGAAACAGCGCACTGAGATGAAGAAAGACCCACTGAACACTAAAGACCTCAGTCTGACCCTGAAAGACCTCCACCTCACTGACAGTGGAGTCTACACCTGCACCGTCTACAACAAGGATGGACACATGCTGCTACGGAAATCAGTGACTCTCAGTGTCAGAGGTGAGTGTTACAGCTGTTTGTCCACCGTCCAAAATAGGTATAGATTTATAAGTAACAAAACAGAATTTAGAGACTAAAACTAAGAGTTCACATAATAAAAGTTAAACAAAAACTAAACATTTACACACAATCAAAACAAAAGTGAAAGGAGCAAACCCACTCTGGAAACTGACAGAAACTAAACTGAATTCAAAAGAAAAGGCCAACACTAAATAAAAACAATGAAAGTATCAAACTATAATAACTGTAGATGATGGAGGATCACCTTCACTGACATCTGTCTGTCTGTCTCATATTCTCCTCTCAGTTCCTGAGGTTCAGATGGTGGAAACAGTTAAAGGGGTTCAGTCTGTCCTGCTGCCATTTACAACTGATATCAAGCTTCAGGACGTCACAGCGGAGTGGAAACATGAAGACAAGAAAGTCCACGTTTATCAGAGAGACCAAAACCAGTCTTACATACAAAGTCGCACAGAAGTGAAGAACGAGCAAATAAAAAATGGAGACCTCAGTCTGACCCTGAAAGACCTCCACCTCACTGACAGTGGAGTCTACACCTGCACCGTCTACAACAAGGATGGACACATGCTGCTACAGAAAGCAGTGACTCTCAGTGTCAAAGGTGAGAGTAACATCTGTTTGTCCACATTACAAATCCTCAATGAAAAAGATCCAGTCAAACAGCCTGTGATGCATCATGGGAATGTGACATATGTAGAATCAGTGCAGGTTTGCTGTATGTGAGTTGAGCCGTACAGTGCAGGAGAGAGAGGGTGGCTCCTGCCTCTGTTTTACAGTCCATGATTGTATAGAAGCTGTTCCAGAGTCAGCTCATGTTCACATATTTATGAAGTCTTACACTGGAAAGTCTGCTGTTGATCTCAGTAAATGAACGGGGTTTCCTCTTTCCCTGTACACAGACTGGCAGATGTTGATATAAGAAGATGATGTGGTGCTCTGTAGGAAAACAGAACAAGTCCACCATCAGAGCAGACTGTTTTCTCAGTTTGATATGTAGGACTGTGTCACAGTCTAATGTTTATTAATTCCAATATATTTTAAATTGATAGCTCTTTGTGCTCTTTCAGTTTGAGCTTGTTTTCTAATTAATGTTGAAGTTATGGCACAAATAACCAGAGAGCTCTAAATGAAGAGAGGATTTGAATCTTTGTTAGGCTGTTTTAGAGGAAAGTCAAATAGGGGAACATATAACGTCTAAAAGAAAACTGAAAACCATAACTAGTGGAACATGGAACTAGGAAATACACTGGGCTGAAAGAAATAGAAGAAATACAGCAGATGTACATGAAGAAAATTCACTGAGAAGTAGAGTTGATGTTTTGACCAGGACTGAGAGAAATCATGGTGGGGGCCTGGAAGGAGGGCACAAAGGACTGGACAGGCAGGGTTTCACTTGAGACACATAAAACACGTTATGGATCCGCATATTCCGGGGCAACTTGAGACGGACAGAAATCGGGTTTACCAGAGAGTCTATAACAAACGGACCAATGAAGGTGGGAGATAGTTTCTTAGACTCAGCCCGGAGCGGAACAAATCGGGTTGACAGCCAGACCTTTTGTCCCGGGGCGTAGGTGGGTGCGGGGGTCCGGTGACGGTCCGCCAGGCGCTTATTGCGATCAGCTGTGCGAAGAAGGGCGGCCCGGGTGGCTCTCCAGGCGCGTCGACACCTCCGTAGGTGCTGCTGGACAGAGGGGACAAAGTGCTCACCTTCGACGGCCGGAAAGAGAGGTGATTGGTAACCCAGAGATGCTTTGAAGGGGGACACCCCGGTGGCTGAGGAGGTAGGACTATTGTGAGCGTACTCAATCCATGGGAGTTGCTCACTCCAAGTTGTCTGATTGGTGGATGCCAAGCACCGGAGGGCCGCCTCGAGTTCCTGATTGGCTCGTTCTGTCTGGCTGTTAGTCTGAGGATGGAAACCAGAGGAGAGACTGACCTGCGCTCCGAGGGCGTTACAGAATTCTTTCCAGACCCGTGATGTGAATTGTGGCCCCCTATCAGAGACGATGTCCGCGGGGATTCCGTGGAGGCGGAAGACATGGTTTGTCAGGAGTCGAGCTGTTTCTAGATCAGTGGGGAGCTTGGGAAGGGCGACAAAGTGAGCAGCTTTCAAAAAACGATCAATGAATGTAAGGATGACTGAGTTACCTGATGAGGACGGGAGGCCTGTGATGAAGTCCATTGCGATGTGTGACCACGGGCGGCCAGGGGTGGGTAGGGGTTGGAGAAGGCCGGAAGATGGCTGGTTGACGCTCTTGTTTTGACCGCATGTAGGACAGGCAGCAATGTATTCTCGGACGTCCTTAGGTAAAGATGGCCACCAGGAAAAGCGTTGGAGGAAGGTAACGGTGCGGTGGACCCCAGGGTGGCAGGTGAACTTGGCTGTGTGAGCCCAATGCAAAACTCGTGATCTGACTGTAGAGGGAACAAAGAGTAGGCCCGGGGAACTCGTACCAGGGTCTGGTTCAGTTCGTTGAGCCTCTCGAATAGCTGACTCGATCTCCCAGGTTAGGGCCCCGACTACACACGTGGAAGGAAAAATGGGGACGTCCTGGGCAGCGTCTTCAGAGGCGGCAAATTGGCGTGAGAGGGCATCGGGTTTGACATTACGGGAGCCGGGTCTGTAGGTGATTGTGAATTGGAATCTGGTGAAAAACAGGGCCCACCTAGCTTGCCTGGCGTTGAGTCGTTTTGCGGACCGAATGTATTCCAAGTTTTTGTGGTCTGTCCAAACCACGAACGGTTGGGCAGCTCCCTCCAACCAGTGACGCCACTCTTCAAGGGCCAGCTTGATGGCCAATAGCTCTCGGTTCCCCACGTCATAATTCCTTTCTGCAGGAGAGAGAGACGACGAGAGAAGTAAGCACAAGGGTGAAGCTTACCGCCTTGTCGCTGGGAGAGCACCGCCCCCACTCCTGCGTCCGAGGCGTCCACCTCCACGACGAAGGGTTGACTGAGGTCGGGTTGGACGAGGATGGGTGCAGAAGCAAAGCGTTCCTTCAGGCACGAGAAAGCCTGGCGAGCCAGTTCATCCCAGCGGAAGGGGACCTTAGGTGAGGTGAGACGAGTCAGGGGTAGAGCGAGCTGGCTATAGTTGCGGATGAAACAGCGATAAAAGTTAGCGAAACCCAAGAAACTCTGAAGCTGTTTGCAATGGGAAGGAGTGGGCCGGTTCAACACAGCCTGAACTTTGGCGGGATCCGCTCTCAGGTCACCTTGTTCAATGACATAGCCCAGAAAAGAGATTGTGGGGCTATGAAACTCACATTTTTCTACCTTCACGAAGAGACGGTTTTCCAGGAGGCGTTGGAGAACCTGCCTGACATGGCGTTCGTGTTCAGAGACAGAATGAGAGAAAATGAGAATGTCATCCAGATAAACGAAGATGAAGTGGTTGATGAAGTCCCGGAGTACGTCGTTTACCAGTGCCTGAAAAACAGCTGGGGCATTAGTGAGAACAAACGGCATGACAAGGTATTCAAAATGACCAAGGTGAGTGTTGAAGGCTGTTTTCCATTCATCCCCCTCCCTTATTCTTACCAGATGGTAGGCGTTGCGCAGGTCCAGTTTAGTGAAGATGGTGGCCCCCTGAAGGAGCTCGAAGGCAGAATTTAAAAGAGGGAGTGGATACTTATTCTTCACTGAGATGTTGTTAAGGCCCCGATAATCAATACAAGGTCGTAAACTCTTGTCTTTCTTGGTGACGAAGAAGAAGCCGGCGGCCACAGGAGAGGTCGAAGGGAGAATGAGACCCATGGCGAGTGATTCATTGATGTATCTTTCCATGCTTTCGCGTTCGGGCTGAGACAGACTGTATAGGCGGCTGGTAGGGAGAGGTGCGCCTGGAAGAAGATCAATGCCGCAGTCGTACGGCCGATGCGGAGGAAGCGAACGTGCCCTATCCTTGCAAAACACTTGTTTGAGATCATGGTAAACGGGTGGCACGGAGGAGAGGTCCGGCGGCTCGGAGAGAGAAGAATTGGTTAGCGGTTCAGAAAAGGGGGTGGCAGCTTTAAGACAGGACATGTGACAAGCCTCCCCCCACCCCACAATGCTCTCCTTTTTCCAATCAATAACAGGATTATGGTGACGCAACCAAGGGTAACCCAGAACTAGCGGCGTGAGCGGAGCTTGGAACACATATAGTTGTATGGTCTCGGAATGATTACCTGAGAGAGTCAGTAAAACGGGCTCAGTGATATGAGTGATGTTAGGAAGCCGCTGGCCACTGAGGGCGATGACCTGGAGTGACCGTGGCAAAGGCTCGGAGTTCAGATTTAATCGTCGGGCCAGCGAAGCGTCAATAAAGTTCTGTTCCGCCCCTGAATCGATTAGAGCCTTAAGAGCGTGGACCTGAAGCTGCACCGTTAATTTAGCTGCTAGCATGAGCCGTGGAGGAGACTGTGAAACAGAGACCTCGCCCACCCGTATTCCCCTCTCTACTGGCGGGCACGGCCTTTTGGCAGTGACAGACAAACATTGGCGATATGACCCTTACGGCCGCAATAAAAACACTCACCGGCCCTCCACCGACGGTGCCGTTCCTCGGGTGAAAGGCGAGAGCGACCCAGTTGCATAGGTTGCTCACTCTCCTCCATGTTGTGCAACTCTGAATCTCTTCCGCCACTCGTGGCGCTTCCGCCCGATGCTGCCTCGCCGCGGCCCAGAGACCTCTGGGAAACGTAGTCCTCAGTTCTGCGGCGTGCACGTAAATGCTCGTCCACCTTCACACACAACGTTATCACATCAGACAAAGTTTTAGGTAACTCTCTCATAACTAGTTCGCCCTTTAACTCATCACACACATTATTCAGCAAGGTCCTTATCAATGCAGGCTGCCCCCACCCGGTCTCTTCGGCCAGCGTCCAGAACTCAATGGAGTATTCCGCCATACTTCGTCTTCCCTGCTTAAGATTCAGTAAACGGTGAGCTGCTGCGTCAGCGCCAGTACCTCTCTCAAACACACATTTAAATTTAGCAAGAAAATCCTGGTACGAGATGCTGGCGTCCGTTCTCAAAACAGCTTGAGCCCAGTTTAAAGCCAGTCCGCGTAACAGCTGGACAAAAAAGGCAATCTTAGCGTCATCGGTTTCATATGTCCTCCGTAACTGTCTAAACTGCATGGTTATTTGGGTCAGAAAACCAGCACACTTGTGAAACTCACCCGCGAAGGGTTCAGGTGTTGGCAAAGCTCGCTCCGGGGGTTCCAAGGGAGTGGGATGAGGTAAAGCCAAAGATCCGGGTGCCGAAGGCTCAGAAGCCGGTAACTGTGAGGAGACAGAGGGAGGAGAGGCTGCTGGGCTTACCAGGGGTATGCACTGAGCAAAAGCCTGCGTTAGAGTGGGCAACTGCTGATTGAGGAGCTGCAGCATTTGCTCGTGGCATTCCAAAACCTCCTCGGCCGTGGGGGCGCGCTGCTGGGCGGCAGAGTCCGCTGAGTCCATATTCTGGCTGGATCGTTATGTTAAGGTTCAATGTAGGGGACTCAAACGCGGGACTCCTGAAATAGCTGACCACAGGGATTTATTTACAGAGGTCACCAATGTGTATATACAGAGAGTGTGGGGTAGTGCTATGTACAGAAATGTGAGGGACGGGCTCCAGGGAAATCCAAGGGGGGAAACACTCGTTCTCCAACTCTCCACATTCACAACGGCTGTCCTCTTCTTTCACACTTGACGCACAGATTCACACGAGAGGGTTGGTCCAGGGGGTCTGTAGACAGGAGACAGGAATGAGACCGATATTCACAGAAAACACTTGACTTATCTTGCACTGAAGTTCGACTTTCACTAACGCGTGGCAGACAACGATCCAGCAAACGACCAGCAGTCCTCTCCTGGCTTAAATGCCGTTCCCCTTGATGGACAAGCCCTAGGTCAAACAGCTCAAGGCCATGACAAAGATAGACTAACAATCACAAAATTAGGGAAGCATTTCCAACTAATGAAGAAGCCAAAATTTTTTACTGGCTCATGTAATGAGAGAGAAGAGTCTGATGGTGCACAACATTGTGGGGATGAGGACTTTGAAGATCCATCTTCTAGTAGCTCATCGGTCCCCAAATCTTATACTGAGTCCTTTAACCGGTACAAGATTTGGATCTATCAAAGGAAGTGTCTGATTTTGTGGGTCTGGCCTCAGTCAGAAAATCTCCTGGCTCCAGGAAGCTCAGACCTGACGTCTCTACAATGAGTCATCTAGATGTAAAGGATGTTGTCTCTCTGACTATGTTCTCCTCTGTTTTCTCTTTAGAGTACCAGCTGGAGATGGTGGAGGTGACACAGGGGAAGGAGTTTGTCCTGCTGCCCTTTAAAATCAAAGAAGGCTTCACCCAGGATGTCAAAGTGGAGTGGAAACACAAAAACAAGATGGTCCATGAGTATCAGATTGGTAAAGACCAGTGTCACTTAAAGGGCCAAGATCAGAAACAGCGCACTGAGATGAAGAAAGACCCACTGAACACTAAAGACCTCAGTCTGACCCTGAAAGACCTCCACCTCACTGACAGTGGAGTCTACACCTGCACCGTCTACAACAAGGATGGACACATGCTGCTACGGAAATCAGTGACTCTCAGTGTCAGAGGTGAGTGTTACAGCTGTTTGTCCACCGTCCAAAATAGGTATAGATTTATAAGTAACAAAACAGAATTTAGAGACTAAAACTAAGAGTTCACGTAATAAAAGTTAAACAAAAACTAAACATTTACACACAATCAAAACAAAAGTGAAAGGAGCAAACCCACTCTGGAAACTGACAGAAACTAAACTGAATTCAAAAGAAAAGGCCAACACTAAATAAAAACAATGAAAGTATCAAACTATAATAACTGTAGATGATGGAGGATCACCTTCACTGACATCTGTCTGTCTGTCTCATATTCTCCTCTCAGTTCCTGAGGTTCAGATGGTGGAAACAGTTAAAGGGGTTCAGTCTGTCCTGCTGCCATTTACAACTGATATCAAGCTTCAGGACGTCACAGTGGAGTGGAAACATGAAGACAAGAAAGTTCCACAAGGACGAGCAGAGAAGACGAAAGACCCACTGACAACTGGAGACCTCAGTCTGACCCTGAAAGACCTCCACCTCACTGACAGTGGAGTCTACACCTGCACCGTCTACAACAAGGATGGACACCTGCTGCTACAGAAATCAGTGACTCTCAGTGTCAAAGGTGAGAGTAACATCTGTTTGTCCACATTACAAATCCTCAATGAAAAAGATCCAATCAAACAGCCTGTGATGCATCATGGGAATGTGACATATGTAGAATCAGTGCAGGTTTGCTGTATGTGAGTTGAGCCGTACAGTGCAGGAGAGAGAGGGTGGCTCCTGCCTCTGTTTTACAGTCCATGATTGTATAGAAGCTGTTCCAGAGTCAGCTCATGTTCACATATTTATGATGTCTTACACTGGAAAGTCTGCTGTTGATCTCAGTAAATGAACGGGGTTTCCTCATTCCCTGTACACAGACTGGCAGATGATGATATGAGAAGATGACGTGGTGCTCTGTAGGAAAACAGAACAAGTCCACCATCAAAGCAGACTGTTTTCTCAGTTTGATATGTAGGACTGTGTCACAGTGCAATACTTTTTGAGACAAATATTTTGTATTTAATGTTGAAATTGTGCCACAAATAACCAGAGAGCAGCAAATGAAGAGAGGATTTAAATATTTCCTGTTAAATGTTTTGTGTTGTTACCTGTGATTGGATCACCTGTGGTTATAGAGGAAAACATGGAACTGAAAATACTGCATTAATACAGTAATTTAGTTAAAATCATAAGTACATAGCTGTATTACTGTTTCCAATGAGTGACAGATGAGATCAAGCTGTCATGGTTTGTCTGACTGGACTCAAACGCAGGAGTCAGGAATGAAAGTTCATTGAGTTTATTTACAGTGTTGGTGCAGTAGTGCTCTATGCAAAGTCTTTTTGAAGTACTCAGTTCAAAATTCCAATATGTACAAAATCCAATAGAAGGAAGGCTCCACATTTGCATTGTGTATAAAGAAAATCATTAAAACAGCTTTATTTAATAATTTAAATACAATATCAAAGATTTCTAACCCTAACAGAACCCTGAACCTTCCTAATAAACTCATTTGGGCATGTGCAGTGCTTCCACTCTCTCTTTCTCCCCTTGCTAACATTTTCTGTGCTTCATAAATGTTCCATCAAAGTGCATGTATAAATACACACCCATCCATCCATTCGCTTCCACTTATGCTTTTCAGAGGGGCTGGAGCCTATCCCAGCTGTCACAGGGCGAGAGGCAGGGTACAACCTGGACAGGTCGCCAGTCTGTCACAGGGATAACACACAACCATTCACACCTATGGGTAATTTAGATTAGTCAATTAACCGATCCCCTTTCTTTAGGCTGTGGGAGATAGGCCACACAAACACATGGAGAACATGCAAACTCCACACGGAAAGATCCCGGCCTGATGGTGGAATTGAACTCAGGACCTTCTTGCTGAGTGGCAGCAGTGCTAACCATCATGCCACCGTGCTGCACACACCTGGCTGCACATTGTTGGCATATTTCACAATCAGTCTCAGCAGTGCCTCTTTCTATCTCAGCATGCATAAAATTAAAGGCAAAGTTTAAACATTACCCAAGTTTTATTTTTTGATCCCTTATATTTCATTTCACTAGCTGGGCCCACGTCCTCATTTTAGGTTTGACAGCGTTTTAGTAGGTAAAAGTGAATGCTTTGACATGAATTAAGCTGCGGTTTGGGGAAGGCCTCGAAGGGGACTGGCGATGGCTCACGGGCCTGGCAGATCCCCATGTACTAAACAGAAATGAAGAAGGTGAAGAATGGAGAAGAAGGATGGAGGGAGGGTGGGGCACGTAAACGAGAATGATCAGCTTGCGGAACTGGGGGGAACCTATATAGATGACAGCCGGAAGGAGCGTGTTTGGAGGCGTGGTCCCGCTCCTGAAATTCCATACATAATAGATTTAGAATAGATTTATGCATGACTAACTATTAGCAAAATATTCTATTATAGCACTCTGTATGTCTGTAGCTATAAAAGGCTGGATGTTCAGTCTGATCTACTCTTTTGAATAGATGAGCCAGAGGATCTCAGTCCCCTTGATCTTCAACCAAACTGAGTCTGTCATGCTGACGTCTCTCATTGCTTCTGTCTGTACAGCTCATGTTCTGCTTTGTTCTCCTCACAGACTACCAGTCAGCAGTGGTGGAGGTGACACAAGGTCAGAAGTCTGTCCTGATGCCGTTTAAAATTACAGGTGAGCTTCCTCAGGTGATCAAAGTGGAGTGGAGACTAACTTACCCTGAAGAAAAGATGGTTCACTGTAACGACAGCAGTCAGAAACAGGATCAGGTTTATGTAGGCCGCACTGAGATGCCTCACTATGACCTGAACACTAAAGACCTCAGTCTGACCCTGAAAGACCTCCACCTCACTGACAGTGGAGTCTACACCTGCACCGTCTACAACAAGGATGGACACATGCTGCTACAGAAAGCAGTGACTCTAAGTGTCAGAGGTGAGAGTAACATCTGTTTGTCCACATTACAAATCCTCAATGAAAAAGATCCAATCAAACAGCCTGTGATGCATCATGGGAATGTGACATATGTAGAATCAGTGCAGGTTTGCTGTATGTGAGTTGAGCCGTACAGTGCAGGAGAGAGAGGGTGGCTCCTGCCTCTGTTTTACAGTCCATGATTGTATAGAAGCTGTTCCAGAGTCAGCTCATGTTCACATATTTATGAAGTCTTACACTGGAAAGTCTGCTGTTGATCTCAGTAAATGAACGGGGTTTCCTCATTCCCTGTACACAGACTGGCAGATGTTGATATAAGACGATGACGTCAGCACTATATATATACACACAGAGAAGGGTAATCAGGGGAGTAGAGACAGTTGGGAAAATGAGACACAGATGTAAAAGAACAGATAATAAGATGAGGGAAGTAAAACTCACAGTAAAGAGCAAGGGATGAATAACTATGCAATAAAGCAGGAAGTGAGAAGTGATAACTAAACATGGAAATGCAGACACACAAACAAACGTCACACAAAAAATGGAACAAGAAACACTGAGAGAAAAACTAAACTCTAATACAACCCAGAACTAAGAAGTAGACTAAAAACACTTAAGAAAAGTACAATTATAAAACATAAACACTAAAAACACACAAATGAAGAACCAAACAGAATATTTAAATGAAAACTTTACAAATGACATGACTGCTGTTAAAAACTCCCAATTCTTTTAATCTTTGGGCTGAAGGAAGGACAATACTCGGTGTATAAATGCTCAATCAACAATATTTTATTTCCATACAATTCAACATTTAAGAGCATAAGAACCATCATGATGGGGAGACCTGCCTGCAGAGGGTCACAGCAAGTCTCAAAATGGTGACGGGTTACTCAGCTTCTTATAGCCTCTAGTGGCCCCCACCTAGTCGTAAAAGCCTAAACATTCACATTCTTTCTCTCTTACGGCGCCTAAGTTATGACCTCGGCTCCCTGTCTTTCTGCTCTCTGTAAAGGTGGGGGCATGGAATGTGGTCTGTCTCTTCTATTATCGGCACAAGGTCCTCTGCACACAACATTCTCTTCATGATTCAGCAGTATGAAATGTCAAGAAACAGTGTAACACATTCAACAGTGTCGAGTAATACAGGTCAATCCAATAGATCTAATGATTTTCAGACTCTTTTAAGTCAGAAGTATAATGCAAACTAAAACTACATACTGATCACACACTCTATATTAAGGGGTATAATATGATCTACAGCAGTATCATAATTCAACTACTTTGATTACAGATATAAGGTAACATATGATAACCGAATAATCTCACAATTCCCCCTTTTGATCTCTTAAAAAGAGATCACTTATAACATACACTCCAGCGTTACAAGGTCCAGTTCTTCTTGGTCCTGAGACCCTCTGTCCCCCTTTTTGGGTGGACCATATGTAGAATGACCTCTGTGTTTACGCAGGTCAAATGCAAGAAAAACTATGATTACAACAATAACAGTAGTTACAGATGACACTCCCATCACTCTCCAGTTTCCCCACAGCTTTATTTTGGTGCTCCAGTTTCCCACCCCCATCTTGGTGCTACCTTATACCCTCAAATGTACTCAGACTAGAACCCCTGTCCGAGGGGCTTTTAACCTTTATTTTATTGCTGCAGCTACCAGTGTCTTCCAGTTAGGTGATTCTCAGCTTCTTTCTTCGACCTCCGGGGTTAGACCATCCTTTAGTCGTTGCACAGATCAGGGGATTATTCTGCCCCGATTTCAAACAAAGATCTGTGTATTTTGGGGTCACCGCCGTGTCCCCCTTTTTGCCAAGAGCCTCTCGAACCTCGTTGGTCTGGTGTTCCTAGATTTTGGCCAACCCCTTCATGGTTATTGCTGTGTTTATGGGATCCATCTTCTCAAGGAGCCCAAACGCCATGACACTTGACCCCAGTTGCTGTCTCGGGAGTCCCTACGTCTGTCTCTGCTGTGAAGGGTCCTCATATCTCCGTGTCCTCGTCTGGTGTCTGTTCCTTTCTCTGCAAGAGACAGAAAACCAAAACACCTCTCTCCCTAGCCTTGATAATCTAATATTGTTATCCATTGTTCTTCTAGTGATTCAAATTTGGTTTAGAATATCATGTTCAGGACTCTCTGACCCAGGGACTTATTCTAATCATAATCTATGTGTGTGTAAAAGGAATGAAAAATTAATGCACCATTTCTAAGTCTAACACATTATAAGCTTAAGTTTTACCATACCTAAATTATTAAACCCACAAATAAAGTCATAAAATGTTCATAAAACCATTGTTTGATGTTCAGACTCACTGCTAAAAGACTTAAAAACCCTAGGTCAAACAGCTCAAGGCCATGACAAAGATAGACTAACAATCACAAAATTAGGGAAGCATTTCCAACTAATGAAGAAGCCAAAATTTTTACTGGCTCATGTAATGAGAGAGAAGAGTCTGATGGTGCACAACATTGTGGGGATGAGGACTTTGAAGATCCATCTTCTAGTAGCTCATCGGTCCCCAAATCTTATACTGAGTCCTTTAACCGGTACAAGATTTGGATCTATCAAAGGAAGTGTCTGATTTTGTGGGTCTGGCCTCAGTCAGAAAATCTCCTGGCTCCAGGAAGTTCAGACCTGACTAGGCTTCACCCAGGATGTCAAAGTGGAGTGGAAACACAAAAACAAGATGGTCCATGAGTATCAGATTGGTAAAGACCAGTGTCACTTAAAGGGCCAGGATCAGAAACAGCGCACTGAGATGAAGAAAGACCCACTGAACACTAAAGACCTCAGTCTGACCCTGAAAGACCTCCACCTCACTGACAGTGGAGTCTACACCTGCACCGTCTACAACAAGGATGGACACATGCTGCTACGGAAATCAGTGACTCTCAGTGTCAGAGGTGAGTGTTACAGCTGTTTGTCCACCGTCCAAAATAGGTATAGATTTATAAGTAACAAAACAGAATTTAGAGACTAAAACTAAGAGTTCACGTAATAAAAGTTAAACAAAAACTAAACATTTACACACAATCAAAACAAAAGTGAAAGGAGCAAACCCACTCTGGAAACTGACAGAAACTAAACTGAATTCAAAAGAAAAGGCCAACACTAAATAAAAACAATGAAAGTATCAAACTATAATAACTGTAGATGATGGAGGATCACCTTCACTGACATCTGTCTGTCTGTCTCATATTCTCCTCTCAGTTCCTGAGGTTCAGATGGTGGAAACAGTTAAAGGGGTTCAGTCTGTCCTGCTGCCATTTACAACTGATATCAAGCTTCAGGACGTCACAGTGGAGTGGAAACATGAAGACAGGAAAGTTCCACAAGGACGAGCTGAGATGAAGAAAGACCCACTGACAACTGGAGACCTCAGTCTGACCCTGAAAGACCTCCACCTCACTGACAGTGGAGTCTACACCTGCACCGTCTACAACAAGGATGGACACATGCTGCTACAGAAAGCAGTGACTCTCAGTGTCAAAGGTGAGAGTAACATCTGTTTGTCCACATTACAAATCCTCAATGAAAAAGATCCAATCAAACAGCCTGTGATGCATCATGGGAATGTGACATATGTAGAATCAGTGCAGGTTTGCTGTATGTGAGTTGAGCCGTACAGTGCAGGAGAGAGAGGGTGGCTCCTGCCTCTGTTTTACAGTCCATGATTGTATAGAAGCTGTTCCAGAGTCAGCTCATGTTCACATATTTATGAAGTCTTACACTGGAAAGTCTGCTGTTGATCTCAGTAAATGAACGGGGTTTCCTCATTCCCTGTACACAGACTGGCAGATGATGATATAAGAAGATGACATGGTGCTCTGTAGGAAAACAGAACAAGTCCACCATCAGAGCAGACTGTTTTCTCAGTTTAATATGTAGGACTGTGTCAGAGTCTAATGTTTATTAATTCCTATGAGGTGCCGTAAGGGACATTATTACTGAAATGCTCTCACACACACTACTGAAATTTTAGCTGTCACACACACTACTGAAACGCTCTCACACACACTACTGAAACGCTCTCACACACACTACTGAAATTTTAGCTCTCACACACACTACTGAAACACTCTCAAACACACTACTGAAACGCTCTCACACACACTACTGAAATTTTAGCTCTCACACACACTAATGAAACGCTCTCACACACACTACTGAAATTTTAGCTCTCACACACACTACTGAAACGCTCTCACACACACTACTGAAACGCTCTCACACACACTACTGAAACGCTCTCACACACACTACTGAAACGCTCTCAAACACACTACTGAAACGCTCTCAAACACACTACTGTTGTTTGTTTGTTTGTTTGTTTGCTTGTCTTAATCAATTTTAAATCATGCTTTTTATCTATTTTGTTTTTAATGTCTCTGTAAAGCACTTTGAATCACCTTGTTGTTGAATTGTGCTATATAAATAAACTTGCCTTGCCTTGCCTTACTGAAACGCTCTCACACACACTATTGAAACGCTCTCACACACACTACTGAAACGCTCTCACACACAGTACTGAAACGCTCTCAGACACAGTACTGAAACGCTCTCAGACACACTACTGAAACGCTCTCACACACACTACTGAAACGCTCTCACACACACTACTGAAACGCTCTCAAACACACTACTGTTGTTTGTTTGTTTGTTTGTTTGCTTGTCTTAATCAATTTTAAATCATGCTTTTTATCTATTTTGTTTTTAATGTCTCTGTAAAGCACTTTGAATCACCTTGTTGTTGAATTGTGCTGTATAAATAAACTTGCCTTGCCTTGCCTTACTGAAACGCTCTCACACACACTATTGAAACGCTCTCACACACACTACTGAAACGCTCTCAGACACACTACTGAAACGCTCTCACATACACTACTGAAACGCTTTCACACACACTACTGAAACGCTTTCACACACACTACTGAAACGCTCTCACACACACTGCTGAAACGCTCTCACACACACTGCTGAAACGCTCTCACACACACTGCTGAAACGCTTTCAAACACACTGCTGAAACGCTCTCACACACACTACTGAAACGCTCTCACACACACTACTTAAATTTTACCTCTCACACACACTACTGAAACGCTCTCACACACACTACTTACTTAAATTTTACCTCTCACACACACTACTGAAACGCTCTCACACACACTACTTAAATTTTACCTCTCACACACACTACTGAAACGCTCTCACACACACTACTTAAATTTTACCTCTCACACACACTACTGAAACGCTCTCACACACACTACTGAAACGCTCTCACACACACTACTGAAACGCTCTCACACACACTACTGAAACGCTCTCACACACACTACTTAAATTTTACCTCTCACACACTACTGAAACACTCTCACACACACTACTGAAACGCTCTCACACACACTACTGAAATGCACTCACGCACTCCACTGAAACCAGAGGCATTTCCGCTGAACAGGAAGTTTTTTCCTGACAAGGAAACTGATGGAAAAAGTGGTATATTGCAAAACACTACAAGGATGTCTACTCAACAACCTGCTAGTACAGCGGTTCCCAACCTTTTTTGCGCCACGTACCATTTATGGCCGACAGTAATTTCACGGACCGGCCTTTAAGTTGTCTTGGATAAATACAATAAAATAAAACCAGTACCGCTTCCAAAAAAAGAAGATTTAATTATAACACACGGGAAAAGACCCAAGGAAACAGAGTTAACAATATAAACGATATTAAAAAAAAAAAAAAAACGATAAATACCCTGAAAACAATAAATTTCAAACTCAAGCCTCAACTCTTGTGACCCGGTACCAAATGAATCACAGACCGGTACTGGTCCAGGACCTGGGGGTTGGGGACGGCTGTGCTTGTAGCTTAAGTGAAGCAGCCACATTACTTAACAATATTTTAGCTTCCTTGAATCAAGGAATGGATTCAAGGTGCAAGAGGGAATTCGGCAAGTATGTCCTGTTTCCCCTAAGCTTTTTATATTGGCAACTCAGTTGTTAACACTATTAATCAAAAATTCTAACAACATACAAGGAATATCAATTTTTAATAAAGACTTCAAAATAAGTCAATTCGCAGATGATACATCTATTTTTTTTAAAGAGAAATACGTGGTCGAGAAAACTAAATTTTCTCTAATGCTTCTCGTTTATCTCTCAGTATCAAAAAATGTGAACTACTCCCGATTCATACAAGCTCTGACTCTTCAGTAGCTTTGGTTAGAGTTGAACCTAAAGTTAAATATATAGGGCTGATAATATCTAAAAAAAACAATTAGCAGAGAAGAGACTAATATTTCTAACTGTATCATGGAGATGAAGAAATCACTTAGCCAGTGGTTAACCAGAGACCTCGCTATTATTGGCAGAAACATCCTACACTCAAAAAAATGAATGAGGTGGATTGTTCAGTGTATATTAATTATTTATTTTCATTTTACTTAAAATATATGTTTTTGTTAAGTTAACATATGTTTTTCTAATCAAGTCTACGTAATTGTGTCTATTATTCACTGTACATAATACTAATGTGTTACTTTATGGCATAACATTTAAGTTAAGTCAATTAGGATCGATATACTTTGTATATCCACAAGGTGGCAGTAATGCAAAAACAGTTGTAATGAAACCGCGAAGAACAACAAGGTTTCACGGCTTGGGCCTGCTCATGCGCAAGACTTCAAATTTAACTTAAAAACGTTGTTTTGGCGCCAAGCTGCTGTTTCTTTGAGAGGTAAGACCACTTTTTCTTTGACTATGTTGTGTAGTATCTACATGTCGAGCATGGTTATATTTTGCGTTTGTCTTATAAGACATGTTATATCGTTTGCGTGCGCTTGTTCTACATTAGTTTTACTGGGTCCTGGACATGCTTAACATGCTTATTTTGTGGACTGTGTAAGAAACATTTTTATTGTTTTTGGTTTTATTAAGGGATTAGCTACAGGGGTTCATGAGGTTATTTTTTCATTTGCTTTCTTGGGATTCCTTTACTGTAATCCGAGAGTCATAAATATCGAATAGGATAGCAAGGATAGCATAAAGTGACATTTAAAATCCAAAAGTCGAGGGCGAAAAGCCACTGTGACACCATTGTTATGCTCTCAGTAATCTGTATTATGTAAAATGGTCTGTAAATACAGCATGTTTCCTAGGAGTGATACAGATCAGCATAGTTATAAATTACAGTTTGTTAAATCACACACTTACTTTTTTAAATAAAATTATTCACGACATATGAGTGGGCAGACAATGGAAGTCGACAGTCCTGGTGATAATTGCTTCTATAGAAAGTTAGCACATGGCAGTGTCAATCTCTTGCTTTTCTTCTGAGTAGTATTTTATTTAGTTGTAATTCAATCAATAATTTGCTTCTTGAAATTAAGTAATGAATTTCTTGTTTTATTTTATAAATCTCAGATCCTGCCTTTACCTGCTCCCTCCTATACTGATGTGGTGTATGTGGTACTGCTGAGCTTGTATGTGGTATGTGAACTGTTATACTTTTAAAAACAAAACTGTTTTATAAGTTAATTTTTCTTTAGTGACCCATTCAATGCCCCTGTTATTTCTTCTCCAGATCTGAACCATTGTAAAGGTTGCAGTTCAAGGGCCTGAGGTATGAAATTCTTTTCAGATCAGCTGTGATCAATATTTTTGGAACTTGATATATAACAATAAAAGCTGTAATGGCTCCATTAGCATTTTGTGTAAATGTTTGTGTTAAAATTATAGCTTTAATGAGGTCTTTCTACATTAGTTTCAGTTATAAAGTATGTATATGTGTACATATAGTATGTATATTTACAGTACAGTATGTTGTGTTTGTTGACATGTTTTCAGGTGGAAGCAGAATTTGTGAGGATTACTACTGCTCCACTTGTTCCAAGGCTTTTTGCACAACTTGACCAATACACTGACCAGCTCATAAAAGTCTTCAAGAAAAAAAGGAGGTGCTGCAGTGAAGAAAATTAGACAAACTTTGGCTCCAGCCACAAAGGTGCGTTATTCTGTTGGTAGCAAAATATTATGGCTAATAAGATCACTTTCAAATTTAAACAGCTAGTGTATGGTAGCTGCACAGTGTACTTACATTTATATTAAGCAAGACAAAGTTTGGTACTCAAAACTTTGGAAAATTAAAATTACCTAAACATAAGTAAAATCTGATCCCTCAATTTCGGGTTAAACCATAAGTGAATGTTTTATGTTAAAGATCAGTTTTGAATGCAAAACGATGATGTATTAGTTTGTCTATACCTCCATTATGGACATATATAATGTGGTGGAAACCCTACCCAACAGGTTAACTATTCATGTCCATGTGATGATTAGTTGGTCTTGTGTACATGTCTATCTGTGCAGTAAATATGTCATTCATTTTGCGTATAATGTGAATTTGTGTCATCCTAAAGTATATCTGTTTTCTCCTGTATCTCTGCCACTCTCTACAGAAGGAAACTATTGAAAACGGGAGGGAGTGTGTCCTCAGGGCACTACCTTTTTACCTGAATGAAGACCCAAGCATCCTCTTCAAAGAATAATTTGTTGGTAATTTTAGTTTAGTTTTTTATCTGTATTAAACCAAATTTTGAATAACTAATGTTGTTGCATGTTGTAGTGTTGTTGTTGTTGTTGTAATTTGCATGGAACCTGTTTAAATGTTTTGGGGAATCTTCTTGTATACCCAAACTATTTATATTTATTGTTGAATCTGTAGTCTAAAATAGTAGCGCACTGGGGTGCATGTTCCTAATATTGTGTTTACTTCATTAAAGGGTAGCTTTGGCTCTTTTTTTTTTTCTTTTCCTTTTTTAAATTTAACTGGACGCCATTTTTCTTTGTTTTTGTGTCTAAGCTACAGCTACAACTGTTCAGAGGGAGCTGGAACAAATTACCCTTGCTATCTTCACCATTGAAAAAGCTGATGTCAGCACTCCTCCAGCCGATGTGGGTATAACCATCTAGGGTGTTCTGCATGACCTGGAAAACATGGCCTCTGCATGTGCACTCTTAATGGGTGGGATATATGCACTGAATCTCAGTTAACCTCGAGACTGAAAGCTTTCTTTGAAGTACTTCAGAAGCTCTTCCTTCATCTGTATGTCAGCAGACTCTTGACCAAGGTACAGATACTCAAGAATAAACTGAACGAATAAGCCAATCCTTAATTTGATGATGAATGTTCTGTCAGATGGACAGAAGTTTTCAGAGGCTGAATGGGAATAAAACGGTAATTTGTTGAAAATGACAGATAAAGGGAAAATTACATTTAAGAGAAATTTTGAAAAGTTTGTAAACTACTACAATTTGAGAGATTTTACTCTTGTGGGGGAGGGGGGCTAGTAAGAGACAATCAAAAGTGTTGAGATTTAAAGGATTTAATTGAGAGATGATACTGCACCAGAAATGTTGAAGGGTGGTGTGTATATTAGCGTTCAAGGTATATTGTTATGAGGTGGAAATATGTTCATATTCTGTTTGTGTTACATTGTGTGCATTGTAAAGGTAATTGCAATACATACTAAGAATAAGGGTAAGTTAGGAATGCAGGATGAATGTATATTTTATGGACTTTTAAAGCGAACAATTGTTTCCATGTTAAAATGTTTACAACCCAAGTTTTTTGCCCAAACACTGGTAAAATAAACGTTGAGGGTGGCAAGTGTTAAATGGTTACTTTTGTGCTGTTGCAAAAAAAACTGAACGCTGACAAGCTGTTTTATTGTTAGACCATAATGCTGGCATGCTTTATTTAAGTTTTATTTGGGATGGTGATATAATTTTCTTTGATTGCTAATATCAGTGGACTATTTATTATTATTATTATTATTATTATTATTATTATTATTACAACATTAATTTTTTTTAATTGTGGCTGTTGAGGTGGACACTTCACTTTGCATTGTTAAAGGAAAACACTTCATTGGCGTTGTGTTACTGGACTGACCCTAAGCAATCATTGCAAATACCAACTTTGCTATCCATTTTAGACACTAAAAGAAAAAGCACTCCACAGACCTTACTAGCATCACATATACGTAAATCAAGTGTCATCTTATCAACATGTTATGTGGTCTTCAATGTTTTTTTCTTCTATTTCTGGCAGATACAGACATTTAATTTAAAGTCTTGATGTTGCATCTGTCTACATACTGTTAGTTACTAACCCTAGTGACCTGTTGTGTTTTATTTTGGACTGGGTTTACACAAATGCTCACTGAATGTGTTGGCAATAAAAGAAATTTAAAAAATAAGTTGGATGTACTTAATTCATTTGTGTGGAACCTGTTGACAAAATAGATTTATGTAAAACTAATTAGTAAAGCACAAGGTGGCTGAAAATATAATATTTGAATTAATCTAACTTAAATTTAACATTTTACTGCCACAAATAAGAAATGTGTTGAAGTAACTAATCTAAACTATCTAACCTGTAAATATATCATTTATGTTCATACAACATAATTTGATTTAGGTAGTCTTAAATATCTCTTGTTAATCTTAAGTAATTTTTTAAAATTAGATGAACTAAAGATTTTTGCTTTAAACTAACACAATGCAATTTCGTGCAACCTCTTGACAAAATAATTTTAATTAAAGTCAACGTTTCATTTTTCTGAGTGTATCTAAAGCTGAAGGCATCTCCAAATTGATTTATCCTTGTCACTCTCTATATATCTCCTCTAAAAACATTAATAAGGCTAACACAGTTATTTTCAAATTTTTGTGGAGGAATAAAACCCATTACATTGAAACATCTCAGAAAAATATTGTCTAAACTGTTCTCAAAGAGAATATAACAAATTTTGTGAACTGGTCCCACTGCCTCTGCTTCGTTTGATTAAAAATGTTATGATATACAATAAGTTCCAATCTGTGGTCCCAAATTTATTGCTAGGGCAATGTCAGCTGTTTGATAAAAATGCAATAATAGATTTATTAGTAGTTTCTTCAAAGACAAAATATTTCATAGTTACAACAAAATGGTTACATTGCATGGTTCTAATTGAGTTATTTCATATACTGGATAAAGCATACTGTAGCGGGCCAGGGCTGTTCGGGGTTTGTTCGGTTATTACAGTTATGTGTTTGTTGTCATGTTGTTATGGTCACGAGTGACGCGCTCTCTCGGCGACTGTGTTTCCGGTGAGAGAGCGCCTTTTTTTGTTGTTTTATGTTGTTGCCGTGCTGAGGAGGGAGGTAGCGGCAGTGTTCTGGGCTGCTTGTAAATAAACGGGTGCTCCCAAAGAAACCTTTGTCTCCTCCGTGACTGAGCTCGCCACAATACTAAAAATTTATGAAATAGGCTATTCTACCTAAAGTTGAAGAAACACACTTAAAGTAATAAACAAAATTAATCCTGTGGCAGAATTACTAAAAAAGAGATTTGGTTTTGAGGTGGATCAATGTTCTTTTTGTACTGATGAAAATGAAACCCTAGAACATCTTTTTTTCTATGCCCTATCACACAATGGATATGGTGCAACTTAAAAAAATGGATTTCCCTAAATATTAATGATGTGCCACTATTTGAATTACATCATAAATTTTTTATATGGATCATCTAGCATTGGGTGTCATCATCATACTTTTGAGTAAATATCATATCCATTGTGCTAAATGGAGGAACGCTAAGCCTTCTCTCCCTGGTTTTATTAATGATTTTAAGATATTTTTTCTTTGCTAAAAAAGACAAAAAGCACATAAAAAAATTAACCAGGATAATGCCCGTCTGCTATTCTAAATTTTGACTTATGCTGAGGCTTATATATTGTTAAGTAATGCAGCTGCTTCACTTAGGCTACTAGCAGGTTGCTGAGTAGACATCTGTGTAGTGGTTTGTTTGAAATCTACCACTTTTTCCTTCAGTTTTCTTGTCAAGAAACAACTTCCTGTTCAAATGAAATGCCTTCCTGTTTAACTGAAATACCTTCCTGTTTAACTGAAACGCCTTCCTGTTTAACTGAAACGCCTTCCTGTTTAACTGAAACGCCTTCCTGTTTAACTGAAATGCCTTGGTTTTTCAGTAGTGTGTGTGAGAGCATTTCAGTAGTGTGTGTGAGAGGTAAAATTTCAGTAGTGTGTGTGTGAGAGCGTTTCAGTAATCATGTCCTTTTGGTTTGCTGTATGTGAGTTGAGCCGTACAGTGCAGGAGAGAGAGGGTGGCTCCTGCCTCTGTTTTACAGTCCATGATTGTATAGAAGCTGTTCCAGAGTCAGCTCATGTTCACATATTTATGAAGTCTTACACTGGAAAGTCTGCTGTTGATCTCAGTAAATGAACGGGGTTTCCTCATTCCCTGTACACAGACTGGCAGATGTTGATATAAGAAGATGACGTGGTGCTCTGTAGGAAAACAGAACAAGTCCACCATCAGAGCAGACTGTTTTCTCAGTTTGATATGTAGGACTGTGTCACCGTCTAATGTTTATTAATTCCAATATATTTTAAATTGATAGCTCTTTGTGCTCTTTCAGTTTGAGCTTGTTTTATATTTAATGTTGAAGTTATGGCACAAATAACCAGAGAGCTCTAAATGAAGAGAGGATTTGAATCTTTGTTAGGCTGTTTTAGAGGAAAGTCAAATAGGGGAACATATGACGTCTAAAAGAAAATTGAAAACCATAACTAGCGGAACATGGAACTTGGAAATACACTGGGCTGAAAGAAATAGAAGAAATACAGCAGAAGTACATGAAGAAAATTCACTGAGAAGTAGAGTTGATGTTTTGACCAGGACTGAGAGAAATCAGCACTATATATACACACAGAGAGAGGGTAATCAGGGGAGTAGAGACAGTTGGGAAAATGAGACACAGATGTAAAAGAACAGATAATAAGATGAGGGAAGTAAAACTCACAGTAAAGAGCAAGGGATGAATAACTATCCAATAAAGCAGGAAGTGAGAAGTGAGAACTAAACATGGAAATGCAGACACACAAAAAAATGGAACAAGAAACACTGAGAGAAAAACTCAACTCTAATACAACCCAGAACTAAGAAGTAGACTAAAACACTTAAGAAAAGTACAATTATAAAACATAAACACTAAAACACACAAATGAAGAACCAAACAGAATATTTAAATAAAAACTTTACAAATGACATGACTGCTAAAAGACTTAAAAACCTAGGTCAAACAGCTCAAGGCCATGACAAAGATAGACTAACAATCACAAAATTAGGGAAGCATTTCCAACTAATGAAGAAGCCAAAATTTTACTGGCTCATGTAATGAGAGAGAAGAGTCTGATGGTGCACAACATTGTGGGGATGAGGACTTTGAAGATCCATCTTCTAGTAGCTCATCGGTCCCCAAATCTTATACTGAGTCCTTGAGTACAAGATTTGGATCTATCAAAGGAAGTGTCTGATTTTGTGGGTCTGGCCTCAGTCAGAGAATCTCCTGGCTCCAGGAAGTTCAGACCTGACGTCTCTACAATGAGTCATCTAGATGTAAAGGATGTTGTCTCTCTGACTATGTTCTCCTCTGTTTTCTTTAGAGTACCAGCTGGAGATGGTGGAGGTGACACAGGGAAGGAGTTTGTCCTGCTGCCCTTTAAAATCAAAGAAGGCTTCACCCAGGATGTCAAAGTGGAGTGGAAACACAAAAACAAGATGGTCCATGAGTATCAGATTGGTAAAGACCAGTGTCACTTAAAGGGCCAAGATCAGAAACAGCGCACTGAGATGAAGAAAGACCCACTGAACACTAAAGACCTCAGTCTGACCCTGAAAGACCTCCACCTCACTGACAGTGGAGTCTACACCTGCACCGTCTACAACAAGGATGGACACATGCTGCTACGGAAATCAGTGACTCTCAGTGTCAGAGGTGAGTGTTACAGCTGTTTGTCCACAGTCACTGAAAATGTGAGTGAAGAGCTGCTGGTTACACAGCAGAGGCTATGATGGAGGATCACACTCATGTCTGTCTGTCTGTAGACACAAATAAAGGTTTCATTTCATTTATATTCTGCTGTCAGTTCTCCAGGTGGAGATGGTGGAGGTGAGCCAGGGGCAGACGACTGTCCTGATACCATTTATAGTCACCGATGACCTTTCTCAGGACGTCAAAGTGGAGTGGAAACTCACTTGTCCTGAAGAAAAGATGATCCACTTGTATGATAGTAGCAAAAAACAGCATCTGTCACAAGATCCAGTTTATAGAGGCCACACGGAGATGAATGAAGACCCACTGAACACTAAAGACCTCAGTCTGAAACTGAAAGACCTCCACCTCACTGACAGTGATGTCTACACCTGCACTGTCTACAAGAAGTATGGAAACATCCTGTTACAGAAAGTAGTGACACTCAAAGTCAAAGGTGCGTCTCAACTTTCTTGCATAATAATTTACTGAAGCTAAGAGTGAAGATCTGCTGGTTACACAAGAGAGGAGATCATGGAGGATCACACTCACTGACATCTGCCTGTCTGATGTTCACAGCTTTACCACTGGATCAAATTCTGTTTCCTAAAGTTTCCACAGCTTTCTCTAAAAACTGTTTCCTGTTGTTTGTTTGGGGAAAATGTAGTTTGTCTCAGTGATGTCATGTGATGAGCTCTGAGTCGCAGCAAAACACTTTTACCACTAGGACAATCACTGCACAGCTCTGCCATGTTCATGAAGCCTGGCAGCTCTGATCTCTGTCACTGATTGGTTCTTACAGTCATGATGATCAATATTTACAGTATTTTAGAAAAACATGTTCAGAGTCACATGATGTGTTCAAGTGTCTGATATAGAAAGGTCATCGGGACTCTGAGCTCACTCTGTTTGTCTGATCCACAGGTGAAAATGCCAAAACTCAACACACAGAGAAATCCACAGGTCAGTGATGGAACTCCTTCTTCTTCCTCCCTCCTCCTCTCTGTTCCTCTTCTTCATCTGTTGTTAAAGTTGGTGTGAAATGTTCAGTGTGGAGGTGACTGACATGATGTGAATGTTACAGTGACATAACAAATCCAATCCTTCCTAAAAGTATGATGGAAATAAAACCAGACTTGATTTAAATGTGTCAGATCTTTAAGGTGGCCTCCTTGTGCACCTCTGGACCTCCTCCTGTACTGCTGCTTTCTTTAGATCCATTCCTGGACTCCTTTTCTGACCTTGTGAGCTCACGGAGTTACAAAAGAAATACAAGACATTAACGTTCCAAAATACTTTGTATTCAGATACACCACAAGTAAACAAGTTATACAAAATTACAGTATGGGACAATGTACATTTTGTCATCAATGCCATTTGAAAATTGCCTATCATAAGGTCTATAGTACACGAGGTCATCTACAGAGGTCAGTGCAAAGACATCTAATCCATCCTCAATAACAAATGCATTTAAGTGATCATTGAAATATACTGTTGAGACCTTACAAGTTAGAGATTGCAATGCTTTTCTTCTAACAATTATATTGACAATCTTACTGAACAAAGGCATCTCATTTTCAACACCAGAACAAACATACATCTCAACTTGATATTCTGTACCATAACTTTTGACCCAGGAAGTTGTAGAAACACTAGAAGAAACGTCAAACATTTTATTTAGTGCTTCACTGCCTTTTAAACTGCTGCCCAAGACTTCATTAATGGAGCCAAACTGTAATCTTTTAAAATAAAAATTTTCAAATTGAAAGGCTAATTGATTCTGATGTTTTTTTGTGATATTTTTAAAGTTCTTTACAGATCTTTTGAAGAACTTGTGCTTTGCTTCAAATCTCATGCACCACATATGTATGAGTGGCCCAATTTTTCTAATGCAGCATGGGTAATGGATCATTAGGTGGTGCTTTGGAATCAAATTCCGTTCTGGAAAGAGAGATTTGAAAGCCTTGTGATGATCGGCAGTCAGATGTTTCAAATAGCAAGTCATGCCGTGAGTTATAATGGGTGAAAAAACAATGTTCACAATTTGAACTAACAAAAGTAGCAAGTTCCAATGGCCATCATTTCTGCAAACGATATCTCCAAAAATCAATGGGCTATTCCGCAAAAGACACCATGACTGCACAGCATTAAGCCCAAGATCTTTGTTATTGTCATCCAGTTTTAGCCCACCTGGCTTGTTCCTTCTCTGTGCATATCCATAGTTAAAGCTTATAATTCTCTGTGACAATGAATTCAAGGATATCAAAGAGGTCTTAATCAAGTACTGAAACACAAGCTTTAACTCATACTGCACCACTCCCTCTAGTAGATCATGCATTATGTCTACAGCATAGTTGTCTGAAATATGGAAAAGCCGAAGTGAATTGAGTAGACAATTTCTTTTTACACCAAATGTTGAGGCCAAAGCAGGATTTTGTTCAATGGCACCACAGTGTTTGTCATGAAGTTCTTTGGAACGCAGGGTTAAGCCTACATGATCTTCACTAAAAACTGACTGCAACTCTGTCTTATCAGTTAAACAAAATCGACAACAATAGTTTGCACTAAATGATTCAACAAAACCAAAAATGCTATGTAAAGCCAAGTTGTCACCTGTAATCTGAAAAAGCGAACCTCTCACAGGTGTGGCTGAAAAGGGCACTTGCATTCCTTCAGTCTCTAAAATCTTTAGATCATCAACAAGTGGCTTTAGGATAGGATCAAACCCATATTTTTTTAAGTCTTCTGAATGAAAAAGGGCTACAAGACGAATGTTCATCAACACAGAATTTAACTTTGGTGGCAAATTTCTCAAAACAAAAAAAATACAACCAAGTTTGTGCACCCCCTTTTTTGAGCCTAAAGGATTAGCAGTTTCAAAATCATCATAGTAGAGCTGGATCTGGAGAGCATGTTCTTGTTGTGAGAATAAGCTGTGATTTTTGAAGTAGGAGCCATCATTTAAATCTCTGTTAAATCCCTCCATGTTTGGTTTTGTTTTTTGGAAACTGCTACAAAGTTCACTGTTTCGAAACATAGATGAAAGGGATCCCATGATAGGAACGTACATGAATTTATCATTTACAGGAACTTGCCTGTATGTCCCTGTTGTTCTAAATCAAAACGCACACCAAGAACATGCTCTATGGGTTCAACTATTTTCCATTTTTGCTCAAAATGTCTTATCCTTTTAGATTCTGTGTTAAGACATGAAAATGGATTTTCAAGCTGATCAAAGCAATCCTCCACTTTTTCTAAGGTTTCTCTTGATGTATCAGTTGACAACAACAGATTGTTTTGCATGTGCATGGATGTCACTAACCAATTCCTCCAATGAACCAACTAAACACTGCACAGTACTTTCAGGAACTCCTAATGATTGTACCTGAGCAATAACAGAGCTGCACATGTTTAGTATTTGCCTTTTTTCAACTGGAACCTGTGTAGTAATTGTCATGGGATGAGCCACATTTACAGGCTGTGAAACAGAGGTTCCATCGTTAGGTACAGGCTCAAAATTATTGATGACCTCAGAGTGAAGACAGTCTCCATGTGCTCGGAATAAGTGCCGCTTGTAACCAGAGTACGTGTGAAAGATAAATGAACATCCAGGCTCTCCACAGGTCAAACGTAAAAACCTTCCTGGGTACAAACCATGCTGGAACTTCAAATGTCTAAATAACACTGAGCAACTTGTGTGGTGTATCTTGCAAATGTAACAGATGAACATTTCCAGTCAAAGTGCTGAATAGTGGATATCTTTAAACTGTACAATGAAGATTTCCTCTTGTTTCCCTGACCCGAGGACTCTCCTTCACGCTGCCAACATCAATGCCATACACGGTGGTCTGGATGAATGTGTAGAAGTTGTCCAATGGCTTGTCAAAGGACACGGCAAATAAAAAATGTGCCTTGAGATGTTTTGCCTTGTCAAAACCTGCAACTCCCATCTGTGTCACACAGGGAATGACCTTTTGATCTAGGACAATGTAGAAACTCTGGATGATGTTCTTTCTTTCTCCAACACACAGGACGAATGGCCAGCCTTAAGAAAAGTCTCCGTGCTACCTCCCACCTGAGGGAGTGAAAGAAACCAAATGATTCACATTAAACAAAATTGGTAATCTGATGTTGAGCCATAGCTGCCTGAAATTATGGCAATATTAAAATGTTTCACTCTGTGCGCACAATTATTTTTGTTTCAATGTGTACATTTAGTTTTAATAGAAACAATGACATGTCAGTCCTGCAACACCAAGCCTGTCTGCGACAGATACATCTGCTGCATGTTGGATCACCTTGCCATCTTAAAATATCAGCCCTTGATAATTTGAATCTGTTCTCATCAAAAGAGAAATATATAATTCTAAAAATCATACCTTGATGAATTTCATTAGGTGATGAGCAGCATCTGATGTGCTAATCTTTGAAGACTTCCCTCCCTTAGATGTTGGAGGTAACAAGTGAAGCAGCAAAAGCTGGCAGCCGCCTCGCAGTCCCAAACTACAGAATAGAAATTAGGATCATCACAATTACTGTCATTTACAGGACCACAGCAGCCATTTTTTCCACGTTATGTAATACCATGATGACATTTTAGGCACCCGATAATTTTTCAAATAAGGCAGTTTTCCAGTGCCTTGGTATACAAATTCATTTCTAGAGACTTATAATCCTCTGGCCACCAAGTGAAGTGCATATCGAGTCATAACAATAGTAAGATTACATAACTTTTTTTGTGTTCAAACTACATTAAATGTCATTTCAGGTATAACATGTTTGTAATCTTGTTTTCATACCATACAGAAATGAACAGAAACCCAATGTGATTTTAAAAAATGGACAGCTGTATTCCAATTTGTAGTAAAGGTTTACCAGTATGGTCCAGTGATATATTGTGTTGTGGGAATTAAGCAAATGCTGTAAAGGCATGCAAAATCTACCATTTCCAACTTACACTTACCACCCTCGTCAGAGTAACGCTGTGCAGAAATGAGCAGCTCATCCAATTCTGTACTCTGACACAGATTTTTGCAATCTCTGATGATCCTTGGCTTGGTTGGCCACTTTGCAAGGAACTTAGCAGACACTCCCTCCCCAGCAAACAGCATTGTGAAGTCTTGGTCAATCTTAAACACAAAGTGTAACAACAGAAACAACACATTAACACGAAAACAAACAAAGGAACCACAAACCTGTCACTAAATCATTTTATGCCTTACCAAGCCAGGTGTATCCAGAAATCTTGGGAAATGGTCCAGGACAGTAGAAGCTGTGGCAGGTTCTTGAACCACTTTTTGCCTATGTTGAAATGTCACCTTCATGTTGTCTTTGACATGTTTCATGTCAGTTGAGTGCCTCTTCCTTGCATTCATCACCTGACAACAGCCTCACATTTGAACACAAGTTGCGAAGAGTCTTGGGGCTGTCTTGAAAAGCTGACTTTGATTTCTTCATTTCTTCGCAGGAACCAGCATATCACCACCTTCCAAGAGTAGAATAAGGTCAAGCATATAACACCATTTCTTTGCAAAATATCTAGCATGTCTAGTCCCTTTAGACTGAGCTAAAATTTATTTTGTTAAGAAAAAACATCCTTGGTCCATCTGTAAGTAGTATAAGCTGTGTAACATGACTCTCAATTATCGCAGGGGTCAGTAGAAACCATATTTCTATTTTATTATTTTTTATATATTTTAAGCCATAAAAACCCTCCCCACTCTCTAACAGACCCTAATATAACCCTTTTATTCATTTTTAGACTAGAAAATGCTTAATTTACCATGAAAAATTTTAAATCTAAAAAAAGAAAAATACCTACTGGCTACAGAAATGCGCACTATAATTCCCTTAATTTACAAGATGTAGGGGCCATTATAATGTAAAAATACTCTCAGGTTACCCTTAAGCATCCTAGTTCACCTAAGGCAGGGTCTCAAACTTAAATGAGCTGTCATCTCATTGGAGGGCCACTTAAGTGTTCAAGTAGTTAAAAAAAAAAAAAAAAAAAAAAAAAAAAAAACCAGAAAGCACAAAGAAAACACCCACAAATATTCCTGAAAATGTAGCGTTTGGTTTGTTTGTTTTTAAATTTCAAATATTGTATAACAAGACAAAACTGCAAATATGAACACATTTCCCCCCCCTCTCACTCTTAACTAACCGATGACTTTAATTGAACTACCAAATGAACACAATGGTCCTCTCTTTCTGGTCAGACACTTTGCAGCACTTCTGCTGTAATTTTGTTCATATTTAACAAAATAAAAATGCAGAAATAAGTGTACACATTAGTTTTTGACTCTCACTGAACTAAATGGTAAATGGCCTGTATTTATATAGCGCTTTTATGGTCCCTAAGGACCCCAAAGCGCTTTACATATCCAGTCATTCACCCATTCACACACACATTCATACACTGGTGATGGCAAGCTACGTTGTAGCCACAGCCACCCTGGGGCGCACTGACAGAGGCGAGGCTGCCGGACACTGGCGCCACCAGGCCCTCTGACCACCACCAGTAGGCAAAGGGTGAAGTGTCTTGCCCAAGGACACAACGACCGAGACTGTCCGAGCCGGGGCTCGAACCGGTAACTTTCCAATTACAAGGCGAACTCCCAACTCTTGAGCCACGATCGCCCCTAACAAAGCCAATCCCTCCACATGCTTGTACTCTCTTGTTACCTCGGCCAGGTCCGCGGCTCTGAACCGTGGTAAAGAGACCTCTGGCTAATACGTCGGGTTGTCGGGCTTGTAGCTTTACTGTCAGCGAACACAGTGTACAGTCGAGTCTTAACAGCTTTCTTACAACCAGGCACTCCTTTTGGTGGCAGTGGTTATTATATTTACATGCTTTCTTCTTCCATTTGTAGTGATGCGCGAATCATGAACGAATCGTTCAATACTCAAGAATCACTTTACTGACTCGTGAATCATGATTCACAAGCGCAACTGACTCACTGACTCATCCCTGTTGCTGTTAGCAAGCTAATTTCATTAGTAGAAATATATCTAGCTTATAATTCAAATTGTGAAGAAAAACACAACATCCAGTATCTTAACAAAAACATTTCTGCTCTGAACTGGAAGAAAAAACCCTGAGTAGAAGCTCACATCAAGACAATAGCTCCTCGGTTCACAGTAGCATCGCTCTGCTAACATGCTAACACCACATTTGAGCTACTCACCCTCTCCCTTCCTGCGCTGAATCGTAGGGGAAGCAAATCACTCAGGGCCCGTATCCCTAAAGAATCTTTGTGCAAAAAGTGGCTCCTAGCGGCCAAATTCTAAGAACATTCTCAGAGTCATGACGTTTTCTTAGAATTTCCCCCAAAAGTGACACGATAATCCCAGTTAATATAAAAGCTATTCCTCAAGATTCCTAGCGCTTAAAAGGGCTCCTAAGGCGAGATCTGCTAAGAGCAGGGAAGAGGACTTAGGAGTTCCCATAAGCAGCTGCACAAAATGGCCAACAGAAGAGGCAGGAGAGATACCTTTATGTTTGTTCACCAACTGGGCCAGCAACAAACCTTGCTCCTCAGTCCAGTTCGGCTTGCGAGTCCTTTTTTTCTCCATTTTCTGTGTTTGTAGGATATTTGTTAACAAGCCTTTATAAATAGACCAGCCAGCAATCACAGACATTGATAAAAGCTGAGCCGTGTTACCCTCATTAAGACCACACTGGACTTGTAACGTTGTGATTTCTACTTCATTAGGGACAGCCCCTTGAGATAGGCCATCTTGTTTTCAATGGGGTCCATATGGGAGTGAAAGTACAAAATATGCAAGCTAGGATATTGATATGAGCAAATAAGACACGAATCATTATTTGAACAGGGTGTAATGAGTTTAAGTTTTCACATATTTTAGATTCTAATGTTAGGCTATAACCCCTACAGCTTACTATTCATTTTCCAGATATTTTCTTGAATGTGAAATATTATTTACAATTACAGTCAGCATAAGATTAGAGTGTATAATTATGTTTATTGATTTGAGGGTACATCCTTTGCTCATTCTCACCAAAAGCTCATTTCCATCAAACTTGTAGGATCAACCAATCACGGCTTTTGAAATGATGACTCATACCTAGCAACGGGGTCAACCACACCTCCTCACTAAGATATGATTTTCCATCCATTCCTTGCTCAGAGTTCACTGAAAATGTTCTGGAATCACTTCTAAGCTAAAACTCCTGGCAAGGAATTTTTAGGTTAAGTTAGGAGCTCTCTGAGGGGATTCTCAGAATCTTTAGGGATACGGGCCCAGGACTCACTAACCCCCTCCCTCCTGTGCTGAATCGTAGCGTAAGCAAATCACTCAGGACTCACTAACCCCCTCCCTCCTGTGCTGAATCATAGAGCGAGCGAATCACTCATGACTCGCTCACCCCCTCCCTCCTGTGCTGAATCATAGAGCGAGCGAATCACTCATGACTCGCTAACCCCCTCCCTCCTGTGCTGAATCATAGAGCGAGTGAATCACTCATGACTCACTAACCCCCTCCCTCCTGTGCTGAATCATAGAGCGAGCGAATCTCTCATGACTCACTCACCCCCTCCCTCCTGGCTCGCAGCTACTTCTTCTTCTTCTTGGTTGGCAACCAATGTTAAGGCGCACTACCGCCCCCTGGCTCACAGCTCAGTGGACATTTAGATGAGAACATATATATTTGACACATGTAAGGAAAATACTAATAAAATAAAAATAAACAAAAGAAATGTTCCCTTTAGAAATTCTTTTGCTCTTTTTTGCTATGTAAAATAGTTGTTTTCTTTAAGAATCACTCATCTTAGCTGTAGGATTTACATTAAAAGAGAAACAAATTAAGTTTGAGTGAAAATGTACATTTTTTGCACTCTCTGGTCAACTGACTCAGTGACTCAAATGACTCAAAAAACCCGATTCACTTTGGTGAGTGACTCATTAAAACTCGATTCAGTAAAAAGAATCAAATTTGCCATCACTATCCATTTGTCCTCGGTAACAGCTCCTACTTTCTCCCTCTCTCGCGCTCAAACACACAATGGGAGGGGCAGTCCCACACGTTCTCCCGGTGTTCCAGATCAACTGGCGTTTAGATCAACTGGCGTTGGTCGAACAGATGTGTGGCAGTCTTGCGTTTCAGGAGCTGCTACCGACAAACCAGCAAAAAAAACGCCAAATGTGTCATCTGTGACACTTGTGAGGTTATCTCAAACACACTCCGTCAGTCTTGATGCCGTTGAACAACAAAATGTTTAAAAATGTCGCGAGTTTACCTGGTGATATCCTCATGCGCGACGCGATCGCAAAAACAGCAAACAATTAACACCACGCCGATGTTGTTCACAGGACAGCACGAGTAAACGATCGGGAGACCCTTGTCATCGTTATCTTTCCCCTCGCACGTTTTATTTCTCCGGTTTCAGCGTTTTTGCTTCACAACTAAAGCGTGCAGTTTACTTTGTGTGCACTAACATGGACTCGAGTCAACCAGCGCCACCTCTGGCCAAGTGCCACAGCCTACAGCCAGATCAACTTGTGACACACATCTGCACCATGTTTGAATTCGTTTCATGCACAATACATTTGTACCTTTAAATTGTGTCTTTTTGTGCGTCATGCAAATAAACCTTTGAAATGAATGAAATGATATCATATATTTATTATTGGCCTACATCCAAATTATATACACAAAGTCACAGAAATCAACACTCCAATTGGTCATAGTGATTTTAATATTCTCTTTTCCCATAACAATGAAATACGCCTTGGACAAATATATGACACATCAATAGTTCATTGGTGTTGTCACATCACATCCTGTAAGCATCTTCTGTCTGTGTCTTTTCTCTGGAAATGAATATTTCCAGCCAATATAGGCAATCCATCAACATGGCTGGAGAGTTGGTAGTTATATATAGTCTGTATAAGTGTGGTTAATCTAATGAACATTTGTAAGGAGATGGCAGTTACTGTGAATTTACAGCAGTTACAAAGTGATTAGTAACAAACAGAGCCAGTGAGAGTGAGTGGATTTAAGAAAGTCAGTGACTCCGGTGTGTCGATTGGTTTGTCATCTGTTTTGGGGACTGGAGGAGACGTAGAAATCTTTTGTTTTAAATCTAAGTTAGGAAAATTCCTGTTTTAAAACAAGCACTTTTTGTGAGAAATGCAAGAAGTACATCTGCAGGAAGCACACAGTTACATTCTGTCCATCATGTGGACAAAATTGAAAATGTTGAACATTGAAAAACTGAGAACGTTGGGCAATGACCTCACAGCCCATTGTTCCTTCAGTGGGCTGGTTTCAGTCATTATGCAAATGTACTGTTTATAAGGTTTGGGGAAACCTGCAGTCAGCTGAGACTGAAGAAGTCACTTGGATGAGTGACGAAACGTTTCTCCCACAAAACGCTACGTCCAGATGAACAGATTCAACTTTTGGAGATTGAATGAGATTGTCAGAGTCATTGTCTGACTGTTTATTACTAATCACCTGCTGTAAATTCACAGTAACTGACATCTCCTTACAAATGTTTATTAGATTGACCACACTTATACAGACTGTATATAACTACCAACTCTAAAATGTTTGTTCGCAGAGAAAAGACACAGACAGACTACGCTAATGACATGTGATGTGACAACACTAGTGAAATATTAGTGTCATTTCATTCTTTTCAAAGGTTTATTTGCATGACGCACAAACAGACACAATTAAAAGGTACAAATGTATTGTGCATGAAACGAATTCAAACATGGTGCAGATGTGTGTCACAAGTTGATCTGGCTGTAGGCTGTGGCACTTGGCCAGAGGTGGCGCTAGTTGACTAGTGGTCCATGTTAGTGCACACAAAGTAAACTGCTCGCTTTAGTTGTGAAGCAAAAACGCTGAAACCGGAGAAATAAAACGTGCGAGGGGGACGATAACGACGACAAGAGTCACCCGATCGTTTACTCTTGCTGTCCTGTGAACAACATTGGCGTGGTGTTAATTGTTTGCTGTTTTTGCGATCGCATCGCGCATGAGGATATCACCAGGTAAACTCGTGACATTTTTAAACATTTTGTTGTTCAACGGCATCAAGATTGACGGAGTGTGTTTGAGATAACCTCACAGATGACACATTTGGCCCTTTTTTTTTGCTGGTTTGTCGGTAGCAGCTCCTGAAACGCAAGACTGCCACACATCTGTTCGACCAACGCCAGTTGATCTAAACGCCAGTTGATCTGGAACACCTGCAGCACGGACTACACTGCCCATGAGGGCCTGTAACACTCTGCCCTTATTGCCTTCATATTAAATCATTTTTGGCTAATGACCAAAAAAAGTCACTTCAAGGGCCAAATTGCATTATACTTCTTCACCTCAATATACAGGCCACAAGAAGGGGTGACGTGGGCCGCAAGTGGCCTCTGGGCCGCGAGTTTGAGACCACTGACCCTAAGGCTTTGGCAGTTTAATGCGAAAATAAATAAAAGGCATTTAATAAAACCTGTGACATATATTAACAAGTAATATTCATTGCAGTCTGCCAACAGCCAGATTATGCTAAATGAATATTAGGAAAGTAGCAGAGTTCTAGCTAGCAGTAGCCTAGCTTAACAAAAAACAGTTAAAATTCAAATATGACACTTAAAGATGATGTATTTTGATATAAATACAATTTTTTTAACTACTTATCATGTTACTTGTTCTAACATCAATCTAAAACTTAATATTTAACCGAATAAAACTTACCGCAGCAGCAAGAAAAAATGGCGACTGAAGATTCTGAAATGCGAAGCTCCACAGGAAATGAAGGTGTGGTCTAATTTAACACCCACAGTGTTAAAATGCAGTAACGACTGAAATCCACACCAACACTTTTCAGGAATCAATTCCCGATGTGTTATTTTAACTCGATTAAGTGTTGAACTAACTCGGAACTCTGTTGAATTCTACTAACACTGAAAAATCAACACTGGCATTTTTGCTGTGAACTCATGTAAGTAATGAGAACAGGACTGTGAGGAAAAGAAATAAAATCAGCAGCAGTGATAAAAAAGGTCCAAGAAGTGCATGAAGAGATCATCTGTATCATTTAAATCAGATAAGAAATATTGTTTTTTCGGAACTCAAACCTGATAACCTTGGACTTCCAGTCTGGCGGGTCTTGTGATGGCTGTGTAGGGTAATCGCTCCCGACCTTATTACTTTTTTCCCCCAATTTATCTAAAGCTGGGCAGACACTGTGCGATTTTTTCAGTCGCGCGATTCAGCTCCTGCTCAAACTGTACAATTGACTCGCAGGGGTTACAAGTTCATAGGTCACGATGCAGGGTCTCACACTATACGGCCCAATGCTCTGATGCGACCTGAGTGCTCACACTGTGCGTCCATAAAAATTAAGGTTATAACAGAAAATCTGTCTCTCGCTCACACAGACACGCACATCACCACCATCAACTTTGCTAAATTGCTAATGAAAAACATTGATCAGGCAGCTGTGATTGAGCAGCAGTGTAAATCCAACTATTTTCACGGTTGTTGTGGTCGTGATAATTTTGTGAGGCCACATCGAAAAGGCTCGGATGAGCTTTCCAAAGTCCTACAAGTGCCTCCATCGCTTGTGTCCAGATCACACGCTGCACAGCCGTGCTGCTCCGTCTTTTCACCGACGTTTATGTGTTTGCGCGTGCACAGTGTGAGCGGCTGTGGTGACACCCTCACGATGGTTGTGAGGATTTCAAACAGGTTTGAAACAGGTTTGAAATCCTCCCGACCAAGCGATTGATGATTGGGAGCTGGTCGTGAGGTGTTAATCGCTTCTCGTTACCCCACGTATACTACACGATGAACGACGCACGATGAAGGCCAAACTCGGGCCGATCACCAAAACGGTCGCACGACTCAAAAATCGGCTCAAAATGGGCCAAAAATCGCACAGTGTAAGCCCAGCATAACTCGAAACTGAAAAAGCTCGGATTGATAGTGTGGGGTATTTGTTTTTGGAATAAAAATGCCCAGAAAATTTAAGAAAAAGGACGTAAGAGAACGTAGTGAAGTGGAAGAAGATGCTTCGCCGCAAGCTAGTAGTCATATGGAAGAAGACCAGCAACCTGATGCTAATGCTAGTGCGAAAGACTACCCAGCTACGATGGATATGATATTAAAAGAATTGCGTGCTTTCAGAAAAGACACAAATGGGCAGTTTAATGCCATAAGGGAGAATGTGAACTGCATTGGTAAAAGACTCGATAAAGCAGAGGGACACATAGATGTTGTGGAGACTTGAATTCAGGTTTCGGAGGAGCTGCTAATGGAATTAGCAAATCTTCAGATGCGATGCGAAACTAAGCTACTGGATTTAGAAGGAAGGTCACGTTGCGAGAATCTCAGAATATATGGCGTAAAGGAAAGGGAAGAGGACAAATTCCCATCTGTAAACTTTTTAGAGGTTTTATTTGAAAAGACAATGCGTCTCTCTTCTCCCACCGCGTTGGGAATCGAAAGAGCACACCGGGCCGGTGCTGAGAAACCCCCTGATGGAGCCCCTCCACACTCAATTGTTGTCAAACTCGCAAGTTATCGTATCAAAGAAGATATTATCAAGAAGGCCTGGCAGGCTAGGGGGTTTGATTTTCAGGACACTAGGATATATGTGGACAATGATGATGCCCCGGAGATACAACGAAGAAGAAAAGAATATGCGGCAGCGAAGAAGGTGCTTAAGGAGAATAACATTCACTTCCAGACGCCTTTACTACAGGGATGGAACCGCGACGTACAACACGGTGCATGAAGCGACTATGGACATGGTGAAGAGAGGATTATCAGTAGACGTTGTGAAAGACAGGGATACACTCTTGGATCAAATAAAACAGCAGACTTGGCAAACAAGTACGAAGAAGAAACGTGGAAACACGATCCAAAAGCAGGGTTTCAAGGAGCATCTCCAGGTATTTAGGCACCAAGATGACTGTGGATAACCAGGCTGCTTGTGACGGAGCATCATATTAGAGGTAAACTCAAGAGTATAGAGACTTAAGAGGAACTGAGACTACGAACTTTATATTGATAAAGATGTTTTAGTTATACATTTTGGTAATTCCATAAAGAGGGCATATAAAAGTACATTAAAGTCGGTCCATTTACATGCATAGTAAGCTGGACCCTACAGACCACTTTCAGCCTGCATGCCGAAGAGGGCACTCTTCCACAAGTCGATAGAAGAGCTTTTCCCTCACCAATTACAGCTAATATAGCATTTGTTTCTGGAAGTCAACATGATTGTATGTTTTTGTTGTACAATGTTTTTTTTTTATAGTGTTGTTTTTTTTTCTTTGTTTTTTGTTTTCTTTTTTTCCATAGGGGTGTACTTTTCGATATGTTCAGAGGTTAAAAGCATATAAGGTCATACAATAATGCCTCATAAGGTAACTAAAGTAGTGTCATTTAATGTAAATGGCTTGGGGAATCATATTAAAAGAAGCAAAATAATGTCAAAATTAAAGGAGCAATTACAATATCTTGAAGATGGCCATAAAATAAGCGCAGATATAAATTTGAATTTAGAAATACAAAAGATTAACTTGCCTTTAAATCTCTGGTTACAATTTCTTAATAAGAATGATTGGAATGAAGAGGCCAGGATCTTAAGATGATGCGCTTATGATCTTGATTTTTTTGCACAATAAGTTAGACGTGAGATATAAAAAATGGGCAGGGCAAGGCTTAATGGCATATTGAGTGTTTTATGATAAGGGAACTCTTAGGGACTTCCAATCAGTAAAAGATCAATACCAGTTAGCAATACGGATTTTTTTCAGGTTACTTCAAATCAGGCATCATCTACATAACTTTATACCTAAGAGAACAGATCTTTTCTCTCTTCCTGTTTTGAATATATTTGTAAAGGCTTACCATGCAGATCCTGGCCTCAAGGTGATTTCTAGACTGCACAAGGGTTTACAGGAGGTTAAGAAGCTGAATACTATCTACATTAAACAAAGTTGGGAAAGAGAAACAAATATGGTAATTTCAAATGACACCTGGTATCAGCAGTGTGCCTTTCAGTGGAGAATTTCTAGTTCTAATAGATGGAGATGTTTTGGTTGGAAGAGTCTCTGTAGGTTTTTTATTACACCTGCACAAAGTAAACATTATTCTAATCACTCCAGCTGCTGGAGAAACTGTGAGGCCCAAGGAATAAAACACTTCCACTTGTTTTGGTCTTGTCCATTGATCAACACTTTTTGGGTATCGATTCACTCGGAGTTACAGACCATTTTTAGTCTGCAACTCCCCTTTAATTGGGATGAACTTTTGTTTGGATATTTATACTCAGTAAATGTAGATAAAAAGTCCAAGCTGTTATATGGTATTCTGAGTCTGGCTGCCCCAAAGACTTTTACTAAGAAATGGCTAAGTGTGAAAATCCCATCACTAAATGACTGAAACGAGACTGTTTATGTTGTTTAAAATGGAAAGAATTACTTTCTCTAACAGATTTCAATATGATACATTTATTGAGATTTGGGATAAATGGAAACATTACATTTTGAATCTTTGTAATTCTGTACGCCATGTTTTTGAACTGCTATGTGTGTATATGTGTGTGTGTGTGTGTGTGTGTATGTATATGTGTGTATATGTAACATAGTTAAATAGAGTCGAAGTTAAATCCCGCTAAATGGGACATTGGCGCCACCTATTGTTGTAAAAGTCACCCTGCAACATTCACAAAGGGCAAGGGATTCTGGGTAATCCTCAGAATAATGGAGGATTCCATGAGGTAAGGAATGCGCAAATGTCGTGGGAAGAAAAATCATATTGCAGGTTGTTAAAGTAATACAATCTGACCCGATTATTTTTTGTTGTTTATACATCATTTGTTGCGGGTCATTTCTCCAGTCTTTATGTTGAATTGAGTGCACGTTTATGTGAGATTTCTTTATTGGGAAGAGAGGAAAAAAATGGGAGCATAGTTAGCTAACTCTGTTGTTGCTTTCCCATTTAGATCTTGTGCTGCTTGCCCACGCCATTAAAAGAGAGCATTCTAACCATTGCCTTTTTGTTGTGAATGCAGGTATGTGACTGTGCCACACTGTTTAGAGAATTTCAAATTGTTTCATGTACAGCTTTGAAATATATTTCTGTATTCCTTTCATTTCGGAAATTTAACATGCAATGTTAATGGTGTTGAGCTTTTTCTATTTTGGTTGTATAAATTTATCACTATACGATCGCACTGCAAGTGGAAATGTAATCCTCAGAATAATGGAGGATTCCCGCGAGATCTTGTGCTGCTTGCCCACGCCATTAAAAGAGAGCATTCTAATCATTGCCTTTTTGTTGTGAATGCAGACCAGAGAAGACACTACATAGAGGTCACATATACATGTATATTAACTAGATGGTACACGCGCTTGTTTATTTTTGATTTCTTGTTGGTTTTTGTTCTTATAGGTTGTTTTATGTTACGTTCCTTATTTAAAAAATCTTCTTTGTTTCTGTGAAATTCTAAATAAAAGAAATAAATATTGTTTTTTCCCGACCCTGAAAGTTTGTGATGAGCCAGTTTCAAAGGTTTCCAAACAAACAGAAGTATAAAAACTGTTTCACTGAAGCCAAACTCCACATGTCCACCAGAGCTCTGTGACTGCACACAGCCAACAACCACACACACAGCAGGATGTTCACTCCAATCATGTCACTAATGCTGCTGTTAAAATGCATCAACATGTAATTAACACAGCACTAATAATCTATGCATGAACTGTATGGAGCAGTTATTGTTTAATATGACATTAAACCTGCAGTGATAACCACAGCAGCACTTCCTGTTTGATTCATGTACAAACACAGTGACAGACAGCTGCTTTGTCCCTGCAGTCTCTGCTTTTCTCTGGAATATTGTCCTCATGTCCAGGGATGCTGCAGTCTCTGCACGATGATCAGGTGTAGACCACCCGAGGGCTGAGTGGGATCACATGACGTGGATCAAAGCTTTGCCCACTTCTCTGTGTGAAACTGGAACATGTGATGTTACATGTGTGTCATTATGAGACCAGCCTGGATCCATCTGATGCTCTCTCTCTGACTCTCCTCTGTCTGCTCCTCCAGGAAGTACAAAGAGTCCGACTGGAGCACAGAGTAAAAACACAGATGCCTCTGTTGTTAAACCAGCTGATGGATGAAGAGCAGACCCTGCTTTTGCTTTTCAGCAAACAGCAGAGAAGAATATTATGATCATGCATGTACTTTTTATCTATATCAGTGTGACGTGAACTGTAATGTGAATGTAATGTAATCATGCTGCATTAGAACTCAGTAATTGTATTTATTTATTTTAAGTAGCAAAGTCCTTATTGTAGTGTATAATCTATAAAGAAACAGGATGTTGTGATAGAAAATTCTGACTTTATTTTTACTTTTTATTTTATTTCTTTTATTTTTAAGTATCTAAGTGTTGAATTGTGACGTGTAATCTAGAAAGAAACAAGATACTGTGTCAGAAAATGTCAAGTTTCATCCTTTCACTGTTAAACTGCAACCTGATATCACTGCAAAGGTGAAATGGGTGAATGGAGGTGTTCATGGTATCGGGGGTAAGGTAAGGCCACTGTTGGCCACGAACAAGCTGAAAGGGTCGTGATTTTGAACAAACCCAGAGGGTTAAATAATTAAATCTGTAATTATTCAAATTTGTCATTAATTAATGAAAATTGGAAATAAATAATGAAATTAATGAAACATTTAAATAAAAAAATTATTGGTGTATTTCTTTAATTCATGTTGGCACTCCCGACCCTCCATAAATGTGGCTGCAGCAGCAGGGCTTTGGAGTTGACGTCACGCCGCAATGCATTGTGGGAGCGTGGCACCATTTTCGGGGTCTACGAACGACTACAAGAAAGATGCTTAAAAGCAGCTCAAAAGAGAATGGACTGTATGGAGACCGATTGCGTTCAGAGGAGAAGCAGCGGTACCTACAGAAAATAGCGTGCATTGGAAATGTGGAGCCGTATGAAACACGGCCGTGGAGTAGAAACCATGAAGACCAACCGCTATGGACGTAGCCTGACATATTGTCGTACCTTGTCTGTGGAATCAGCACTTACAAGTTGTCATTCAAACAAAGGTGAGTCAGCTCGAGTACTGCGAGTGAAATGTGATTGATTTCCCTGCAAACATTCAGATTAGTGCAGCATAAATTCATTCATGAGGGGAAATTACAGTGAGAACATGTGGAGGCTGTTAGAGGGATAACATAGTGAGTTCAGTGCATTGATGTGACATTGTCCTGAAGGATTTAGTTATTCTTTATGGTTAAAGAAATTGCAATGATTTATTCATATTTATTATAAATAATTCTAATTATACATCTTGCTTCTGTGTTTGTATCCTGTGTCACTAAAAATACATTTTATTTTAATTTTATATATTAATGACCTGCAGAATCTCCTTATCATATTAAGTGATTCATAATTGTCACTTTATGCTTTCTCCATCTCTAAAGTGATTACATCCTTGCATTACATACTTTAGGTTCATTTTCTGCAGGCAGGTTTCTGACAGAGAACAGGCAGATTTACCCTATAAAATGCAGCGTTCTATAGATGGACACATAAAGAAATGAAAAATTACATCTATGTGCTAACTTTCTAAACACTGTCACATTTATGATAAAGTAGATAAAACACATTTGTGTCGGCCTTGGCTCATAGTTCTTGTCTTTACATTAACTTTGTCTGTGTGTGTTTCAGGTGCTGCACTCTCAAAGACTGAATGAACAGCATTGCAGCCATGGGTCACTGTGAGCATCACAGGGAAGGTTGAAGCCGCCCACTGCACCTGTATGGCCGGAGTCGTGGAGACCTGCATCCATGTCGCTGCTCTTCTGTTTAATGTAGAAGCAACAGTGCGGATCTGTGGCACAAGGACTGTTACAGATGAACCTGCATACTGGGTTTTGCTGGGCAATATGACCAAGATACAGTCAGAGGTTGGCCATAAGATAGACTTCTCCTCTACAGCTGCCCAAAAAAAGGCTCTTGATCAAAACATAAACAGACCATCCGTAGTGAAAGGTAAAAGGAGCTGTCCTCAAAAAAGAAAAATCCCACCTGCTACTGTGGAGGAGTTGTCACTGCTATAATGCCATAATGTTTTATCTAGGGGTCCAGATTTATGCCTGAAGTGCACTGCCATGTAAATAATTTGCATTTACTGAATATGTACTGACTGAGTCCCACTGTTCAAAAATTTAATAAAGAAACAAACTAATTTTTGCCTCTTTTTTTATTATTAAAACCACTTTATAGAAAATCACATCAGTTACAATGTAGAATCCATCTCATTTATAGTTTATAAAAGACAACATGTTTACATAAAATCATGACAGTGTTTACATGATATCACCCACTACTAACATTATTTACTGTATCTTTTGAAAAATAAATACAACTATTTATACAGCAAAAGACTTAAGAATATTTAACAGGAGCAAGTTTCATTTTCCCTGGTTTTACTACCACACTGTTCCCCAAACGCAGCAAACCTTCACCATCTTATCCAGAAGGGTCACCTCTTCACCCTCACATGGAAGAAGTAATCTGATTGGCATGGTGGTATGTTTGAAGCAGGTCCCTTGTGTAGCGCTGGAACCCAGTCACGATGTGTTTCATCCATTTCATAGGCTGGTTTGCTACAATAATGCCAAATAATTAGCAACTCTATAAAGAGAAGGTAGTTCTGCAAAATCACTCAGTAGGATGTTTGTTCTACTTTGCTATGACCTCAGAGCGCATCGAAAATAAAACTAATAGGCTATAAAGAGTGATACGAACATATTTAGAACTTACCGGAATGAAAATGTCTGGAGCACCAACAGATATTTGGAGATGGAAGAGAGCTGGATATCAGCTCGTCTCACAGCTGCTATCCAGGCTAGACGCCTTCGTTTGGTAACATCGATACACGAGCTGCCTCATGTTGCTTGCAGGTTGGGAAAGAATGAAAAGATAAACCCTTTTCAAGCTTATTCTCTTGCTGGTCGTGCGATCGAACATTGCAGCCGACCACACAGCCTTCGCTCCCTTTTCGCTTGCGCTTTGTTTCAAGAGCTTTAGACCCCCAAAATGGCGGATCGAGCCAAAATCCTTTCAACGCCCACCCCCGTGACATCACGCTCCAAAGCCCTGCTGCTCCATCATAAACACTCCTGGCTGTGGGACTGTGGGAGGAGAAGTCAGTTTACAACAAATATGAACAACTGTGAGCTGATGTGGAGCAGTCCAGTGGAAGAGTTTGAAGAAGAAGTTAAAGACCAGTGAAGTCTTTACCAGCAGTGAAAAATCATCATCTGCAGCTTAAACACTAACAGGCTCCGCAGCTCAGAAGGCATGCTCAGTGGTGACATCATCATACTCTCTGTCCAATCCCTGACCTCCTCCATCATGCTGGGTCATCTCCATGGAGACGGCTGGTTTGTTCTTCCTGCTCCAGCAGATGGACAGCAGCAGACCGGTGGAGATGCAGTACGGACAGAAGACCACTAGATGGCAGAAGAGTCTGAGCTCAGAGGGAGGAGGAGCTGAAGGACGAGGAAGCAGAGAGGAGGAGTCAGGAGTATAAAATCTTCTGCTTCTAAACATGATTTTGTTTCAGTGCACACACAGCTGGACACAATTTGTCACACACTTTGGATTGTGTGTCATTGTTGCTGCAGAGTAGTTTGTGTTTAACAGACACTGTAATCACACATGAATTATTTCATGCTTACACAGTAATAACCTGTTATCTATGTGCAGCTCTGACCTTTGACCCTAAGTTTCCAAGTCAGATGATCCAAACTTGTGGATGTGGGGGTTCCACTGTTACTGTGGACCATCAGAGTTTTAGATCAGAGAAAAAAGAAACTCCCATCATGGATCAGGTCTCAGCAGGAGAGGAACCTGAGTGCAGTAGATACTACTGTGACTGGTGCAGATATCAGTGTATTGATCAGCTGAAGAGAGCACAGTGGTGCAGTGGTCAGCACTGTCCCCTCACAGCAAGGAGGTTGATTTTAGCCCCAGCTGGGTGATTTCTGTCTGGTATGTTCTAGAGATGGACCGATCCGATATTACGTATCAGTGTCGGTCTGATACTGACCTAAATTACTGGATCGGATATCGGAGAGAAATAAAAAATGTGATCCGATCCATGAAATATCACAAAAGCACCTCAGAAAACTCGCGACACGGCGTAACTCAGCTCATAACCTTAGCACGTCGGAGCAGTATGCATCACGTGATAGAGCGGCTGTGGCGTGTGAGACCTCTCGGCGGTCTGGTTGAGCATTTGGAGCCTTGCTACCAAACCAGCATTTCATCTCTGAGGAAGTTATCCCAGAGAGAAGTAAAGCAAGTGTGTGAGTTCATCTCTTAATGTTTGTAAAGCGTTCCCACCTTAAGCTTAACAACTGATATATGGAGCGACTGCCTCTCTCCCCCTCTCTCTCCTGTTTCAATAATGAAACTGATCAATGATCAGCTGATCGGCTTTTCTGTCGCGACTCCGTCTCTCGTTTGTTTATCGCCCACTTTGCACCCAAAAAGCGCTATAGAAATGCAATCCATTATTATTATTATTATTAATCTGATGTAAAATGTATAGAAGTCCATTACTGTATATAGTAACTATTAAATCTAATATACCCTAGTAAGCTGTAGTACTTTTGGGAAGATCGAATCTGTGCAGTCTGCAATTCTGTTGAAGAAAAACGTTGAATCTATTTAATTATTGTAGAAAAAAATTGATTTCAGTGCATTTGTTTTACACTTGCATTAAATTAAAGATGATTATGTCGATTAAGCAACATGAAGCAGAGGTTGGGGGGCGGTTCCCCATTTTTTTATTTATTTTTTTTGCTGGGAGTTACAACCCTGTTAGTTAGGTTGTTTAATATTTCTGTAGTCCAAACACTTTGAGTGGTCAGTAAGACTAGAAAATCTCTGTGGGAATATTACACTGCGTGAACTCAAACAGGCTTTAAGACACTAACAGGTGGACTGTGCTCTGGGTCCAGACCCAGAGGCTGTCCCACACAGGCTTGGACCTGCAACCAAAACAGATTCAAAACCTGAGAGGCCACTTCTGTTTTAACTGGTACAGCCTTTCTGGTCTTTACAGTAGTGGTTCAGCATCCCACGGGATACTACTCGGCCAATCAGCTCTGTGCATTCCAGGTGGTAAACACTGTGCAGTGCTGACAGCTGACAAGACGGTAGAAAGAAAAAGAAAGCCTCCTGATTAAGGAGCAGAGTGTGGTAACAATATTTTTAAGTGCAGCAGTAATGAAGGAGGACTCTGTCTGTGGCTCTTCCTCCAGAGGACTTTTCTCCCTCCTCCTTCATTTATTAGTGTTTGTTCTTCATCCTCTACTCACCTGCAGGAACAGCCAGAGCAGACAGCAGCAGCACACACACACCTGCAACAGGACAGAGGTCACTAAAGGTCACCAAAGGTCAGAGATCATGATGAGGACAGACAGGTGTAGGAACATCAGCTCACCTGCAGCAGTCAGCAGAAACAGGCCTGAAACTGAAGAACACACTGATCAGAGATCAAATGGTCACATGACCAAAGAGAAGCATTCAGACTGCAGTGATTGGTTACTGTTCCCACACATCAATAACCCACAGCGCCCTCCAGTGGTGGAAACACAGATAATACATGTGGAGAAACATGAAGGAGACTCACAGCAGAGGCAGACGCTCCGTCTCAGACAGCCGTCACCTCCACAGCTCCACAGGTCTGCTCCCCGACCTCCTACATCACACAGAGAAACATCAGCACAGGAGGAGTAATGGTGCACATCAAACTCATGTGATGGTTGGTGCTGACAGCGTGATGGTGTTTGTTAGACAGTAGGAAGTGCTGTGAACTTGTTGTTCCTGCAGACACATGAGTGGAAGGAAACCTGGGACCAGCTGAATGTGTGATGTGTAAACACAACTCCTCTGTTTTCAAACGCACAAACATTATTGTTCCAACTCATCCTGCAGCAGGTTTTAAAAGAGTTGATGGGGCCTTGGCTGCTGCTCTCGTCAGCTTTAAGGGTTAAAGGAACAAGACTTTTACTTCTGTGCAGGTTTATCACCTTTTAGTTTACTGCAGAGGAACAGAACTCCACCCAGAACCAGAACCAGGAGAAGCCCAGAGACCAGACCTGCTACAACTGGGACCACGAGAGAGGAAGGATGAGGAGGAGGAGGAGGAGGAGGAGGACAGGGAGGACACGTAAGACCAGTTTCTACAGGAGGAGCAAAGTTTGTGGAGGTGCTTGGAGGAGGAGGACAGTGAGGAGGAGGAGGATGGATGATTTTGGGAGGATCTGCAGGAGAGATGATGAAGATGGTTCAGTCAGTTTATTATCAGGTCACAATGTTACATCAGCTTTTAAACAGGAAGTGATGTCAGTGTTCTGACCTCTGACCCTCAGAGAGCTCTGAGGAAACTTTCCACTCTCATCAGTAGAACATGAGTAGAGACCTTCATCAGCCTGTGTGATGTTAGTGATGATGTGCTCTGGTTTAGGACCAACAGAACTTCCTTTGATGAAGAAATAAGCTTTGACTGTGGCACCATTCCTCTGTCTGCAGCGCAGAATGACATCACTTCCTGTCCTCACAGGAAGTGCAGGGATCTCCAGGATGACACCTTCATCAGACCAGCAGAGACAAACAGAGTTAATGAGAGCAGAGTCACACAGAGACAGAGACACAGCTGGAACATCTCACCTGTAGTGTCTGATTGGACACTGAAGGAGACTCTGTCACTCTGCTGTCCAGAGGAGTCCTCACACCAGAAGGTTTCACTGGGAGCAGAAAGATCCACAACACAGTAGGAACCAAGAAGCCCCCCAAAGCCTGGAGCTGCTCCACAGTCCTCAGTGAGTCCTCCTCTGGTCCTCTTCACTGTCCATCCATCAGCTGTCTGTCCATCATCAACACAACTCAGATACACTAAAGATCCTCTGAAGAACTGCTGAAGGTTTGGACCGACAGACAGAGACACTGGAGGACACACACACACACACACACACACACACACACACACACACACACACACACACACACACACACACACACACACACACAGAGTAAATGTGTTTGTGTTCTTGTTGGAGTCTCACTGATTGTTTTCACTTCATCAACTCACCTGCAGAAACAGTCGGTGCAGACAGCAGCAGCACACACACACCTGCAACAGGAGGTCAGAGGTCACTAAAGGTCAGAGGTCACAAACAGGCAGACCACAGTCTGGACCCAGACCCTGTCAGATCCAAACCAACAACCAAATCAGATTTTCCAGCCTGCAGTCAACTGATGTGACTAACGTGGACCTGAAGCTTGTAAGAGGTGACCTTCCACCACTGAGACGAGTTTCTCAGCTTTGACTCTGAGCATCGTCACCATGTTTGGCTCCACACACTAAAGCAGTTTCTCCACAGTCAACATAATCACAGCTAAATATGGTTCCCAGCTCATCAGTGAGCTCCTCCACATGTGTGTGAGGCTCTGAGTCAGCCAGGGTTAAAATCCTGGCAGCACAAGCTGGAGCTCAGTTTACTCACAGAGCAGAAACATGCAAAAGCACAGGAGAGTGGAAACTGTGGTTGAGATGTGTTACCAGTATAACTGAGACACAGTCAGTGTGTGAAACAGAAAAGAGGAAATTCAAGTTCTTTCTCTTTTTATTTATCTCCCTTTGAACATGCATCACATTGTATTATGTTAAAATGGAGCATTATGCACATGAACAGTCTTACATATGTGTTTACTTCTATGTTGCATCTACATATCTGTATCTGTGTGTTTATGTTTGATCCTCTGGACTTTAGCTTCAAGACAGTTTATAGTTATAGTTTAATACACCTGGTTTACATGATTATTACACACACACACACACACACACACACACACACACACACACACACACACACACACAGACAGTTACCAATGTCTTGGTTGGAAAGTGCGGAAATAAGTCCAAGAATTTCAATAAATTCCTCAGTTTTATTTGTCACATGCTCCGGCTGAGCAATTTCTGCTTCAACATTATCTGCTAGGTCTAAAATATCCCAACCCAATACCAACTTGAGAGAGATTTCACGAAAATGACGGTAGACATGTTTTGCAAGGAGCCAATCCAGACCAAAGCAATAGTTTTGACTCGATAAGTGTTAACCCCACCTCTTTACCTTGATGGGTGAGGCTGACAGATAAAATTAATTCAAGATGAACGCCAGGACTGGCAAAATGAAATAAATAATATAATATCATTAAATAATTAATTAAATGTGTCAATAATTAATTACTAAATTTAAATTATTATTACTATTATTATTATTATTATTTAAATTATTAAAACTACATGTGTCATAACTATTTATTTAATTAATTAATTCCAATTTTAATTAATTATTCATTGGTGTATTTAATTAATTCATTATGGCAGTTCCATATAGTCAGGCTACCACACTGAATGTAGTCAAAGGGATGTTTTTTAATGAAACTAGTTTATGGTTTAATCACCAGGTGTTGTGTTTTACACCTTTTCATGTACACAGTGTCCTAGACCACTGAAATCAGTATTTTAAAATGCTTTTCCTGCTTGTTTAACCATAATTATTAGTGTGTAGTCACTCTGGTGTACTGGAGAATTATTAATGTGTATAAAAGTCCTAAGTTTTTATTTAAATTCATGACCTGATGGCATTGTTTTTGTAAACTGTTCTTAAACGACGGTAAACATTAAGTAGACTGAACTCAATTTTCATCAGTTTGTTATTAGATCTCAGGTTAGGTAAGTTACCTGTACTTTTTATTCAAAGAGCTGATCAACTCAGTTTATTTGAGTTGTCTTAAATTAGAAAAACTAAGTAAGCTGGAAATTTTGACTATATGGTTTGAAAATGCCACGTCACTACCATCCTCCTCCTCTCACAGATCAGTCCGCATGTTTATGGTGCCGCCATCTTTTTCTGGAATATGTTGAGCAAACCTGGAGAAGCTTCAGCTCAAGAGATCATTGTTGTCACTGCTGTGGATCTTTACCTGATACACTGACTCAGTGAGTAAATGTTTACTCTTATTCAAACTGTTTTTGTGCCTTCTCTCAGTTTAGCACCAGGTTTATAAACTTGCAGCGCCGTAGCTCCGCAAACGCACATAACGCACACTGCGTAGGGCACCAAATGGCCGGTAGGGCACCAAAAAAATCAGGGTCGTCGTAAAAAAAAAGTAAACCATATTAATACTATAAATATCATATGCATTAATATGGTTAAACAATACAAAAGCAACATAAAACAATTTTCCCGAGAAAAGGGGTGAATCTGCTTTGTGCCCTGTCTCCAGTCTCCTCCTGGTGCCCCCCACTCCCAGTGGTCTGTTCTATAATGCCTCAATTCGGTATTGGTAAACACCTGTTTGAACATGGCCTCGAAACGGCAACAGGAGTCGGGAGCGGAGAAAAGAAAGAAGAAGAGGAAGCGTGATGAAACTCAGGCGTCGCTTGCCGGTAAGGCAATGTTTAAATAATAACAATAAAAAAAGTTCATTATTGTAGCCCTTGCTTGCACGCTCATGTCCGTCAACTCTGTGATAGCTCCTGTTAGCAGTGTTCATACTGTGTTAACAAATGTTGCAAATGATTGATGTTGGGTAGTTTGTTTACGTTGTGGATATGAATATAGAATGGACTACTAAAAGCAACTCATCATGGTCACTCAATTGACGGTTTTCAGATAACGTTAGCAATCGTGAGACTAGCATTTCCCTCCTCAGGTTGCTAGCTGGCTAACGTCATGCATGCTACTGATTAACCTTAACTTTGGGATAGGTCAGTGATGCAGTCAAGTATTATTATCAGATTAGACAAGATTACTTTGTATGTTGCTGCATTTCAGGATATCTATAAAGACGCATATCTTATTTATGCGGCATAAATAAGATATAGGTTTCATATTACAGTGTAATATGAAACCTATATCTTCCAGTAATATAGATTTCCTACTTGCGCATTTATATCAAATTATGTACAGCATGTTTATATTGCCATTTGCCATTATGAAAATCTATACATGTAAAATATAGTTAGTAATTTTAAAATGTACCAGTGACTTACTTAATTTATTAGTCTTATAATGCAATTTTTCGTAGGCCTACTGTAGATTCAAAATTGTATTTCTGTAAAATCCCTGAATATTTTCTCTTGTATGCAGGGTCAATGCTTAAATATGTTCAAGGAGGATCTCAAGGACAGGATGAACCATCCAGTAGTAGTGCCATCCCTGGACATCAACCACCAGCCATTGTAGACCCTGCAACAATCCCTAGCCAAGAAGAACAAGAACCATCAACCACCAGTTCAGGTACAGTTCCATACACAAGTACCACTGAGAGTCCTGTCACTGAGAGACTATCAGAAAGTGACACTGTGGAGACATGTGTGCCCCTTCAACCGATCCTGCTCTTTGGCCAGCTCACATTGTAGATGCTGATCGTGTTGAAATTGTGCGGAGAGGTCCTTTTAATGTCAGCTCTGATTTTAATTTTCCAAAGGGGCCTGAGTATTTATTTGTAACAGTATTTTTAACCTCCTTTAACCTTATTTATTTGTTTAACTGTCATGTTTGTTGTTATTTAATTAAACAAATTCCACTGAGAAATTCAAAAGTATTAATGTTTTTTTTGTTTTTTTTTAAGTGGCGGGGGGGGGGCACCATAAAGCATTTGTGCTTAGGGCACCCAAATGGCTAGCAACGGCCCTGTAAACTTGCTAGCTAGCTAGTGTTAGCCTAGCGTTGCTGCTGCCTCTGGGCTCATGTTACTTAAAAATTAACCCACAGCTTTAAAAACATTATATAAAATCTCTCAGTGAAGTTTTCTGTTGATTGTTTGAAACAGAAACGTGAGCAGATACCAGATAAGAGCCCAGCTGTTAGGGGCGGGGCTTGTTTTCAGCCCACTTTTATAACACATGAACTGCATCTTCTTAACCTCTGTATTTATTTTAATTCTTTGTGGCAGCTTTTCACATTACATCAAACTCTTACACGTCTAGAAAAGGAGCTGTTGGACAGAAAGACATCAGCTGAGTGGGAACTATGTTGGTTACAGTTTACTTCCCACAATATATTAGTAGCTGTCACATTTATATTAATCTGAACTTTAATCATAATTTAGATCAAACTGTTTTAGTTGCTGTTTCCTTTACGCTTTGGTTTCCTGTCTTCTGTTATTAGACCTGAGATGTGACTGCTCTGTGCTGTTGCTGATGACTCCAGTTAATCCTACAAGACGTGCTGTGTAAGTAAATACAATCAACAACAGTTTGGTCTGCATTTATTCAAAGATCACAGACTTAGTTTAGAGGGTCCACACTGTCTGCACTGTATATAGTGAAGTCAGCAAGTTTTTGAACAGTGAAATTTGTTTTGTGTCCAAATTATTCTATTTTTAAAATTATGCTTTCATGACATTATCGTGTGTGGGGTGGTGGTCAGAGCTGTCAGTGAATGTCACCTCTCTGGTGGGGGTGGAGCCTGAGATTGAGTCTAAACTGAGGTCTGTTCTATAGCAAATGCAAAAAAACATGTTTTAATAAAGCAAATAAGTTGTTGTTCTAAAGAATCTGATTGTTTGCTTGCAGGACACCAGCAGAGATGAGTCCTCCATCACAGATGGTTGGTCAGTGACCTGCAGGTCGAAGGTCATTGCATCTCCAGCCCACATCCACTGCCACTGTACTGAAGGGAAGTTAAAGACTTTCTGCTGCACTTACATTTGGATCAGCTCGATCCATGACAGTCATTCAGGCAGTGATGCCTGGACTGGAAACAAGCATCCTTAAAATATTACAACATTCCAGCTCCTGTGTTTGAATGTAAAACAAATGTGTTGTTTGATCTGGAGACTGAACAATAAATACATTTTATTTTGATTATAGAAGTAATGTAACTACAAACAAACTTAATAAACTAATAATAATAAACTAATAATAAGAATAATTAAATCTGAGACGTTGTTTCATTGTAACATTATAACAATGATGACAGTATAACTGTTGTTGTTCAGCAGAACAGTGTCCAGGATGTTGGCTGTTGTTTTACATTTCAAAATAAAAGTTGGGCTGATTTAAACACCATTACAAGAAGTGTTGTTAATTATTCTCTTTGAATCACATTTGCATACAGTGTTATATTAATATAAGTTACTACAAGTTGTTCTTTAATGTAGCAGAACTTGACATGTTTGTCAGTGGGTGAACAATCAGTGTTACACAGTCATCAAGTTATTCTTAGAACTGTGCACTTAATGAATAAGTTGTCCTAATATAATCATCTTAAGCTTTACTCTGTTTTTTTGAGGCAACAATTTTATTAGTTTTTTTAGTTCTGGGAACTAATTAGATTTCACAGTGTGGATTTAGTGTCTGTGTCTGTCCTGCATCACAGTTTCCCACATTCCCGGCTGTGTGTAGTAGAGGTTCCATTCAGTTTAATGCTGATGAATAAATGAGCAGCAGCTCTGAGTTTGACTCACCGAGGAGCAGAGAGACACACGGAGTCTTCATCGTGTCTGGATGACGAGTGAACATCAGTCTGAGCAGCAGCGAGACGCCTTCAGCTTCATCACTTCCCCTTTAACAAGTTTAACACATGAAGTGTTTCACTGGCTGAACTCCATGTGGCCACACTGTGTGGTTGGTGAGGGCGGGGCTTACTTTACTGCGCCGCAGCCTGTAGTTATCATGTATCAAGCTAAAGTTCATCATTGTCCCAGCAAACACACACTCAGGAAAAGGACAAAGCCCACCATCAGAACCATTAACACCTTTTCTGAGGAAGCTCTGGCTCAGCTGCAGGACTGTTTTGCGCTCACAGAGTGTCTCTGAACAGGATGACCTAGAGACTCACACAACCGCAGTGCTGGGTTACATCAAACACTGCATGGACACTGTCACCACAGAAAAGTGCGACAAACCGTAAACCCTGGATGACAAGTCAGGTTCAGGCATGTTAAAGGCAACTCTACATACAAATCTGGGGACCAGGACATGTAGAGCAGAGCAAGAGCAGACCTTAAAAAAGGCGTCAGAGCAGCAAAACTGGACATTTCAAACAAGTTATCAGATCTCCTCTCTGATAACGACTCCAGGAAGGTATGGGAGGGCCTGAAACATCACCAACTACAAAGGCAACGGGACAAATACAGATAACATGGACATCTCATTAGCAGAGGAACTTCCACTTTGAGAGAACTGCAGTCACCCCCACCATGCACACTGCCCACAGCCTCCTGTGAGCACAGCAAACACACATTTAGCCTCCAAGAACAGCAGGTTCACTGTGTTCAGAGCAATAAACTGCCTCCCATAGGAGCTCAGTTTGAGTGGAGTTCTGTTTTCCTCCTCTTGTACCTGATGTGGGTAATTTCCTTTGTTTTTCCTACCATTCCACCTCTCTGACCTGTCTTCACTATGTGAATGTTTGTGCTGTGTATGTGTGGTCGGTAGGGGTCCAGTTTCACTGCAAGTAATTGTACATGTAACATGCAACATGTAAACTTTGCATGTGACAATAAAGATTGACTTTACCACAGGGGTGTGTGCTGAGTCCTCTCCCATACACCATCTACACCAGTGACTCCACCCCCATGCATCATCAACATCATCATCACATCTGTCAGCAGGTGTTTCCACTTCCCTTTATTTAAGTCCTCTGTTTTGTTCAGTGTCAGCTCGTCTGTTCTCCTCCTACCACGTCACGTCAGGACTTTCACGATGCTCAGGTTATATTCATGTTCATGTTCTTCACAGTTTTTCTCACACACCTGTGCAGAGTTGTGTTCATGTCACTGTTTAATAGTCAGTCATTCCAGTTTAGGCTTTAGTTTAGTTTTGTTCCCGTTCACTTTGTGTCATCAGCCACAATAAAAGGCTGGCTTTGTGTTTAAAACTTCAGCTGCTCTCTCTAGTGTCTGTTTGTGGGTCCATCCCACTGTTACCCCGCCATGACAGAGGTTTAGTTAAAGCTTTATGGACACTGTGGCTGTGTCCCAATTCAGGGTCTGCACGCTTGAAGTACGCACACTACGCGTACTACGTACGGTGCGTACTACAAGTATGGGAAGTGCGGAAGTGAGAGGCTTGTGAAATAGGATGGTCTAGCCTTCGTCGCGCTGTTCAGGTTGCCTAGCAACCATGATACTAACCGCGAGAAATGTTTCATACAGCTTTGTGTGACAGAAATGAAGGAGAAAAAATGTTTTGTTGGTCATTCATTTTTGTCATGACATCACTTTGATTAGTTGAGACCACAGGACTGTAAAACATGATAGTTGGGCTTCATTTCTGTACTGAACAGTCATTTCAAGATTAGTTAGTAAATAATAATTAGCTAATGTTGTTCATGAGACTAAAGTCATCTCACTGTGATAATGTTAATATAATATGGACAATATTATATGTATTGTCAGATTATATATATATATATATATGAGCTTGAACTCTGGGTCAAAGATGCAAGCAGCAGTTAATTATATTTCCTATCACCTTAAATCTTCACTCAAAGACAAGTATCTCTGACAGTGTATATATAGATGTATTAAATACAAGAGACAAATATTGTCTGTTTAATATGTTGGCATTACTAAATTTGGCTCAATGCTTACATATATGTGTAAAAAGCAAATGTACGAGCTGTGAAAACTGTTTCTGATAGAATGAAGATCAGACTGATATATGAAATATTCCTTTATTGGGTGAGAAAATCAGAGCATGTCATAACTGCTTTAAGTCATACAGAATAGATATCAGAGCCTTAAACAGGCTGACTTCTGCTAAATGGGTCAAACTGGGCAGAAAGTCTACAAACACATAACATCCTTATAGAATATGATGTAACACTATAGATCAACTTACCTCAGAATATATAAAGCATATAAACAATTACAGCAATATGATGCAACAAACACAGCAGTGCTACTAATCCAAAATACTCAAAGCTTCATAGAACTGAAACAAACATTTATTTTTAGCTCCATTCTGCTGCTGATACATACTTTAGGTTTCTGAATATTAAACTTGTTGCTGCCTTTCATAGTGTGTAACTTGAAGGCCCTGAGTACTTTCTCCCACACTGAAAACACTGGGATGATAACATTATTTGAACATTACCTAATAAGACTGATTCAGGACAGATAATTAGTTATTTTAAACTTTCCTAGCAGTCCTTCACAAACAGGGAACAGTCTGTCTATTCTCTCCATCTGTCAGCTGCTGCTGGCTCTTCCTCCTCCTCTTCCTCACACACTGCTGAGTTTGTCCTGGTGGATCATCAGGGTGCAAAGCCTCACAGATGCTGTGCAGCAGTGGGTCCCTCAGTCTGTCCTCACTCTGGACACTTGCAGTCGTCACACATGGAAATCAAATGTGTGATAAGCTGCAGGATTCAAACACAAGTGTAACTTATAAATACATGTTCATACTTTTATTCCACAATCAGAGAGAAAGAAACAGAGAGAGTGCAGGACAGACAGACAGGTGACAGTCTCAGGTGTACACACTGCTACAAAACAGCACAAGAGAAGGAGGATTTAGTGTTTGTGTTATTACGAGTGCTAAACAAGAAGAGTTCCAGATGGTCCAGTGGACACATGTGTGACTCCTGTGATTAAAGCATCTTTCTTTCAGCTTGACGAGTGAACCGTCAGCTCGTTCAGACACACGTTAAAGTCCGTTTGGCTCGACACCACCGAACAGAGGCAGCAATATAACATAGCTAACATTAACAGTGCAGTGAATCCTGCTTGTGCCGTCATATTCAGGACTGCAAACCGAGCAGCATCACTGACTTTCAGCTTGTTGTGTTTGTGGATATATGACTGACTTTAATTATCCATAAAATCATCACATTCTCTGTAAGATTAAGGTCGACTATATATATATTTAGAAGTAGAGGCTTTAAAACCAAGTTACCGCTGAAAGTACAAACATCACTAATGTCACATGACTTTGCCGACATGTGGCCAACAGTAATGTTTTAATGTTCTTAAACATTCGCACATAAATAAGTGACATAATATTCAGTACTTACTTTTGACAGTTCACTCTTGGCCGCTCCCTTCTGCCGTATTTTGCGGCAAAATTATCCACACCCACCGCCGCTATGGATTGTGGGATATATGGGACCACGAAGCGTGCACGGACCACGCTTGATATTTGGGGAAATCGACGGCGCATTTGGAGTATGCATTTGAAGTACACTTTGAATTGGGACAGCCGTCGTCGCGTGGCGGTGACGTACTCACACTTGAAATGCGTACTTCAAGCGTGCAGACCCTGAATTGGGACACAGCCAGTGTGTGGAGTCCCTAATGTGGGATCTGTACATGTGATCAGCAGTATATTCTCCACACTACAGTGGAGACTATGTCTGCTGAGAAAATGTTTTTTTAAAACACAGTTTCTCTCATGTTTCACATACAGATAAATAATTTATGACACACCTCCAAATTTCTTTGTCCATTAAATATAAACAGAAAACACCAGCTGGCACAAACTTGTCACTTATAATTAATTTAAAAAATGCAAAATAAATAAATAATTAAATCAATATGTGAGGAGTCTAATAAGTCACCCTGATCTGTGACTGAAATTGCTGTTTTACCCGAGTGACTCTGAACTAAGCAGGAGGCTCAGTTATGATGTCACATGAAAAAATGATTTGCAGTGGTAAGAAGATGAAAACAGGAACACAAGAGAAAAGGAGGACGTGCCACAACAAAAATAGATGATTACTGAGGAAGGAAACAGCACAGAGCTGAGTGACAGCGCTACTTAGATGTTCTTTTAGATTATTGTAGGGTCGGCTTTAACTGTTGTTGTGATTTGCTGCTGTATAAATACAATTAAATTGAATCGTTGCCTCTAAACCCAGACAGTCTGCTGGAGCAGACATTGTCCTCATGTTAGGGTACCTGGGTCGTTGAACCAGTGGTTTCAGTTTTGTACCTTTTTATTGGTGTTCTTATCTTAGTTTGTTTTTGTGAAGGTTTTGGTTTCTGTTTTGCATTTCTAATTTCTCCCCAGTTCTTCTTGATGTTTGATTATGTAGTTCTCAGGTTTGGGTTTCTCCCTCTATTCTGTGTCCAGTCAGTGTGTGTCTGCCCTGTTCCCACGTCTCTGTTACAGTGCCTGCTTGTGAGTCTGTGTCTATAAGTTCAGTCTGTTTCCTGTTTTATTTTGAAGGTCCATGTCTTATGTTAATGTATCTGGTTTTGCTTCCCCTGTTTCATTAGGCCTGATCTGCCCCAGCTGTGTTTCCCTCCTGTTACTCATTCCCTGATTGCTCCTCTGTGTATTTAAGCCCTGTGTTTCTCTGTGTCCGTGTCGCCATCTGCCCTCATCTTGCTGTGTGTTCTGTCTGCGTGAGCTTATTTTGTAGTCCTAGTTTTGTTACCCTTTGAGTTCATGTTTCGTTTCGTTCCCTGAGTCTGCATTTTGGGTCCACCATTCCTGCCTGCACACAGCCCTCACATGACAGGCTGAGAATATATAAATTGTAGTTGTTGTGGAAAATCTGGACACAAAACAGCATTTATTAAACACAAAATAAACCTTTATTATCAGAGATAGTAAATCCAGATGGCTGAAGAAGGAAGGGTTAAAATCAGGTAGTTAAACAGTCCGAGTACAACAAGAATTAAAGAAAACTGAGGCTTAACTGCACATAAGTGAGTCAGGAAAAGACACAGTTTGGAAAAAGAAGGCACAGGAAAACAGGATATCAAAATAAGACAGGAAACATCAAACAGGAAACTGGGTACATAATAGACAGCACTGGGTACAAAACCCAGGATCATGACACTAATGCAGATATCTTCATTCTTGATTCAAATCTCAGTTTTATCTCATATGAGGAAATGAAAACATTAAATATAATGACAGGTCTCAGGCACACTATGGTATTTTGGTTGTTTCCTGAACATTTATGCTGCATGAGGTCATGCAACAATCATGCATGACCTGCCGGATACACGATGGACGGGTGGCATAACTGGAGGGTCGTGTGCCTGGCGGGCCTGTATTGAGCACATTGAAGACACCTGCCTGTTCTGAACCATGATAACAGGGTTCTTGCTGATCAGAGCTGGCTTGGCCCTGGCTTATCAAAGATTAAAGAAAGCAGAATCGGCTGTTCAAACCCCACAAGGCTGCCCGCTGGGATTGAAACGATGGGACGAGTCGTGAGTTCTCAAAATGGGCTCATTGAGTGCAGCACGGATAAGATCTTGGAGAAGCTCACGGCTGCCGTGAACACTCAGAATAAGACCTCTGAGTGCAAACTGGATCACATCATGGAGAAGCTCACGGCTCTCCAACGGGAGATTGAGAGACCAGTGTCAGACTGTTAGAACAGCTTTGAAATTCACATGAGTTGTTCGCACTAAAGTTTAAACCACCATCATTTCATGCGGATACCCCTTCAGTGCCAGCTGTGATCTCAAGGCTGGAGCTGAACAAAAACACCCTGATAACGACTGTGTTTAGACTGTTCTTCCCATTCTATGCAAGGCCACCTGGGTTGGCTGGAAGACTGTTTACTTAGCCTGGCAGGGCGAAGGACACTGTCTCAGCTGAACTCTGGACACACACACACACACACACACACACATGCAGATATACACTCATCCCCCCTCCACTTCCAAACGCCTTCGACACTTATCCCCTCCCGATGCTGACGGTGGATCATGGAGACCAGCGCATACGCTGCAGGCACAGATGTGCTGTCTACACTGGCTGTCTCTCACCCTTTACCATCCCTGTTGCTTGTCATGTGTTTCTTTGGTGTATTAAGAGTTTTTCATGTGCTATGTGCTGAGGTGTTTTTTTTTTTCTGTTCCCAAACTGATCTCCCTTTTGGAGCTCAGTCTGGGGGGAGTTATTTTTTTCTCCTTGTCTGTCCTGATGTTGTGGATGTTATTTTCCACTGTTCCTGGTCGCTGCTCGTGCGGCTGACCGGCCAGCTACCCAGCCTGACCTGTCTCCCCAATGTGATGTTTGTGTTTTGTATGTACCGACCGTACACACAGGCAAGGCCAGTCTCTCAAATGCTCCTCAGGGATAAATAAACTTGTCTGAATCTGAATTTCACAAGTCTCCCACTTCCGGCCTTCTTGGCCTTCGAGGACACGCCCACGTAGACCACGAAGGCCGCCTCCTCCAAGGATGCAGACCCTGAATTGGGACACACCAAGAGGCTTCAGTTTTCAGGCCCCATCTTATCTTAATGACCTTGTAGTACCATATCACCCTATTAGAGCACTTCACTCTCACACTGCAGGCCTACTTGTTGTTCCTACAGTATTTAAAAGTAGAATGGGAGGCAGAGCCTTCAGTTTTCAGGCCCCTCTTCTGTGGAACCAGCTTCCAGTTTGGATTCAGGAGACAGACACTATCTCTAAAATTAGACTTCAAACTTTCCTTTTTTCTAAAGCATATAGTTAGGGCTGGATCAACTCTGTGGAGATGGACAAGTCTGTGATGAATGAATTAAATGGATCAATCACTCTCACTGGCCTCAGCAGTGAAGGCCCTCCATCAGGACCTGGGTGGTGTAAATCCATGTTCTTTGTTTCTCAGTGTAAAAGGTTTACATGCTGTGACATTTTGTTGTTTTAGGATTTCAGTTTAAAAACAGTTTACAGTGGCTTGCAAAAGTATTCGGCCCCCTTGAACTTTTTGAATGGCCCAGTCAAAGTCCAGATCTAAATCCAATCGAGAATCTGCGGCAAGATCTGAAAACTGCTGTTCACAAACGCTGTCCATCTAATCTGACTGAGCTGGAGCTGTTTTGCAAAGAAGAATGGGCAAAGATTTCAGTCTGTAGATGTGCAAAGCTGGTAGAGACATACCCTAAAAGACTGGCAGCTGTAACTGCAGCAAAAGGTGGTTCTACAAAGTATTGATTCAGGGGGCTGAATAATTACACACACCCCACTTTTCAGTTATTTATTTGTAAAAAATGTTTGGAATCATGTATGGTTTTCGTTCCACTTCTCACGTGTTCACCACTTTGTGTTGGTCTTTCACCTGGAATTCCAATAAAACTGATTCATGTTTGTGGCTGTAATCTGACAAAATGTGGAAAAGTTCAAGGGGGCCGAATATTTTTGCAAGCCACTGTATTTGAGGTAACAGCTGCAGGTTGTTTTTGCTATTTTCTTCCTGTCAGTTTAAGACAGATTAAGAAGTCTTGTTCCTGTTTTTCTCTGTGGTCTCAGAGTTGAAAAGATAAAAATGTGCAAACAATTAATTTATTAAAACTACAGAAAAGCAGAAGTCCTGTGAAGGACAGTTTGACAGCTCAGCTGTGAGTGAGCTGTTTTCACATTAAAAACAGGAGTGACCGTCATGATAAGATCAGCTCTGTGTTTGTGAGGACTCGTCTTACTTGGAGGTGTGATGTTTGTCTTTGTTCTGTTTGTTCCTGTTTCCTAGTGATGTGTTGGTTGCGAACGAAAAGGCTCTTAGAGCCGGATCTTTGAGGTGAACGACGCGAGCCGGCTCCTTATCGCGAGCCGTTGGTTTTTTTTCTTTCTCTCACCCTCTCTCGCACTTTTTTTCCGCGTCACTCGTGAGCCTTGTGCTTTGCGCTGGGAAGAGGGGGGAGGGGCGGTAGTTACACTCGCAGTAGCACAGGAACAGAGCGGGAGGGAGAGAGAGAGAAAGAGAGCGAGGGATTAGAAAGGTATAGTAATCATCAACAACTATTTTCAGTTGCAGATGATAAAGGATTCAGAAAGTTTATTCATGCAGGCCCATACACCCTAAAAAATTATTCAGGGGCTTAGTAAATATCATTATAATTCTAAGTTAGATGACCTTGATTAAATCTTTGAAAATCACAAAAGTGTTATCTTGAGTTGAAAATACTGAAAAGAATGCTTAAATTTTCAACACCAGGTTTTGAGTTGAACTGAGCCCTTTTTTCAAGTTTATTTAAAAGAAAAAATTCTGTATTTGAAACACAGGGTGCATTATTTAAATCTACTCAATATATCTCATAGAAAGTACTCAAAATAACTGAGACACTGGTATTCATACTTATCATTGTCTTGAACTTTAATTATTAATGGTTCAAAATCAATATAATTTTGTCCCCCAATACTAACTTAAAACTTTGAGTAAGACTAATGACCTTTGGCATGTACCGCGTGCGAGGAGCATGGCCTCATGGGAGATTTTCTGCACGTTGAACGAGACAGACACACATCCACTGCAGACTTGGAAACGTTTTCAGGTAAGTGACCAATTCTTACATTAGCTGTCTTTATCCACACCGTTCTTTTATAACATGTTCTGAAGAAAGCGTTTGTCATGGTGGCTCACTTTTCGCAGCGTGTTTGTGCAAGTTAATTTAAGTTTTCAACCCGTCTTCCAGTCAAAGCGGCGGGAAACCGCGCCCTTTTATCCTTTTACGTTCTGAGTCGCTATCTGCGTTAATTTGACCGGAATGTCCCGGTACCAGCGACCTGACCGTTTAATCGGGGGCATTTTAGGAACCACGTGAAAGCAGGTGTGCTCAGACATTTCTAGAAAATGGCCCTGTTGAGTCGCGGTGCGGGAGCTGCGGTAGTCACGCGGCCTGACTCACTCTGTCAGGTTGTTCAGGAGGAGATGAACAGACGTCATCAATGGCTTTGATAACTAAGAAGACCTGCCCGCGGAACAGTTCATAGCAGCAACCATGCTGCTTAGCTTTCTTGTTCTATGTGGGGTCTTTCAGAGCATATAAGACGCTGCTTTCAGCTTTGTCCCGAACAGGGCCAGTTTATGAGAGAACGCTGAGAGGACCGCCCGGGTCAGCAGATTACCTCATCCAGGGCCGGTCCAAAGTACTATGGAGCCTTAAGTAAATTTAGACTCGGGGCCCTACTTCCTTTCAGATCCCAGAAAATAATGAAAAAAAAAAAAGCTTTGGTCCTTTGGGTCAAGCCAAAAGTACCATCATTTCCAGTATAGTTACTCCCAATTTACATAAATAAATGTTTATTTCAATCCAAGCTAAAATTTCTTATAAGAGATTGATGTTATGGCAGATTACTCAGTGACATGTTTTGTAATGATAAAGTTTTGATTTGTATTTTTTCAGCACCATCTTCACCACCAGGAGAAAAAAATCTGCATCAACTACAAAGTAAAGCAGGTAATTTTACTCAGAGGACTTGATGTGTTAAATTTTGGAATGATATGATATTGTTTTATACAAGCTGAGTAGTGGATGGTGATACCACCTAAATATTTATACTGGTTTTGTGGTGGGTTATTTTAGTCATACAAATGCCAAATCTAAATGTTGAGAATTTTTCAGTTCGGTAAATATATTGATGAGTTCATGGTCTGTCATCTAGTGTCAGCATACTATCTTTTTATTTATACAGCGTGGTGATGTGATTCAGATTATTTCAATGTGGTTAAGTATTGTACTTTGTTCCATGTTGACTTATTTGTAAGTTGTATCCTCCACCTGAATTGGTAGTAAGTATTGGTTATTCAATCAGTTAATCATACAAAAACTGTGTAAATATGGTTATACACCATTCTGTCATCTTCATACTGTGAGACATATTTTCTCACAATTTTTTAGGTCACAGGTGATGAGATGGCAGTGTAAACTCTGCAAACATGAGGAGTCATCAAAAGTGTCACTACTCAAACATTATCGAGTGAAACATGGTACATTTGGTCATGGCTATTCCATACCCTGTCTTCATTTGAATTGTCCTTGCTCTTTTAAGACATGGGGTGCCTTATGCTCACACTTGTCTAGGTCTCACAGTTCGCATGAAACGGAGGGCTTCACAGACCGGAGTTTTCCGCCTGTTCCCCCTCTAGAGCCGAGCCTCGCTTCAGTTTTCGGCACCAAAATGACCAAGGTCGTTGGACAGCGACCGCCCATCCCGCCAAACTTGACCAGCTGATAGCAAGGTTCACTGATCGCGCACATCAATGCACTGTTCAGTCAGCTGCAGTGACTAACAACACTGCCTTGCTAGCGTTTGTCATTTCCAGGAAGGTGGAGGAAGCAGAGCTGCCAGAGGAGCTGAAAGGCTTTCTCTGTAAAGCCGCTGACGCGATTCTGAATATGTGCGCCACTTCAGCGGTGTGTTCCTCTCGCATCGCTGCCTGGCAGACGATGGTTCAGAGGGCAACCTGGCTCCGCCTCTTCCCTCCAAGATTATACAATCTCACAGGGAAATAGTGCAAGCAATTCATAACATAAAATTTAGAAGCTTAGTGGAAGATAATACTTTATGTTAAGGCTTTAGTCTGCATACTGAACAACTCCACTTATATGGATTTATGTCTGGATGAGTAAATTAATCTTTTGCATGTTAGAAAATAAGGTCCAGGTTGCAAAAAATGGTAGTTTCACTTAAAGATTTTTTTTTTGATTGAATCAGAATTTTGGCCTTCAGATTTTTTGTCCTTGGTTTTTTGTCCTCTCCCATCCAGGTCAGTGCAGAGTTTCATAGGATCACGACCCTGAACCTTGAACCAAAGTTCATGTCATCGTTGGACTTGTATTCATCCAAACTCCTGTCCTTGTTTCAAGCCAAGAAAGGTGCTGCTGGACAACGCCACAGGGCACAGTGAAACCTTCTGCTTCAGGTAAGGAAGATTGCATTTTCTAACCACAAAAACGTTCCAACACAGCATTGAAGAGGCCCTTCCACTAAAAACGGCTTTTCTTAGGTTTCTGTTCAATATTTTACCTCCACAGGTGTTCTTACCTTGATGGTGGGTGGAAAACAGGTCAACAACAGAAAAAAATAGTTATGTTTAAGCTAGAAATGGTAAGTCATGTTTTAAATGTGCCAATTTTGCCTCAGTTGAGACTTCCTGTTTTACAGAGTGGAAATTCCATCGAGAAAAACAAGAAGTCATCATCAGATGTCTCATTGACCATCTGGGAGAGGATCCAAGTGCCTTAATCAAAACCTTTGAGGTTGGTGCAATAAATCTGTTTTAGGAATATTAGTAGTTTATTTTAGCTTGTGAGATCATAGAAAAGTTTTAAGATACTGTTCTAAAGAAAAAAAAACACTTCAAAGCATACAAAAGAATAGCATTTGCTCAAAGATTTTGGAGCACAGTGTCCACATATTATGAGTACCGGTGATGTCATACAAATGAAACTTTTTGTTTCAATGTTTGGAAATATGTGAGCTTAAAACAGTTGTTTCTCTTTTTAAAGGACGGTGCTGATGCTGTCTTTGTTGAAGAGGCTTTGGCTGAGGAGGTGATGAAGATTTACCTGCTGCAGAATCAAGACAGGTCAGGCAAACCTACTGATGTGGGTATTGTTATTGAAGGCGTTACTGTTCTGGGCAAACTTGGGAATCTGAGCAAAGCCTGTTGCTATCTTTTGGGACTGTGCTATGCTCTGGATCTGAAATACCCCAAGAATCTCAAATGCACATTTGAAGCATTTCAAAAAGTGTTCATGGAGCTGGATCCAGGAAACCTTTCTGTCAAGGTTCAAAGACTGAAAAATGACCTCTGTTCATTGTAGACAAAATTTCACAGGGCTGTTCTTAAAGTGTTAGACTAAGTGACATGTAATGCTCATCAAAAGGTTCAGTTGCGGCATTACATTGTGTTGACATTCCTGTTCATAAATAATGTTTGTACCATAAACTGTGTTTTTGTATTAACTTTCCAGATTCACATTAAGGTGTAAATGGGAGAGTATCTTCTGTATGTTTTTTTTTTTTTTTTTTTTTAGTGCAATCCTTTTTGAAACCTTTTATTTAAATTATGGATGTTTTTTGGTCACTCTTTAGTTATAATCTTCCCAATTTTTTTGGAATCAAAATAAGATGTTCAAAAACTATGTCACAGTGCAAATGTTTTTTTTTTCAGGATTTATATTTTTTGGGGATCTTAATTTTATTTTTGTCATTTGACCTTTTCTGAAAAGGTAAAGCACTGCGTTCACTTGAGCCACTTTTATTCTTTGGATGGCAGGTACATTTTTCTTGTTGTTAGCATCAATATGCCAGTTTTACAGAGTTTTATCAAGCATGCCAATTTGGATGCAATTTTATTATATAAGGCTGTTGTGACTGAAATTTTATCCAAATTTTATCCACTGAATGTAGAACAGATTTCAGCTCACTGTGTTCAGAGAAGGAATCTGCTAAATGTGTGATTCACAATAAAGCTGGTTAAAATAAATCATTGTGAACAATGTTGAACTGACGTGGTTCTTTTTTCCTGTGTGTGTGTGTGTGTGTGTGTGTGTATATATATATATATATATATACATATACATATACATATATGTATATATGTATATATGTATATGTGTATATATATATATATATATGTTCTCAGCTGAACGGTAAGAACAAGATCCGGGCCATCAACACCTACGCCCTGCCCGTGATCAGGTACCCTGCTGGGGTAATAGGCTGGCCAAAGGAGGAGATAGAAGCCACTGACATAAAGACAAGAAAGCTCCTTACCATGCATGGAGGGTTTCACCCCAAGTCCAGCACCCTGAGGCTGTACGCTAAGCGGAAGGAAGGGGGCCGGGGACTGGTGAGTGTCAGCACCACAGTCCAGGATGAGACAAGAAACATCCACGAATACATCACGAAGATGGCCCCAACTGACAGCGTGCTCAGTGAATACCTCAGGCAGCAGAAACCCAAGAAAGAGGAGGAAGGCGAGGAACCATCATGGAAGGACAGGCCCCTGCACGGTATGTACCACCGGCAGTTAGAGGAGGTGGCTGATATCCAGAAATCCTACCAGTGGCTGGACAAAGCTGGACTGAAAGACAGCACAGAGGCACTAATCATGGCAGCACAAGAACAAGCTCTGAGTACAAGATCCATAGAGGCTGGGGTCTATCACACCAGGCAAGACCCCAGGTGCAGGCTGTGTAAAGATGCCCCAGAGACAATCCAGCACATAACAGCAGGGTGCAAGATGCTAGCAGGCAAGGCATACATGGAACGCCATAACCAAGTGGCCGGCATAGTGTACAGGAACATCTGTGCCGAGTATAACCTGGAAGTCCCGAGGTCAAAATGGGAGATGCCCCAAGGGTGATGGAGAATGACCGAGCTAAGATCCTGTGCGACTTCCAGATACAGACGGACAAAATGGTGGTGGCTAACCAACCGGACATAGTGGTGGTAGACAAACAGAAGAAGACGGCTGTAGTGATCGATGTAGCGGTTCGAATGACAGCAATATCAGGAAGAAGGAACACGAGAAGCTGGAGAAATACCAAGGGCTCAGAGAAGAGCTCGAGAGGATGTGGAGGGTGAAGGTAACGGTGGTCCCCGTGGTAATCGGAGCACTAGGTGCGGTGACTCCCAAGCTAGGCGAGTGGCTCCAGCAGATCCCGGGAACAACATCGGAGATCTCTGTCCAGAAGAGCGCAGTCCTGGGAACAGCTAAGATACTGCATGGGACCCTCAAGCTCCCAGGCCTCTGGTAGAGGACCCGAGCTTGAAGGATAAACCACCCGCAGGGGCGTGCTGGGTGTTTTTTATGTGTATGTATATACAGGGAGTGCAGAATTATTAGGCAAGTTGTATTTTTGAGGAATAATTTTATTATTGAACAACAACCATGTTCTCAATGAACCCAAAAACTCTCATTAATATCAAAGCTGAATGTTTTGGAAGTAGTTTTTAGTTTGTTTTTAGTTTTAGCTATTTTAGGGGATATCTGTGTGTGCAGGTGACTATTACTGTGCATAATTATTAGGCAACTTAACAAAAACAAATATATACCCATTTCAATTATTTATTTTACCAGTGAAACCAATATAACATCTCCACATTCACAAATATACATTTCTGACATTCAAAAACAAAACAAAAACAAATCAGCGACCAATATAGCCACCTTTCTTTGCAAGGACACTCAAAAGCCTGCCATCCATGGATTCTGTCAGTGTTTTGATCTGTTCACCATCAACATTGCGTGCAGCAGCAACCACAGCCTCCCAGACACTGTTCAGAGAGGTGTACGGTTTTCCCTCCTTGTAAATCTCACATTTGATGATGGACCACAGGTTCTCAATGGGGTTCAGATCAGGTGAACAAGGAGGCCATGTCATTAGTTTTTCTTCTTTTATACCCTTTCTTGCCAGCCACGCTGTGGAGTACTTGGACGCGCGTGTGATGGAGCATTGTCCTGCATGAAAATCATGTTTTTCTTGAAGGATGCAGACTTCTTCCTGTACCACTGCTTGAAGAAGGTGTCTTCCAGAAACTGGCAGTAGGACTGGGAGTTGAGCTTGACTCCATCCTCAACCCGAAAAGGCCCCACAAGCTCATCTTTGATGATACCAGCCCAAACCAGTACTCCACCTCCACCTTGCTGGCGTCTGAGTCGGACTGGAGCTCTCTGCCCTTTACCAATCCAGCCACGGGCCCATCCATCTGGCCCATCAAGACTCACTCTCATTTCATCAGTCCATAAAACCTTAGAAAAATCAGTCTTGAGATATTTCTTGGCCCAGTCTTGACATTTCAGCTTGTGTGTCTTGTTCAGTGGTGGTCGTCTTTCAGCCTTTCTTACCTTGGCCATGTCTCTGAGTATTGCACACTTTGTGCTCTTGGGCACTCCAGTGATGTTGCAGCTCTGAAATATGGCCAAACTGATGGCAAGTGGCATCTTGGCAGCTGCACGCTTGACTTTTCTCAGTTCATGGGCAGTTATTTTGCGCCTTGGTTTTTCCACACGCTTCTTGCGACCCTGTTGACTATTTTGAATGAAACGCTTGATTGTTCGATGATCATGCTTCAGAAGTTTTGCAATTTTAAGACTGCTGCATCCCTCTGCAAGATATCTCACTATTTTTGACTTTTCTGAGCCTGTCAAGTCCTTCTTTTGACCCATTTTGCCAAAGGAAAGGAAGTTGCCTAATAATTATGCACACCTGATATAGGGTGTTGATGTCATTAGACCACACCCTTCTCATTACAGAGATGCACATCACCTAATATGCTTAATTGGTAGTAGGCTTTCGAGCCTATACAGCTTGGAGTAAGACAACATGCATGAAGAGGATGATGTGGACAAAATACTCATTTGCCTAATAATTCTGCACTCCCTGTATATATGTATATATATATGTATATGTGTGTATGTATATGTGTGTATGTATATATGTGTATATATATATATATATATATGTGTATATATATATATAACACTAACACCCAGCACGCCCCTGCGGGCGGTTTATCCTTCAAGCTCGGGTCCTCTACCAGAGGCCTGGGAGCTTGAGGGTCCTGTGCAGTATCTTAGCTGTTCCCAGGACTGCGCTCTTCTGGACAGAGATCTCCGATGTTGTTCCCGGGATCTGCTGGAGCCACTCGCCTAGCTTGGGAGTCACCGCACCTAGTGCTCCGATTACCACGGGGACCACCGTTACCTTCACCCTCCACGTCCTCTTGAGCTCTTCTCTGAGCCCTTGGTAGTTCTCCAGCTTCTCGTGTTCCTTCTTCCTGATATTGCTGTCATTCGGAACCGCTACATCGATCACTACAGCCGTCTTCTTCTGTTTGTCTACCACCACTATGTCCGGTTGGTTAGCCACCACCATTTTGTCCGTCTGTATCTGGAAGTCGCACAGGATCTTAGCTCGGTCATTCTCCATCACCCTTGGGGCATCTCCCATTTTGACCTCGGGACTTCCAGGTTATACTCGGCACAGATGTTCCTGTACACTATGCCGGCCACTTGGTTATGGCGTTCCATGTATGCCTTGCCTGCTAGCATCTTGCACCCTGCTGTTATGTGCTGGATTGTCTCTGGGGCATCTTTACACAGCCTGCACCTGGGGTCTTGCCTGGTGTGATAGACCCCAGCCTCTATGGATCTTGTACTCAGAGCTTGTTCTTGTGCTGCCATGATTAGTGCCTCTGTGCTGTCTTTCAGTCCAGCTTTGTCCAGCCACTGGTAGGATTTCTGGATATCAGCCACCTCCTCTATCTGCCGGTGGTACATACCGTGCAGGGGCCTGTCCTTCCATGATGGTTCCTCGCCTTCCTCCTCTTTCTTGGGTTTCTGCTGCCTGAGGTATTCATTGAGCACACTATCAGTTGGGGCCATCTTCGTGATGTATTCGTGGATGTTTCTTGTCTCATCCTGGACTGTGGTGCTGACACTCACCAGTCCCCGGCCCCCTTCCTTCCGCTTAGCGTACAGCCTCAGGGTGCTGGACTTGGGGTGAAACCCTCCATGCATGGTAAGGAGCTTTCTTGTCTTTATGTCAGTGGCTTCTATCTCCTCCTTTGGCCAGCCTATTACCCCAGCAGGGTACCTGATCACGGGCAGGGCGTAGGTGTTGATGGCCCGGATCTTGTTCTTACCGTTCAGCTGACTCCTCAGGACTTGCCTGACCCTCTGCAGGTACTTGATGGTTGCAGCTTTCCTAGCGGCCTCTTCATGGTTCCCATTCGCTTGCTGGATCCCCAGGTACTTGTAACTGTCCTCTATGTCTGCAATGTTGCCTTCTGGTAGTTCAATCCCCTCAGTTCTGACTACCTTCCCTCTCTTTGTTACCATCCGACTACACTTCTCCAGTCCGAATGACATTCCAATGTCATTGCTGTATATCCTGGTAGTGTGTATCAGTGAATCGATGTCTCGCTTCACTCTTGGCATACAGCTTGATGTCATACATGTACAGGAGGTGGCTGACAACCACTCCGTTCCGTAGTCGGTATCCGTAGCCAGTCTTGTTAATGATCTCACTGAGGGGGTTCAGGCCTATGCAGAACAGCAGTGGGGACAGAGCATCTCCTTGGTAGATCCCGCACTTGATGGTGACTTGTGCTATGGGCTTGGAGTTGGCCTCTAGTGTTGTACGCCACATCCCCATTGAGTTCCTGATGAAGGCTCTTAGGGTCCTGTTGATCTTGTACAATTCTAGGCATTCCAGTATCCAGCTGTGGGGCATTGAGTCATAGGCCTTCTTGTAATCAATCCAGGCAGTGCACAGGTTGGTCAGTCTGGTCTTGTTGGAATGCTACTACGCAAGTAACCCTGGCGGAAGGGGTTACATGAATAGGATGAGGGACCTATGGATATATATATATGTATGGATATATATATATGTGTGTATATATATATATATGTATATGTATATATATATACATACTGAAGCACTGACACGGAAACACACAGGCATAATCTGATGGTACGACGCGTTGGAAGATGAAGATGCAGCTTTGCTTTGGCCTTCCTCTGCTAACAGCTAACTAACCTCAGCCAGATGTGCTGCAGCTGTTTCTCTATCATTAGAAGTTTACAATGATGATGATCAGCAATGAAGAAACGCTGGCGTAAAAAAAAAAGCTGTAGTGCCTTTCACGGTGCAATACTTTTGTTAATATCCAACGGTGCAATAGACTCACAATACTTGAAATGTGGAATTCCCTTGTATTCTTATTTACTCTATTGATCCCTTCTGTATACTCTGTATTTATACAGGGAGTGCAGAATTATTAGGCAAATGAATATTTTGTCCACATCATCCTCTTCATGCATGTTGTCTTACTCCAAGCTGTATAGGCTCGAAAGCCTACTACCAATTAAGCATATTAGGTGATGTGCATCTCTGTAATGAGAAGGGGTGTGGTCTAATGACATCAACACCCTATATCAGGTGTGCATAATTATTAGGCAACTTCCTTTCCTTTGGCAAAATGGGTCAAAAGAAGGACTTGACAGGCTCAGAAAAGTCAAAAATAGTGAGATATCTTGCAGAGGGATGCAGCAGTCTTAAAATTGCAAAGCTTCTGAAGCGTGATCATCGAACAATCAAGCGTTTCATTCAAAATAGTCAACAGGGTCGCAAGAAGCGTGTGGAAAACCAAGGCGCAAAATAACTGCCCATGAACTGAGAAAAGTCAAGCGTGCAGCTGCCAAGATGCCACTTGCCACCAGTTTGGCCATATTTCAGAGCTGCAACATCACTGGAGTGCCCAAAAGCACAAGGTGTGCAATACTCAGAGACATGGCCAAGGTAAGAAAGGCTGAAAGACGACCACCACTGAACAAGACACACAAGCTGAAACGTCAAGACTGGGCCAAGAAATATCTCAAGACTGATTTTTCTAAGGTTTTATGGACTGATGAAATGAGAGTGAGTCTTGATGGGCCAGATGGATGGGCCCGTGGCTGGATTGGTAAAGGGCAGAGAGCTCCAGTCCGACTCAGACGCCAGCAAGGTGGAGGTGGAGTACTGGTTTGGGCTGGTATCATCAAAGATGAGCTTGTGGGGCCTTTTCGGGTTGAGGATGGAGTCAAGCTCAACTCCCAGTCCTACTGCCAGTTTCTGGAAGACACCTTCTTCAAGCAGTGGTACAGGAAGAAGTCTGCATCCTTCAAGAAAACATGATTTTCATGCAGGACAATGCTCCATCACACGCGTCCAAGTACTCCACAGCGTGGCTGGCAAGAAAGGGTATAAAAGAAGAAAAACTAATGACATGGCCTCCTTGTTCACCTGATCTGAACCCCATTGAGAACCTGTGGTCCATCATCAAATGTGAGATTTACAAGGAGGAAAAAACAGTACACCTCTCTGAACAGTGTCTGGGAGGCTGTAGTTGCTGCTGCACGCAATGTTGATGGTGAACAGATCAAAACACTGACAGGATCCATGGATGGCAGGCTTTTGAGTGTCCTTGCAAAGAAAGGTGGCTATATTGGTCGCTGATTTGTTTTTGTTTTGTTTTGAATGTCAGAAATGTATATTTGTGAATGTGGAGATGTTATATTGGTTTCACTGGTAAAAAATAAATAATTGAAATGGGTATATATTTGTTTTTGTTAAGTTGCCCAATAATTATGCACAGTAATAGTCACCTGCACACACAGATATCCCCCAAAATAGCTAAAACTAAAAACAAACTAAAACTACTTCCAAAAACATTCAGCTTTGATATTAATGAGTTTTTTGGGTTCATTGAGAACATGGTTGTTGTTCAATAATAAAATTATTCCTCAAAAATACAACTTGCCTAATAATTCTGCACTCCCTGTATATGTATATATTTGGTATATTTCAGCTCACATTCTGTAACTTCTGTTGGTGCTGTGCTACTGGAAACCGAATTTCCCAGAGCAACCCACCCGAGGGATTAATAAAGTTTTATCTAATCTAATCTAAAATAGTAATAGTGCTTGAAACACACATGAAAATATATTAAAGGTTGATTCTTGTTTTCTTTTGGTTTGTGGAACAAAAATCAGCAAAGAAGAAACGCTGGCGTAAAACTTGGTGTAGAAGTGCAACAAATGTAAGCCGGCTCATCTGATGGTGTGATGCTTGAAAAGGATTTGCGCACCTACATCCTTATTTACGGTTTAAATTGTGCTGCCTTTAGGTGCACCTGGTAAATTCAGGAATCTCTACTCCAAACCACAGCAGGTTGTTTTCAAGGCTTTTCTGGGTTAATGTTTGTTTGTTGGCATAAACATGTCTGTGATCGCTGTGTTGTTCTTTTTGATGCAGTATTTCATGTAACTCGCTGCTAAAATCATAACAATTAAGTTTAACAGTTCTAGTGCTCATGCGTCAGCTAGCATGCAGCCTGTTTCAGTTGCTCCTCTTTTTACTTTTTACTTTATTTACTTTATTTCTTTCTCCTTTACTGAGTGTGTTCATCTGTTTAAAAGCTTTCTTCTCAAACATGTGGATCGAGAGAGTTTTTGTTCTGCTGTTACTTTCACTGAGGAATGGGACCACAGCACAGCTGCTACACACCAGAGATCAGCTGAGCCGCCTGATGCTCAGATTAACTGGAGACGGTCAAACAGATGTGTGACAGACTTTAAGGAGCTGCTGCCAACAAACCAGCAAATAAACACTGAATATTTCATGTGTGACATTTGTGAGTTTGCCTTAAACACAGTCCGTCAGTCTTTTTGCTCTTGAACAATGAAATAATAAAAACTCGAGTTTATTTGGTGATGTTCTCATGCACGAGGCGAAAACAGCAAACAAACGTCACAGTAAATCTTTCCAGCTGATGTTGGGCATCCTCCACCTGCTGAATCCACTTCAGCCTCTTCCTGCTCATGTTCCTGTTTAGAGGCACAGTCAGTCTGTACAATGGAGAAAACTGAACACAGGAATATTTGGATTTTCCTCCTTTTTCTCTGCTCATGTTCAACTTGTCTGATTCAAGCTGGGAATATTTATTAGAATTCAAATTTAGACAGAAATAAAGTGAATAATATTATTTTATTATTACGTTGATGTAGCACATGGTTCAGTTAGCTTTGTATAAACATGTGTTAGAAATGTTCTTCAATCAGCTCTTTTTACTCTCTCACATTTCACAGCCAGGACTTTTTTACTTTTACTTCAGTAAAGAAGTTGAATTAGTACTTGAAGTATTTTTAACAGTAGTACTTCTACTTCAGTACAGACTGTGTGTACTTTTACCACCTGTGTCTGAGACCTCCTTCAGGGTCCACCTGAAGCTCTCAGTCTGCTGTGGAAAAAGGAAATCCAGGTGAGTTTCTCCTGATCACCTGAGGCCGTCATTACTGTGTGAACCCACACACCACTCCTCACTCCTCCCACCCGCTGCACACAGTCACTGAGTACAGACCGGCTGATAAAGGGAGAGGCAGGAAGAGGCGGAGCAAAGACGAGAAGTTCAACGTCATTTTGCAGAAGTCAACGTGTGAGAGAGCAGCAGCAGAGCTGCAGTCGAGTCCTGTTTGTCTCTAAAAGAAGATTCACTGGAGTCCATCAGGTTTCTCTCAGCAACAGTGGTGAGTGCAGCTGATCACACTTCCTGTTTCTACACAAATCTTCACTCTGTTCACTTCATGCTGACTCATCACAGTCACACTGGATCCATAGAGATCTGCTCATGTAACCACAGATCCACTGTAGGAACATCGAGCTGCTGCTTCAGTCTCACTGTGGCTCTGCTCAGGACTGTGGACTCAGTCTGTGCTCTGGACTTCAGACTGACTCCACACTTCCTGGTTATTCATCACTTCCTGTTCCTATTAGATTGATTCTGGATCTGATTGATCATAAGGGTTACAGACGTGAAAACACCTGTTTATTCTTTATTGATATAAAGCCTTTGATACTGTAAACCAGCAGATTTTGGTCAGTACTTCAAAAAGTCATTCAGACATTTTACAAAGAGAGATTATCTGACTTAGTGTATCCTGTAAGAGTCACAGATGTTCCTGAATCATTCAGAAAACAGTCGATGCTGCACTTTATAACTTTGTGTGGAAACATAAATCTCATTATTTAAACAGATGTGTTTGAATCATCCTGATAATCGAGGCTTTAAATATGTCAGAGTTCACACATCAGCTGTGATATTCAAGCTGAACTGGATCAAACATGTCATCAGACACAAACATAGATGATGGTGTTTAATCCCAAAGCTTATTTAAACAAACTGGAGGACAGAATTCCTCCTTAAATGTGATTTTGATCAACAAAATCCACTGATCTCATTTTCACATACAGGCTTTATCATGGTGGCTTCTTCTCTACAAACATCATTTTCCCCACATACACCTTTGATTTGGACAAACAAATATATGAAACACAAAAATAAATCAATGTTTTCTGAGGATCCAGAATAACTGAATGATGTATCCCAGCGAGTGACTGGAAAAGTTCATCTTCTTCCATATCCTGAGTTTGTGAGGAGCTGTGATGTTCCAGTATCTGTGAGAGAAAACAGGACAGTTTTTAATGACGCACAAATGGACCAAATATACAGACACCACTGAATAAACATGTTCTCATAAATGCCATTAATATACTGGATCAAACAGTTAATAACACATTTCTGAGGTTTATGATTCATTGTCCTCCTCACTGTCACTTCTATTGGAACAATCACTGTTTAATATTAATGGCTCGTTGATCTGGACTTACAATAAGAAGTATTTAGTCACCAACAAGGTCGAAGTTTACTTCACAGTAATTGATGGAATATATCCAACAAACTGATTTATTCAAGTATAAAATGATCAGGATGAATCTTGGACCTTCTGTGAAACAGTCAGAGAAACAATTTCACATCTTTCTAACGACTGTATTTATCTTCATCCCCAAAGTTATTCTGTTCATCTGGACGCTGCACTGTACAGCAGACACTACGATGTTAAGTTTGTGTTTGGGATGAACCAGTTTGTCTCTGAGTGTGTTGCTGGGTCTCCACCAGTTACTCTGAGAACTGAAGAAGCTTCTCTGATGAAACGTCTTCAAGAAACTTAAAGAAGTCCAGACGCTTTTCTTTCCAAGCTCCTCAGACTACCGACGCTTGTTTCTCTCTTTTTAAAAATGAAATTTAAAGTGAATTTTGAATCAAATGTTTCTTTTCTTTCTCCCTCAGAGTGCAGACATGTCTGCTGCCAGCAATCTGCGATCTGAAGATCAGTTTCTGTGCTCCATCTGTCTGGATGTGTTCACTGATCCAGTCTCTACATCATGTGGACACAACTTCTGCAAAACCTGCATCAGTCAGCACTGGGACATGAACCAGAGCTGTCAGTGTCCCATGTGTAAAGAGACTTTCTACACTAGACCTCAGCTGAGGGTCAACACCTTCATCTCTGAGATGGTTGCTCAGTTCAGACGTGAAGCTCAGCAGAAAGCCAGCAGCAGCAGCTCAGAGCAACAAGCTGCCAAACCAGGAGAAGTTCCCTGTGACGTCTGCACTGGAACCAGACTGAAGGCCCTGAAGTCTTGCCTGGTGTGTCAGACCTCCTACTGTCAGACTCACCTGGAGCCTCATCTGACAGTGAAACGTCTGAAAAGACATCAGCTGATTGATGCTGTGGAGAACCTGGAAGGCAGGATGTGTACGAAGCACGATAAACTTCTGGAGCTGTTCTGTAAGACCGATCAGACATGTGTCTGCATGCTCTGCTCTGTTTTAGACCACAAGAACCACGAGTTTGTTCCTCTGAGAGAAGAATATGAAGGAAAGAAGGCAGAGCTGGAGAAGACAGAGGCTGAGATTCAGCAGATGATCCAGAAGAGACGACTGAAGATTCAGGAGATCACAGAGTCGGTGAAGATGAGTAAAGATGCTGCAGACAGACAGAAAGCAGAAGGTGTTCAGGTCTTCACTGCTCTGATGGAGTCTGTTGAGAGACGCCTGAAGGAGCTCATGAAGGAGATCGAAGACAAACAGGAAACTACAGAGAAACAGGCTGAAGGTCTCATCAAAGATCTGGAACAGGAAATCTCTGAGCTGATGGAGAGAAGCTCTGAGGTGGAGCAGCTCTCACGCTCTGAAGACCACCTCCACCTCCTCCAAAGCTTCTCCTCCCTGAAAGCTGCTCCACCCACCAAGGACTGGACAGAGGTCAGAGTTCATCCACCATCATTTGAGGGGACTGTGGGGAGAGCTGTGGCTCAGCTGGAGGAGAAAATCCGGAAACTCATGAAGAAGAAGCTGTTTGAGGCTGAGCTGAAGAGGGTGCAGCAGTATGAGGTGGATGTGACTCTGGATCCTGATACAGCTCATCCTAAACTCATCCTGTCTGATGATGGAAAACAAGTGTATCATAGTGATGTGAAGAAGAATCTTCCAGACAACCCAGAGAGATTTTCTTACTGTGCTATGGTTTTAGGAGAGCAGAGTTTCTCTTCCGGCAGATTTTACTTTGAGGTTCAGGTTAAAGGAAAGACTGACTGGGATTTAGGAGTGGCCACAGAGTCGATCAACAGGAAGGGACAAATCAGACTGAGACCTCAGGATGGTTTCTGGACTGTAGGGCTGGTAAATGGAAATGAGTACATAGCTGGTGCTTCCCCTCCAGTCCCCCTCTGTCTTCAGCCTGGTCCTGAGAAGGTGGGGGTGTTTGTGGATTATGAGGAGGGTCTGGTCTCCTTTTATGATGTAGGTGCTGCAGCTGTGATCTACTCCTTTACTGGCTGCTCCTTCACTCACAAACTCCACCCATACTTCGAACCCTGTCCTAATTATGGTGGTAAAAACTCTGCACCTCTGATCATCTGTCCTGTCAATCAAACTGAGTCGATCAACGACTGATTTTATTTGATGAACTGATTGATTTTTAATGAAGGAAATATAACCCAGCTGGAGAAACGGTTAAAAATAAGATAAGCTTTATAAGGTATTTGTTTAGTTTCAGAAACATTCTTTTATTTGTTTTATTTTATTGTCACAAGAAGTGATAATGTGAAAAATGTTTTATTTTCACGCTTCCTGCTGCTGGGCCTAGGAGGAGCTTTTATTTTGAAGGCTAACAGGAAGTTGTGTGTTTTACGTGGCGTAGTGTTAGTGTTACCATCCGAGGAAAAAGAAAAATCTGACGCTATCTTGATTAGCAGCAGAAACTGTCTCGGTTAAGGAAGCAAAGCTTCATAAAAGTTGTTAAAAAGTTAATAGTGTTCCACGTGTCTCGGTAAGCTAACTGATTTACCTTCTGTGTTTAATGATCGTAACGATGATGCTAATCATAGTAGTTGATGCATATTTGTCTACTGTATGTGTCATGTCAATGATGAGCGTTTGTGTTATGAGGGAACAAATGCAATTTGATAGCTTTTGTGAATTTAGTGTAACGTATGTTCTGAAGAAATTTAAGCTTTAACATTTGTATTTTATTTGTCTAATAAATGTGTTACGTGTGTGTGTCTATTGCAACTATGTTGGTTGACAGAAGTTCTAACATGAGTTACAATTTAATCTGTTAACTGAAGAGTACTACACTTTTCCAGGATGTAAGTAATTGCAAATTGCAGTTATTGTTGTTGAATTTATGATTAATTTGAATGCTGAAATAAGTGATAGATAAGAGACTATAAACCTGTTTTTAAATACAGGTCCGGTCTTTTAGTGAGCTTTGAGCTCCACGAGAAAAGACCAGTGATTCCAATTGATGGCGAGCCATCCAGTGTGATTTCCAGGACCCAGATCTGCACAACCAGTCAGACGGCCAATGGTTTATCTGATTTCTGGTAGGATTACACCAGTTACCCCAACTGGCAACAGTGAACAGACAAAAAGAGTGCACTCTAGACTATAAAAACACTAAGTGTGAAACTTCACTGGACCTTTTTGCTGACTGACAGATCATTACAGGTCATTCCTCATTCGATCTGTGTTTTGACTTGACTGACCCTCTACTCTATAAACTCCGAGGAACAAACTGAACTATGAGGTTGCAACCTAACAAATACTTTCAAAGGGATGATTTCAATGATTAAGGACAATGCATTTTATTTCTATTTTTATTTTAAGGGCCCTAGTTGTTGTTTTGCTGTGAAACTGTTACTGTTGAAACTAAAGTCACAGTTAACTGAAATTTCCGTGTATTATGATTATTCGCACTCATGTCCAGCTCCTCCCGAACCTAGAGTGAGGTGTACTTAACCAGGAGCGGGTTACAGAAACAAATGAACATATTGAGTGTAAATCCTCTACAGTCTCCATGTTTCTATAGAATCTGATCATCAGGACTCTGATTCACACTTTGATTCTCATGGAGTTTGATTTGAACAGAAGAAAAGTTGAATCAGGAAATGTTCCCACTGATGGAGACTCGAGCTGAAGAGCAAATATCAGAGAATAAATGTCCAAAAGCTTCATTTACAATAAAGTTTGTTCAATGCTTTGAGTGAATCCAGACTCATGTGTGGCTGTTATATGGAGCATCAGAGTCCAGCTGAGTTATGTTGGATACAAACTGCTTATTTTGGCTCTGTGAGGATTTTTGTTCACTGAAAACTGATAAGACGGATAATATTCAAAGAACTCTGTAGAGATTCATGCATCCATGTTCTCCACCTGCAGGTGTGGAGGACAAAGGTGGAGCACAGACTGCTGCATCCTTCCAGTCACATCATTTTGATGATTATATTTCCATGTTGTGATGATTTGGGTTAAAGAGAAACAGAGTTGAACGGCTGCAGTCACAGCATGAATAAGATGCTGAAGCTGAGCTGTCAGTGAACATGTTTCACTGTGATTTGATTTGAAGAATATAAAGTGTGTGTGGCTGCTGACAGTTGCAGTCTCTGTTAGTCTGCATGTTCAACACACACACAACTTTCCCCCTGAGGCAACGATCCAGCAACAACACAAAGAACAGCTGCAGACACACACACACACACACAGACACACACACACACACACACACACGATTGTGTGCTCCCTTTCAGTCTGAACTCTCAAACACACAAACAAACAAACTCTATCAGTGTCGTACTGTTAAAGAACACTTTACTGTTTAAGGCAGAATTCCTCCTTCCTCAGTAACAATGATTTGATGATATCAATGATTTGAGGTCACTACCAGTGTCTACAGTGGTTTTAGCTCAACATACAATATACTGAAACATGTGTTTTTATTTATGCTGTACAAACTATTTTAAAAGAGCTTTGATCACAACATCTTTGCAGTTTGCAATGTTTTTTCCCCCAATCGGTTATTCCGCTTATTTTATTTAGTTTAACTAACAAAGGCTTAAAATTTAACTCTTAACCTGATTTAAACTCCTTTAATTTCTCATTAACTTTTAATTTATTTCCTTGTTTGATGTATTATTTCTTTATCCTGGTTTAATTTTTGCTGATCCTGTTTAATCAGTTTAACCTGACCTTTGACCTATTAATTTTAACTTAACTGTACTCTTGTTTTGACCTTTGACCTACTTATTATTATTACGTCGTTCCCCCCCCGAAAATGACCTCCAACAAGAAAGCCTCATTTCTGCTGTTTAACAGTGAAGAAATGTAAAATGATGCCAAATTACAAAACTCTCAGCTGTGTCTCTAATAAAACCTCTGTAACTTTGCTCTGCTTCACTTCAGCAGCATCAGGTAACGTGCATGTACTGATATAAACCCTGGCTCAAAAAGCTTGCTTCTGACTCGGCTACAGGCCATGTGAGCTCATAGGCACCTAAGGAACAGTGCAGTGTGCTAGTTTGAATGTACAACATGAATTACAACTTACTGTAAACTAAACACACATCGCTCACTGACTTAGGTCCTTTATAAAACACATTTAACACCCTTTAGCTTACATCTTAAAAGCAGTGCAAACCTACATACGAAAACATACAGAATTGATTACCAAAGTCCGCTTAGCATGGCAGCTAATTATCAAGCTTACTAGCTTATCCACGATTAGCACACTAATAATCAATAAGTAAAGAGCTCCATCACTGACCTGTGGATTCATTGGGTTGTCCAGGTGTGGAAGTTTAATTTTTGTCTGAGGAGCAGACAAACAGAGTGAGTCTTATATCCGAGTCCCAATGAACCCTTTTCTACATCCGACACTTGAACACATCATGTGACTCTCGACATTTTATTTTCTAAAATATAGAAAATATTGAAATGAGGACTGAGTGAACCAATCAGTAACAGTGATCAGAGCTGCAGCCAGTTATGTTAACAGTTTTTTACCATTTTGGTAAAATGTTTTTTTCAAAGTCTTGATTAAATATAATGATGTTGTCGGGCTTCTCTGCAGCTCTTCACTCCTTTTTAAGTAACTTATTCTGGACGAAGCAGCAGGACAGACCTCTCCCCATCTCTGTGCGACCTCTGTGAACCTGCTCCTGTTTATCTCACTGATGTTTTCCACTCTCATTCACGTGGACCTTCATCTGTTCAGGTTCAGTGAGTCTCCAATCATGACGCCCTGACAAATATCAGATTTGGTTATAAGTGGCAGCATGTCAGACTCCTCACTCTCTCTCTCCTCCACCATCTGAACCTCAGGAACTGAGAGGAGAACATGAGACTGTTAAAAGATTTTATTATGTTTATGTTTAGAAGTACATTTTGTTTAAGGTTTTCTAGATGTGTTTGCTCTTTTTACTAGAGAAGTTACGTTGTGCAAGCTTTGTGTGCATTCCAGAGCTCTCTGACTTTCACACCCATATCCTGGGAGCATGGGAGAGGTCGTATCTTCTCTTTCTGATATATGGTATAGCAAACATACGTATATCTGTTTTAGTCTAAGTGCCTTTTGTTTAGATGGACCGCTAGACTCCTGGCACCAGCTTTGGGGAGTCTTCACGGGGTCATATCTCAACCCCACACACACACACACACGGTATACGTCATATGTTAATGAACCTATGCATATTCATGTAACCACAATAAAAGAGCAGTGTTACGGGAGAGCGGACGAGAGCAACTGAGGTCAAGCGAAGGAACGGCGCCTGTCCAGTTCTCTCCCGTGCACGTTAATTTGTAAAACCCACCACTTCCCCTGCCGGTGGTGGACGCCCTCAGACATCGGTGCGTTGGTGGTTCTCTGTGTCCGGGGGTGGGCGCCCAGGTACACCGCTCACTCCTTGGCGGCTGCTTATCGGGGCCTGGAGCCTGGGGCTCGCTTCGGGCCACTGGAGGCGGGTGCCCTCGGCCTCGGCCCGGGGCTCGGTCACTCAGGCACAGCTGGCTGCCGGCGGAGCTCACGGGCACGTCACTGCAACCCCTTGGCTTCTGCTCCGCGGCTGCTGAGTGACCCCTCATCTGGGACTCTCCTCAGCTCTTTCTGGGATAGTGACGCTGCTGCCCTCTGTTGGTCTTCCTTGGTCTCTTGTGTTCTGGGGGCCTCTGGATGTCTGGAGTTTTGATCTCCTCCAAACCTGCTTCATGCCCTGGAGGACGGGGCAGTGGCCCCCACACCCTCTAGCAGATCATTACATGAAGGAACCTTTTAAAAACAAGCGCTTCATGTTCACAGGTGTACACACAGGTGATCACACACAAACTACACCCTTTTTGGCTCTTACCTCAAAGCACACTGTGCGCTGTCGATCTTACGTGCTGCACAATAATGTTTAATATTTAGTATTTACTGTCATATTCCCATAGATCATTGTGATGTTGTTTATTACTCTCGTTTTCTTCTGCTTGCTTTCTTTTCTTTCTCAACAGGTGATCCAGATGATCGATATATGTATTTTTTGTCTGCTTATTCTGTTGGTTTTGGTTTTTGCCCTTTTTCCCGTCCCTCTTCCCCGCTGTTTTTCTTTCCCTCTTTCTTTCTCCCTTTTTTCCCCCAGTTAAGTCTGTCCCGTATTCAGCAAGTGAAAATAAAATAAACAATAAAGGTGAATCAAATAGACCATTACGGCAAGGCTGGGATGGTCAATTTGGTAAAGTAAATCCGTTGGGCATCTTTCTTCGCCTTTAGACAATAATTCTGATGGCAAAAGAACCAAACGGGACAGGTTAAAAAAAAAAAAAAAAAAAAAAATTTGTAAAACCTGTCTGAGTGTCATTTATTTCAATCTGAGTTGCATTACAGGAAAACTCCTTACATTTCTTGGTCCTCCGAGCCGGATTAACATAACACTTTTGTGTGATCCTACGGGAAAACCTCATCGAGTCCTGACGTCGTGAGAAGCCCGCGCTGAAGTCTGTCGACAGCTCCTGTCTAGGTACAGGATAAAAGACCAGAGACGTGAATTCGGGTTCTGGCCAGCGTTTTTAGAAGTGGTCCACGACGGTGGGGGTCGATGAGGCGGACCTGAGAGACCGGCAGTGAATCAGCAACCAGGTGAATATTGACACTCTGAGACACGTTGCGTAAAACCGTGTAAGCTCGCCCAGAGAGGCTGGTAGCATTTTAAAATAAAGATAGAGCTCGTCTGGGACTGGCAGCTCCCCCGTAGTGGGTAAACAAAAAATAAAATAGAGCTCGTCTAGGACTGGTAGCTCCCCTGTAGTGGGTAAAGTTAGCGCGCGCATAAAGGTATTTATTGTTTTATTTTTGTGTTGATGGAATAAGTTGATTTTACAGCACAATAAGGAGGCTGAACTATTCCATTAATTTGTTTGCTGTTGGCCACCCAAGTACTGGTGAAAAGAGAGAAACAGGTCATGTTTCATCACGTAAAGGTGACACCGCTTTCAAGAATAGCTTGAAAGTAGAAGGCCGTGTCAACTACCTCTCTCGATTCTCGTACCAGAGAAGGTGCCGCAGTTGTGTAGTTGTAAAGGATTAAAATGGGTAACGAAGCTTCAAAACTCACTGCTGACGAGCAGTGGTTAGAGAAAAAATGTCCAGGCGCCGGACAAATTAGTGCATATAGATGGAGAAATCCAAAGAAAACCTAAATGTCCCACGTGGGAGGGAAAATGTATAACTAAATTATAAGAAACCCTCCAAGCAGAAATAAATACTGAAAAGGATGCTAAAAAGAAAACAAAGCATACACAAGAGTTGTAATATTTTAAAGCATGGAAAGAGGAATGAAGTGGAATAAACAAAAGGTTAAATTAAATTAGAGCCTATCTAATGTATTCAAATTGATAATAGAAGGATAACAACCTGTAAACTGGTATTAACAATGAAACATAGTTGGCAGGACGACCGTGCCTAGAATGGATAGAATGCATGAAACCAGATAACTCACACAAACACATATTAAATGAAATAGAGAGATGCATAAGGTATATTAAGGTTGTGTCATTGTTCAGCCAAGGAAAATGTCTCCAGCTTGGGAAAGGGTGAAACTGCAGATCACCCCCATCCCTCGATGGATGCAAAATAAAATATAAATAAAATATTGTAATATACTATTGCTGTTATATAAAAAGATAATAACATTAATAATGAAATAATATTAATAAGAAGAGGCACCTCAGTCAGTTATGATATGAGGTGAATGATTGTTAAAAGTAGTCTGAATCAAGCTTAAGGTTTGCTCAAACTCAGTACAATGATATATGAGATGAAGAAAATAAAGAAAATACCAAATTCAATTCAATTCAATTCAATTTTATTTATATAGCGCCAAATCACAACAAAAGTCGCCTCAAGGCGCTTTATATTGTACAGTAGATAGCACAATAATAAATACAGAGAAAACCCAACAATCATATGACCCCTATGAGCAAGCACTTTGGCGACAGTGGGAAGGAAAAACTCCCTTTAACAGGAAGAAACCTCCGGCAGAACCAGGCTCAGGGAGGGGCGGCCATCTGCTGCGACCGGTTGGGGTGAAAGAAGAAAAACAGGATAAAGACATGCTGTGGAAGAGAGACAGAGATTAATCTAATCTAATCTAATCTAATCAGGTGTATAGAGACACTTGACCTGCTTGTAAACCTGTCATCCTAGAGGAGATTTTGTTAAGATGAAGAGCAAACCTATACTAACAACTAATGAGCCAAACCCTGTATACAACAGCTAAAGCTACGAGACTGAGAAGTTGAATTAAATATGTGGACACTACCAAGCTAATGAGCAAGTTACACACTCTTTATTTTGTATTAATTTTTTTGTTTTTCAGAGCAGAAGCTGCATGATATTAAAAGCTCACACATGCAGCAGTCTGTGATCTCAGTTTTTTCCCTCACACTTCTGCTTTGTTTCTGACAGCAGTTCTTTTTCTTTTGTGTCCCAACTCGTGTGTAAAGCGTTCATGCCATCAGCAACTTGTTTTTGTTTGTTTGTTTTGTTGGTTTGGAAAACAAATTTGTGAGCATACTTGTGGATCACAGTGACACGAAATGATTAGGCACATGAATTACTGATGCCTAGTTTTAGAGCTGTGAGCTACGAGCTGTAAGCAATGCAAAGTTTTTCCCAACTTAGAAGTTTGACATATGTAACATGTATGAGATATATGAATTATTTTAAAACGAAATAGAAATTGTCCAAAATGCCTTAAGAAAATATGTAGTGCTGTATCTACAGAGAAAAGAAAGAAGAAGCATTCAGTAACTTGGAAATAGCCTTTCTACTTACATGTAGATGGAAGTGCAGGTTACATGAAAGCTGTTTTAATACAGGCATTTGGAGAAAAACAACGTTTGCTTGCATTTTACTTCTGCAAATTAGACTCTGTTGTGTGCAGGCCGGTGTAGCTGCAGCAGAGGCAGTAAAAAGTCAGCTGACATTGTTTTAGGACACACTTTAATCATCAAAGTGCCCCATGCAGTGACTTCAGTTTTAAATCTAAGCCAATTTGTCTTACCTGACACATGTGAGACAACTCTCAAATGTTGGACACTTATTGTCGCTATATGGAAAGTTCAACAAAGAGTTTGGTTAGTCTGGAGAAACAAGAAATATGTGTGCCTGTGGTATGTGTAACAGGAACTACATGCCCATAAAAGGAGCTGACTGTGTCAAGGACGCAGACAGACAGAGAGACACACAGACAGTTAGTATGTTTTTTCAGCAGTACATCATTTTGCAAAAATTTGGCAGAATAGAGGTATGATTACTTCTACTGGAAATCCAGTGCAACATGGAAAATCTTTTAAAGGCACTGTTGGAAGTGATAACATTGCCAAAACAGTTAGCATTATGTAAATGTGCTGCACACCAGAAGGACAACTCAGAGGTAACTAAAGGCAATAACTTCGCAGATCAAGCCGCAAAAGCAGCAGCACAACAAACAATAGACACATTAATGTCTGAACCCTCAATGCAAATACCACTTGATGTGCTTAAAACCGAACAAAAAGCCGCACCAACTGCAGAACAAAAGAAATGGTTAAAATGTGGTGCACAGCTAAAAAATGATTTGATGACCTGTAATGGTAAACCAATACTACCAAAATCCCTACACAAAACAGCAGCATTAGTGACACACGGTTCCACTCATGTGTCAACCGGAGGGAGATGGTAGATATAATCTCTAAACATTTCTTTACTCAAAATTTCGAAAATTCAGCAAAAGAATTTGTCAGAACATGCATGATTTGCCAGAAACATAATGCACAGGGAAACCTCAGACCTAGAAGAGGTAACTTTCCCACACCACCTCATCCTTTTCATACCATTCACATGGATTTTATTGAACTAAATGAAGCCAAGGTTCAGAAATACGCTCTAGTGATTATAGACGTGTTCTCAAAATGGCCAGAAATTTATCCTGTGAAAAAGGCAGATGCAATTTCTGTAGCAAACTGCCTATGCAGCCATTTTGTTCCAACATATGGCATCCCCACTCTGATAAGATCAGACAATGGGACACATTTTGTTAATGAAGTAATCAGCAAGTTCTCTGAAGCACTAGGATTCAGCATCAAACACCACTGTGCTTACCATCCTCAAAGTGCCGGACTAGTGGAAAGAACTAATGGCACGATAAAACAGAGACTGAGAAAATGCATGGAAGAAACAGGGAGACTATGGGCTGAATGTAAAGGTCTAGTGAAAATGTGGATGAGATTAACACAAGGCAGGCTCACAAAAATTGACGCCATTTGAAATAATTCATGGAAGATCTTTTCCCACTACTAATACTGAGTGAACCAGTAAACAAATCAGCTAGAGAGACTACTCTAGCAGAGTGGATGGCAAAGTTGCTAGAAAATACAGAAACTGTGTTGAACAACAAACTGCTGTGTGACTCTTCTCCAGTATCTTGCAGGTTGAAGGCAGGTGATTGGATCCTGATAAGGGTGCTCCAGAGGAAAATGGGAGCTCACCCGTTGGGAAGGACCCTACCAAGTACTCCTGACCACACCAACAGCCTGCAAAATAGCAGAAAGACCGTCCTGGATCCATCAAAGCCACTGTAAAAGAGTGAGCGAGAGCATAGACTAACCGGACACTGACTTCCTTACCCTCGGGTGATTCGTCAGGTGAAGGAAGTGCCGATTGGGTATATCCCGCACTTTTTCTTCTTGCCTAAGTCCCCTGAGACGTGAGGTAAGCCAGGTAAACATGAAGTCGCTCTTAATCTCACTAACTCTGACAGTCCTAGTGGCCAAGGGAACGAACAAAGAAAGCTTGGACACATGACAACTCACACCTGGACAAGATGACGCAGGACCACAATCATCCCTGGATGAACAATGCGTGGTACAGATATGTATACAACCGCACGACAGAAAAGAACTACTTTGTTTGCTCACACATGCCTGCAACTTCTGTCCATGCAACTATTTATGGGAAGGTTCCGTCACTTGAAACAGCATGTGCATTCACATGAAAGTCATAAATGGAACTTGTTCACATAGAGACATGTTTATAGTGAGAGCCCTAGCGTTTTCACTGCTGACCTACGATGTGAATAACCTAACAGCTACAAACTGGACTGTGACGAAGCACACTGGGTGAACGTGTCAAACAAAAGAATAATGACATTTCCAGCTTTCTTGCAGAGTGAAAAACGTCACCCGATATGTTTCGACTTCTCATACGGAAGGACAAAACTTGGTCGAACCAAGAACTGCAGTATAGTCTGGAAGGACAATGCAGCTATGACTTTTAAGCGTGGCACATACTGGGTCCAGGGGACAGCTTGGGTGTGTGGACCAAAAACGTACTACATGCTGCCCCCCAACGCAACAGACGACGGCGTTCAACTGACACCGGTCCAGAACCACACGATCGAATATGGGGCTCCGATGTCCCACAGGAATTCAAACTCTGGACCACTGGACAGAAAGTACTTCATGCCCTGTTTCCTTGGGTGGGCACAGGAAATAGATGCTTTCAGAATCTCAGTAATGCAGCACAGAGTGGCTCTAGACATATTACTGGCCGGAAAAGGAGGACTATGTGTCCTCTTTAACAACACATGCTGCACGTACATTCCAGATAATGTGCACTCATCCAACATGACTGATGCTCTGAAAATACTTAGACAACTCAGGGATGCACAACAACAAGACTACGTCACAAACACAGAAGACTGGCTCACGTGGTTGTTAAGCGGCTCTTGGAAATCCCTGCTGTTTAAAGGACTTGTTTTAGTTGGTGTTCTACTATTGTTATTGTGTCTTTTTACTTCATGCGTCATACATACCTTGTTTGAAGAACATGGTGTCAAAAATGGTAACTGCTTCAATTAATGCTTACATCACCCTACCACAGAATGAAGAAGATGATAATGAGATAGACATTTGGATATAACATATTCACAAAACCCACTAATTAATGATGTCCTGGCTAAAAATGTTTTACAAGTGGCCATAGACTGATACAGTGTTAGTGAGTTGTTATGTATATATATAGGAGAAAAGATCAAACAACAGGAGGGAATGTTAAAAGATTTTATTATGTTTATGTTTAGAAGTACATTTTGTTTAAGGTTTTCTAGATGTGTTTGCTCTTTTTACTAGAGAAGTTACGTTGTGCAAGCTTTGTGTGCATTCCAGAGCTCTCTGACTTTCACACCCATATCCTGGGAGCATGGGAGAGGTCGTATCTTCTCTTTCTGATATATGGTATAGCAAACATACGTATATCTGTTTTAGTCTAAGTGCCTTTTGTTTAGATGGACCGCTAGACTCCTGGCACCAGCTTTGGGGAGTCTTCACGGGGTCATATCTCAACCCCACACACACACACACACACACACACACGGTATACGTCATATGTTAATGAACCTATGCATGTTCATGTAACCACAATAAAAGAGCAGTGTTACGGGAGAGCGGACGAGAGCAACTGAGGTCAAGCGAAGGAACGGCGCCTGTCCAGTTCTCTCCCGTGCACGTTAATTTGTAAAACCTGTCTGAGTGTCATTTATTTCAATCTGAGTTGCATTACAGGAAAACTCCTTACAGAGACAGACAGATGTCAGTGATGGTGATCCTCCATCATCTACAGTTACTGCTGTTGGGTTATTTCCTGTTTTATTTTGATAGTTCTACTCTGAGTTTCACTTCCTCCCTGTATCATGACCTTCAGCTGTGTCCACTTTCTTTAATGGTCCTTGTGTGTGTTTATTGTGCTGTGTTGCCTCCTCTGTGTGTTTCCAGCAGGGTTTGGATTGTGTTTGTGTTTCTGATGGACTTGAACTTTTAAAGTGTGTCTTTGGTTTATTTAGTCGGTCTCTGTGTGTCTGTGTCACAAACTGTGAGTCTGCTCTGCTGTGTAACCCTCAGAGGTCTGTACTATGAACAGGATGTGTTCTTATCCAGGTAACTTCAGGCTCCACTCTGGGATTTCTGTACGATGGAGGTGTTCACCTCTTACTGGGATAAATCGCCATGGTAACAGATGCTGTAGATCTAACTTGCTCTAGAGCTGGTTATGTTCCAGATTAGAGATCAGTGTGTAGTTGCAACATCAAAAAGAAAGGAACACAGGAAGCTGGAGAAATACCAAGGGCTCAGAGAAGAGCTGCAGAAAAGGTAACAGTGGTTCCAGTAGTAATCAGAGCACTAGGTGAGTGACTCCAGCAGATCCCGGGAACAACATTGGAGATCTTTGTCCAGAAGAGTGCAGTCCTAGGAACAGCTAAGATACTGCACAGCAGCCTCAAGCTCCCAGGCCTCTGGTAGAGGACCTGAGCTTGAAGGACAGACCACCCACAGGGGCGAGAGGGGGGATTTTTTATATATATATTTATTTTTATATCAGTATAAACTGCAGTGCAGTGAGAGTAGGAGGCTACAGAGTCTGTATGTTTTCCTGATGAGCATCAGTAACAAAGAGAGTTTATTAGCTTTACAGCAGTATTATTGTTCCATAAGCTTTAATATCTGATAATATAACAGGACACCTGCACTGTACCTGCTGACCACCTAATATCAAACCTGTCCTCACACCATGTTTGATTCTGTTTGTATGTTTAATAAACAGCAGCGAGTCTAAAACTAACGAATAAAATATGTTTGTGGTCGTCTCTGGAACGTCTCTGTGTTAATGTGCTGATTTAAAAGCAGCTGAATGTTGTCATGTGTTCATCAGACAGGAAGCTTTAATGTTTAAATGTTCAGACCCTGATATGAATACCAGCGTAGAAACAAACAGCAGCACTGAGAGCCACTCAGGGATCAAATAATTAACTTCAATTAAAATGTTTATTTTAGCCAAAAATCACCAGATGAATCATTTGTTTTAACATACGTACGAGGCACTCATACACAGGACAGAGTTCAGATCTTCACTCCTGTTTTCAGTTACTGTGGACAAACAGCTGTAACACTCACCTCTGACACTGAGAGTCACTGATTTCTGTAGCAGCATGTGTCCATCCTTGTTGTAGACGGTGCAGGTGTAGACTCCACTGTCAGTGAGGCGGAGGTCTTTCAGGGTCAGACTGAGGTCTTTAGTTCTCAGTGGGTCTTTGTTCATCTCAGTGCGCCCTTGTATGTCAGGCTGATATTGGCCTCTCTGATACGTGTGGACCGTCACAGTCTCACATCTCCACAGCAGAGTTACATCCACAGGCAGGTCGTCTTTGATTCTGAAGGTTAGAAGGACAGACTTTTCCCCCTGGGTCACCTCCACCATCTCCACCTGCAGAACTGACAGCAGAACAAAGACAGACATCAGTGAGGTTGATCCTCCATCATGTCCTCTGCTGTGTAACCAGCAGCTCTTCATCCTGTTTTGTAGTGTTTCTCTGACTTGGAGCTGAACTGTTGTGTGTTCAAGATTCAAGATTCAAGATCTTATTTGCCATTTGCACACAGGACCAACAGTCCATGCACATTGGAATTCTTGTGCAGAGCTTTCCAGGTCAAGTCACACTTTTTACAATATAAAGACAGAGCAGCTAAAAAAGAAAGGTAGAAATACAGTAAGAAGTGGTGCAATCATTATATTTGCTATATACATAAGACAGAGAGTGTTGTAATACACAGAGACAGTAGACGGTGCAGGTGTAGCCACCATGGTCTAAGTTGGTCTTTATTTAGTTAGTCTTTATTTCTCAGAGGATTGCCATTCATCTCTGTGATCCTGGTCCTGTAAGAGATGCTTGTGTTCATTGCTCTGATACACATGGACCGTCGTGTTTCGGTGTTTCCACTTTGACGTCCTGAGGAACATCATCTTTGTTTTTTCCTTTGCTTGATGATGCTTGATGCTCAATCATCCAGGTGAGTAAATCCCAAAAAAGTGGATTCTGTTCATCTGGAGCGTTTTCAGTGGGAGGAACATTTCTTCACTCTGATGAAATGACAAAATGTTTCCTCCACTGAAAATGTTACGTGCAGATGGACAAAATCCAGCTTTTGGGATTCTGAGATCTTCATTAACCAAAGGATCCTCCTATCAGAGCTCTGCTCTACCTATATTTCAGGAAGTACAGGATTTCCTTCCCATCTTTCAAAATGGGGAAAAATCCTGAGCTTTCTTAGGCACAGGCCATGTTTTGAGGTAACTTAGCCTTGCCAAACATCCAGGGATTTTATAGGAAAGGACACTAAGGAAGAAATCTCTACAACCAGATCGAACCAACACTGTAGCCAATTCCCTGCATTTCTATTGGGCATGCAATGTAGAGAATTGGCTGGAAAGACAGCTGTAGCTGGAAAGGATTTACTGCAGGTCAGTGTGGTGAAAGATAGAGATGTACAATGGGGCAAAAAGTATTAGTCAGCCAACAATTGTGCAAGTTCTCCCATTTAAAAGATGAGAGAGGCCTGTAATTTTCATCATAGGCTGGGAAGACTGAATCTGCAATAGGTAAGCAGCTTGGTGTGAAGAAATCAACTGTGGGAGCAATTATTAGAAAATGGAAGACATACAACATCAAACATTGTCTCCTGTAGCTGGTATAGTTCAGATGATTACAGTGTTTAAATTGGATTATATGCATTTATGTTGTCTTGGAGTTACAAGAAAACTCATGAACATGTGGATGAAGGCCAAAGTACCTGCAGCTCGGCTGTCCAGGCAGACTGTCGGGGAACTTTCAGTAAAGTTGAAAGAACTGGGAACTTACACACCAATCCAGTTTAACCGCAGGCCAAGGGAGTAATCAGAGTAATCAGAAACTGATAGATGGAAAACAACAGAGCTTCAATACTTTATGTTGTGTGCAGGACCTGTGCTTAGGAACAGCATACCAGTAGAGTTCTATGATAACCTTGTTTTCTGTTGCATCTGCTGTTATTTAAATCTAAATCCTCCAGCTGTCACCTTGACCCTCTGTTATGACCCTCTGAGGCTGAAACATCATTAACGTGCATGATCCACAAGCTTCAACTAGGATGTATAAATGTGTGCAGTGATGTGTGTGAAGCCTTTGAGGACTCACGGTGTTATTAGCTGTTAATGAAACACAGCTTCAGACGTTCAGTTATATGAAGCTGTGAAGGGCTGTCAGCAGGTAATGGCTCAGGTCACAGCCCACCTGTGTGATGTCACTGAACACCTGTGTACCAGTGTGAGCGCTGCTTCAGCCTCTGCAGTCGTGATGTGTTTATAGGACATCAGACAATCCTGCGTCCACAGAAGTCAAACAGTGTTTAGTCTTGGTCACAGGTCCTCTGATGTTCACACAGAGTCACACGCTCAGTCTGAGGAAACTTTGTGTTAACATGTTTCTGTTCTTATAAAAACAGCTGATGATTTTACAGAAACATGATGCAAACATGAGAATGAACAAATGATTTTTATTAACAGACACTGTTTATTTTTCACTTTGCATGACGTCATCAACACTGTGACACCAGGGGGCGCTCATCACCAGCTGAAGAAGTGTGCAGTGATAATGGGGGGAGACGCAGTATTGTGTGTACTACAGTTGTACTGTGGGTACTGCAGTAATGACACCTGGTCACGTCAATCAGAGGTCACTAAAATCAATACTGAATCAGTAGGGGTGGGGATGGTGGAGGTGACAGAGGGGGAGGAGTCTGTCCTGTGGCCCTTTTAAACCACACCTGGCCTTCCTCAGGACGTCACAGTGGAGTGGACACTCACTGAACCCAAACACATGAAGGTCCATGTGTATGAGAGTGGAAACAATCAGCCAGATAAACAGGACCAGGGTTACAGAGGTCGCACAGAGACCACTTCAGTCTGACCCTGAAAGACCTCCACCTCACTGACAGTGGAGTCTACACCTGCACCGTCAGCAGTAAGGATGGATATGTCCTGCTGCAGAAAGTGGTGACTCTCAATGTTAAAGGTCAGTAAACACATCACAGGTCTCAGTGAATGCTGCATCAACAGCAGCTCCACCCTCCTCCTCCTCTACAGGAGAAACTTTCTGTTTTTCCATATAATCTATGATGATTGTTCCCACGGCGACACACACAGCATCATGAACTGAACAACATGATCCCTGATCTGATGTTATAATCCTGTATTTACATGTGTGTCAGTTTTGGCCGGCGGTCATATGTCCCTTCCAATAATATGATGCGAGACTGGAATAAAATGTATCCATGGACTGGAAAACTTTATTAAAGAAGACACATGTTAACACAGCACAACACCAACTAAAAGCAAAATGGCTTCACTTATACTCTAAAAACTAAACTAATAAAAATACAGAGGAGGTAATGGACGCCTCCTCTGCAGCAACCTTGGTGGGAGCCATGGCAGACATGCTTCCACGTCTCAGCAGGAGGGCACCAAACTCTGAGGTCAAAGGTGAGCTGAGGTATGTTTACAGGGTCACAGAGGTGTCTGTGTTTACATGTCCTCACTGAGAACATGTTTGTTTCTTTCCTGATCTTTTCCTGTCTTCTGTTATTAGACCTGAGATGTGACTGCTCTGTGCTGTTGTTGTTGACTCCAGTAAACTCTACAAGACATGCTGTGTAAGTAAACAATCAACAACAGTTTGGTTTGCATTTATTCAAAGCTCATATCCCACAGACTTAGTTTAGAGGGTCCACACTGTCTGCACTGTATATAGTGAAGTCTGCAAGTTTTTGAACAGTGAAATTTGTTTTGTGGCCAAATTATTCTGCAGATCATCAGAATGAAAAGTTATTGTTTGCAGAGCCCTTTTTAAAATGATGCTTTTAGGATATTATCGTGTGTGGGGTGGTGGTCAGGGCTATCCAGACTGACCAGGGGCAAACTGAATGTAAGAAAAAATATGTGTATTAATAAAGAAAGTAAGTTCTAAAGAATCTGATTGTTTGCTTGCAGGACACCAGCAGAGATGAGTCCTCCGTCACAGAAGTATTTATATGTCTTCTATTTCTATTGTATATATTAATCAGCATCTGTGGGTGGACAGCAAAAAATTTCATTGCACAGAGAAATGCCTTTTGTCTTGTGACACATGACAATAAACACTTTGAATCTTGAATCTTTGAATCTTGAAGGTGTGGTCAGTGAAGATGGTCACCTGCAGGTCAAAGGTCATTGCATCTCCAGCCCACATCCACTGCCACTGTACTGAAGGGAAGTTAAAGACTTTCTGCTGCACTTACATTTGGATCAGCTCGATCCATGACAGTCATTCAGGCAGTGATGCCTGGACTGGAAACAAGCATCCTTAAAATATTACAACATTCCAGCTCCTGTGTTTGAATGTAAAACAAATGTGTTGTTTGATCTGGAGACTGAACAATAAATACATTTATATTGATTATATCAGTGATGTAAGTACAAAACAAAGCTGTGGAAAGTCTAAACTTAGTTTCAGAATAATTAAATCTGCGACTTTGTTTCATTGTAAGATAATAACAATGATGGAAACATAATTGTTTGTTGTTCAGCAGAACAGTGTCCAGGATGTTGTGTCCAGCTGTGTACTTGCAATGAACAAGTTGTCCTAACAGAGTCACCTTCAGTCAGCTTTACTTAGTTTGTTTAAGTTGTGGGAACTAATGAGGTTTTACAGTGTATGAGGTCACAGGGACTGAATGGGGAGGATTGGCAGCAGACTGCCACGTTCATATTGGGAGAAGAGAGACAGAATAATCTTTTCTTATTGTCACAGTATATAAGCTGTACGACTGTTTCAGGCTGATCCTTGGTGTGAGGCAGACTGTTGTCACACTGGGATCCAGAGCTGGAAACTTGTCATTTCACCTGCTGAAGGAAATCTTTTTAAATCTTTTTCTCCTGAATTCCTTCTGAAAACATTTGAACACAACAAATTGGTGACCCGAAGTGATTTTTCAGTTTGAAAGGAGAAAAGGAGGATTGGAGAGGCTCCTGACAGAGTTGCTGCACCCTCACAGAAGGCCTTCAAAATAAAGGTACGCAGAGCCTGTTATATCAAAAGCTGCAAAATTGGGCAGAAACCAAATTAAAATGTGAGCAGTGAGTGGTTACAGTTCTCTCAGTCAAAATGATCGAGTGTTTATATGATAAGATTCATTTTTGAATTCCAATTTAAAAAACTGCATTTCAAAATCCATTTCCCTTTCCTGTTCGCACAGGGATTAACTTTTAGATTAGCTGCTGGATTAACAACTTCATTTTAAAAATCCTGCGGCTATTCAAATTAGCCACACCGTGGGATGTAAGGAGCTCTCTGATTGGTTGGACAGACACAGGCTGTCTGCCAGCCTGGATTTTTCTAGCTCATAGCTTCTCCCTGCTAAGAAGCGTGTGTGCTTGTACAAAGGCCGTTCAGCGTCGGGATTTACACTCGGCTCAACACGGATATGTGAAGAATGAAGGGACCCTGCAGCGAAACGGAGAGCCAACCTCTGACTGAGTGCCTGTTTACTCAGTCTGACCACCTGTTGAAGGTAACGTGCTAACATGGCTAATGTTAGCATCACCGCACGTAGCCCCGTTATGTTAAGGTCATCTTAGCTTATGAAAGTTTTACGTCGCAGCTGTACAAGCTAGCTACGTGTTTTGTAAGCTGCTGTGCTCTTCACAAATAAAGCTGGAAGCAGCTCAGACTGTTAGAACCAGCACTGAGGCCTGTTACATTTATACGGTGTTAGAGCAATGGCTGCATTGATTGAGCCGTAACACCATCAATGGCTGCAGTATGGAACAGATGTGGGTGTGTCCTCATCTCCCAGAGGAGTCCAAATCGTCATCAAACAGCCCTACAAACACAAAAACATGTGAAAATGTAAACAACCAGACTATCAGCAGTGATTTAACTACTTTAAGACCTCTGTGAAAATCATTTACAGTATATATCACAGAATTTAAGGCCTTTATAATCAAAGAGCAGACAGAGAAAAGTACTAAACTAAATCAATTTCAGCTTTTGTTTCTCATGATGTATATTGTATTAATAATTAAATTTCATTATCTGTGTCTTTACCACACATTTGCCACACAGGTGTAGATGCTGTAGGTTCAGTGAATGCTTACATTGTGTCTGTGTTTCCACAGGCCCCGCTAGTTCAGAGACTTATTCCACATGAAGAACGAAAACAAGACAGAACATCTTCAACCGGTCTTTAACTCGCTAACGAGGGAAGTTTTGGTCAGAACCAGGCGGTGGAGCATAATGCTCCTCACCTGTCTCCAGCCCAAATCCTTCAAAGAGCAGCTGTCCTCGCAGCTATTTATTCCCATGATAGTTACAGTTTACACAACACAAGCACCTCCCAACGTAAAACCCCCCTTGGTTACAAAGACAAGGCACTATGTGTGTGTATGTGTGTGCACGTGTATGCATGTGCAAGAACTTGTGTGTGTGTGTGTGTGTGTGTGTGTGTGTGTCTGCAGCTGTTGTGTTGTTGCTGGATCGTTGCCTCAGGGGGAAAGTTGTGTGTGTGTTGAACATGCAGACTAACAGAGACTGCAGCTGTCAGCAGCCACACACACTTTATATTCTTCAAATCAAATCAGAGTGAAACATGTTCACTGACAGCTCAGCTTCAGCATCTTATTCATGCTGTGACTGCAGCCGTTCAACTCTGTTTCTCTTTAACCCAAATCATCACAACATGGAAATATAATCATCAAAATGATGTGACTGGAAGGATGCAGCAGTCTGTGCTCCACCTTTGTCCTCCACACCTGCAGGTGGAGAACATGGATGCATGAATCTCTACAGAGTTCTTTGAATATTATCCGTCTTATCAGTTTTCAGTGAACAAAAATCCTCACAGAGCCAAAATAAGCAGTTTGTATCCAACATAACTCAGCTGGACTCTGATGCTCCATATAACAGCCACACATGAGTCTGGATTCACTCAAAGCATTGAACAAACTTTATTGTAAATGAAGCTTTTGGACATTTATTCTCTGATATTTGCTCTTCAGCTCGAGTCTCCATCAGTGGGAACATTTCCTGATTCAACTTTTCTTCTGTTCAAATCAAACTCCATGAGAATCAAAGTGTGAATCAGAGTCCTGATGATCAGATTCTATAGAAACATGGAGACTGTAGAGGATTTACACTCAATATGTTCATTTGTTTCTGTAACCCGCTCCTGGGTAAGTACACCTCACTCTAGGTTCGGGGAGGAGCTGGACATGAGTGCGAATAATCATAATACACGGAAATTTCAGTTAACTGTGACTTTAGTTTCAACAGTAACAGTTTCACAGCAAAACAACAACTAGGGCCCTTAAAATAAAAATAGAAATAAAATGCATTGTCCTTAATCATTGAAATCATCCCTTTGAAAGTATTTGTTAGGTTGCAACCTCATAGTTCAGTTTGTTCCTCGGAGTTTATAGAGTAGAGGGTCAGTCAAGTCAAAACACAGATCGAATGAGGGAATGACCTGTAATGATCTGTCAGTCAGCAAAAAAAGGTCCAGTGAAGTTTCACACTTAGTGTTTTTATAGTCTAGAGTGCACTCTTTTTGTCTGTTCACTGTTCCCAGTTGGGGTGACTGGTGTAATCCTACCAGAAATCAGATAAACCATTGGCCGTCTGACTGGTTGTGCAGATCTGGGTCCTGGAAATCACACTGGATGGCTCGCCATCAATTGGAATCACTGGTCTTTTCTCGTGGAGCTCAAAGCTCACTAAAAGACCTGACCTGTATTTAAAAACAGGTTTATAGTCTCTTATCTATCACTTATTTCAGCATTCAAATTAATCATAAATTCAACAACAATAACTGCAATTTGCAATTACTTACATCCTGGAAAAGTGTAGTACTCTTCAGTTAACAGATTAAATTGTAACTCATGTTAGAACTTCTGTCAACCAACATAGTTGCAATAGACACACACGTAACACATTTATTAGACAAATGAAATACAAATGTTAAAGCTTAAATTTCTTCAGAACATACGTTACACTAAATTCGGCACAAAAGCTATCAAATTGCATTTGTTCCCTCATAACACAAACGCTCATCATTGACATGACACATACAGTAGACAAATATGCATCAACTACTATGATTAGCATCATCGTTACGATCATTAAACACAGAAGGTAAATCAGTTAGCTTACCGAGACACGTGGAACACTATTAACTTTTTAACAACTTTTATGAAGCTTTGCTTCCTTAACCGAGACAGTTTCTGCTGCTAATCAAGATAGCGTCAGATTTTTTTTTTTCCTCGGATGGTAACACTAACACTACGCCACGTAAACACACAACTTCCTGTTAGCCTTGAAATAAAAGCTCCTCCTAGGCCCAGCAGCAGGAAGCGTGAAAATAAAACATTTTTCACATTATCACTTCTTGTGACAATAAAATAAAACAAATAAAAGAATGTTTCTGAAACTAAACAAATACCTTATAAAGCTTATCTTATTTTTAACCGTTTCTCCAGCTGGGTTATATTTCCTTCATTAAAAATCAATCAGTTCATCAAATAAAATCAGTCGTTGATCGACTCAGTTTGATTGACAGGACAGATGATCAGAGGTGCAGAGTTTTTACCACCATCATTGATACAGGGACTGAAGAATGGGTGGAGTTTGTGAGTGAAGGAGCAGCCAGTAAAGGAGTAGATCAGAACTGCAGCACCTACATCATAAAAGGAGACCAGACCCTCCTCATGATCCACAAACACCCCCACCTTCTCAGGACCAGGATGAAGACAGAGACGGACTGAAGGGTCAGCAAGAGCTTTGTACTCATTTCCATTTCTCAGCCCTACAGTCCAGAAACCATCCTGAGGTCTCAGTCTGATTTGTCCCTTCCTGTTGATCGACTCTGTGGCCACTCCTAAAGTCCAGTCAGTCTTTCCTTTAACCTGAACCTCAAAGTAAAATCTGCCTGAAGAGAAACTCTGCTCTCCTAAAACATTAGCACACAGAGAAAATCTCTCTGGGTTGTCTGGAAGATTCTTCCTCACATCACTATGATACACTTGTTTTCCATCATCAGAGGGGATGAGATCAGGATGAGCTGTATGAGGTGATCCAGTAATGCTGCACTAATGAATTAGACGAACTATTCACTTTAGCTAAAGTTATTAAGTTCGCTAAAGAGTTGGGATGCTGTGTAAGACATAAATAAAGCTAAAATACAAAGGTTTGGACAGCGTTTTGCATGTTTCCCTACTGTAGGGGTCTCTGCAAGCATACAGGGCTCTGACAGGGTACAAGATGACAACTTTGGAATTCTACTAGAAACAGTCGATCATATTTGTTTGTCAAAGCTGAATTTAGGGCAAACTACGCTAAATTAGCGTTTTTAGCTAACAGCTACAATAAGCATAAAGGTTACTGTACGGCTATCAATTGTTAACATGACGCTTGTTCTTATACATGTAATACATTTATTACCAACCTGAGAGTTTATCCGCTGGTCATTCGACATGACGAATGACTTCTGAAGTCTTAATTCAGCTCAAGACGCTGTAGATTCCTTCAGTAACGCTATCAGTCTGTAGTTCTATTAATCTGCGCTTGAACCGAACCGGATGTAAGTCCCAAAAACTGAATTTTGGAACTGAAATTGAATTGTAGAACTGAAACTGAATGGTGAGAAGTGAATCTGAAATTATTCGAGAGCTGAATTTTTAAAGGATAAAATACAGTTTCAAAGCAAATCAATTCATTTTCAAACCATAAATTCAATTTCAAATTAGACTAATTCAAATTCAGTTTTAAAAAGCTTTCATTCAAGTTACAATTCAGATTCAATCTGAGTAATTCAAATTCAAATTTAACTTATTCAAATTCAGTTTCTGATGGCACAGATTTCTGCCCATATAGAGATTCCTGAATTTACCAGGTGCACATAAAGGCAGCACGTACTAGCGTTTCTTTGTTGCTGATTTTTGTTCCACAAACCAAAAGAAAAAAAGAATCAACCTTTAATATATTTTCATGTGTGTTTCAAGCACTATGACATATCACACACACACACACACACACACACACACACACACACACACTGAGTGTGTCACTGATAAAGCTGTGACACAGCAGCTCACTCAGTCCAGGTAACAGACTCACCTGTTAGCAGCAGCTCTCCCCTCAGAGAGCTGCTGCTTTATTTTAGTTAGTAGGAAAATGATCTGTTAATATTACGGAATACAGCAGACTGTCAGGGCCGTTCAAGGACACAAAGTCACACACAGGTTTAAACTGTTGAACTCAAGAATATCCACAAAGTTTGATGCACATTTATCTTTAACAGGAGCAAATGGCCTGATCAGATAATATATTAAATCATAAAAGCTCATTTATATAAATCTCTCCTTGAACCAGTGAAACAGTCACACACTAATTATTTAATTATTTAATTAATTAATTAAATCCTGCTCCTCACATACAAGGTCTTAAATAATCAGGCCCCATCTTATCTTAATGACCTTGTAGTACCATATCACCCTATTAGAGCACTTCGCTCTCGCTCTGCAGGCCTACTTGTTGTTCCTAGAGTATTTAAAAGTAGAATGGGAGGGAGAGCCTTCAGTTTTCAGGCCCCTCTTCTGTGGAACCAGCTTCCAGTTTGGATTCGGGAGACAGACACTATCTCTACTTTCAAGATTAGGCTTCAAACTTTCCTTTTTGCTAAAGCATATAGTTAGGGCTGGACCAGGTGACCCTGAATCCTCCCTTAGTTATACTGCAATAGACAGAGGCTGCCGGGGATTCCCATGATGCATGTCTTTATCCTGTTTTCCTTCTCTCACCCCAACCGGTCGCAGCAGATGGCCCCGCCCCTCCCTTTTTTATGCTGCTGTAACACAAACATTTCCCCTGTGTTATCAATAAAGCATCTGTCTCTGATAACCTTTCAAATTAAGGAGATCAAGTATAAAAATATGACCTACCCACCTGTCAGGTACCTGCCACACGTTAATCAGCCATGATGGTTCTGTTTAAACAGGTGTAGGTGCTGACTGGGTAACGTGTCACACACTGAGCCAGCACACAGGAACAAAGGAGGCTGTGATGGTGATTTTAAGTTCATCTGTCTTTATAATTCTGTGATGCAGACACGATCTCACTCAGGTCCCTGAGATCTGATCATGTGTTCATGAGTCAGTCACAGCTCCACCTGTCACTGCACCACCACCTCCATCACTGATGTCTGTGCTCACACTCTGCTGTCACCTACTGTCTGTGTGTGGGTGTTACAACCAGCTGTCCTCACAGCCTCACAGCTGTCCTCACAGCTGGCTGTAACACCCACCTGTTGTAACAACACACCCACCTGTTGCACAGCGTGTGCAACAGGTGGGTGTGTTGGTGGGTGGATGTTATACCTTCAGCCTCATCGTGGTGTTATTTCTGTACATCAGCTAATTCTGGTCATTTTTAAAAGGCTTCAACAAACTGTTTCCAGCTTTGTTACATCTGAAACAGACTGAAGCAGGTCAGTCCACTCTGACCTCAGTCAGCTGACGTCTGCAGAATGAAGAAGCTGGTGTTTAAATGAGGTTTTCCCTGAATATGTCCTGATTGCATTGATGTGACTCACCTCTCATCACCTCTCTGCAGCTGACCAAGGCCTGAAGTTCAAGCTGTTTTACAGTTTTCACATTCATACTGATCATAAACAGGCGTGTTCATCACAGCAGTTGGTAAACAGCAGAATAATCTCTGTGATTCTGGATTAACATCAGGGATTATTTGTCTTTGGTCACTTTGTTTATCAGGCCTCTCGACATTAATATGCTCATTACCTACACCTTCATTCTCGCTGCACTGGTACCATCCAATGGAGGCTGTGCTCTTTATTCACCCGTTGCCATGGTGACCCCTAGGCGAGTCTCCATGTGTGTCACAGTATCAGACCCTCACTGTGAAACTCTTTATAATACGCCTCACAGCTGATCCCCTGTAATTAACAGGATTATGTGATATTTACCTGCAGACACTTACAGGTAGCACAGCTGTAGAGTCAGTCAGGTGTTACAGGTAACAGAGAAATACTGATATTGTCAATAGTGTGTGTTTCTATGGTAACTGTAGAACAGAGTAAACGTCTCCGTGTTACATGTCAGTATGCTGTAATTAAACAGGGTCTCCTTTCCTGCAACATACTTCCTGTTTGATCAGGAAATATTCAGTATTATTATAATATATTATATATCATATTCAATACTCTATAATATAATATCCAAATTTGAGTGAGTTATGTTTGTCAATATTGTGTTAGTATCACATTAATGTCGGTCCACCATCAGCATTAATATGATTCAGTAAAACTGATTTGGCTGCAGTTTTTAATAAATCTGGTTTTCAGCCCTGAAAAATGATAAAGATGGAAAATCATTTTAGAAAGTGACCATCAGGCCCACCTCTGTGACCTGAAGCTGTAAACATTCATGTTGGAGGTCACACTGTTATTGCAGTATCAGTTATTTATGTATTTTAATATTATTGCAGTATTAGTGATTTAATATCTGAGTCTCTGTGCTTCAATAATGAGCATCAGCAACAAAAATACAGGATCACTGGACTCATTTTTTTCTGTTGGCTGTGAAGAATTTTGGAAAAACTTTATTGTTCTGCAAACATTACCATCTGACCCTGAAACACCAGCAGTGCACCTGTCAGATTTGTATTGTTGATTGTCATTTATGCTTAGAAATATTTAACCATATATGCTTAGAGGTGTATAATCGATTGTGCAGTGATAGGATGTGTGATCCTTAATAGTCTGCAAAGGCTTTGTGTGCATTCCAGAGTGTTCTGGCATTCACACCCACATCCTGGGAGCATGGGAGAGGTCGTACCTTCTCTTATTGTTTTGTGGTGGGATAAACGTATCTATATCTGTTTTACTCTAAGTGCCTTTTATTTAGATGAACTGCTGGACTTCCAGGCCAGCAGGTTTAGGGAAGTTGCTTATGGGGTCACACTTTGACCCCACGCACACGCACACACACACACACACACACACACACACACACACACACACAGACAAGGTATTCTTTGTTCACATGTATACCTATGTAAGACGTTATATGTTAATGACCCTATGCATATTCATGTAATCACAATAAAAGGAGTGCTATGGGGAACCTGGCTGAGAGTCTGACGGAGGTCAAGTGGGTGGAACGACACTTGGCTTCAGGTAGGTTTCCCTCATGCATGAGTAGCAGTGGCGTAGTAGTGGAGAGAACTGAATCACAGATTTCGGGGAATCACAGTCCAGGAGCTCCAGACTGAGTCACTGACTGCATGTGATTTTCATTAGCATTAAAAATAATCCTCATATTTTAAATGATCTTAGTTTGTCCCATGACCTTTGACCCTCTGCCTGTGTAAACCATGTGTTTCTCCAACAAACAGGGAGCTGAGTGCACGCAGGCTAACATGCTGATCCCAACACACGTTTTTCCATAAATCTGAAGCTTCAAATCAAAGAAAAACAGTGTGTAGTTGGAGCTGAACATGTCACACAGTGGAAAATTGTGTTTTCATATTTTGTTTTGAATTAGACTGTGTATTGCTACATAGTGATTTTATTTGCATGTTTTATTGTTATAGTGCTATTGCATGATTGTTTATTGATGTTCTTATTGCATGATTTTATCCCCATACTTATACTGTGTTTTGTGTCGCTGTATAGCAGGGGTCCCCAATCCCAGTCCACGAGGGCCGGTGTCCCTGCAGGTTTTAGATGTTTCCTTGATCCATCACAGCTGATTTAAATGGATAAATTACCTTCTCAACATGTATTGAAGTTCTCCAGAGGCCTGGTAAGGAATTAATAATGTGATTCAGGTGTGTTGACCCCGGGTGAGATCTAAAACCTGCAGGGACACCGGCCCTCGTGGACTGGGATTGGGGACCCCTGCTGTATAGTATTCTTTTTTATTCCACTGTGGATTGGACAGATAATTGCGTGCACCTGTGAGGTGGGGGCGTGCCCCGAGGTGACCTATTGGCCGCCAAACGGACTTAAGGGAGATGGTGAGCGCAAAGAGAGGGAGAGAGACACATGAACAGCGAAGAACAGGAAACCGAACGTGGGGTGCAGACGAGCACATGTATAGAAGGACTGGCCTGCCTGTGAGGCGTCGCGAGACTTCCGGCGATCCAGTTCCGACGGACAGAATAGTAACAGCGGGAGGCGATGTGTGAAATTCACAGAAGGCAGAGGGGACGCCTCTGCCTGTATCAGGGCCGGGTTATGAGGGAAGCCGTGTGTGGGCGCGGAGAGCGGCTGGACTGCACACGTCACGCCGCCAGGTGGGGATAGAGCCTCCTCCTGGCCTTCTGCTGGCGAGATTTCCCCATCCCGAAGAGGAGCTCCCCTTCTCGTCTTTCAGCTAAGGAACATTTGCCCGAGTGTGTGTGTTGGACACTGGGAATAGAGGACTCTGGGGGGGGGGACGTTTTATCCTATAAAAAGGACATCCATTTAGCTTTGATTTTTTTAATTGTATTTTAATCTCTGCCGGCAGGACTTTTAGCGGGTTGTGAACATTTATTTTTTTTTATTGTATAGTGGGGATTTTAACTCTACTTGTGATTCTGGCTGTTCTTCTTTTAAAAAATAAATGGTGTGTTTAAAGCCGGCCCAGTGTCCGTACTCCGAGCGCTGATTCACTCTCTCCCCCTTTGCTTGTATGTATATAGACGTGGTGGCGAAGATTTAGGTCACCAGTTTAGCGGCTACAAACACACTGATGTGTAAATGTGTTTAGAAGCTTCAGAGCTTCAATGTTCAGTCGTGATGAACTCTGATGGATTTAGATGATCAGCATCTGCAGTTTTGCTCGTTTGATGATTATCTGATATTTATAGTATTTTAAAGCTGTATCTGTAAATTCAAACAGTCTTTGAATCCACTTAATAAGGAGATGATGATGATGATGATGATGATGATGATGTTGTGTTCTGCTGTCAGTGCTGACATCAGCTAAATCATAAAACTGTGGACTCCTTCATGATCATCTGATTGACCCATGATCCTCACGTTCTCCTCCTGCAGGAGTTAACTTGGATTAACTCCTCACTGAGGTTGTGTGAGGCAGGAGTCCAGCATGCATCAGCACTGCCAAAATGATCATCATGATTATTGTGTGATTTTAGAGACTGAAATGTTTTTATTGCACTCTAATTATTATTTTATTCAGTCTGATGATAATTTGTAAAAACTCTCAGTGTGACTACACACAGAGATATTTGAACAGTTCAGAGAACACAGAGTCTCTCAGACCTCAGACTGGACTTTGGCTCAGGACCAGGACTTGTTCCCTCAGCAGGGCTGTGGCAGCTCAGCACACCAGCAGGTCGGACCCACATGTGATGGAGCTCAGATCTGTAAATGTCTTACAATAAAGAGCTCAGAGGGAAAAGACAGACAGGGATGCTGATTCTTCCACTGACACAGGACAGATCTGATAATGATGACACAAAAGTTCACAAAACAAAGAGTTTTATTCATTTTATCCGATCAAACATTTAGAAAACATTGAAAAAAAATTTCATTGAGAAACAAATAGAAAAAGATTACACATACACATACACACACACACACACACACACACACACACACACACACACACACACACACACACACACACACACACACACACACACACACACACACACACACACACACACACACACACACACACACACACACACACACACACACACACACACACACACACACACACACACACACACACACACACACACACACACAGTTTCTCTTACAGGAAGCAGGTTTGAGTGAAACAGAGTTTGTTAATCCTCAGATGAAGGAAACTCCAGCCTTTTGGTCCCAGTAAGAAGGATAACCTGAACAGGGTCAGTTACCATGGCAACAGATGACACACATCCAGAAAGCCATAACTCCTGATCTTTAGTACAAACATGTAAAGAGTGTGAAGGAGAGCATGTAGGAGGAAAATGGAATGAACAAATATGGTCTGTGGACGATCAGCAGCAGCGCAAACTGGGACCAGCAGAGGGCGCTGTCGGCTCATCTCAGTGCTTCTGTGCTTTGACCTCACCTGCTGCACCTGCTGCACCTGCTGCTGCCTAAGTGTGTCTGTGTGGACATCAGAGGGGACAGACAGTAGTTGTGTGTGTCGCTCTCAGTGCATGTTAATGCTGCTGAGCTCACAGTGAGCGTCGACTCAGGCTCACATCCACGCTCTGTCACACAGACTCAGCTCTCTGAGGAGGTCACAGACCCTCATTCACACCTGTGTCCTCAGCTCTCACTACTGCTTCTGTCTGTGACTCAGGGGTACAGCGGGTCCCCACCAATCAGAGACTGTGGATTGGCAGTCAGAGGACCTCTGTGCTAAACAGTCTGCAGCCTCCATCAGTGTGAGAGTGTGTTAGAGTGCAGCACAGCGTCTGGTTGCAAGTCTGAAATCTGCATAGGTGACAACAGGAAACTCAGAGTTACTGAACCTGCTTCCTGAGCAGATGTTACTGTGTGCACAGGTGAGAGCTAACAGCTGTATTTAAAACAGACTAAAGCACAGACAGCATGAAGAAGAGGAGCAGAGGGAAGGATGAAGGTCCATCAGGCCCAGGGTGTCCTCAGCCTCCTGTTCAGAGACAAACATGATGTCAGCTCCTCACAGTCAGCCCATCTGATCTTAATGACCTTATAGTACAATAAGTAAAATGTGTTCACAGTAGATCACACACTCACAGATAAAAATCACAAACTGCTTCACAATAAAACCAGAAGTTTAAATAAAATAATAATATGAAACGATTAATTAATTAACAGCTTGTCTGTACAGAAATGCCTTCAGCTGCTTTTTAAAGACACTCAGTGGATTCAGCGTAAACACAGTGGAGGAGACGACCTTGGTGCCGCTGCCTGAAAAGCACAATCCACTCATGTTTTGAACCCAGTACATGGGACCAACAGTAACCTCTGACCTGAAGGCCTAAGTGCTCAGGATGAAGCGTGAGGTTTAAACAGGTCAGAGATGTACTGGGGAGCTTCACCCTGAAGAGATCTAAAATTTACTGGCAACCAATGAAGAGAAGCCAAAACTGGAGTAATGTTTGAGCAGAATGCATCAGCGTTCTGTACAATCTGAAGGCAATCCAAGGCTGACTGGTGGGAACAAGTAAAAAGACCGTTACAGTAATCCAAGGGAAGGGGCACATCCTCCACACTCCTCTTTGGTTCACGCCACACTGCCAGAAACACACACAAAACTCCAAACTCACACTCAGGGATTCAGGGCAGAATCAGGGACACGTCCAAGGAAATCTGCATACAAAGAAACAGGCGATTAGAATCAGTAACAACAAAGGCCAAGAGAATACGAGAGTAGAAAAGAGCCGACTGACACAAGTAGTAACGATCCAACAAACAGAAACACTGAGCCGATGCTCTAAGTAGTGTCTGGAGGAGTCAGGTTAATGAGCAGCAGGTAGGTTATCAAACATGGGTGTGTCAGCGTAGAGAATGGACCTCAGTCGTTGTTAGGCAAACAAAGAAAAGAAGTCAGTGTTCATCAGTCTGCTCCTGAATCTCTCCTGCTACAGCAGCAGCAAACCTCTCTGCGTTGATGATTGTTGGGTTTTCCTCTGTATGTATTATTCTAGGCCAGGGGTAGGCAACTCCAGGCCTCGAGTGCCGGTGTCCTGCAGGTTTTAGATGTGTCCTTGATCAAACACAGCTGATTCAAATTGCTAAATTACCTCCTCAACATGTCTTGAAGTTCTCCAGGGGGCTGGTAATGAACTAATCATTTGATTCAGGTGTGTTGACCCAGGGTGAGATCTAAAACCTGCAGGACACCGGCACTCGAGGCCTGACGTTGCCTACCCCTGTTCTAGGCTCTACCTTACAGCATGAAGCACCTTGAGGTGATTGTTGTGTTTTGGCGCTGTATAAATAAAATTGAATTGAATTGAAAACTTTACATCTGTGTGTAAATGTTACCTGCTCTCAGTGATGAATACACAACACCTGGATCAGCTGACTGCTCTGTAACACACACAGAAAAGCAACATAAGAGTGTGAAGCATCATACGTGTCCTGCAGTCATGTGTAGGTTCAAACTGCCAGAGGCAGCTCACATACATGAAGCTCCAACTTCTCACTCACTGCATATAAATTCAAAGAGTCCTTTCATCTCCTCCACCTGCTCTGAGCAGCCACCTGTCCCACACGTCTGTGAAGTTTCCTCCAGTAAATGATCAGAAACAGATCAACCCTCCTTTCTGTTCTTCCACATCAGTTACTTAGGAAGTGATTGACTCAGAGCTCTGTGGTCTTACCCCACAGCAACCCTGACACCAGAGCAGAAATCACCTTCCACTTCAGCCTCTCAGACTCTGGAACCCCTCCCACCCCAGATGTGAACTGTTTGTGACACCACCCTGACACGAGCTCCATCAGAACAGTTTCTTTCTCCCAGTCGTTGTAATCCTTTAGTCTCTCATCGGTGCTCATTCTGTGATATTAAACCTGTTAAACTGAGACTCGTCTCTTGCCAACAGTCCACTTTCTCATACCGACCCCCCTTCAGGTCTTGACTCAGCTGCTGGACTCCCATCCAGATGTTTGTGTTCTATGTACAGTGTCTTGAAAAAGTATTTATACCCCTTCATCCTGTAAAGTGTGGTGTGAATCTGTATTCAGCCCCCATTAATCTGACTACATTTTATATTTCCTACCTTCTTCCTTAATCTGCTGTTTTTCTCTCCGGTGTGCTGCACATTTATTGTTATGAAAAAAAACTGATCTAATAAAATTAACAAAATTCATTTTATTCGTTTGTACCTGCAGTGAGAATCCTCACGTCAGAGTAGACAACATCTGTATCAGCTTGATGTGTATCTGGAAAATACAAACACACTCAGGTCATGTTACAACTACAAACAGAGGAAACACAAACAGATGATGTTTAAAATCTGTAATCAGCTGCAGTCAGCACAGAACCTCAAACATACTGACTCATACTAAGTCACACTGACTGATACTGATTCACCTGTAATGAAGCAGACGTTTGGCAGTTTGTTGGTCTGGAGCATTCAGCTGTGTGTTAACACAATACCAACAATAAAGACAACAGTGATTTTAGAGATAACTTTGTTAACATTGTGGGAAGGTTTTTGAAGCCATTTCCAGACTAAGGTAACTGACCCCGAGGTCAAAGCAGACAGCCCTCAGAGGAAACAACAGAAACCCAAAACCTCAAGCCTCATCTCATCATTTCAGTCAGATGTTGCCAAACCTCAGTGTGATCACACTTCAGAAATAAGTCTGGTTGCTAAGCTAGCCTGCCTGTAGTCCACCTGTTTCACTCACTGAAACATCTGAAGCTTTATAAAACCAAAAGTACTCTTAAAGGAGCAGCTGAGATCAACCAAAATGGAAACACCTGGCCTCAGACTGTAGCAGCTGGGCTCCTTGTTGTGATGAAAAATAAAAGATCTCAGGTGAATGTGACAGAGGTCGTACCATTTGCTTCATTTTGCTTTTTGCAGTGGAAAAGAAGTTGAACTAGAACCAAGAGCAGAACCAGAAGAACCACAGGAACCAGGCCTGCTATGAGTACAGTGAGGAAGGAGGTGAGACCCTGAGGAGGTGATGAAGCAGTGTCAACAGAAGAGTTCACAGGAGGAGTGGAGTCTGAGCTCCTGTGCTGAGGAGGACCTGCAGGAGAGATGATGACAACGGTTCAGTCATTTTACCAGCAAGTCATGTCTGTAAACAGGAAGTGATGTCACTGTTCTGACCTCTGACCCTCAGAAAGCTCTGAGGAGACGATCCAAATGCGTCAGTAGCACAAGAGTAGAGACCTTCATCAGACTGTTTAACCCTTCTGATGACGAGCTCTGCTGCTGTTCCAGATCCAACAGGACGTCCATTAAAGGAGAAATAAGCAGCAGCTGTGTCACCGCTCCTCTCTCTGCAACGCAGTGTGACATCACTTCCTGTCATCACAGGAAGTGCAGGAATCTCTAGACTCGCACCTTTATCTGACAACAGAGACACAAACAGAGCAGAGTCAAGAGCTCCTCTCAGATGTGCTGCTTCCTGTCTGAATGAGCACCTCGCTGACTTCCTGTCACTGAGACGATCTGAGCAGGTCACACCTCAAAACATCCATCAGTCTGAACACATGCTGCCAAAATATTGGGACTGGGGTGGCTGTAGCTCAGGTGGTAGAGCAGGTCATCTACTGACCGGAAGGTTGGTAGTTCGATTCTTGGCTTCCCCTAGTCTGCATGCCAAATATCCTTGGGCAAGATACTAACCCTAAATTGCTCTCCGATGCATCCATCGGAGTATGAGTGTGTGTGTGAATGTTACTTAGAAAGCACCCAGAAAAAATGTGCTTGTGCGAATGGGTGTGAATGGGTGAATGCACAAGTTGTGTACAGCGCTTTGAGTGCTCAGAAGAGTAGAAAAGCGCTATATAAGAACCAGTCCATTTACCATTTACTATCTCACTGACAGACATGTAGCCAACATCTGGAAACATCTGCACAGAGACACTGGAACATCTCCCTGTCTGTACCTGAAACACTGATGGACACTTCATCGCTCTGCTGTCCAGATGAGTTCCCACAGAAGTAACTTCCATCAGAGGAGACGGAGCGATCCAGAACACAGGAGGAACCATGAACCCTCCCAAAGCCTGCAGCTGCTCCACAGTCCTCAGTGAGTCCTCCTCTGGTCCTCTTCACTGTCCATCCATCAGCTGTCTGTCCATCATCAACACAACTCAGATACACTGAAGAAGATCCTCTGAAGAACTGCTGAAGGTTTGGACTGACAGACAGAGACACTGGAGGACACACACACACACACACACACACACACAGAGTAAGTGTGTTTGTGTTCTTGTTGGAGTCTCACTGATTGTTTTCACTTCCATCAACTCACCTGCAGAAACAGTCGGTGCAGACAGCAGCAGCACACACACACCTGCAACAGGAGAACAGAGGTCAGTAAAGGTCAGAGGTCATTAGTTGCTAGGGACAAGTTACCCCTGGAAGGGTCATCAGAGGGAATTTAGTATTTGCATGAGACATTCTTCTTCCAAGCTCAGGAGTGTTGGATGTTATCTTATTGTGTAGTTTGTATTTTTTATATTAAGCTAGAAAGAGAATAATTTAGCTTTCAAACTGCAGCAGTTTGTCTCCTCATTAAAAAAAAAACCTTATGCTGATGAATTTTGCGGTGAACAGTGTCTGTGCTGATCTTGAGAGGACGTTTGGAGCTCCGCATTTTACGTGACTTTTACACACCAATTGTCTCCAGACTCGATGACTGTGTTCTGTGACCGTATATGGTCTTATACTTCCGGGATGAGCTGCTGTGGTTACTAAATGTTTCCACTGTGAAATTATTTCACTTAGAGCTGATTATGGAAAATTTATAATCTGTCTGTGGAGGTTCTCAGTCATCCACTTTATTGACATCCAGCAACACACTCAGACAGAAACTGTTTCACCCGAAAGACAAAACTCCAAAACACTTCTGCATCTAAAGGTCAAAGGTCACTCTTTGAGGATGCCAATGTTCACATTTTGGACAGAGAGGACAGATGGTTTGAAAGAGGCAACATTTAGAATAAAATAGAATAAAAAAGATTTTTCCAAACCAACGTGTTATGATCCTGTTACAGTTCTAGACTCACGTTCACTGAGCTCGTTAGAAAGATCCATTCTTTGACTAATGTTTCTAAAAGCAGTCTGCATGGCAGCTGCTGCATTTTATACACCTGTGGTCATGAGATTAAAAACACCAGATTTCACTGATTAATACTACTCAAACCCAGGCCAGCTGCTCTCAGCAATGCGATATATATCTACACCATCAACAGAGCTAATCCTGCCCAGGCTGTTATTAAGTACCAAAATTGGAGAAGGCATAGAGAGGGGATACACTAACATATGAAACTGGAAATGAGCACCGTGTGTTCTATTTATTTCAACAAAGTAACTTCTGATTACCAACTGTAACTGTAAAGGACTGCAGTTACCCATATTTTGTATTTTAAATACGTAACACCGGTACATGTATTCCATTACTCCCCAACACTGGGCAGATGATATCATGGATAAATGAGTAGATGAACGTTTGACTCACCGAGGAGCAGAGAGGCAGACGGGGTCTTCATGATGTCTGAATGGCGACTGAATGCTTTAAGTCTGAGCAGCGTAGACGTCTTCAGCTTCACCACTTCCCTGTTAACACTTTCACTGTCTGAGCAAACGCTCCACTGATGAGAAGCACGCCCACACAGTGTCCGGTAAGTTCCAACAACATTTTTACTTAATAAATGAAATCCTCATTTAAAACTGTATTGTGTATTTACTCAGGTTGTATTTGTCTAATACATACAATGTATGTATGCCGACCATACATACAATACACAAACATCACATTGGGGAGACAGGTCAGGCTAGGTAGCGAGGAAAAAAAACATCGAAATGTGTAACACAAAAGGATAATACAGGAATGCACAGATATCAACACACCATAGCACAATAAACACAGACAAGCAACATGGGAAAGAGTTCCAGTGTGTACATCTGATCTGGGACCGCTGCAATCTTTCGACTGCGCCTCCAACTGACCCGATGTCCACATCAGAGGGGAGGTAAGCGTTGGAGGTGGCGTTGGATCCGGGGTAGGGAGGGTGATGCGTCGGTGAGTGCTTATCAGTATCAGTATATGTATGTGTGTGTGTGTGTGTGTGTCCAGAGTTCAGCTGAGACAGTGTCCTTCGCCCTGCCAGGCTAAGTAAACAGTCTTCCAGCCAACCCAGGTGGCCTTGCATGGAATGGGAAGGAACAGACTAAACACAGTCGTTATCAGGGTGTTTTGTTCAGCTCCAGCCTTGCAGCTGGCGCCAAAGGGGTATCCGCATAAGTGATGTTATTTTTTTACTTTAGTGCGAACAGCTCATATGAATTTCAAAGCAGTTCTACAGTCCACTGGTCTCTCAATCTCCCGTTGGAGAGCCGCGAGTTTCGCCATACTTGCGTTCTGTGATGTTGTCACTTCTTGTGCTCAAGGAGCCAATGTCTGAGAACTCACGGCAGTGTGCCTCCCCGAGATGTCATCCAATTTTGCGCCCAGAGATGTTATTCCGGGCTAGCCCTTCCAAGATGTATCCAGTCTGCAGTCAGAGATCTTATTCTGAGTATTCACAGCAGCCGTAGCCTCTCCAAGATCTTATCCATGCTGACTCAATGAGCCCATTTTGAGAAACTCACGCCTCTCCCATCGTTCCAATCCCAGCGGGCAGCCTTGTGGGGGTTTGAACAGCCGGTTCCGCTTTCTTAATTCTTCGATAAGTCAGGGCCAAGCCAGCTCCGATCAGCCAGAACCCTGTTATCATGGTTCCGAATAGGTAGATATCTTCACCACTCAGGCTCACCCAAGCCCAAACTTCTCGTTGAGGTGTCAATTGCATTTAGGGACCAGTTGATCCAATCCATAATTCCTCTTTTAGGTTTTAGAGAACAGACTGTGAGAGAATGTTCCAGGGAAAATACAAAGAAAAACACGAGACTAGACAAGGACATAAGCAGGGAAGATAAGGGAGAGGAGAAAAAGTGCGTCCGCCTCCTCCGAGAGCCAAAGAAGGAGGAGGCGGCTCTTACTATGTGTTCATAGTAAGAGTGTGTTATTGTAATTCATTAACTGTAAAGTGACCAGCGGACGGGCTGGAGGAATAAAGCTTGTGTTCAGTAGTTCAACTTCACATGGACAGAAACTCCTCTGGTGCTGAGAGGTTCTGACCCTGATGGACTGCAGCCTCCTGCCTGAGGGGAGCAACTCAGGAGGTTTCTCTTTGAGGGAGTTTGGGGAGGTCAGCAGTAATATGTCCTACCTGTATCAGTGTCCTTGAAGCCCACGTGGAGGAAGAGCAGACTGCAGGTGATCAGCTTTCAGTCTGCAGGTGGTGAGGATGGAGGTGAGGATGGTTTCTCTGATGAAGGAGTAGTTGTATCATTGACCACAGGAAGTTCATTATTTGCTTTCGTGATGAGGGCTCTGATGATAGCGGTCACTCTGATCCTGGAGACGATACTTCAGAAAGACTTCAGTGTCTGATGGACTCTGTGTCTCTGTAGAGCCTGAAACATACTCGTCCCTCTGGTTCTTCTACTTCTCTGTACAGTTGCATTCATTCCAACACTTTCATCAATCTGCCTCCAGGATTTCTCACATCTGTGAGTCTTTATATTCTTTATAGTCTTTATATTGAAACTCTGATTATTACTCTTCATCTTTGAAGTTCTCTCACTGATCCATTTGAAAAATGAGTCGACTGTATGGAACAGACCGATCACAATATTCAAAGACTGCAACAACCCAACGAGGTTCACCTCAAGTTACAGTGCAGGAAACAGGTCATATCTCAGCAAGCTGTGTGGTTATAGCTGTGCTATAGAGAAGAAGCAGAGGTAGAACTCCCATGAACCTTTGCAGACCGAAGGAGAGCCTTTAGCTTTTATTATTTAACCTTTATTTCCACAGGTAGTCCTGCTGAGACTCAGTGTCTCATTTCTAAGATAGACCTGGTTCAGCTGAATGCTGGTGCTGTAGTTGGAGTGCAGCTATTTAGCATCTCTCATTGGCTCATGACCACAGGTGGAGGTGGAGACACAGACTGACAGATCGATAATGTTGCTTTCAAACTCTCTCTTTACTTCACTTTAATACAATAATTTTTTTTTTTTTAAACTCATTATCTGCTCTTTCCAAAAGTTTTCTACATTTTACACCTGAACACATGGTTTAGATGATCTTTCAATTCTAATCTTATGTCTCTCACTAGTCACTTCATATGATACCGCCAGAGCCCACATTTGACCTCTTTTATGGGCCCAGAACCATTTTTTAACCTTTATGAAATACTATTTCTCTGAAGCACCAGTGTCAGAAGTTTAATAGTTTTTCTTGAAGGTCACAAAGACAGGTGAAACTGTCCAAACTACAAACTAACGAAGAAGCTCCACACACAGATGCAGAGATGATCCTCTCTCATCAGGCCGTGTAATGATGTGTTTGCAGGATGTGATCGATGGTTCAGTTCAGCTTAACGTGGGCGTTTCATTAAAGACAAAGACAGTAGCAGATGATCTAAAGAGCAAACAGAGAAGAACAAAGACAGCAATGCAGAGCTGAACTGATCTGAACACAACTGTCATGAACTGTGTGACAACAGCTCAGCCCACCGAGGCGTGTACCTGCTTTCATAACGTGTGTTTAAATGTGCATGTTAATGATGCTTCAGCCTCAGCAGAAGAGACCGCAGAGACAGAGACTCAGATCTCTGACTGTGTAGTGGAAACATGAACCACAGCTGTGACGCCGTCAGACTGTCACGAACACTGACGGACTGAGAGATGTAGTTCAGAGCACTGCGGTCTGCTAACATTATCACAGCACACTGAGACAATCAACCACTGTTAGCTCTTCTTATTAAAGTCTGTGAAGAAATAATATTATCAGGTCTGAACTTCAAACATTTGATTATCATCTAAACTTTAACCCTGCACATGTCTTGGAGGATGAGCTCCTTTATTTTCTTTGATTTAAAGTCACCGTCAAGCAACCTGGAGTGAGCCAGTACACACCTGAGCACCCAGCCCCAAACACCAAGAACCACCAATCTAAGTCACCCAATAATCAAACTGAAGGGGAGGCTGGAAGGTTACATTTCAGACACTTTGAGAATTCGTTACATATCCAGCACCAACAACAGGTCAAGTGTAGCCGGACGGTGCTCAGAAACAAGTTTAATGCTGGTTTCACCAGCAACACTCACAGGCTAACTGACACACACTAACAGACAGGTTCAAACAGAGAAGTACTACAGGCACAGGACACACAGCAAGAGGGAGATCATGACACTGGACAGAGAGACGAGACAAGATGTACAAGAGAGAATCGATCAAAGAGGAAACACAGCTGAGATGAGACAGGGGGTAGGGTTAGGTATAAAATTTGTATAAAAACAAAATGTACGAGCTGTGAAAACTGTTTCTGATAGAATGAAGAGTAGACTGATATATGAAATATTCTGTCATGGTTCTGTGTCGGTTCGACCCAGCTTTTTGGAGTTGTTATGTTTTGGTTTTGAAAGATGGATTCTTCCTGTATACTGGTGGTGGTGATGATTATGATGGATTATTATTTGAGTTCCATGTTTCTGTTTATTTGTGGTTAGGATTTGTGTTCTCATGTTTTGTGTGGGTTTAGTTCCATGTGTCATTTTCTGTCTGTCTCTCAGTGTCAGGTCTGCGTCTTTGTGTTGGGTTCTCGTTTCCTGTTTTATTGTGAAGGTCTGCGTCTCATGTGGGTGTGTTCAGTTTTACCTCTGTCTCGTCTTGTTGATTACTCCCAGCTGTGTTCCCCACCTGTGTGTGATCTCCCTGTGTTTCTCTGAGTGTATTTAAGTCACGTCTTCTGTCTTTGTAGTTGCTGGTCCATCTGTGTATCCACCCTGCTTCATCTGTGTGTTTCCCTGCTGTCTACCATTGTCTGCCTCTGCTCGCCCTCTTTCATGTTCGTGTTCTGGTTCCTGCGCTGTAGTTTAGTTGTTGTCCAGTATAGTTTAGTTTGTCTTCGTTTGCCATTTCCCCTTTGCCGTTTATTCAATAAACCACCTTCACACCTTTACAAGTGCCTGCAATTGGATCCTCCTTTATCATCTCCACACGGCTCATCTCACTCGCCGTGACATATTCCCTTATTGGGTGATAAAATCAGACCATGTCATAACTGCTTTAAGTCATACAGAATAGATATCAGAGCCTTAAACAGGCTGACTTCTGCTAAATGGGTCAAACTGGGCAGAAAGTCTACAAACACATAACATCCTTATAGAATATGATGTAACACTATAGATCAACTTACCTCAGAATATATAAAGCATATAAACAATTACAGCAATATGATGCAACAAACACAGCAGTACTACTAATCCAAAATACTCAAAGCTTCATAGAACTGAAACAAACATTTATTTTTAGCTCCATTCTGCTGCTGATACATACTTTAGGTTTCTGAATATTAAACTTGTTGCTGCCTTTCATAGTGTGTAACTTGAAGGCCCTGAGTACTTTCTCCCACACTGAAAACACTGGAATGATAACATTATTTGAACATTACCTAATAAGACTGATTCAGGACAGACAGTTAGTTATGTTTGTTATGATATTGCTTCAGGGAGCAGACATGACACCGTCTTAGCTTCTAGCCATCACTTTTTATTATATCCCCACACCACCCTCCGGTGGCTTCCACATGAACTGCACCTTAAACAACAACTGTTCACTCATATCATGACATCCCCCTTGTTTTTTTTGTTTTTTTCTACAACCGGGGCAAACAACAAAGTAACTCACAACACGACTCTAGGCCCATGACCAGTAGAAAAAAGAAAGGGAGAAAAAAAATATGCATCTTTGCATACTCACATTTCTCTTTAGTGAACATATTTGTTTTTCTTCCCATGTTTTTTTTTTTTTTTTCAAAGCATATACTCAAAACATAATGTTCATTTTATTCCTCAATAAGCCTTCTGGGCTTGGAAACAATACGTCCACTCGCTGTTTTGGGTGGGGAACTTGGAAACTCTGTGGGAGTGACATTTTTACTTTGCATGTCCATCTCGCTTTGTCCCTGTGTTTTATCACACTCATTTTGCTGTGTCACGTTTTGATTGTCCCTTGACTGCCTTAGAAACTTTCTGTTCCTTCTATATGTCTGTCCATCAGGCATCTGAACGACATAAGATCTTGGATGTTCAGATAAACCTGTCACCTTGGCTGGATTCCATACACCCTGTTGTCACATTCTGACAGTGTCACCAACCTGCAGTTGCTGAAGTGCTTTGGTGCCTTGGTTAAAGTATTCTCTCTGTTTCTGTTGTCTTGTTTCTAACAACTGCTGCACCGTCTTAGTGACCATTTGGGGTTGCAATCTTTGTGATGTCATTGGAAGTCTTGTCCTTATGCGCCGACCCATTAGCAGCTGGGCTGGTGACGCTCCAATGTCCTCCAACGGTGTACTCCTCAGATTCATTAATGATAGATACAGGTCATTCCCCTCGGCTTTTGCCTTTTTTAACAAGAGTTTCACTGTTTGTACTCCTCTCTCTGCCATTCCGTTTGACTGTGCACTCCCACTCTTTTGCAAAGTCTTGTAATTCATGGGAGCTGAACTGTGGTCCGTTGTCTGAAATCACCGTTTCAGGAATTCCGTGTCTGGCAAATTGTGACTTAAGATGAGTGATAACTGTTGCACTTCTCGTGTCTGACTTCAGCCACTCAACCTCAATGAACTTGGAATAGTAATCCACTAAGAGGAGATATTCCTGCTGGTCAAAGGTAAATAGGTCCACACCTATCTTCTGCCAGGGTCTTTCTGGAACACTATGTGGATGTAGTGGCTCTTTGTTCTGTCGTTTCTGGTGAGTACTGCACACATCACAGCAGTTCACCATCTCTGTGATACTCTGTGACATTCCAGGCCAAAAGAGTACTTCTCTCGCTCTGCGTCTGCAGCTTTCAATACCCAAGTGACCCTCGTGAATGCGCTTTAGCATTTCTGCTCTCAGTGCTGCAGGAACGATAAGCTGCTCTCCTTTGAACAGAACTCCATCCACTACTGAAATTTGTTCCTGTAATTCCAATACGCTTGGATTTCTGTTGCAGCCTGGTTTCTTGCTTCTGGCCATCCATCCAGAACTGTCTCTGTAAGTTTCGTCAGTGTCACATCATTCCTTGTTTCCTTTCTGAATTCCTCTAGTTTTGCACTTGTCACAGGCAAGTTGGAAATTACCATGTGCACCTGGTCTTCTATGTCATTATCAGATGAGCTGGTCACTGGCAAATATGCTCTGGATAATGTGTCCGCGATGTACATTTCACTTCCTGGCTTGTACTGTACTTGTACCTGATATTTCTGCAGTCTCATTAGGAGTCTCTGTATTCTTGCTGGAGCACTGCTCAACGGCTTTTTCATTATCACTTCTAGTGGTTTGTGATCTGACTCCACGTTCACTTCTCTTCCATACACATACTGATGGAAACGCTCTGCACCAAACACAATCGCCAACATCTCCTTTTCTATTTGTGCATAACGCTGTTCAGTCTCTGTTAATGAGCGTGATGCATAAGCAACTGGCTTGCCCTCTTGCAGTAAGACAGCACCGAGTCCACTTTTCGAAGCATCGACAGATAGTGTTACTGGAAGCTGTACATCATAGTATCTGAGCACAGGAGCTTCAGTCAGAAATGTTTTCAATTTGTTGAACGCGTGCTGATGCTCACCTTCCCACTGCCATGCAACATCATCTCTGGTAAGGCCACGTAATGGCTCTGTGTGTTGTGACATGTTTGGAATGAACTTTGCTAGGTATGTCACCATACCCAGAAATCGCTCCACATCTTTTTTGCACTCTGGTGTAGGCATTTTCTTTACTGCCTCTATCTTGCTCTGATCTGGTTTCAAACCATCTGCCGAGAAGATGTGGCCAAGGTATTTAATTTCCTCCAGGCCTACCTTGCATTTGTCCTTGTTCAGCTTGAAATTTTTTGCTCTTGCTCTCTCAAGCACTTGCCTCAGTCTGTCATCATGCTGTACTTTAGTCTCTCCCCAGATTAAAAGGTCGTCTATGTATGTCTCGACGCCATCAATCCCCTCAAACAGCTGCCTCACCGTCCTGTGGAATACTTCTGGAGCTGAATTAATTCCAAAAGGCAGGCGAAGGAATCTGTAACGACCAAAAGGTGTGTTGAATGTACAGAGGCGAGAGCTGGCTTCATCCAATTTAAGTTGCCAAAATCCTGAGCTTGCGTCCAGCACAGTGAAGTATTTGGCCTTGCCAGTCGGCTCGTTATCTCTTCAACTGTTGGCAACTGGTAGTGCTCTCTCATGACTGCTGTATTGAGATCACGTGGATCTAAGCAGACTCTCAGTCGTCCAGTAGCCTTTTCCACAATGACGATTGGATTCACCCACTGGGTAGGCTCTTCAATTTTTGTAATCACCTCCATTTTTTCCATTCTGTCCAGTTCTACTTTGAGTTTTTCTCTCAAAGTGACAGGGATTTTCTCGGTGGATGAACTTTTGGTGACACACTCTCATTAATTTGAATGGTGTGTTCTCCTCAAGGCAACCTAGGCCCTCAAACACATCAGCAAATTCTTTGAAGATGTCCATTTCATCACTTTTATTCAGTGCCATCACTCTCTTGATGAGTCCCATTTCTTCACAGGTTTGAATTCCCAGAATTGGCTTGGTTTCTGATTTTACGACAATGAACTTCAAAACAAAACTTTTCTTTTTGTATTTCACTGCCCAAGTGCTCTTTCCTTTAACTGCTATTTTGTCTCCGGTGTATGTTGACAACCTGACATTTGTGGGTCTAAGCATTTGCTTGTTTCCTATTCTTCGTAGTAGACTGTAGGGAACCACATTAGCTTGTGCACCAGTATCAAGTTTGAATTTCACAGGTTTGTGGCCAACTTTTATTTCTACAGTCCATTCATCTTTTCGTGTCTGTGTTTTTGCATTTACAGCCCCAATGAACAGACTTCCCTGCTGATCCGTGGCTTCATCTGCGACAGTGTGCACTTTTCTCGATCTACACATTCTGGCAAAGTGATTCATTTTCCCGCAGTTCTTGCACTGTTTGCCATAAGCAGGGCATTGACGTGATGCATGCTTAGTTCCACATCGTTTGCAATTAAATGTGCTTGCTTGGTCTTTGTCGTTCGGTTTCTTCTTACTTCGTCTGTCTTTTTTTTGCATGTCTGCTTATGTCTCACTGCATCTCGTCTTTACTTTCACGTGCAGAGACTTGAGCATTGTGATCCTCCTCATGCATTTGCTTGATTTGAGCTTTTGTGGTCTCAGCTGCAATGCAAAGCTGAACTACTTTTTCGAGAGTAATGTCATCTTCTCTTAACAGCCTTTCTCTCATTGCATCTGATGTAATTCCACACACTACGCGATCTCTGATGAGGGATTCTTGCAGTTGTCCAAATTCACATGACTTGGCCCTTAGCTTTAGCTCCGTGATGTACTGGCTAATTGGCATATCCCCTTGCACACACGTGAAAAACTTGTACCTTTCATAGGTTATGTTCTTCTTTGGGTTACAGTATTCCTCAAATTTCTCCATTATTTTCGTCAGCTTATTCTCATCACCATTTTCCATAAGCGTGAAGGTATTGTACACTTCAACCGCCTCCTCTCCAGCAACGTGAAGAAATAGTGAAGACTGTACCGTGGGTGGCTTGCTAGCACCTCCTGTAGCCGCGAGATACAGCTCGAACCGTTGCCGAAACCGTCTCCAATTTTCCGAGAGGTTCCCCTGCAGCAAATCAAGTCCAGCTGGCGGCTTAAGCCCTTCCATGTGTGCGACACTCTTGTATAGCCTTAGCAGTTCACTTCTGACACCATGTTATGATATTGCTTCAGGGAGCAGACATGACACCGTCTTAGCTTCTAGCCATCACTTTTTATTATATCCCCACACCACCCTCTGGTGGCTTCCACATGAACTGCACCTTAAACAACAACTGTTCACTCATATCATGACAATGTTAAACTTTCCTAGCAGTCCTTCACAAACAGGGAACAGTCTGTCTATTCTCTCCATCTGTCAGCTGCTGCTGGCTCTTCCTCCTCCTCTTCCTCACACACTGCTGAGTTTGTCCTGGTGGATCATCAGGGGTGCAAAGCCTCACAGATGATGTGCAGCAGTGGGTCCCTCAGTCTGTCCTCACTCTGGACACTTGCAGTCGTCACACATGGAAATCAAATGTGTGATAAGCTGCAGGATTCAAACACAAGTGTAACTTATAAATACATGTTCATACTTTTATTCCACAATCAGAGAGAAAGAAACAGAGAGAGAGTGCAGGACAGACAGACAGGTGACAGTCTCAGGTGTACACACTGCTACAAAACAGCACAAGAGAAGGAGGATTTAGTGTTTGTGTTATTACGAGTGCTAAACAAGAAGAGTTCCAGATGGTCCAGTGGACACATGTGTGACTCCTGTGATTAAAGCATCTTTCTTTCAGCTTAACGAGTGAACCGTCAGCTCGTTCAAACACACGTTAAAGTCCGTTTGGCTCGACACCACCGAACAGAGGCAGCAATATAACATAGCTAACATTAACAGTGCAGTGAATCCTGCTTGTGCCGTCATATTCAGGACTGCAAACCGAGCAGCATCACTGACTTTCAGCTTGTTGTGTTTGTGGATATATGACTGACTTTAATTATCCATAAAATCATCACATTCTCTGTAAGATTAAGGTCGACTATATATATATATATATATTTAGAAGTAGAGGCTTTAAAACCAAGTTACAGCTGAAAGTACAAACATCACTAATGTCACATAACTTTGCCGACATGTGACCAACAGTAATGTTTTAATGTTCTTAAACATTCGCACATAAATAAGTGACATAATATTCAGTACTTACTTTTGACAGTTCGCTCTTCGGCCGCTCCCTTCTGCCGTATTTTGCGGCAAAATTATCCACACCCACCGCAGCGCTATGGATTGTGGGATATATGGGACCACGAAGCGTGCACCGGACCACGCTTGATATTTGGGGAAATCGACAGCGCATTTGGAGTATGCATTTGAAGTACACTTCGAAATGGGACAGCCGTCGTCACGTGGCGGTGATGTAATCACACTTAAAATGCGTACTTCAAGCGTGCAGACCCTGAATTGGGACACAGCCTGAGGTTCTTCTGCAGGAGTCGGACATGTTTGGTCATGTGTGGTTTGTTGCTGGGAAAAACATGAATCAGTTTCACAGTAATGACAGCGTCCATCTTGTATCTTATTTTTAAAAAGGACAGCAATGTTGTTCCAGGATCAACATTGCAAGTGACCAATCAGAATGTTAAGCAATGTTCCCTCTAATTTTTCATGTGTCTGAGCGAACACACAAACTCCCTGAGCGTCCCTCGGACCACTGTGAGCAACATCAGACGTGTGCACTGTGGTCACACCAGCATCTAATCCATCCAAGTTACATGGTTTATTAAAATAATCAAATTACAGCATTTATATTTATGTTAGACTACTTTTAATTAACTGCTTTAGCCCACTTACAATGAAAATGTAAAAAAAATCTAGTCATTGACCTGTGTAGCATGTTAACACTATTGGAAGTAAAAATAACTTGAACTCCAATTTTGAAAACACAACTTTCTTTTTTTCTTCTTTTTCTTTTGATAAAGCTCTGACTTGTATTATGAGTCCGTTTTCTGAGAGAGTCCTGCAACTCTGTCTGCAAAATACAGTATATAATGACCAATGTTGGGCAATTAATTATATAGTTACTTCTTTAAAAAAGTAACTCAGTTTGGCAAACAAGTTTTTATGCAGCTATTTTTTTTAATGCAGCCAACGCGTTTTTAAATAAACATTTCAAACTATTTACAGAACAATCAGCTGTTCTGCATCAAATCTGATGCCACACAAATTATTTGTGCCACTCCAAAAATTAATTTCTGTCCACTATGAGATAAAGGAGAACAACAGCCTGATACCTGCAGGCCTGACAACAGGAGATGTATCACTGCTGTAACACCTGTAACATTCAGCAGTCGCCTCATTGCTCTAACACACACAACAAAACTATTGACTACACTACACACTAACTACACAAGATTTGCGCTAAACGTCTCCAATCTCTCACATCTCAGAACACCGCCGTCACTCCTAAAACTTCCCCCCGTTTCTTATCAACTAGATGCCACATTGCCATATCATTTTTTGATTGGTCGACATGGTATATTTTTGGACGAATAGGAAAGGGAGAGGGGGTGGAGTTAGTTTTTGCTCACAGGCAGAGAGTGCTTTCGAGCCTTTTTCTTATAAAACGTACAATTTATGGCATCATTGGCTGGACTATAGGATAAGGTGGCATCGTTCTAATCCCATATGGGAGCAGCCAGTCACTTACTGACTAACACTGCAAAACAGAATTGTTAAAGTATTAATTTTAATTTCAATTCAGGTTAGATTTTTTTTTTTTTTGTGCGCAACACAGATTTTCTGTGTGCAGAGACCGTGCCAGCAGTGCGCAATTGCGCACGTGCGCAGCTTAGAGGGAGCATTGATGTTAAGATGTCATACTTTTGCGACTTCGGGAAAAAATGCGGTAAAACAAGAAACTGTACTTAAGCTGCAAGAAACCGCCTCTGTCCGCCGATCAACGGACCCTAACCCTTTAATAAACGGTAAGAAGAATTGATATTGTCCTTGCAACATTGGAATTTCATAAATGCACAAATTGCTTGGCGCGCAAAAGAATAATAATAATAATAATGGATTGGATTTATATTAGCTCTTTTCAAGGCACCCAAAGCGCTTCACAACAATGTGATTGGTCACTTGCAATGTTGAACCTGGAACAACATTTTCATGATGATCTGGGAACAACACCAACACGACGATATCAGATCATCCCCAGTGCACACAATACTCCCAACCCGAGGATCACCACAACATGACCTAACAGACCTACAGCTTAGTTCACAGATTCACTTTGTCTAAGGTGCATTTCTGTGATTTCACACAACCCAGGATTCAAAACATGAATACATAATGGGCTTGGATTTACAACATTGTGAATGAAAAGTGCTCTATTTGGAAGAAGCAGGCCCCCCTCCCCTTTCGACGGGTTGTGTGTGACTCTTTAAATCAAACTGTAAATTATAAATTTTAAATTGTTATTGATCCCTTTACCCCGAGTCCTAAAGTGTATATTTATTTTCTTACTCTTCTTATATTTATTGTTTGTTTACTTGCACTGCTGTAACTGGAGCCTCGTCGTCTCGTCTCTCTATATACTGGACTGTATGTGGCGGAGATGACAATAAAGTTTACTTTGACTTCAGCAGCGAGCAGGCGCACCGAGAGCTCTCGCGCTCACTTTTCGCGTATAGAATTTTGACATCGGTGCAAATTATAAGTCTGTATCATAATGTCTGGTGTTTTCATGTTTGTTGGTTTGTTTTAATTTTGTTTTATTTTGCGAGTTGGTTATTAGATGCTGCGCCAGTCAGCCAGAGAATCCCCCGCTGCCCCGCCCTCTCCTCCCTGTGTAGCAAGCACCAGGCGCACCTGCAAATGAAGGGCGCCCTTACTCCCAGCAAATGGGCGATAGAAACCCAATCTGTGCCTACGACATTCTCGATATGCGCTGGCATGACGTCGGGGAAGCATGAGTACGAGTAAAAAACACTTTTTGCCGACGCCCGTGATGCCGCCACCCACCATGACGCCACCCCGGGCAATCGCCCCTGTCGCCCGTATCAAAAACCGCTACTGCATGTCACACTCAGACTGAAGTCACCTTTATAAGTTAGACTATGGTTGTGTCCAAATTCATGGGCTCCATCCTCCTGAGGCTGCATTTGTAGACCGATTACGTCACAGCGACGCGCCGAAGGCTGTCCAAATTCGTAGACTCCTCCGAATGCAGCCGACAAATGCGTCCTCCTTTTCCCCGAATTTGAAGGATGGGTCGGGTGTGTCCTTCGCGGCCTACCATATCCCAGAATTCATAGCGCGGCCCAGCCAAACTCCAGTTTCCAACAATGGCGGCCGCTACTAAGTTTTAAAATTACTCTTATTAATATTTCTGGGTCACAAAATAAACATTTAACATATTTTCAGGCGAGAAAGTAGCTGTGTAAACATCAAATATCTGCTCAGTTTATCAAGATATCACATATTTGCAAAAGTGCTTCGATGTTTTCGGAGACGTCTGTTACCCACCAGCTCGATAGCGAGCCGGGAGCTCGAGGGTCACTGAAGCCGCCGAGAACGGCACAACTCCCGGCACATCATGTTCAGATCACCGCGGACTTTCGCTACTCAGGTTAAACGTAATATGTAAGTCACTTAGACAACCTAAAAATGATATTGTTGGGCTTTTTTCATTGTTTTGTTTGTTCGTGAGTAAATCGGTTTGGCTGAGATTAAAGTTATTAGATCAGATTAGATAAAATAAAACTTTATTAATCACCCGGGTGGGTTCCTCCTTGGTTTTCACACAGCTGAATAAACGTCAAACAGAAAACTGATTAAACAGAAGTGTGAGACGATCGAGAACTTACGTCAGTGTCCTGTTATATTTTAGATAGCAAGGAGCAGACGGCCGAGTTTATTAAACTCCACTGAGAGAGCGATGACACTAATCAGAAGGCTAGACCGTCCAATTTCACAGCCGTTTACTTCCAGCTGACCCGACCTTCTGAGGACCCGGCCCACGTAGACCACGAAGGCCGGGTCCTCAGGAGGATGCAGCCCATGAATTTGGACACGACCTATGTCCAGGAGACTGAAAGAAGAACAGAATCAATACAATGAAACAGGAGCAGACAGGACTGGCTCACAGACGCCTTCTGCTGGTTGCTGGTTAGTGCATAAAACTGTGTTTCATAAACACTCAAACACACCTCGTGATAGATTTCCTGTGACATGTTCATTTTTACTGTGTTCATTTTGCTTTTGTTAAAGGTCTTTGGCTCTGACTGTGTATGTTCAGCTTTTACTTTAAATGATTATGTCCTGTTATATCTGAGCTGTGAGGCTCACCAGCTGCTGAATATCAGCATCTGAATGCAGCACTCGTAAAAACAGGAAGATTTCAGGTGAGTTTTATTCATAAAGTCATAAAAAGCTTCAAGTTTCTTCATGTAACAATTTAAAATCAGACAAAGGCCCATACAGAGAAGACTTTACAGGAAACATTGGATTAGAAAGCAGAGCGGGGTTATTCTACGTTTCACACAGAGCACACTGTCATCTGCCTTTAACACTTTTCACGTCCATGCCTCTGGCGCCCTCTACAGACGGCAGTAGAAACTGCTGCAGAGCTGTGAGTCAGTGGGATGTCACACAATGTTGAAGTGTGTGTCAGTGACTCAGTGAGCAGCTGTTACTGACCCACAGTCACTGTGAAGACTTTACAGAGCTCCCACAGATCTAAGTGCTGACTCACCTGTTCAACATGTCAGAGGAAGCTCACATACACACAGAGCTCTGACATCATGACTCATGACATCAGCTCAGTGTAAAACATTTCAACAACTTCTTTAACCTGTTTGGCAAAAAGGATCCGTCACTTTTATCTAAAGGAGTTTTTTTTTTAATCACACATGCTAATATCACCCTTAAATTTGACCCAAAATGCACTTTGTGAAGGTGGATTCAAAAGTTCAGGGTACCAACGTTCATATATGTATCTACAACACAGATATTAAATGTTTTCCCACTAGATCACAGATCTATGTCTGATGGTATTGGTGCAGTTTCTAACAGAGCTTAAACATGTTTTTCAGGTCATAATTTAATAAAAATGCTGGAACACAGTTAACGCACCACATTTAGACCCACCTGTGTGCACTTCAAGGGCCTGACACTCTTTTCTACAGAGGCCACATCAGAGCAGTAATATACTGGTTTACAGGGTCAGAGCGAGAGGAAGGATATTAATACAACTCTGAACCTGTAGATGAAAACATCCATTACTGTGCATGTGTGTGGTTGTTGTGTTACCTGTCCTCCTGCCAGCCTTCCTCTGAGGTTTGATGGCCACCTGACAATAAGTGACCTCAGGAGGACCTGAAGACATGAAGACATGAATGAAGTGATGCTGCTGGATCAGACGCAGGAAACGTCTCAGACCTGAGAGACCTGAATCAGCTGAACGTGTCTCTGAAACACGTCTGAAACGCTCTGTGAGAACCATGAAACTGTTTTTGATAGAAACCCCACAAAGAACAGATCCAGACTGGGGACAAAATGGTTTCAGGACATTTCTCAAATAAAAATGATTTTATCTTAATCTGCTGTTCTTAATAAAGCCAAAATAAAACATGTGCTACATTAAAAACACATCAGTGAATGAACCTAAAGGAATCCTTCCCACCAGGTGCTAACACAGTCTGTCCCATCCTGAAGTTAATTTTAACCCCCTGTTCCTGCTCCAGGAGCTGAGCTCTCAGACTCTCAGCCCATGCAGCAGGTCATGGTTACATGTCCTCTACCCTTGATCACCTCTGTGATCCTCAGAGCCGCTATCTACTCTAACTAGACTCAGACATGATTATCATCTTGTATCACAGCAAGCGATTAACAGACACGCTGGTCCACGGTGTGGATTCTACGCTTTGCCTCTCCTCAGTGTGAAATGGACACGATTATTTATTCACAGCCAACCAGTCGCTACTGATGAAGGAATGAAGGAAGTACAGTCCAGGTTACAGAAAATTTAAAAGAATATAGAATTAACAACTTAATTATAGTTGCTAAATTTTTCATTCACAAATGTCGCTTCTTGAAAAATTACTCCAATTTTGGTTGGTTTTAAAAATGAAGCCCTGCTGTGGGAGGCTGTATTTACACAAGTGTAACTTAAATAAAGCTCAAGCTTTACTTCAGTTTTTGATGCAGCTTTTCGGTTGATGTAACTAGATTGTATATGCATACTTGTATATGTTATGTCACCTTACTGTACTTGTATGCTGCTTTATTCCTGACCTATACTGTTCTTTAAATGTTCTTTTGTTTGACTACTACTTTGTTCCACTTATACTTGTATATGACTCTTCGTTGACATGTCAAAATAAGCGCTGTACTGTTATATTGTTTGAGAATTAAAAAAGTACAGTCCAGGCACCTTTTCTGCCAGGTGAGATCGAGCTGGGTGTCTGATATGTCCTAACATGTCGTAGAATTGTCTTTGTGTTGGTCAGAAATCAAACATCTTCCTACTGCTGATACTGCAGCTTGCTGCAACTTGTGATTGCGTGTTCATTCCACATTCTTTCACAGTAAATAATATAATTTAATAATAGGCCCCGCCCCCGACTGTACCGCCACCTTTATTAAGCAGCAGCTTGGTGGTCCCATTAGTCACATACTCAAGTTATTGGAGAAACGAGAAACACAGTCACTACATTATGAACACGTATGAATTCAGTCATCTCCATTTTCTGAACACTTTTTTTACATTTAATGAAACAGTTCATGAACAACCCCTAACTTTTATAAAGTGTCCTGTATTTAAAGAACCAAGATTCATAAATGAACTTTTATTCAGAACATTTAAAGACAAAACCGAGCGTTACATTCAAACCAGGACAGATTCAAAAATCAGAAAGCTGGGAGGAGTTGTCATTTGTCCCTCTGCTGTGGTCTCTCTGTTGTTAATGTAGACGTATTAATGACATCATCGATAAAGAAAATAAAACAGCGGCTTGGTGCTGAGAAACGCCCCCTGTCAGTGTTTCCTGTCCAGCAGGGAGGAGACTTTCTGCGCCTCCTTCAGCAGAGTAACGGATCTGAGAGCTGTCGGTGGTCGGTGGTCCGGTGAGGATCAGCTGTAACGGGACTGTTTAAAGATGCTGATGTTTCTGCTCCTCGCTTTCGGTAAGAAGGCCTCTCTGATCCTCCGAGCGCGCGCGCACGGACAGCTGTGAGCACGTGTTTAAACACCAACCACAGTAACGTGTGTGACGTCATTCTGTGTGGTCAGCTGCTACTCGTACATAAACTCACTGTGCGGCTCATGGAGACTTTAAAAACTATAAGTGCAGTTACTACAGTTATGTCACAGAAGCCGCTGTCGTCATCATCATTGTTATTATTGTTATTACCGCAGATTAAATCTTCACAACCAAACTTTATGGTCCATTTGCCGCTGTACTGACGTCACCCGTACTTCCCCACAGCCACGCCTTCTATTCCTCGGAGAGGATAATGCGTCAGTAAGCCTGTGGAAAAATCAGAGCTGTCTGCTGGAATTTGGGGATTGAACCGAGGCTTGTTCTGTTAGAAGCTACTTTATTGTTGTGATTTTAGTTCTGAGTTATATTAAACCTTCATCACAATGAATTTCAAGGGTATCTGGCCAAAGTGTTTTTATTTTGGTTAAATAAGTCTTCATTGAAAGTACAGAAGTAACTTTTAACCTGTAATTTTACACAAATAAAAATGACAATGACTTTTCCGAACACAAAAGTAAGAACCATGATTTTTCAAACTTATACAATTAATGAATGATTTAAAAATCTGACATACTCCTGATATCAGTTTTTCTCTCAGATACATCAGACATACAGTTTTCTGTGACATTTGTTATGTGCAGTTATTTCATTAATCATCCATCATACATGTTGAAATATCAGCCAGTACATCAGTCACACACCTTTAATGTTGTAGCAGCAGTCGCTCTCTCTCTCTCAGCAGGTAAAACAATGTGACAGCACTGGCATGTGTCACGGTTTAAACAGAAAATAACAAAGAAATGCATTTTAAAGCAGAAGTATTCACATGTTTGTCAGCAGGTAGCAGCTCATCCTACACATCTGTTTCACTCTCACCTGTTAATCTGAGACAGCTTTTCCAGATGAAACACATATGTTTGTGTTTTATATACAACTTGTGTGTCTCCCAGGAGCTGCTGTGCATGTTCATGTATAGTAAACTAAACTGATAACAGTCAGAGTTTAAACATGTGGAGTCACACAGACATGATATAAACTCATCAATCTAATAAATGACGATAGGCGATATATTCATGCAGGTGACTTTTTGATGGCAGAGCCATGTAATCATGCACGGACTGATTTGTGCATTTAGAATTTATACGTTTTGTTTGGAAGAATATTTTACTTTCTTTTCTTCTTTGTTTCAGCATTAGCATAGCTACTTTTTGGATTATTCATTTATTTGAGATGGGCCAACTCGCACTTAACTTTTTTTTTTATGTCCCCAGAAGATACATTTTAATTTTTAGCTTTTTGTTTAATTTTGTATTTGTTGTTTGGTCAAGTGTGTAAGACAGATAAACAGTGGATTGGCCTGTAAACACAGTTATAGTAGAAAAAAGAAGCCAGTTTCTCTTTGTTTCTTTGATTTTCACACAAACATCACCCAACAGAATAGTCCCAAAGACAGAAAGATTCAGTGAGTGGCAGCTCTGTGGGACAAACTGTCGTGTTGATACATACCAGAGAACGATACCTTTGATTCTGGATGGGCTCTCTCACTAGGCTCTCTCTTGTTGTAGGCGGGAAATGAACCACCATTACTTACACTCCCTGATTTTTTTAAGCGGAGCTCCTCCCACCTGATTAAATTAGGCCATTACTCCTGTTTTGGTCTCATTTTGTGAATTACAACATTTTGGACATTTGAGTTTCTTTGGATTGTCCACGAAAAGCTCGCTTTAAGTTTGCAGTATAATGTGCCACATATAATCCTCCTGAATGATATCCAGCAAGTATGAAGTACAAACAGTATTTCTGCCACAAGTTATATGCAGCAATCACTTTTTGGTAGCTTGAAAATGGATGTTGTCAGTCATTATTCTCAAAAACAAAGAAAGAGTCATGGGGAAACTGGCACAATCGGTTTTTATTGTTTTACCTACAAATTATTCAGACTTATAACCAGTATGAACAATGAGAGTAGATATACTAAACCTGTAGGTATTAATTATAACATCGTGCTGCTTGTGCTATACACTGCAAATAAACTTCAGACAATCATCATAATTTGGTTACAAGAAAGCTTAAAGTTCCATGAATGCATAACTTTGCCTAATAACAAAGGTATAAACATGTTTTGTTGCACGTTATATCAGTTGCATGGAAGTAGCTGTCTACGTCAGTATTCTAGGTGCTACAGCTTTAAGCAGCTGCACGCTCCCACTGACAGCAACCACTTGAACTGTGACCCCTGTGTGATGTAATTGGGCTGTGTAAATAAATGTGACTTTTGAAGTACAGGAGAGAGATCAATCATAAAAACATCGAAGTTCATAACCAATATCTACATTCACAGCACTCACCTCTTCATGTTTCTGTCCTCAGTTTCCCAGCATGCCTCAGGGGTGGAAGTAGAGCAGGGGGTTGAGTCTGTCCTGCTGCCCTGTCAGGTACCAGTTAATGTTTCCATGAGCTCCACAGCAGCAGTGTGGGACCAAGAGGAACTGACGAAGCCAATGGTTCACGGACGTGTGAAGAGTGGTGATGATCTTTCTCTTCAAAATGATCGTTACACCAACCGAACATCAATGAGAGCCAACGCTCTGCAGACTGGAGACCTCAGCCTTACTCTGAGGAACCCCACAGTCTCTGACAGTGGAACCTACACCTGCACCGCCCGCAAGCAAGGACAAGACCTGAGCCGGACTGAAGTACAGCTGAAGGTCACAGGTCAGTTCTGTTGATAGAGCTCACTCCAAGAGATAAAGATATTTACAGACATATAAACATATGTGTTCACACACAGTGTAAAAACAGTGGGTGATACACCCCATAAAGCCCTACCTCCTCCTTGTACTGTGTAAAAAACACATTTTTGTACCTCTTTTTAACCAAAGTCATGCTGGGACGTTGCTTCAGGTCTTCACTTAGGTCTGTTCCACCTGCTTCACTGCACACACACAGATGTGTTGCCTCCCTCACAATTTACACACAATTGTCATAACGAACCACTTCCTTTACAGAGTTGTGCAAATGACCAAATAATCCCTGCTTGTAAGCTGTGCAGTGTACATTAACTAATGCATATTTACCAATCTGCGGTAAAGAATAGAAAAGGCACAATCCATTAAACTGTAATAGTTTTCTGGATCATCCTTATGGCCCTTTTTTTGCAATATGAAGATTGATTAAAGTGAACATTTATAAGTATTGCCTCAAACCTCTGCACACTAATGCAAATACGGTAAAAGCAGTGAACAATAGAGGTTGTGGAGTGGTTTGTGCTCCAGAATGTGTACTCAGTATTGAAGCACTTCTTGAAACTTTGCTATGTATATGATTTATTTATTTTACCATCTATTATCACACCAAGAAAGCTGTTCTCAGTAGTGATGGGAATTCCAGCTCTTTTTAGAGAACCGTCTCTTTCAGCTCGGATCACTAAAAAGAGCCGGATCTTTCGACTCCGGACCGGTTCTTCAGATAGTTTTGCTGCTTTAATTAATTTATTATCAATAACAATATAAAATTATGCACAAAAGGAATTACTAATGTAAAAAAACGGCAGCTCTGAACACCACATCCAGAACACCTGGGTTTTGTTGAGAAGGTGAGAGATGTCATTATGGAGGCAATGAAACCATGGTCTCGTACGACGTTACATCTCTCTTCACTTGCATCCCAGTCACTAAAGCAAAGTAGTTTGTAAGAGATTACAGGATGACACCAACCTCAGCAACAGGACCACTCTCAGTATCGACCAAGTGTGTTTGCTTTTGGAGCTGTGTCTTCATTCCACCTACTTCACATACAAGGGTCAGTTCTACAGGCAGAAACATGGGTGTGCCATGGGCTCCCCAGTTTACCCCATTGTGGCCAATTTGTACAAGGAAGGAGTGGCTTTGTTATCCTACCCTGGAACATCACCAAGTCATTGGTTCAGGTATGTGAATGACACCTGAGTGAAAATCAAATCTCAGGATGTTCCGCAATTCACGGATCACATGAACTCAGCGGACCAACACATCAAATTAACCAGGGAGGATATGAAAAGTGGCAGGTTAGCCTTCTTAGACTGTGAGATTTCCATCAGGGGGACATTAAAAGCTGATGTGTACCTAAACCTACACATATGCATCAGTATTTAAGGTTTGACTCTCATCATCCACTGGACCACAAACTGAGTGTCATGATCCAGCTGTGTGCACGCAGGAATTGGACCCAAAAGCAAACTCATTGGAAACAGGACTGAACTCAAAATGGCAGCTTGTATTGCTGAACAGAAAACTCTACAAAACCTGAACTAGGAATGATCTAACAAAACACACACAGGGCGAAACAGGAGAAAACATGAGGGAGATCGCAGCACTGACACAGAGGGCCTGTCTCAATATGCAATATGCTTGTGCAAACCCCAGCAGCTGTCTATTGTATTGAGTGTCCAGTAAAATAAAAATAAAAGCGTTCTAACATCTCACCTGCTTGTTTTTATTAAGGCATACGTGTACAATATTTTTATTAATAGAGATTTCGCTACTGAGGTTAAAAATGATATATAAGTCACTTAGAGCACTTCTAAATGTTAATGTTTGGTTTATTTCAGTGTTTTATTTGTTCCTGAGTAAATCGGTTTGGCTGTGATTAAAGTTAAGCTTCATAACATGTTACTCACAGTTAAATTAAGAGGGGACGGCAGTAAAAACTCCGGACCTGTGACATCATCAAGTACGCTGGTGTTCCAATTGTACAAATCGTGAGTCCGTGCTCGCGTTCTCAGCAAGCCTGGACTCGCCGAGAACGCAGGTACCGCATACTTGAGAATTGAGAAAGGGCCAGAGAAACACAGGGCTTAAATACACTGGGAAATAACGAGGGGAATGAGACACAGAAGGAGAGCACAGCAGGGAGAAATCGGACATAACGAGACCCAAGGGAAGCGAAACTCAATACATTCATGTAGGACACAGACCTTCAAAGTAAAACAGCAAATGTAACATAGATGTGCACTTGACAAGGGGAGACAGAGCAACTAAGAAACAGAGACCAACAAAAAGGAGACACAGAGGGCAGCTACTAAATACTCCCAAACTAAGACACTAGAGTATATGATAAACTGGGAAAACAAAGAGAACTAAGATCATAATACAAAAACCCTGAGACACAAGAAACTCAAAGAGCTGGGTCACCGACCCAGGACCCTGACAAAGGACTGCAATGACTTTGTAAGATTTTTCCAAGATAAGATCAGTGCCTAAGAGGAAACTTAGCTCCCTCAGAAGATCTATCTATCGATCGATCGATCTATCTATCTATCTATCTATCTATCTATCTATCTATCTATCTATCTATCTATCTATCTATCTATCTATCTATCTATCTATCTATCTATCTATCTATCTATCTATCTATCTATCTATCTATCTATCTATCGACACCATTGGACCCTCTGTGGTCACGCTGATAAACTGTTCCCTGCTGTCTGGCTCTGTCCCCAGGTTCTTTAATATGGAGGTTATTCAACCTGGATCCTGCTCTCCTCAAAGTCACAAATGACCTTTCGTCCTTGTCCTATTGGACCTTAGCCTGGCCTTTGATACCGTTGATCATCACATATTAATCAACAGCTTAAATCATATGGTAGGGATATCTGGATCTGTTCTGAATGGTTCACCTCATTTCTGGCAGATAGAACACTCTTAGTTTCGGTCCCACGAGGTTTGGTTCTAAACCCTTTATTGTTTTCATTATATAGTCTCCCTTTAGGCCATATCATTACCAGCTTCAAAATATTTCCTACCATCTGTATGCAGATGATATCCAATTATACATCTCTTTTAAACCCTGGGAATTAGACAAATTATCCACTCTATTGGACTGTCTTAAAGAGATTAATGGTTGGATGACAAATAATTTCTTGCAGATGAATGCAGACAAGACTGTTTGATTCTTGTTCCAGTGAGTATCAATGTCTGTGTCCTTTCTCATCCTGAAAGCTACTGCTTTTATTGAATCTTGGGATAATTTTTGATCAGTCTGTCTTTTGATGCTCATATCAAGTCTGTGACCCGCTCCTGCTTTTTTCATTTAGAAAACATTGCCAAACTCAGGACTATTGTCTCCAAAAGCAAACTGGAGATGTGTGTCCATGCCTTCATCTCCTCTCGTTTAGATTACTGTAACACACTCTTTTCTTGTCTGTCTAAGGCTTCCCTAAATCGCCTTCAAGCGGTCCAAATGCCACAGCAAGGCTTTTATCCCACAGTCATAAATTCTCCCGTATCACCCCCGTGTTAAAATCCTTGCAATGGCTTCCAGTTGGGTACTGATATTAGTTTGAAATCCTCACTTTTGCATTCATGTCCCTACAAGGTGAGGCCCCCACTTATATCATTGAGCTTCTTCAACCCTACTCTTCAAACTGATCCACTGGTGGTAGTCTTCGAACCACTCCATGGACCCGTTTGAAAATGAAGGGGAATAGCGCTTTTCAAACCCTGGCACCAATATTGTGGAACAGTTTACCTCCCCCGCTACGCTCGATCAACACTGTGGCTTCTTTTAACAAAAAGCTCAAAACACATCTGTTTAGACAGGCATTAAGGTAATATTCATGTTTAGCATGTTGTTTTTTTGGATATGCTATATATTTATACTGTTTTATTGTTTTGTTTTATATGCTTTTATATTCCCATGTGAAGCACTTTGAAATAGCTTGCTGTTTTAAAAAGTGTATATAAAAACATTTTACTTGCTTTTTACTATACTGTTAAGTGCCAGGAGGATTGCCAGGATTTATACATCGGGGAAACCAAACAACCACTGGCCAAGAGAATCGCACAACACAGAAGAGCTAATTGTCAGACAAGGACTCTGCAGTCTATTTACACCTACAGGCCAGTGGACACTCTTTCAAAGATGAGGATGTACACATGACAGACAGGGAGGAACGCTGGTTTGAGCGCAGAGTCAAGGAGGCCATTTATGTTAAAAGGGAAAGACTATGTCTGAATCGAGGAGGGGGCCTAAGGGTACATCTTTCACCATCTTACTATGCTGTGATTGCAGCCATTCCCCAACTCTCTGTGAATGGTACTCATGGCCATTGATCAGTGGACTTTGATCAGTGGTTGTTGATCAGTGGTCATGACATGACATGCATCTTAATGATCAAGTAACTGATCATCATCAGAAACTCTAATAAGTTATCAATCACAGTCATATTTTCCACCACCTTATAAGTTTTTATCCACATACACGGCTGCTCCCCCTCCACCTTTGTTCCTTTCTATTTACCAAGTTAACTTCATATCCCTCCAGTTCAAAGTCCAGTCCATTCTCTGCATTGATCCATGTTTCAGAAATGGCAATAATTCCGAATGGTTTTGTCCCTGAGTTAAATATCCCTTTATATTATTGAAATTGGCATACAGACTTCTGCTATAAAAGGGATTATTTTAATAGCAGAAGTCTGTATACTATTAAAGTCTGTATGCCATAAATTGATGGATGGATGTTTTCCATGTTTAAACTGTACATCAGTGACGTATCAGCTGTTGTTGCTTATGTTGTAGCAGAAATTATTTTCTGGGTCCAGAACATTATGGTCTGTGTATTGAAATTTTTTGAGCCAAGTAATGATCACATCCAGGTGCACTGCTCCAAATGGGCCACTCTGTTCTCCAGGCCAGCCTGATCCCTCTCGGCGTTCTGGATGTGGCGTATCTTAACTTGACAGTGCGTTCTTCGCAGCCATGCGGAGACACAGTCTTGTAGCGTTACCCAGGAGACCCACTACCTAGTTTGACACTGATGCACTACTTCCAAAGTATTTCCAGGGTCAATAATTTAAACCAAGCCATGTTAACCAAGGTTTGTGATAAATAAACTTACTGACTGTGGTCCAAAATCAAAACTCCGTAAACAGAAAACATACAAAAAGACAGTCCAACAGAGGATGGTGAGCAGTGCGTACAACAGAGAACTCAAACAACCTCTCCCATGTTTGTATTACAGAAGCTCCTCCAGTCTGGCCCAAAGTCCTCTACTCTTCTTCTCCTGACTCTTCTCTGTGGTCTCTGTGTGTATTTTGAACATAAAAGGATGAAGCAGAGTGAAGGTATATATCTGTGTGTGTGTGTGTGTGTGTGTTTCCACAGAGAAAATCAAACTCACTGATGTCTGTCTCTCTTGTGTTTTGCTTTTTTCTATCAGTTCCTCAAAGCGAGTTTGTGGAGGTGACACAGGGGGTGAAGTCTGTCCTGCTGCCCTTTAAAACTACACCTGACCTTTCTGAGGACGTCACAGTGGAGTGGACTCTCACTCAACCCAAACTCATGACGGTCCACGTATATGAGAGTGGAAACAATCAGCCACATAAACAAGACCAGGGCTACAGAGGTCGCACAGAGATGAAGGAAGATCCGCTGAGAACTGGAGACTTCAGTCTGACCCTGAAAGACTTCTACCTCACTGACAGTGGATTCTACACCTGCACCGTCTACAACAAGGACGGGAACGTGCTGCTACAGAAATCAGTGACTCTCGCTGTCAGAGGTGAGTGTAACAGCTGGTTGTCCACAGAAAAACTGAAAACAGGAGTGAAGAGCTGCTAGTTACACAGCAGAGGAGATGATGGAGGATCAACCTCACTGACGTCTGTCTGTCTGTCTGTAAACGCTTAAAAGAAGTGTTACCAACAGTTGGACCTTTGGTTCTTGAGCTGGTAAACCATAGTCTGATGTCAGGTGTAGTCCCTAAAGATTTTAAACATGCAGAAGTCAAACCCCCAATTAAAAAACCTGCTCTTGATCTACCTGCTCTAAACTACCTTTTCTTTCCAAAATTCTTGAAAAGGTAGTTTACAGCCAATTAATGACCTTCCTGGGAAAGTAAAGTTTTAGAGGTTTTCCAATCTGGTTTTAAACCCTTTCATAGCACTGAATCACCCCTTTTAAAAGTTTTTAATGACATATTTTTAGCTGCTGATGCTGGGAACTGTGTTGTTCATGTACTTTTAGATTTGACAGCTGCTTTTGATACAGTGGATCATGACATTTTACTTATTTGTTTGGAGCACTGGGTGGGCATTAGGGGCATGGTACTGGAGTGGTTCAGGTCCTACTCGGCAGGGTGAACTTTCTGTGTCAGTCTCTGTGACCATGTCTCTGCTACGCTCTTGTGTGGTGTCCCACAGGGCTCAGTTCTAGGCCCCCTCCTCTTCTCTTTATATCTGCTTCCTCTTGGTTCTGTACTGAGAAAGCACAGCATTGCATTCCACTTTTATGCTGATAACTGTCAGATCTATATCCCTCTAAAGAAAAAAGGCACATACTCCACACAGCTATTACTTCAGTGTCTAGATGACATTAAGTCTTGGATGTCTCTTAACTTTTTAAAATTCAATGATAAAAAGACAGAGCTGATGGTTTTTGGTAGCCCCACTCAGACCCCCAATGTGTATTTAGATACCTTGGCCCAGTATGTTAAGCCAACTGTCACAAACCTGGGGGTCAAAGTGGACTGTGATCTGAAGTTTAATAATCAAATTAAGGCAGTGGTAAAAGCTAGCTTCTGTCACCTCAGGCAGCTGGCAAAAATAAAGCCAATTCTTTTACAGCAGCACTTTGAGACAGTGATCCACGTCTTTGTTAGCACTCGGCTGGATTACTGTAATGCACTTTATATTGGGGTCAGCACACAGTGTTGGGGAGTAACGGAATACATGTACCGTCGTTACGTATTCCGTTACAGTTACCATTTAAAAAGGTGGTATTTAGAATACAGTTACTTTGTTGAAATAAATGGATTACACGGCGGTATTTTCCTATTGTGGCGGGTCAGGACTGTTTGGGTTTTGTTCAACAGCTATGTTCTGTTGTTCCAGGCGGCAGCGTTACGGTTGCCATGGTTACAGGGCAACGCTCTCTCTCTCTCTGCGACTGTGTGTTTCCTGGGTGAGAGAGTTATGGGCTCAAAATGTGGTCATAAATATTTTGTACTTGTAAATCAGTTTTGTACTTGTAAATCAGGATTTGTATGTCTAAAAAAAGATTTGTGTGTGTGTAAAAAAGATTTGTGTTTTGTTTAAAAAAGCCTGCAAGTTACAAGTACGAATTTTGACCCTATTTTTCTTCCTTTCATCTGATCGGTCAATGTCATGTTAATCACAAATGTAACAATCCAGTCAGAGAACAGATGGGTTTGGCTGTCGGAGGGGCGCTTTTTTGAACTGTATTGTCCTTGAAGGGTAATACAGTTTGAAGCTGGATCTCTATATAAATATCCGATAGCAGCTAGGTCCCCAAACTTTCAGCAGCTGTTGAAAGGATAAAGTTGTGCTATGTCAGTGGTTAGAAATACCATTATTACTTTAGGATTAGTTTAACACAAAGTCAGGGCTGACCTGGGACCATTGCTGTGAGTCACAGTGTGCAGCATAAAAGTCCTTTCACATCGGACGCAGGCATTGACTGTAGAAAAGATGGACAACGCGACACCACCTCCTACCATTGTGGCAGGGAGAGCTCAGTAGGTAAAGTGGTTGCCCCTGAACTGCTACCATGAGGTACCCTTGCAAATTTAGAGAAAGAGTCTGCGCAGTAGTGACTTGAGGTGGAGCGACTGTGTAACGCTCCCACCCACACACCCACTGGACGTGACTGCTAACACGCCCCTCTACACTTTTTACTTAGCCCGGTGACTCAAGTTTTTTGCTGGTTTACCGCGACTGATGACTCGTTTAATTAAGGTAAATACAACCATGTCCCTGTTATAAAAAACGACACACAGCTTATCATCTTGTAGTTCTAAAATCACTCACAGGGAGATCTTCATCACTCCTCCGTAGGCCCGCCCCAGGAGATGATAAACCCAGCATTTCATGAACACTGTGATGGAGACCTTTGGCTTGTGTAATGTTATAAATACTCGGATACTCCCCAGAGGCTCTGGACTTTTACATAAAGATATTATATTCAGTCCTGTAGAAAGTTATATATTTAAAAATATATGATCCTCTCTGGTTACTCTGGTATGAATAACTCTGCATCACTTTATGGTAAATAACACACTATCTGCAAAAAACTGTGAAAGAATTCCAGATGACAAGTTTGTAGTTCAACATACAAGTGACGACCTTTGACCTTCATCAGGTTTTATTTAATTGTGTCAGAGAAAATCTCATGTTCTCTTCATGCAGCCGAGTACATCAAGTGTTTAAAACAGAAGCTGTGCAGGTCTGAGATCAGCAGCTTTGTGAAACACCAAACTGAGGTCCTGTTAATGCTGATATATAGTGACACAGTTACATGAGTGATTAATCCTTTTGTTTTTTTGTCTTTAACTTTATCAATAAAACAGCTGCAGCTTTCACTGACAGCACATGTGGTACTTTAACCTTTGTACTGTTTTCATCAGTTAATTTTGCAGTTAACATGTGAACATGTTGGATGATCTGTCTGCTGTCACTGGGTGGTGCTGAGGTCTGAATCTGAGGGCAGCTCCTGTAATCACAAAGAGAACAGAACCATCAAACTCAAATATAAATTGAAATGAAGCTGATTCTTCTGTCCTCACACACTCAGGATCTGAAGTTCTTCTCTTGCTTTTTTTTAGTATTACAGTACAGTACAGTACTTTAATCCATAGTTCCTGATTAATGAGGAGTTACTGAAGTACAAGCTTTTAAAAAAAATGTTACTGTCTTTACAGATGTGGCAAGAGACTGAAAACATGCTGCTGTTTGCACATATTTAATATTCAGCTCTGCACAGGAGCTGCAGCAGGGTGCAGCCTGTTGTTTTAAAAGTATAATACTTGTAATAAAAGTACTGTAACAGTAATTAGTGAGTGAGCAGCCCGGGGCTTTTCTCTTGATTTCTTTAGTCAGGGTAAATTCATTCACCTGCATGGGTTAGCTAAACAAATCCTGACAGCCGAGTGCTCATTTCAGCTAGCTAGGTCTCAGGAGCGAGCTAAGGACGGTAGTTGCGGATTAGCTTACAAACACATTTAACTTACCGAAAAAGTGCAGCGGGGCCTCGGGTCCTTCTGTCGGGTAGTCCAGTTTTCTGAAGAACACCTCAGGCTGTCAGGTTAAAACACTCGGTCGTGTTTTCGTAGCGTAAACGCTGGGCGTCCTCTCAGAGCCTACGCTCTATCTGCTATTCGCGAACAAAGATACACAAGTTTCTCCGTGACTGCAGCTGCCAGTCAAAGCTGTTATGATGACAACCGATAGAGAGGTTTTGGCTTCATTTTTGGGGTGCTGTTGCGTCGTCCATGTGTTCTACAGTCAATGGACGCAGGATGTGCCGCTAATGCTAACTAAAAGCAAAGGATCCAGAATTTGTTGCGCTGGCTGCTGGGCTCTGTGGGTTTTTGCAGCAGCTCTACCTGTACTAGATGCACCTGCTCCTTGTCGTTTCTATCTCGGACTTTATTTCCTCTACAAGAGTTTGGTTTTTTTTGTTGTTTTTTTTTTTTTGCTAGTTCTTCAAATGTTCAATAAAAACATGTATGCTAATTCATAACGTAGAAAGCTTTGTAATGAAGACTGTCATTTCCAAAGCACTGCCCCCCCCCACCCCGCGGTCCGCAGTGCTGCTGAAAAGGCTGTGGAAGTCCCTGTATTAAGCACATAGACCTGTGACACAAACATCACCAATCTTGGACGACCACAGACTGTTTTCCTTCGTGGTGATGAAGGAAAACGCTGGGTTGGCAAAATGCAAAATGCTGCTGCTCCTCTTTTAACTGGAACTCGAAAGTTTGAGCATTTTTACCTTATTTTAGCTCCACTTCACTGGCTGCCCATTTCTTTTAGGATTCTTTTATTTGCTTTTAAAGCTCTCCATGGCCTAGCCGCATCTTATCTCTCTGAGCTAGTGATGTTCGATTCATGAACGAATCGTTCAGTGCTCGAGACTCACTTTACTGACTCGTGAATCATGACTCACAAGCGCAACTGACTCACAAGCGCAACTGACTCACTGACTCATCTCTGTTGCTGTTAGCAAACTAATTCCTTTAGTAGAAATTTATCTAGCTTATAATTAACATTGTGGGGAAAAAAACAACAGCCAGTTTATTAACAAAAACATTCCTGCTCTGAAGTGGAAGAAAAAACCCTCAGTAGAAGCTCACATCAAGACAATAGCTCCTCGGTTCACAGTAGCATCGCTCAGCTAGCATGCTAACAGCACATTTGAGGTACTCACCCCTCTCTTGCTGTGCTGAATCATAGCATAAGCGAATCACTCAGGACTCACGAACCCCTCCCTCCTGGCTCACAGCTCAAACGAGTTGAACGAATCACTGACTCACTCACTCACCCCCTCCCTCCTGGCTCACAGCTTCTTCTTCTTGGTTGGCAACCAATGTTAAAGCACTTTACCGCCCCCTGGCTCACAGCTCAGTGGACATTTAGATGAGAAAATATATACACAAAATATATGACACATTTAAGGAAAATACCAAAATAAAAATAAATAAATGATCCCTTTAGAATTTTTTTGCTCTTTTTTGCTCTAAAGAAAATAGTTGTTTTCTTTTACAATCATTCATCTTAGCAGTAGGATTTACATTAAAAGAGAAACAAATTAAGTTTGAGTGAAAATATACATTTTTGCACTCTCTGGTCAACTGACTCAGTGACTCAAATGACTCAAGAAACCCGATTCACTTTGGTGAGTGACTCATTAAAACTCGATTCAGTAAAAAGAATCCAATTTACCATCACTCCTCTGAGCTGCTACAGCCTTATGCACCCACCCGCTCTCTCAGGTCAGCTGATCACTGCTCCTGAATGTACCCAGGACTGTGCGTAAACTTAGAGAAGATCGTTCTTTTGCTGTAGCAGCTCCAAAACTGTGAAACAATCTTCCTTTAGAGATTAGACAGGCCTCCTCATCACTAGTAGGGATGGGTACCGGTATCCTGTTCTGACATAAACGGTAGTAACCAGACCGAAAAGCAGCGCACATTTCGGTGCTTTATTTCGGTGCTTTATTTCGGTGCTTTTTTTCCTGAGTGTGATACACTTCAGATTCTAGCCAATCATTTTACGTTTCCAAGGATAGTAGGCGGGCCCAGGTACGTACGTTCTTTTAGAACCGCGTTCAAGTGAGCCATCATTTGTGAGCCGCGATCAAGTCAGCCGCTTCTTATCCGCTACATTAATTTTCTAGCGCTTTTACACCAGTCTTTACGGAAGCGTCTTTTGTCCTTACTTCCCGATCGAAAGCATAAATCCGAGCACAAGTACACTTGCGCACGCACTCACACATGCATGCGAGCGGACTCAGACATGCACGCACGTGCACAAATTGCTTTGGGACAGCCTAAAGCGGGACAGTCTGGTTGATGTCAAAAAATTCATTACAAATCATTCTTGATAGTTGATGTCCAACTTTCCACAGATTTCTCCTCTGGGACACCTACTGTACATCTGTCCCAAGTTCGATCCAGATTGACTGTAATATTCCTCAGAAACTGCAGGAAACTTGCACCGGCACTGTTTCAAAAGTACCGGTTTGGCACCGGTATCGGATAAAACCTAAACGATACCCATCCCTATTCACTACCTGTTTTTAAGTCACTCCTGAAAACCCACCTCTTCACCCTGGCCTTTGACACCACGTGACATGTTGGTTTTTATATTTTAGTTTCATTTTAGTTGTTGTAATTGATTCTATGCGGTTTTATCTTGTTTTCTTTTTTTAATATAGCGCTGTTTTAATTTTTAACTGTTGTGTGTTTTATTTACTTTTGCTTTTTCTGTTATTCTATTGTTTTTAACTTATTTTATGTACAGCACTTTGGTCCTGTGCTGGGTATTTCAAAGTGCTTTATAAATAAAGTAGGATTGGACTGTGTTTCGCTTTTTCTCTCAGTTCCTCCTCCAGAGTGGGTGGAGGTGTTGGTAGTGACCGAAGGAAAGGAGTCTGCCTGCTGCCCTTTAAGACCACACCTGACCTTCCTCAGGACGTCACAGTGGAGTGGGCTCTCACTGAACCCAAACCCATGAAGGTCCACGTATATGAGAGTGGAAACAATCAGCCAGATAAACAGGACCAGGGTTACAGAGGTCGCACAGAGATGGATGAAGATCCACTGAACACTAAAGACCTCAGTCTGACCCTGAAAGACCTCCACCTCACTGACAGTGGAGTCTACACCTGCACCGTCTACAACAAGGATGGACACATGCTGCTACAGAAATCAGTGACTCTCAGTGTCAGAGGTGAGTGTAACAGCTTTTTTTCCACAGTGTGAATACCAGATGTAGAAACCTGTCCGTGAAATTTTTTTTTAAAAAGTGAACTTTATATTTAGACTATAATGACCTTCCCGGAACATTAGCATCTGTACTCTGGAAAGCAGGGAAGCAGGGCAAGAAACCTACGTGCATCACCAAGAACGGAAAATACTAAACAAGATATTTAAAACAAAACTAGAATTAAATCAAATTATGTCTTGATGCATGCTCAATCATCAAGGTAAGTAAATCCCCAAAAGTTGATTCCGTTCATCTGGATGCAGCGTTTTGTGGGAGAAATGTTTTGTTTCAGTCATTATGCAAATGTGCTGTTCATAGGGTTGGGGAAACCGGCAGTCAGCTGAGACCGAAGAAGTCACTCAGATGAGTGGCGAAAAGTTTCTCCTGCTGAAAACGCTACGTCAACATGAACAGAATCGATTCTTGGGAGTAAATAAAATTGTTAATAAAAAAATGATGAAGTAAGTGAATAAGGGTAGGGAATCTATATTTCTTAACCCTCTCAGGCTCAAATTAAGTTTTAGTTACAGGAAAAATCTGATATTTGGGGAAAATTATCAAAAAAAAAACTGTATGTGGGGTAATCAGGTTGTTAATTTTTAACTGTTGCAAATCGGCAACGCCTGGCTCAAGAGGGTTAATACTGAAGGAAGTGAGTTCCAGTGCTGAGGAGCAGAGTGACTGAAAGCTCTGTTCCCCATATTGAGAAGACAGAAGCGGAAGAAGCAGATGACAGATACAAGGAGGGGCAAGATTGTGGATGCACTTAAACATGAGAACTAAGATGTAGGATACACCATATAAATGTATTCTAGCTTCTATGGGCAACCAGTGAAGCTGTTGAAGAATTGGGGTAATATGGTCTCTTAAGGAAGTACGAGTTACGACCCGAGCTGCAGAATTCTGAAGACGTTTTTGGTGGGACTTATTGGGGAGACCAAATAAGATGGTGTTGCAATAAACAATCCCCAAAGTAATAGGACTATAGACAAGTATGGCAGCAGCATGGGAGTAAGAAAGAGACAAGGTTGGTTAATGTTATGTAAGTGGAAAGTATGCAGACCGGGTTATGTAATTAATGTGAGACTGAAATCGGAAACACCCAAACTCTTCACCTGCAGGGAAGGAAGGATGTGGGAATTTTCAATATTAATGGAGAAACTGTGAGATCTGGTTAAGATGGAGGCTTTGAAAGTAAAACTTCTGTTTTATTACTGTTAAGTTTGGAGGAGAACCATGATCTAATCTCCATAAGACAGTTCGAGAGTGGAAGTGATGAACTAGGTTTGGAGGAAATGTAGAGCTGGATGTCATCATCATAACAATGAAAACTGATATTATATTTTCGGAATATATGGCCAAGAGGGAGCATGTAGATAATGAATAAAAGAGGCCCTAATACTGAACCCTGGGGCACACCAGCAGAAACAGTAAAGAAACTTGAAGAGTAGAATTTAATTTGGATAAACTAAGTGTGGTCTGAGAGATAGGAGGTGAACCAGGCAAGGGGGGTATGACTAATGCAAATGGATGCTAATGTTCAGGAGGATATTATGAGAAATGCAATCAAATGCCGCACTAAGATCAAGAAGAATTAGAATGGTTAAAAGACCAGAATCAGCTGCCATCAGAAGGTCATTAGTAATCCTTAACAGAGCAGTTTCTGTGCTATGATTGGGGCGGAAACCAGACTGAAATTGTTCGTAGAGATTATGGTCACTGAGGTATGAGTGAAGCTGGGAGGCAACAACTTTCTCAAGGATTTTTGAAATAAAGGGGAAGTTTGATATTGGGCGAAGATTATAAAAGTTATTGGGATCTGCCCCAGGCTTTGAGAGAATTGGAATGACAAAAGGAGTTTTCAAAGATGAAGGAACAATTCCAGTGTGAATGGAAGAGTGGATAATACTTGTTATGTTACACAGCTGGGACAAAGCAGGGCTGACGAGACAAAGGAAGCAAAACCAGACGCATTAACATGAGACACAGACTTTCAAAGTAAAACAGGAAACATAACAGAGACGCGAACTTGACAAGGGGATACAGCTGGCAGGGGACACAGAGACATAAACCATAAGACAGAAATCTAACAAAGAAACTAAAGACTAGAAATGATAAATAATATCAAAATCAATTTCAATAATATAATAAACTCAAAACCCTGGGTCAACGACCCAGGCACCCTAACAAGTTATGAGAGGAGCCAATGAGGGAAGACAGGCTTTAACTAACACAGTGGGAAGAAGGCCGAGCTGACCAGTGGATAAATTAGAGTTTTGAATAAGATTTGATACATCAGGTAGGAGTAAATTTGAAAATGAATGACAGGAAGACAGTGAGGGAAACAGAAAGTCTACTTCAAGGTTAGAAGTTCCTAAAGAGGTAAATTATTGGTGGATGTCAGAGATTATAAGAGTGAAAAAAGATGTAAGAGAGTTGCAAAAGTCAGCAGAGTCCATATGAGAGGAGAATGAGTCCGGAGGTTTTGTGATTTTACTAAACACAGAAAAGAGAGACCTGGAGTTACCTTCACTAGAACTGACTAAGCCAGAATAGTATGCAGATTTGGCTGAAGCAATGCAGTCCTAATACAACAAGATATGATACTTATACATTTCTTTATGTATGGTGAGTCCGGTTTTCTTGAACAGACGTTCCAGTTGGCATCCTTTAGCTTTGATATGGTGCATGTTACGTGTAAACCACAGTGCTGAATGGGAAAATGAGACAGTTCGGTGTTTAAGTGGAGCAAATATGTTAAGAAGGTTATGAACGTTGACATTATAATAAGAAACGAGTTCATCAGGGGATGAGGAGCTGTGAATAAATGGAAGGTCATAAATGGGAGATGAAAGATCAGGAAGATTAATATTACTGATTTTTCTAAATGTGATGTCACAGGTTTTGGAAGCTGTTGCATTACATTAAAAGAAATAAACATATGATCGGATTGGGGAAACAATGAGTGGGGGTAACACCAGAACAGAAGACCAAATCCAAGATATGACTTATAAATAAACGTAGATTATTGTAACAAGGACCCAACACACAATGGTTGTGTTTTAGTCTCTGTCTTTCTATCTTTGCTCAGGCAAAAATCACCAGTCCACTGTCCACTCTCTGCTCCGGTGCCACTAAAAAACTCACAGCAAGAGAGAAAGCAACAGCTTGTCTGAGGCCAAATGACCAAGCATTCTCCAACTTCTGGCTCCTGAGTGGCACCAGGCAGGGATGCTCACTCTCTCCTTCACTGTTTGCAGTTTTTATCAAACCAGCATTTAGACAGGCTGTAGTAATTAAGAATGTAGAACATCAGCTCAGTCTGTATGCAGATGATGTGCTGCTTTTTCTGATGTGAAGCAGCTCAGGAGGGTGACCGTGGGGAAGGGATTGGCGGCGAAGCAGTTCAGGGGGCCGACTATGATGGGGGAGATGTCCAGCTGACGGCCTGGAAAGTGGCCAATGGCAGATGCAGGTGTGCAAGGCGCACTGCGTGGCGGTGGCATGGCAGCCGCAGGAGACAAGGCTGGACCAGACAAGGCTGGTCGCTGGAGCAGGATGCTGGGCGAGCTCGCCTGAGCCCCCAGCTGGCACAAGTAACTGCCACACCACTGAAGCGAGATCGATCAACTGCAGACCAGAACAACAAACGACGGAGGCACCAGACAAGTGCAATCAAACGATGAGTTTATTAACACTGGAGAGGAACCATCAGCATATGTCTTCCTCTGACAAAAATACATTGAATGCTGGTTTTATAGCATAGAAAATTAACGCCCACACATACACGTCAAATACAGGTCAAAAATACATTGTTTACAGACATGAGCACATCTCGTACATCTTAATAACTATAAACAGTCATGTAACTTCTCTTTTCTATAACACTTGCCTTTTAAGGTAATAAACTTCAAGCTTCAGGGTCTCTAAGGGCTAATAATGGACCCTCGTCATCAATCACTAAGTAGACAGAATTGCAGCAAGTCTCAAAAAGAAGCAGAAGACACTTGGGCCTTCGCTCAGGCCTGCTACTAGATTAATATGTGTATATAATATATGTAAGCATGTGTAACAGAGTTAGAAAATAGCTTAATGAATTTCCTCAAAATTGATGTGCTTTGTGACTAGTTGGAGCCACCTGGTGGACAAATACCGCAACTGCAACTGTTAAGGTTCCAAATCGCTGCACAGCGCATGCCTCAGCAAAGGAAAATACTCCCAAGCTGGTGGTAGGTGCTTGTGAGCGATACTGTTGTCAATTGTGTATGTGTATTAATGAAAACATTCTTATAGTGGTAATTGTCAACATGTATTTTGATTGTAAGCAGTATTAGCATGTATCCTGAAAGTTACAGGCATTTTGATGCATGGGTAGTAACTTTATTCACGAGTAGCATTTTTAGTTAGCATGCTAAGCTAAGCTAATACTCGTTAGCTAGTCGGGTGCTTTTTGACTTGCACTCAGCTCTAATGTTTCTCTGTGTGATTGTAATTGTTCTAATTCTTTTTAACAGAACTGAATGTTGCAGTTGCTTTGCACACTGTTAATGACGACTGTGTGCTGTTTTCTTTGTACCAGGAAGGCGCTGTTAAGTGTAAGTTTTAATTGATGCTGTTGTATAGGGAAAAAAATGATGAACAATGATGATTGTTTTATAATAGAAAAGCTGTTTTATATGTTATTGTTGTTGTTGGTTAGGAAAAAGGAGAAAAATAAATAAATAATACTGCTACTATACGATCACAGGTTTGGTTTCAGCTAGAACTTTTAAAGAAAGACTTTGTTGATGTTGATGTTGTGTTGTACAAATATATCTTAGTCATTTGTTAAGTGTTATGTTGGGGAAAAAAAAGAAAAAAAGGAAAATACTCCCAAGCTGGTGAACTGAATGTTGCAGTTGCTTTGCACACTGTTAATGACGACTGTGTGCTGTTTTCTCTGTACCAGTTGCCAGAATAAAGAGGGAGCCCAGAGTAAGGGCAAGTCCAGCGTTGCAGTGCCGTCCTTCCTACATGGGCATATCACACCACTTGCACGATAGACTCACAGAACAGCAACAGCTACATTGGTGTCGTGACTCTGTGATTTGACATCAACTTGATGCAGATCTCCAACCCAGGTTGCAGTGTATTGTGCTTACAGATTCATCCATTGCCCGTCTTGGACTGTGAATTACGTTGAGGTACTGGACTGTTTGTTCTTTGGTTTGATGGGACTCTCTCTGGACTGCTTGTGCTGACACCTGCAACTCTGAATATTTGTTATTGTCTACGTTTTTTTTTTTTTCTTCTTGCTTTTCCTTTTCTCTGTTTATATGCTAATATGGCAAGTAAATTCCAGCTGAGTGATATATGTGACAATGTTCGCTCCTCTGTTGGGCGGGGTAGAGGTGCAGCACGTACTCATTTACTGTCACATGGGTCAGTTGGGAGGGATGAGGGAGCTTCACCTGTGTTGCCTGGGAGGGTTGGAGCCTTTGGGTCGGGTGTAGATCCAGATGAGTCTCCCGTGGGGCAATTTTTGCGGGGCGAAGCACGTCACTCCACTCCCGGTGATGGGAATGACACATTAAACCAGTTTAGTGACATGATCTTTCAACTTGGTTCACAGATAGGTGAATCTATTGCGGCCAGACTTATGTCTAGTGGAGCTGTTGGTGATGTTGACCGAAATGATGCTCACTCACATAACCAGGCTTCCCATTCGGGTGGCAATACGAATACGCCAAGTGAGAACACTCAATTCAGCGTTATTGTAAAATCCGACAGGGAGCCTGTCATTTTCAGGGGTGATGGTACAGACAAGTACACAGTGACTGAATGGGTTGAGCTGATGAAATCATACATCAGAAAGCAGAGTCTTGATGTGTCATTGCCGACAGAGGAGGTGATGGGGAGGCTAATGGGGAAGGCCAGGGATGTAGTTAAGATAGGCTTGAGAAGTGATCCTTCCTGCGCCCCTGATGTCATATTCAACATGCTGATAAGGTACTTCAGCAACACTCCCTCTTGCATACCCCTGCAGGACTTCTACTCGACTCTGCCTTCTCACAGGGAAAATCCTGTTGATTACTGGATACGCCTCAACAAGGCTGCTGATATGGCTGAGGAAGGTTTGAAGCATCAGGGCAGGCGAATGGAGGACATTGGTGGTGAGATCGCTAAAATGTTTGTGAAACACTGCCCAGATCCTGAGCTTGCATCTGTGTTTAAGTACAAGCAGATACATGAGTGGACGTGCAAGGAGAGGATAGATGAGTATCGGCGGGAGAGGGTGTCTTCTGTGAGAGTGTGCGTGATTGAGGCCCATGCAGCAGCGCTAATTCGTGATGACACGCGTGTTGAGCTCTTGAATAACGATGACAGGAAGTCTTCTGATGTTGACTCGCTTCCTACCTCATCCCCGTCTCCTGGGGTCGGACCCTCTGTCTCACCCTCTCCTCTCTTGTCCCAGACGCAGCAGACGTTTCTCGCTCCAAGCTGTCCCACAGTTCCTCCTCTATTGTCACAGGTTGGGGAACGGAATGCGACGACCTCATCTCAGAATAGATGTCAGACTATTCCCCTGCATTACCAGAAGCAGTCTGCTCTCCCTGCTCCTGAGCAGCAGTTCCCCCACAGTCAGCAGCCCAGCGATAATGCTGTGCTTGGCGAGATGATGTCAATGCTCAGGAGCTGTTGAATAAAGTGAAGGCTGGGATGGACATTCCCCCTCACGGCAGGGTGGCAGACGAGTACAGAACCGGGCCCCTTCGTTCAATGGCAGGAGCTGTCAGGTCTGTAATAAGGAGGACCACACTACACAGTCCCATTGCCGCTTTGCCCGACTCTGTTTCACATGCTTTCAGCCCGGTCACACACGTCGCTCGTGTGCCAATGGGGCCTCTACGGGTGACAATGCCCAGGGAAACTAGACGACCTGTGCTTTGAGGGAGGCTGTACAGGACATGAAGAACACTCCCACACACATGATGCAGCAGAGCTGTATGACAATGTAAAGGACTTGAGTCCTGTTCCTTGAGTGAAGTAGCACTGCAGAGGCTTGCTGCTGCTGGTGCTATTGATTTGAGCAATCAGGGGGCACCCACTGTTGTTTTTGTTGGCTGTGGTGGTGTACGAGTGAAGCCTAAATCAGTGGTGGAGCTCGACATGGAAGTGTATGGGTGTCATATCTTGGTTCCAACCTTTGTTGTTGAGAATCAACGAGATGACTTAATTGTTGGCTCGAATGTCATCAGACATTTAATCCGTCAATTCAGGTAACAGTGAGTTTCTTGTATGGGGGAAACTTCCTAAAGATGTTAAGATATCTCCCGGCTCCACTGTGGTTACTGAGCCAACCACCTCTCGCTCTGCACCCAGGAGCATCATGGTCGCTAGAGTGGTGACTCCTCTCTGGGGAGACAGGTGGGTCCCACTCAAGCTCCTCAACGTCATGGACAACCCTGTTATTCTGCGGAGGAATGCCAAGCTTGCTGATGTCTACACCTGCCTTGCATTGGAGGATATGGAGGTTCCAGAGCTCAGTCAACAGTCTACTCGTACAGAGCCCACTGGGACATCTGTACCCACAGTGGATGTTGGTACTGTACAGGAGAGGCTGGACCGTGTTGGCCTGGGTGACCTGGACCTGAAATCCTGTGATGTGTCATCGGACTGGCAAGAAAAGTTGGCTGACCTTGTGGTCAATTATCAAGATGTCTTTTCTCGCCATCATCTGGACTGCGGTGAAGCTAAGGGCTTTGTACACAGGATTCGACTGACAGATGACAGGCCATTTCGTCTCCCCTACAGGCGTGTGCCTCCTGCCGAATACCTCAAGCGCCGCCTCTTGTCCTTGTGTGGAAAAGAAATGGTGACTTGCGAGTGTGCACCGATTTTTGATGGCTCAACAGGCGGACGCTAAAGGACGCGCATCCCCTGCCACATCAAGCTGATTGCTTGGCAGCCCTTGGTGGCAATGCGTTTTTTAGCACGATGGACTTAACTTCTGGCTTCTATAACATGCCGCTACATGAGGAGGATCGCAAATACTCTGCATTCACAACACCCATGGGTTTGTACGAGTATAACCGCCTCCCTCAGGGTTTGTGCAACAGCCCAGCCAGCTTCATGAGAATGATGACCTGCATTTTTGGCGATCAAAATTTCCTCAGCCTGCTGTGCTACCTTGATGACCTGTTGGTCTTTGCACCATCTGAGCAGTTGGCTTTGGAGAGGTTGGAAATGGTTTTCAGCCGACTTCACCAACACAACCTGAAATTGGCCCCAAAGAAGTGCTGGCTTCTCAGGAGGTCGGTGAAATTCCTCGGGCACATCATTAATGAGTCTGGTGTGTCCACAGATCCTGCTAAGGTCGAGGCTGTCAGCAATATGACCATTGCGGACCTGATGGAGCCTGATGGGATCACCCCGTCACAGTCCCGTGTCAGATCGTTTCTGGGGATGGTGAACTATTACCAGCATTTTGTGCCCAATTACTCTGCCTTGGCAAGGCCTCTCTTTGACCTTCTGTCTGGCCAGAAGCAGAAGCGCAAGGGGCGGGCGTTGTTTGATCTTTCCTTCTATATATGTACATAGCAACCCCTAACAGTGCATCAGTCTATGGCCACTTGTAGACATTTTTAGCCATTTTTCAAGACATCATAAAATAGTGGGTTCTGTGAGTATGTTATATCCAAATGTCTATCTCATTATCATCTTCATCATTCTGTGATAGGGTGATGTAAGCATGAATTGAAGCAGTTACCATTTTTGATACCATGTTCTTCAAACAAGGTATGACACATGAAGTGAACAGACACAACAACAGCAGAAGAACACCAACAAAAACAAGTCCTTTAATCAGCAGGGACTTCCAAGAGCCGCTTAAAAGCCACGTAAGCCAGTCTTCTGTGTTTGTGGCATAGTCTCGTTGTTGTGCATCCCGAAGTTGTCTGAGTGTTTCCAGAGCATCAGTCATGTTCGGTGAGTGCACATTATCTGGAATGTATGTGCAACATGTGTTGTTAAAAAGGATACATAGTCCGCCTTTCTCGGCGAGAATCATGTCCAATGCTACCCTGTGTTGCATTACTGCAATGCGCAGGGCGTCAATTTCCTGATCCTGTTCGTCGTCGATTTTACATGAAGCATTCAGAAAAAGTCCAAAGCGGTAGTTCAGAGTCTCTATCCTTAAAGCGTGTTTTCCTACCCCCACCCATGGGAAGAGTGCGTGAGTAACTTTCTGTCTGTTAGTCCATAGTTTGAATTCCTCTGGGACATCGGAACCCCACACAGAATCATGCTGCCTGAGGTCCGGGGTGCTTCGTCTTTTCCTTGTTGTTGATGTTGAAGTTGACGTGGCGTCCATGGTTATCTTGAAAGTGTGGTCAGATATGAAAATGGGAGCGCACTGACCTGTCCAATTCCCAGGAAGGATAAAATAGGCCTGTTGGCCACAGATCCAGGCCATCCCTTGCACCCAGAAGGTACCATTTGAGATGTTGTTGCTTTTCACGGGCCCTCCAGGAGCGTGTGTCTGTACTGCTTTGCAGTTGGTGGTGTTTCCCATTGGTGTGGATCCTTTCTCTTGGCGGTAGCATAGGCTGTGGCTCAAATTCCCATTGTTTTCAAGAAAGACTGGGAATGATTTAGCCTTACTTCTGTGCTTCACTTTCAGGTCAACCCAGAACCATTCGTCACATGTGCCATTTCGCAGTCCTATCTGGAGAGGTTCCTCATGGTTGACCACGATTCCCTGGAATTGATACCCAAGGCTGGCGTAGCTCATGGCACACTTTGCTTGAATTATGTCCATTCCCTTCGCATACAAGGTGGCGTGTTGTGTCGTTAGGGGGCATGTAGGAGCAAACGTAGCAGTCTTTTCTGGGTGTGCTGTCATGTATATATCGATACCATGCGTTGTTCATCCATGGATGAATGTGGTCTTGTGTCATGTCACGGAGATGTGAGTTGTCATGTGTCCATCTTGTCTGCAGGTGGTGTTGTTCATCTTTTTTCTTTAGGGTGAGTGTTAATAAACTCACCAGGAGTGCAACATTAGCCACTAGGAGGACGAGTGTCTTCATGATGACCAGACACACCTGTGACCTCTGATGAGTAGACTACTGGCGAGAAGAAGAAGGCGGGGTATACCCGATCAGCCCTCCCTCCACCAGTAGATCACCAGGAGCTAGGGGTGTTGGCGTCTAAACGTTTAGGTTGTCACTCACTTTTTTGCAGTGGCTTTGATGGATCCAAGATGGTCTTTCTGCTATTTTGCAGGCAGTAGGTGTGGTGAGTAGCACTTGATAAGGACCTTCCCACCTTGGTGAACTCCAATTTTTCCTTTGGAGCACTTTGATCAGGATCCAATCACCTGGTTTCAACCTGCAAGACACTGGAGAGATGTCACTTGGCAGTTGGTTGTTTAGAACAATCTCTTTATTTTCAAGTAACTTAGTCATCCACTCGGCTAGTGTAGTTTCTCTTATTGACTTATCTATAGGCTCACTTGTAATTGGCAGTGGAAATGGTCTGCCGTGAATGATTTCAAAAGGTGTAAGTTTCTGAGAACTTTGTGTCAGTCTCATCCACATTTTTACCAGGCCTATACATTCAGGCAATGGTCTCCCTGTTTCTTCCATGCATTTTCTCAGTCTCTGTTTTATTGTGCCGTTAGTTCTTTCCACGAGTCCGGCACTTTGAGGGTGGTAAGCACAGTGGTGTTTGATGCTGAATCCTAGTGCTTCAGAGACCTTACTGATTACTTCATTAACAAAATGTGTCCCATTGTCTGATCTTATCAGAGTGGGGATGCCATATGTTGGAATGAAGTGATTGCATAAACATTTTGCAACTGAGATGGCGTCTGCTTTTTTTACTGGATAGATTTCTGGCCATTTTGAGAATACGTCTATGATCACTAGAGCGTATTTTGAGCCTTGGCATTCATTTAGCTCAATAAAATCCATGTGGATTGTATGAAAAGGATGAGGTGGTGTGGGAAAATTACCTCTTCTCGGTCTGAGGTTTCCCTGTGCATTATGTTTTTGGCAAATCATGCATGTTCTGACAAATACTTTTGCTGAAGTTTCAAATCTTGGGTGTAGAAATGTTTAGAGAGTATATCTACCATTCCTCCCGTCGACACGTGAGTAGACCCGCAAGGCGTCACTAATGCTGCTGTTTTGTGTAAGGATTTTGGTAGTACTGGTTTGCCATTACAAGTCATCAAATCATTCTCCAGCCGAGCTCCACATTTTAACCACCTGTTTTGTTCTCTAGTTGGTGCAGCTTTCTGTTCATTCATAAGCACATCAAGTGGTATTTGCATTGAGGAGTCAGACATTAATGTGTCTATAGGTTGTTGTGCTGCTGCTTTTGCTGCTTGATCTGCAAAGTTATTGCCTCTAGTGACCTCTGAGTTGTCTTTCTGGTGTGCAGCACATTTACATAATGCTAACCGTTTCGGCAATATTATCACCTCCAACAGTGCCTTTAAAAGATTCCCATGTTGCACTGGGTTGCCAGTAGAGGTAACCATCCCCCTATTCTGCCAGATTTTTGCAAAATGATGCACAGCAGCAAAGACATACTGGCTGTCAGTGTATATGTTTATGTCTCGGTCTTCATGCAGTTGACAGGCACGTATGACGGCCGTGAGTTCTGCACTCTGTGCAGAGTATGAGGAAGTTAGTGCTTTCGCTTCTAAAACTGTGTCAACTGTGGTCACCGCATAACCCACACAGTTCCGCCCAAGGCTATTTTTGGACGCTGAACCGTCTACAAAGATATTAATGAAACCAGCCTGTGGGGTGCTGTGAAGGTCAGCGCGTGGTTTTGTTTCCTCATTTAGCGTCTCTATACAGCAGTGTGCGTCACCATCTTGCGAAGTTGGGAGAAGTGTGCTGGGGTTTAATCGTCCACACTTCTCAATCCTAATGTGTGACTGTGAAAGCAGAATGCCTACATAAGAGAGTTGTCTGGCATGTGTGAGGTAAGACAAGTTTGCTTGCAGCAAGATGGAGGTTACAGCGTGCGGGACTTTGATAATTAATGTGTGTCCAAGAATGATATCAGCAGACTTCTTAACTGCCTCCGCTGCAGCTGCACAGGCCTGCACACACGTGGGCAAACCTGCTGCAACTGAGTCTCATTTGCATGAATAAAACGCAAGTGGACGTTGTTTTTCCCCGAAGGCCTGCGTTAAAACAGCCTTCATGTAGCCTGCACCTCCGTCTACATGCAAACAGAAAGGTTTGTCATAATCTGGCAATGCCAAGACTGTATGAGTTTGGAGTACAAGTTTTAGATTACTGAACGCTTCTTCTGCTTCTGGTGTCCATTCTATTTTATCTTTCAGTGCCAGATTTTTACCATAAATCAGGTTCTGCAAAGGCTGAGCCAACAAAGCATAGTCAGGTATCCAGCTTCTACAATAATTGCAGACCCCTAAGAAGCTCATCATCTGTTGTTTCGTGAGTGGTTTTGGAGCGTTTTGTACTGCTAGTTTTCTGCTGTCTAACAGTGTTTTCCCTTCCCCAGTGAGTGTGTGCCCGAGGTATGTGACCTTTTGGCTCCACAGTTGTAGTTTGTGCTGTGAGACTTTATGGCCCTGCTCAGCTAAATGGTGTAACACTGTCATTGTGTTTGCTTTACAGTCTGCTAGTGTGTTCCCTGTGATGAGTATATCATCTACATACAGGAGAAACTGTCCCGGGGCGGGGAGTGTGCACAGTGACATGGACCTCTTTAGAGCCTCTGCGTACAGAGTAGGGCTGTTCTGGAAGCCCTGAGGTAACCTCGTATATGTGTACTTTTGACCCTCAGAAGTGAACCTGAACAGATGCTGCGAGTCAGGGTGTAGTGGTACAGAAAAGAATGCATTAGACAGATCTATAACTGAAAACCACTGTTCCTTAGGGGTCACTTGATTCAGAATTGTATGTGGATTTGCTACCACAGGTGGGATTTGTGCTGTTACTTCATTTATTGCCCTGAGGTCATGTACTAGACGGTATTTTCCCGTATTTGCTTTTTTCACTGGGAAAATGGGCGTGTTACAGGTTACTTCAGTTGTTTTTATCAAGATGCCTGCCTTTTCCATGTCTGCAATTACTGGTTTTATTCCTGTTTTGGCTTCTGTTGTGAGGGGATATTGTGGCTTTACTGGCCTGTAGGTTGTGGTGGTTTTTACTACGACAGGATCTGCTCCTTTAATTAGTCCTACGTCTGTTGGTCCTGTAGACCACAGCTTAACAGGTAGTTCCTCTAGTTCTGGATGAGAACTAGAGGAAAAGAGTGTGTATCACCCCTCACTAACTTCATGCATGTGTGCATCTGCGCAGTCAGTCATATGGGTTGCTGGCTGTGTCGTTCGTACCCACCCTAATGTGTACCTCATACATCCTGTTCTACGGCCCTGAAGCCACCCTTCATGTGTTTCTTCAGTTTCCTCATATCTGTCCCTTTCCACCTGTGTGAGGATGTGGCCTAAGTCTTTCCAGTCCGTGTCGTCATTGCGTGCTACTGACACATGTGGTTTTGGCATCCTGTTTAGCTCTTGTACCTTTCCTGGCTGTATTACAGAGCACACTGCGTTACCGCTTCGGGTAACATAGAGGTGTTGCAGTGTGAGTTTCTGTGGTCCTAGTTTGTGCACTTGTTGGTCATACATGGGGTCATGACCTGGGCTTTGTTTGAACCTTAAGGTGTTGTGGTACTTAGCAAAGTCTAGCTTTCTTGAATGGGTTGGCAAGTAGCGATTTGCTATACGCTGCAAGGGTTCTAATGGAGGCAGGTCTAGTGTCCAATACTAGTAGGGTTCTCCCTGTCCCTTACACACATTGAGCTGACGGGCCTCAGGACTTTGCTCTTCATGTAACATTAGTTTAGCGTACATGCCTTCTAGCCCTGGCACTACACCGATCCTTAGTTTCTCTAAAGCATCTCTCCCCAGAAGGTTGACTGGGCAGGATGGGTCATATATACATTGATTTTTACAACTTCTGCCGCTTTCATGGTGTACTAGTAACAGTTCTTCTGTTAGTGATTTAACACTGGTGTGGCCTGACGCAGATTTAACTATCAGGGTGTCACTTGAGTATTTTAGTTTTTTGGGCTTTTGATTTAGCACGGTTTTACATGCTCCAGTGTCACATAACATGGTTAGAGGTTGGCCACTGACATGGATTGTTACTGTAGGTTTGTGTTCAGAACCTAGGAGCAACTGTTCTATGTTGAAAATTTCTGTTTCTTCTTTCGTTTCCTGTTCTAGTCACTTACTCTGACCCTCTCCTGAGTCATCCTCCCTTTTGTACCTACAGTCCCTTGCAAAATGACCTTCTTTTCCGCAAATATAACAGCGATTGTCTCTCTCACCCCTTCGTCCCCTGTCTCCCTTATAACCCTTATAACCACCACTTTTCTTTCCCTTTCCTTTCTGCTGTCCTTGTCTCTGTCCTCCGTATCCACCAGCAAATGCTATGAATCCTGTCTCGGGATCCACAGTGAAAACACCTCCTTTCTCTTTCTTTTTTACCACTCGGGTTGCATGTTCTGCATACTGCAGAGCGTCTGCTAGGTTACCAGTGTTCATTGTTACCCAGTGCTTTTCAACATGGGCTCTAACTGGGGGAAGGAGACCGTTTAAGAATGCGTTCTTTAGTTGCTGTTGGTATGGTCTCTCTGGGGCTTCTTCATAATCTAGGCCTGAATGCTGTCTAAAAACCGGGCGTAGCCGGTCCAGAAAATCAGAAGCTGTTTCGGCTTCTTTTTGCTTTACCTCCCCTATTTTGCCATAGTCAGCCCTCGGGGCCAACCGTACTCTAATTCTCTCATATAAATTTGTTAGGTCATTGATTAGGTCGGTGCTTCCTGGTGCATGTGCTACACCCCCGGCGTCTGAGCCGGTATAATCACCTCTAACTGTTCCCATCCTTAAACCTAATAAATCTTGCATTACTTGAAGCATTTCATGACCGTTTAAATACCATTGCCTCCTGATCAGTTCTACAGCATCCCTCCATGGTGTAAAACCTTCATTCAGTGGAGGAACGTCTTTCAGGACATTTTGTCTGTCCGTTTGTGACCACGGACGGAAAACATGTATGTGTGGGCGGTCATCTTGCTCTTCCTGTCCTTCTGGCCCTATTATTAGGCCAAATCTAGGGTTAGCCACTGCTACCAATGGGTAGATACCAGTGGCTGGCGGATCGACTGTGTCTCCTATTTCTTTTTGTGGGCTATCTTTGAGTGAAAGTTTGTTTAGCATTGTCTGTGCTTTCACATAAGGATGTTGTGTATGTGACCTAGTTCTTCCTGATATGGGTGAGTGTTTAATGGGTGGTGCTGCAGCTGTGGCTGCAGCTGTGGGAGATGCTGCAGCTGTGGCTGCAGATGTGGGAGGTGCTGCAACTGTGGCTGCAGATGTGGGAGGTGGTGGTGCATATGGTGGCGGATTAATACACATATTGCGAGCACCGCACGGTGTCTCGTCTTTTGGTTTTACTAAACTGGCGGTTAAGTTCTGTTTTTCTGACTTTTTATCTTTCTTCTCTTGTCTTTTCTTTTTGTTTTCCTCTCGCCTAGCTGCTTCTACCTTCCAGGCCTTGAAATATTGCAATTCTTGCGAACGTTTCCCTTTCTTTTTTAGGTTTTTTGTTTCTGCTATTTCTTTCAAAAGAGCTTCCCTCAGTTGTGTTAATGCTGATGGGCTACATTTACCTTCCCAAGTGGGACATTTTGTTTCTTAGGATTTCTCCATCTACATGCACTAATTTGTCCGGCGCCTGGACATTTTTTTCTCTAACCACTGCTCGTCAGCAGTGAGTTTTGAAGCTTCATTACCCATTTTAATCCTTTCAATTTTAATACCTTACAACCACACAACTGCGGCACCTTCTCTGGCACGGGAATCGAGAGAGGGAGGTAGTTGACACGGCCTTCTACTTTCAAGCTATTCTTGAAAGCGGTGTCACCTTTACGTGATGAAACACGACCTGTTTCTCTCTTTTCACCAGTACTTGGGTGGCCAACAGCAAACAAAATAGTGGAATAGTTCAGCCTCCTTATTGTGCTGTAAAATCAACTTATTCCACCAACAAAAATAAACCTTTTCAACGCGTTCTACGTCTTACGGACCAGGTTTATCTAAAAATGCTTCCAGCCCTTTTTCAGGCGAGCGTTTACTTTTAGAAACCCTTCTAAAAATGCTTCCAGCCCTTTTTCAGGCGAGCGTTTACTTTTAGAAATCCACCTAAAAATGCTTCCAGCCCTTTTTCAGGCGAGCGTTTACATTTAGCAATGCTACCAACCCCTCTGGGCGAGCCTAGACGTTTTACGCGAGGTGTCTGAGTGTTAATATTCACCTGGTTGCTGCCGGTCTCTCAGGTCTACCTCATCGACCCCCACCGCCGTGGACCACTTATAAGAACGCTGGCCAGAACCCGAATTCACGTCTCTGGACTTTATCCTCTACCTAGAGAGGAGCTGTCGACAGACTTCAGCGTGGGCTTCTCACGACGTCAGGGCTCGATGAGGCTTTCCTGTGGGGTCACACAAAAGTGCTGTGTCCCATCCGGCTCGAAGGACCAAGAAATGTCAGGAGTTTTTCCTGTATTGCAACCCAGGTCGGAATAAAACGCTCAGACAGGTTAACGTGTACACGGGGAGACACAGAGAGACTCTCCTCGTGCAATAAAAAGAAAGAGTCTTTATTCAGAGAGCACATACAGGAAGAGAGAAAATATAACTGCAGGCTTCCTGTGTAACTTCCCCATTTAGGAGCCTGCACAAAGTGTGATTTACTGAAAGAGCAAACATAAACATAAAGAGCAAAAGATAAAGTAATAAAATGAAATAATAATAAAAATCCCAGAATCCGGAAATCTTTTGACACAAAGTCTCTAAGTCAATACGTCAGGCTTTTCAGTAAGGTTTTTCCTCTACATTGTGGGTTCCAGTTTGGTGTATTCTTTGTTCCATTCTGGTTTGCCATTGCACCACCATGTTTGAACTTCGGTCCTGATGCGGGGACATTTCTTTTTCTGTGGGACATGGTTTGTGTGGGGTGTAGACGGCATCCTGCATCCAGGAGCTGGTAGTGAGTTGGCGCCGCTCACTCTCCTTCATCCTTTTGGGGATACTTCTTGAGTTGGTATATCTATAACCATGTCGGGTCTGTTTTCTTTTGGGTCTTTCTTTTGTTTTGTTGATTTTGGTGGATGCTGTGGGTTGTGCATCTATAATTTTGAGCGAAATTCTGCGGGGGTGGATGTAACAGAGTTAGAAAATAGCTTAATGAATTTCCTCAAAATTGATGTGCTTTGTGACTAGTTGGAGCCACCTGGTGGACAAATACCGCAACTGCAACTGTTAAGGTTCCAAATTGCTGCACAGCGCATGCCTCAGCAAAGGAAAATACTCCCAAGCTGGTGGTAGGTGCTTGTGAGCGATACTGTTGTCAATTGTGTATGTGTATTAATGAAAACATTCTTATAGTGGTAATTGTCAACATGTATTTTGATTGTAAGCAGTACTAGCATGTATCCTAAAAGTTACAGGCATTTTGATGCATAGGTAGTAACTTTATTCACAAGTAGCATTTTTAGTTAGCATGCTAAGCTAAGCTAATACTCGTTAGCTAGTCGGGTGCTTTTTGACTTGCACTCAGCTCTAATGTTTCTCTGTGTGATTGTAATTGTTCTAATTCTTTTTAACAGAACTGAATGTTGCAGTTGCTTTGCACACTGTTAATGACGACTGTGTGCTGTTTTCTTTGTACCAGGAAGGCGCTGTAAGTGTAAGTTTTAATTGATGCTGTTGTATAGGGAAAAAAATGATGAACAATGATGATTGTTTTATAATAGAAAAGCTGTTTTATATGTTATTGTTGTTGTTGGTTAGGAAAAAGGAGAAAAATAAATAAATAATACTGCTACTATACGATCACAGGTTTGGTTTCAGCTAGAACTTTTAAAGAAAGACTTTGTTGATGTTGATGTTGTGTTGTATAAATATATCTTAGTCATTTGTTAAGTGTTATGTTGGGGAAAAAAAAGAAAAAAAGGAAAATACTCCCAAGCTGGTGAACTGAATGTTGCAGTTGCTTTGCACACTGTTAATGACGACTGTGTGCTGTTTTCTCTGTACCAGTTGCCAGAATAAAGAGGGAGCCCAGAGTAAGGGCAAGTCCAGCGTTGCAGTGCCGTCCTTCCTACATGGGCATATCACACCACTTGCACGATAGACTCACAGAACAGCAACAGCTACACATGCATGCAATTAACCTGCTATGTTCTCATCTTCCCTCAACATGTATCACCTGGACACTCTCACCAGTGAAGCTTAAAACCCTCTTGGATGGAACATCAACTCTAAACAAGCACAGATATGCATTGTGTATAGAATGAACTCAACCTGTGAATAGAAAGGTCAAACAAACATATTCAATGTAATATGAACCCTGTAAGAAATATTACTGATAAAATAATGCTGTAAAACATGTTATTAATGCATTTATCATAAGGCAGGTTATATGGTAACAATAAAAGAATCTCTGAATCCCAACACCACCCAACCTGTAACACCACAGCAAAACGTCCAAAAACAAGCAGTCTCTGGGCATCTGGAAATGGGTGACAGGGGAGCCAGTTTGTTTGATCCAGAAGTGATGCAAACAGTCTTAACTGGCTCTAAAGCAGTGAGTTCAGTCTCCTCAAACCCAGAAGAATTGAACATAGGCTCGACATTTCCATTCAGTGATAGTTCTGAAGAGAGGCTGGTTCAGCCAAACAACAAACAAGATCTACAGCATTGCCCACAAAAACACGACTTAGACCTTCATGGCTGGGTTCCAGGGCAAACATTAAATATCCAGGTAAGCATCTAGTTGATGGCAACTTAATAGCATGACAGTTGTATGTAGGATTGCCATATTTGCTTGAAACCACACTTGAAGCAAACTGTAACTTAGTAGTGTTAACTGGGTTGTGTGGAGAGACGGGTATGTCACACAGTGGAAAATTGTGTTTTCATATTTTGTTTTGAATCAGACTGTGTATTGCTACATAGTGATTTTATTTGCATGTTTTATTGCTATAGTGCTCTTGCATGATTGTTTATTGATATTTTTATTGCATGATTTTATCCCCATATTTATACTGTTTCGTGTCGCTGTATAGTATTCTTTTTTATTCCACTGTGGATTGGACAGATAATCGCGTGCACCTGTGAGGTGGAGGCGTGCCCCGAGAGTGGCCTATTGGCCGCCAAACTGACTTAAGGGAGATAGTGAGCGCAAAGACAAGAGGAGAGACACACGGAAAGCGAAGAGCAGGAAACCGAACGTGTGCAGACGAAAGCGCATGTATAGAAGGACCGCCTGCCTGTGCAGTGTCACGAGACTTCCGGCGATCGGCCAGCATAACCCGGCGATTCAGTTCTGACGGACAGAATAGCAACAGTGGGAGGCGACGCGTGAAATCCACAGTAGGGCAGAGGGGACGCCTGCCTGCATCCGGCCGGGCTACGAGGGAAGCCGTGTGCGGTGCGGAGAGTGGCTGGACTGCACGGTCACGCGCCGCCAGGTGGGGATAGGAGCCTCCTCCTGGCCTTCTGCTGGCGAGATTTTCCCATCCCGGAAGAGGAGCTCCCCTTCTGTCTCTTTCAGCTAAGGAACATTTGCCCGAGTGTGTGTGGTTGGACACTGGGAATAGAGGACTCTGGGGGACGTTTTATCGTATAAAAAGGACATTCATTTAGCTTTGATTTTTTAATTGTATTTTAATCTCTGCCGGCAGGGCTTTTTAGCGGGTTGGGAACATTTATTTTTATTGTATAGTGGGATTTTAACTTCTACTTGTGATTCTGGCTGTTCTTCTAAAAAATAAATGGTGTGTTTAAAGCTGGCCCAGTGTCCGTACTCCGAGCTGATTCACTCTCTCCCTTATGCTTGTATGTATATAGACGTGGTGGCGAAGATTTAGGTCACCAGTTTAGCGGCTACATATTTTTGGCGGCGTTGTCGACAGGATACAAGTTTGGGGAGCAGTGTTCAGCACCTGGAGTGCAGATATAGAAATGATGATGCCAGTGTATCCGGGTGCCCCTTGGGTACCAAAATATAAGGGTCTTGAAGCGGATGTTTCATATGGAGACTGGAAAGAACAAATATAAGGTTTATTGAATGCTCAAGAAATAGCTGAGGCCCGGAAAGTAGAAATTTTAATTGGGGCTTTAAGTGGCGAGGCAAAGCGTCAAGTAAGCGTGTTAGAAGAAAAAAAGATAGAGACCAGATTAGGAAAATATTCACATATCTAGATTCTTTATATGGTGACAATACCTCCCTAGCGGTTCTGAGGTCGCAGTTTTTTAGCTGTATACAAAAACCAAATGAGTCGGTAAAATCTTTTACCTTAAGGTTGAGGGAGTTGTACTGCAGGCTACAACAGCGCAATCCAAATCAAGCACCTACTGAAAAGTGTTTACAGGAACAGATGCTGTTGGGCCTGCGGGAGGGGCCCGTTGTCGCAAAACCCCTGCGAGCCTACGTGCGTCACCATCCAGAAGAGGATTTCGCAACAGTCCATCGGGAGGCGTTGCTTCTAGAGGAGGAACAGCTGGGACACCAGGGATTGCAAACTACGTGCTTGGCAGTGGGTGAGTCCAGGTGTGTTAAGCCACCTTATGAACCAGACTGGAAAGAGACATTTAAAAAAGAAATTATGGAGGATGTCAAGGGTCAAATGCGAGACCTTGTCAAAGATGTTGTTAATGAGATTAAACCGCTCTTGCCACAGCAAAGCCCAGCCGGCTCAGCTTTTAATAAATCAAGGTTTAAGCCAAAGCGTTCTGGGTATGCTAATAACTGGACCCGAGAGGGAGAACCCATTTGTCATCGTTGTAAACAAGCTGGGCATATTGCCAGATTCTGTCCAAGCACACTAGACCAGCAACCACCTTTAAACTAATAAACCCCACTGCAGAGGCCCAGGCGGTGGGGACAAGGGACATTTCCAACAATCAGGGGGCCAGTACAGCTTTTGTGGGAGAATGTCCACTTATTGAGGTGTGTATGGGAGGAGTTAAAATGACTGGATTATTAGACACAGGCTCTCAGGTTACACTGGTGCAACAGCAGGTAATGGATCTCCATTTCCCTGAAGTGAATAAAACTGACACACCTCTGTTGTTCGCCTTAAAGGCTGCCAATGGACTTGAGATACCATACTCAGGCTATGCAGTTATGGATTTTGAGGTAGAAGGGGTGGAGATACCAGGAAAAGGGGTTGTGGTTGTGAGAAATGACTGTTCCACGCACCCTTTAATTATTGGGATGAATGTTATTAGTGCATGCTGGAATGATGTTTTTGCCAAAGGCAAGTCTGCTTTTCACCCTCAAAAGCTGAAGTCCCGCAGAGCATGGAAAGAGGCGTTTGCTGTCTGTCAACAGACTGCCACCACCAAGACTGATGGCTTTCTAGGCTATGTTCGACCTGCTAGCCGCAGAGGAGTCAAGGTGCCCCCGAACTGTGAAGTGATGGTCTGGGGCCGGACATGTAAAGGTAAAGGTGGGACAGAACGTTTGGCACTAGTGGAAGCATTACCTGATGCTGGACCCTGGGGGGTAGCCCGAACCCTGTCAGTAGTCAAAGGAGGGAGGCTCCCCATCCGGGTCTGTAACCCTAATCCATATGAAGTGACTATAGGACGCTATCAGAAAATGGGACAGTTGTATCAGGTGGAGGAGTCGGATGTGGAGGGGGACAGTGATCTTAGCCTGACAGTGGGATCCGATGGTGTGATCGAGGTGGGCGTGGTTGAAGCAGCTGGGCCCAAGAGCCTGTGATCCCTGAAGAGGAGGTGAGTCAACTGATTAACGGCATAGACTTGACCCCCAGCAGAAGGCCGAGCTCCAGACCCTGCTGCAGAGGTGGCGAAAGGTGTTTGCTGTGAATGAGGAGGATTACGGAAGAACTGATTTGGTCCAACACCAGATCCACACAGGTGATGCACCACCCATTAAACAAAAATACCGCCCCTTACCACCACTGATGTACAAGGAGATTAAGATACTCCTAGCAGATATGCTGAAAAAGGTGTTATTCGGGAGAGTAGCAGTCCCTGGGCAGCCCCATTGTGTTGGTGAGGAAAAGGATGGCAGTTGGCGATTTTGTGTAGACTACAGAAAATTAAACGCAGTAACTCATAAAGATGCGTTCCCACTCCCCGAATTGAAGAGACTTTAACATGTCTGACCAGAGCCGAGTGGTTTTCCACACTGGATCTTGCCAGTGGATACTGGCAGGTGGAAATGGATCCCAAGGATCGGGAGAAAACTGCATTTACCACCCCGTTGGGGTTGTTTGAGTTTGATCGCATGCCTTTTGGACTCTGTAATGCCCCTGCCACCTTTCAGCGCCTGATGCAGCGGTGTCTAAGTAGTCATCTCTCTGAATCTGTTTTGGTATATCTGGATGATATAATAATCTACTCACCTGACTTCTCTACTCATCTACAGCAGTTGGAGAACGTCCTGCAGAAGCTGTGGCAACATGGACTGAAGCTGAGGCTGGACAAATGTAAGCTGTTTCACCGTCAGGTGAAGTTCCTGGGGCATCTTGTCGACCAACAAGGGGTAAGACCGGACCCTGAGAAAATCCAAGCTGTTCAGAACTGGCCTGTTCCCTCTACCACCCGTCAGGTCAGAGCTTTCCTGGGCCTGGCAGGTTACTACAGGCGGTTCGTCCCAGGGTTTGCTAGGTTGGCTAGACCTTTAAATGCTCTGCTTGTGGGAATTTCTAGCAGGTCGAGCATGCAGGTCCAGTGGTCTGCTGAATGTCAGGAAGCCTTTGACAGTTTGAAACGTGCTCTTACCGGGCCTCCTATTCTGGCTTATGCAGATTTCCTGGAGCCCTTTGTACTTTATACTGATGCCAGCAATCAAGGCTTAGGTGCTGTGTTAGCTCAGGTGCAAGATGGCCAGGAACGGGTGATTGCATATGCCAGCAGGAGCCTACACCCCACCGAGCGAAACGACAAAAACTATAGCTCCTTCAAATTGGAACTTTTAGCCCTGAAATGGGCCGTTACTGAGAAGTTCAAGGATTACTTGACAGGTGCCAAGTTTGTCGTGTATACTGACAACAATCCCGTGGCCCACCTACAGAATGCTAGACTTGGGGCAACAGAGCAACGCTGGGTGGCGCAGCTGGCATCCTTTGACTTCGAGGTTAAGTACAGGGCCGGAAAAGAGAATGCTAATGCTGATGCTCTCTCTAGGTTTCCCACAGACTGCCAAACAGCCTATATAAACACAACGAGTGCGCCATGTCGGGATCCACAGGGGCTGGTGCCACAGATGAATGACTGGAAGGAGGCGCAGGAAAAGGACATGGATCTGCGCATCCTGAGGGAGTATGTGGAACGGGGAGTCCCCCCGGATGCACCAACGAGGGGATCCCTGCCTAGCCCTGTACAGAAGTTATTACATCAATGGAGAAGGCTGCAGGTTTGTGAGGGTACGCTGTGCAGAGAGGTAAGGGACCCTAACACTAACGAAATGTACCTTCAGATCCTATGTCCTGCAGAGAGACACAAGGAGGTGTGGGAGAAGTATCATGAGGCAGCGGCGCATGCAGGAGTGGAAAAGACACTGTCCAGGATACGTCGCTTCTTTTATTGGCCCAGCATGGAAGAGGAGGTGCGCGAATTCCAGCTAGGGTGCGCTGCGTGTAGCCTGCGAGATAGAAATAGGCCTAGAGCCCCTTTGCATCCCATTATTGTGTCGTATCCCCTTGAGATTGTGGCCTTGGACTTTCTTACATTGGGGAGGCCCACAGACAGGTACCAGAATATTCTGGTGATGACTGATCTTTTCACACGGTACGCCTGGGCAGTTCCTACCAAAGATCAGACTGCTCAGACTGCAGTGCATGCTCTTTGGGCTCACGTGATTCAGACCTTCGGTTGCCCGACCAGGCTACACTCAGATAGAGGTGGTAGTTTTGAGTCTGCCCTGATGTACCAGCTGTGTAAGTGCTATGGCATTACAAAAAGCAAGACCACCCCATACCACCCGGCTGGAAATGGTGGGGTTGAGAGGATGAACCAGACATTGCTGCACATGCTTCGGTCCCTAGAGTCAGAGAGACAACAGAGGTGGCCAGAATATCTCCCAGAGCTCTTACAAGCATACAACAATACTGTCCATAGTGCCACAGGGTATGCGCCGTCGTACCTGATGTTTGGGCGGCATTTGAGACAGCCGGTGGATTTAAACCTAGGTGTTGAGCGGGAATCCCCATGCCACGACCTGGGAGGGTGGGTTAAGGACCATCACCAGAAACTATCTTTTGCCTATGAGATGGCTAGGAAAAAGATGAGGGCAGCAGCCACCCAAAACAAGAGGGCTTATGACCGAAGTGCGCGGGCCCTGCCATTGGTGCCAGGCGAGAGAGTTTGGATAAGGGACAGGAATAGGCAGGGACAAGGCAAGTTGCACCCAGGTTGGAGCTCAGAGCCGTATGTGGTAGTGGAAGAGGTTGGCAATACAGGTGTAGTGTATAAGGTGCAGCCGGAGAAAGGGGGAGGGGAGAAGGTCCTCCATCGGAATGCACTAAAGTTGTGCATTACCCCTGTAGCAGACCACCACCCAGAGGGGCAGGGAGTCAGCCTTGAGGGAGAGATGCTAGTTGAGCCTCCATTTTATGGTTTCGTGCCCAGCACTCCAGCCCAGCAGCCGAGAGAGTTGTCAGAGGTGCGGCGCTCGACGAGGCCTAATTTTGGTCAGCCACCCGCCCGTTACAGATCGCTTGACTAGGGTGACAGGGACTGTCACAGGTAAAATGTGGGGGGATGTCACACAGTGGAAAATTGTGTTTTCATATTTTGTTTTGAATCAGACTGTGTATTGCTACATAGTGATTTTATTTGCATGTTTTATTGCTATAGTGCTCTTGCATGATTGTTTATTGATATTTTTATTGCATGATTTTATCCCCATATTTATACTGTTTCGTGTCGCTGTATAGTATTCTTTTTTTATTCCACTGTGGATTGGACAGATAATCGCGTGCACCTGTGAGGTGGAGGCGTGCCCCCGAGGTGGCCTATTGGCCGCCAAACTGACTTAAGGGAGATAGTGAGCGCAAAGACAAGAGGAGAGACACACGGAAAGCGAAGAGCAGGAAACCGAACGTGTGCAGACGAGCGCATGTATAGAAGGACCGGCCTGCCTGTGCAGTGTCACGAGACTTCCGGCGATCGGCCAGCATAACCCGGCGATTCAGTTCTGACGGACAGAATAGCAACAGTGGGAGGCGACGCGTGAAATCCACAGTAGGGCAGAGGGGACGCCTCTGCCTGCATCCGGCCGGGCTACGAGGGAAGCCGTGTGCGGGTGCGGAGAGTGGCTGGACTGCACGGTCACGCGCCGCCAGGTGGGGATAGGAGCCTCCTCCCTGGCCTTCTGCTGGCGAGATTTTCCCATCCCGGAAGAGGAGCTCCCCTTCTGTCTCTTTCAGCTAAGGAACATTTGCCCGAGTGTGTGTGGTTGGACACTGGGAATAGAGGACTCTGGGGGGGACGTTTTATCGTATAAAAAGGACATTCATTTAGCTTTGATTTTTTTTAATTGTATTTTAATCTCTGCCGGCAGGGCTTTTTAGCGGGTTGGGAACATTTATTTTTATTGTATAGTGGGGATTTTAACTTCTACTTGTGATTCTGGCGGTTCTTCTAAAAAAATAAATGGTGTGTTTAAAGCTGGCCCAGTGTCCGTACTCCGAGCGCTGATTCACTCTCTCCCCTTATGCTTGTATGTATATAGACGTGGTGGCGAAGATTTAGGTCACCAGTTTAGCGGCTACAGGTACAGATAACACAGTGCTAGAATCTCTAGCTGAGACAGGTGACATTTCAGGCTGTGTGTTGGTGGTAACATTATCATCCCAACTCAAAACCTTGTCTAGTAATGAGTTCACAGACTCAGAGGAGAAATATGTCAACGTAACTCTGAGAGGAGATAACATTTATTCACTAACAGTAGAATCGGATCCCCTGAGCTCAGCCTCAATCTCCTGATTGGAGGTGACAGTGCTAAACATTTCAAAAACACCCTGCTTGATATTCTGAGGTAAACAGAATTCTAGTTGAGAAGTTTCACAGTTTGGGTGACCATGACCTGAATCCATATTGTCATTTTTGAGTTTTAAGGTGGGTTCATGATCAGCATTTTCAGTTTTTTGAACATAGGAACAGCAAGCAAAACATGATCACTTGCCAGTTCACACACAGTGTTTTCATACATTATTTAATGTCTTGCCTCCTCTGGCATATCCTTACTTGCTATATAAGCAGAGGGGCCTGGAGGAGAGAAAACACACTCCTTGATGATGGGCTCCAATGCACACACTTCTGTCAGACCATCAACGGAGGGTCTGGCTTTGGAACCGAGGAAACTTCAGGCAGTTCTTCCCTCTTGTTGAAAAAGTTTACATGTTGGTGGAATTTGGTGAGGACTGTCTTTAGGTTTACATGGTTAATGTTGCCAGCTATGACAAGGAAAGCTCCCGGATGCGCAGTCTGGAGCTTTTTGATAGCCTGAGATAGCTCTCCTAGTGCTATGTTAGCATTAGCTTTTGTACGGAGATACACTGCTATAACAAGTATCGAGGAAACTCTCTCGGTAGAACGGGTAACCTTTACTATTAAAAATCCCTCCTGTGGTGAGCAGTGGCGACTCACTTCAGCCAAGTTTGTCCACCACAGTTTGTTGCTGTAGACACACAAACCACCGCCTAGGCTCTTACCAGATAAGGAGGCTTCTCTGTCGGCTCGGTAGCATGCTAGTCCGGTTAGCTGAATAGCCCTGTCTGCAATGTCCGCGTTCAAGCTAAATCCGGATATTACTTGTCTGTGACCACTGAGAACCTAAATAATCCACAGACGTTCAGAAGTGGTAAATGATATCACTGTTGCACTTGATAAGAAACAAGGGAACAGAACCCGCGGGCTCATCACTACAGTCCACTGTGCTTTCTGTGGCTTCCATGGCTGCTGGGTGACCCCCTGTCATGGCTCCTGACACCCACTATCAGATAGTTACATGGAGAAACCTTTGAATACAAATGTGTTCACACACACAGGTGTGGATACAGGTGTACACACAGGTGTTCACAGACACACACTATCTTCCTTGGCTGCTGCCTCAAAGCTTATCCTGCATTGTTGGTCTTGTGTGCTGCTCAGTAACATTCAAGATTTATTTACTGTTACTTATACTTATCTAAGTTGTTGCTGTGGAAAAAAACCTGTGAGTGTTTCCAGCTGTTTCCAGGTGTGTGAAGATAAAAGCTGCACAGCTGTTTGTGCAGCCTCACACATCAACACACACAAAGTTCAACTCCAGAAAAACACTGAAAACAGGAGTGAAGAGCTGCTTGTTACACAGCAGAGGACATGATGGAGGATCAACCTCACTGATGTCTGTCTGTCTGTACTCTGATATTTTGCTTTTAGATGTTGGGATGCAGATGGTGGTTAGAGAAGGGCTAAAGTTTGTAATGCTGCCCTTCAAAATACCACGTGACCTTCCTCAGGGCACCACAGTGGAGTGGAGACACAACAGTGTGAAAGTCTACAAGTGCATAGCTATAAATTTTGGTACACAGCACCAGCCTCGCAGAGATCGTGCAGAGATGGATGGATATCCACTACAACTGGAGACTTCAGTCTGACCCTTAGAGACCCCCACCTCACTGACAGTGGAGTCTACACCTGCACCGTCTACAACAACAATGGACACATGCTGCTACAGAGAGTAGTGACTCAGTAGTGAATCAGACTAATAAATCATGGTTGTGTCCAAATTCATGGGCTGCATCCTCCTGAGGACGCATTTGTAGGCCGATTACGTCACAGCGATGCGACGAAGGCTGTCCAAATTCGTAGACTCTTCCGAATGCAGCTGACAAATGCGTCCTCCCTTTCCCCGAATTTGAAGGATGGGTCGGGTGTATACTTCGTGGCCCACCATATCCCAGAATTCATAGCGCAGCTCAGCCAATTCCAGTTTTCAACAATGGCGGCCACTACTAAATTTTAAAATTACTCTTATTAATCTTTCTGGGTCACAAAATAAACGTTTAACATATTTTCAGGCGAGAATGTAGCTGTGTAAACATCAAGTATCTGCTCGGTTTATCAAGTGATCGCATATTTGCAAAAGTGCTCCAACATTTTCGGAGATGTCTGTTATCCCACCAGCTCGAATAGCTAGCCGGGAGCTCGAGGGTTACTAGAGCCGAGATTGGCAAACTTCCAGCACATCATTTTCAGATCACTGCGGACTTTAGCTACTCAGGTTAAATGTAATATATAAGTCACTTAGACAACCTAAAAATGTTATTGTTTGGCTTTTTTCAGTGTTTTATTTGTCCATGACTAAATCGGTTTGGCTGAGATTAAAGTTATTAGATTAGATTAGATTAGATTAGATAAAATAAAACTTTATTAATCCCCCGGGTGGGTTCCTCCTTAGTTTTCACACAGCTGAATAAACGTCAAACAGAAAACTGATTAAACAGAAGTGTGAGATGTTCGAGAATTTACGTCGGTGTCCTGTTATATTTTAGACAGCAAGGAGCAGACGGCCGAGTTTATTAAACTCCACCGAGAGAGCGGTGACGCAAATCTGAAGGCTAGACCCTCCAATTTCACGGCTTACCGGACCTTCTGAGGACCCGGCCCACGTAGACCACGAAGGCCGGGTCCTCCGAAGGATGCAGCCCATGAATTTGGACACGACTCATGTCAGGTGTAAAGAGATATGATGAGAGTCCATCCTTCTGCTCCTTTACCAGAGAAACTCTGAAATATCTCAGGCACCTACATAACCCAGAATCATCTTCAGTAAACACACAGTCATTAATAAACCGAGAGTGAAACAAAAACCTGACATTGTCCACCAGAGGCCTCAGAGCTTGAGGGTCCTGCACAGTATCTTTGCTGTTCCTAGGACTGCACTCTTCTGTTCAGTTCAATTCAATTTTATTTATATAGCACGAAATCATAACAACAGTCGCCTCAAGGTGCTTTATATTGTAAGGTAGACCCTACAATAATACATGGAGAGAAAAACCCAACGGTCATATGACCCCCTAAGAGCTAGCACTTTGGCGACAGTGGGAAGGAAAAACTCCCTTTTAATAGGAAGAAACCTCCGGCACAACCAGGCTCAGGGAGGGGTGGGGCCATCTGCTGCGACCGATTGGGGTGAGAGAAGGAAAACAGGATAAAGACATGCTGTGGAAGAGAGACAGAGATTAATAACAGATATGATTCAATGCAGAGAGGTCTATTAACATATAGGCGATCGTGGCTCAAGAGTTGGGAGTTCACCTTGTCTACCCCGGCTTGGACAGTCTCGGTCGTTGTGTCTTTGGGCAAGACACTTCACCCGTTGCCTACTGGTGGTGGTCAGAGGGCCCGGTGGCGCCAGTGTTCGGCAGTCTCGCCTCTGTCAGTGCACCCCAGGGTGGCTTAAAATTATGCAATAGTGCAGAATATTTTTAAGGTTATCTGCTATAAAACGCCAGGCCAGGAAAATCTCCTTCATGTTTTTCTGTTCTATTCTCAGTTACTTTGACACAAAGGCATCTGCTGTGATGTTCACAATTCTGATGAAGTCTCACATGTATCAGTACTGATAAATGATCAGAATTATAATATTTCTGACTGTCTGAGGCTAAATTGAATCGAATCAGGACTTTGAGAACCTGTATCAAATGGATTATAGAAATCAGTGATGATACCCAGCTCTAGTGAGCAGCCTAGGCCTGACAGAAGTGGATGTAGCTGTGGGTAATAAGAAAAGATGAAAAGAATGATTGATAACTTTTTTGTTAAGTTAAGGCCTGATCTGAAATTCATAGCCAGCTCTGACACGGTGCCATCAATCTTTGAATGCTGAAAAAGCAGCAGTGTATCCAGAAAACACATTTTATGCTGCAATAAATGCACTGCCCAAGTGTCCCCTCTCCCCACTGCCTTTCACCAACATGCAACAGCAAACAGGTCGTCAGAGGAGTCAAGATTAAGTTTAACATTTTCTACAATATTGACAAAGCACTTTATGCACAAGATTGTTAGTTAATAATTTAGAAATGAATATTGTCTGTATGGACTTCCCCCCAAAGAAAGTGCACATGTAAAACTGCGGTGTTAAGCGATGCTGTTGAAAAATTTGAGTGCGCCTAACTTTTGTGCCGGTACACCTAAATTTTTAAAGTTAGGCGTACCGGTGCGCCCATGTCAAAAAGTTAGTCTAGAGCCCTGCCCACTGATCAAAGAACACTGATCAATGGCCATGAGTCCCATTCACAGAGAGTTGGGGAATGGCTGCAATCACAGTGTTGTAAGATGGCGAAAGATGTACCCTTAGGCCCCCTCCTCGATTCAGAGATGGTCTTTCCCTTTTCACGTAAATGGCCTCCTTGACTCCGCGCTCAAACCAGCGTTCTTCCCTGTCCAGGATGTGTACATCCTCATCATCGAAAGAGTGTCCACTGGCCTGTAGGTGTAAATAGACTGCAGAGTCCTGGCCTGACGAGGTGGCTCTTCTGTGTTGTGCCATCCGCTTCGCCAGAGGTTGTTTGGTTTCCCCAATGTATAAATCCTGGCGATCCTCCTGCACTTAACAGCATACACTATGTTACTCTGTTTGTGTCGGGGGACCCGATCCTTGGGGTGGACCAATTTTTGGCGCAGCGTGTTTTGGGGTTTAAGAGCCACAGAGACGCGGTGTTTAGAAAAAAATGCATCTCAGCTGTTCCGATACTCCTGACACATATGGGATCACTACAGGTTTTCGCTTAGGCAGCGGTTGTCCTTCTCTCCTGGATCGGCTGGAGCTTTCTTTAGGTGCCTTTCCAGCTTTGACAAAAGTCCAGCTGGGATAACCACATTTACTCAGGGCCTTCTTGATGTGCTGTTCTTCTGCCTCCCTGGCCGCTGTGTCAGTGGGGATGGTGTTCGCTCTGTGTTGTAGCATCCTGATGACACCCAGTTTGTGCTCCAGTGGATGATGAGAGTCAAACCTTAGATACTGATCCGTATGTGTAGGTTTACGGTACACGTCAGCTTTTAGATGTCCCCCATTACTGATGGAAATCTCACAGTCTAAGAAGGCTAACCTGCCACTTTTCATATCCTCCCTGGTGAATGTGACGTGTCGGTCATCCGAGTTAATGTGATTCGTGAAATGTAGAACGTCCTGAGATTTGATTTTCACCCAGGTGTCATCCACACCAATGGCTTGGTGGTGTTCCAGGGTAGGATGAATGAGCACAGTGAACACAAACATGAACACAACATCTTGTTTTTAACCAGAGCTGAGCTTATCTTTCCTGAATAAGTTCATTTCTACATAAACGGACAAGTTAGAAAGAGTTCTTAGTCCCAGCAGTGTCTGATCAAACCGATCCTCTATTGAGGAGACAACGCTGTTTCTCCATCATGGTCACATCTTGAGGTCAAAAGTCAAAGCAGCGCTGCTGAAGGTCAAAGGTTAACTGAACCCTGAGCCTCCTGATGAGATCATGTTCTGTAGATGATGAGATGTTCACAGTGAGGAACATGACTCTACAGCTGCTGAACCTCTGTCTGCCTCTCTAACCTGCTCTTTCTATGCCAGCCAATTAAAAAGGAGCTCATTTTATCAACAATTCCTTCAGTTTAAACAGTCCACATGTTTTCTCTCTTCTGTTGTGAGTTAAATATGTTCAGTTGTTATTTACATATTTCAGCGTCCAGTGTTTTTGTACAGTTGGGTGGATTCAGTCCTGTTGGTCTCTCTGGCTCAGGTCCTGGAGCCATTGTTGTCTCTGGCTTCTGTAGTTCTTTGGACAAACCTGGATCTGACCTGTGAACTCTGACCCTCGTATGAAGAAGCAGCAAGCACAAATGCAGTTAACCTGAATCAAATCTGAATTTACTGCTCCAGAGATCCCACTGAGAGCTCCACAGCAGCTGGATCCACAGCAGCTGGATCCACAGGTTTAATCTGGTAGTTTTCCTGACCCGGCCCACCCAGGAGCTGTGACTCCTCCCAGTCTCAGCGGTCAGGTGGATGCTGTGTAAACAGCACTGCACACTGACATGAACAGGGGAAATGTTTGTATCTGTATCTGCTGAATACACTCAGTGATGGAGCCTCAGAGGTCACACAGGTCAGATCTACAGTCAACCTTTAGGGATCTCCTTACCTGGATCACTGAGCGTGCATCAGGACATTTTTACATGGAAACATGTATGATTTTGGTTGGACACACAGCTGTGTTTATTTAGCAGTGACCATGCTATTGGGTAAGAGAATATCCTGAAGTATTAGTGGGAGGGTTTAAAGGGGTGTGTTCATTGTCCAGACCTCAGTAACAAATTTAAAGATGATGAAATTAGTTTTTCACCTCATATGCTGAGGTAAACTTACTGTCTAATAAAAACACATCAGAGTTCAACAGTGTTGCGATCTGTAATAACAGATCATGTGGAGAGAGGAGGGGGATCCAAATGTTAAAACTGAGGCGAGAGTGAGGTTGAAGAGAAAGACAGTCATTTATTGAGGCTGGAAATGTTGACATACATAAAATGTGAAACCAAGACTAGACTCACTGACTAAACTGGGAAAACTAAAGCAAAAAACACGAGGAAAACTGGACCATGAGACCGGGATGAACTAGACCATGACGTGAGAGACACAGGAAATACAGACAATCTGACAGAGGAAAACAGGCACAATAAAAGCACACAAGGGTAATTAGGAAGAGTGGACCTGACGACACAAAGGAAGCAAAACTACACACACTCAGCACAGGACGTGACACTGTCAAAGTAAAACAGGAAACACTAATTCACACAACATGACACAGGAGACGGGAGAGAAGAACTAGATGGATTTGGAAGACAACGGGAAGAGACGCACATGATGGACTGGAGAGAATGTACAGGAGGCACAATACAGACAGAGGAGACAGACACAGAGGACAGACTTACACAGGAAACAGGGATGAAGTGATAAACTCAAACCTAACTAATCCACACTGACAGTAAACATTAGGACTTTTCTCCAATACAGCAAAAGAGGAATCAAGATACAGAAATACTGCAGATGCTGGTACCCTGACACACAGTCTGCAGCTCAGAAGGCATGCTCAGTGGTGACATCATCAGTGACATCATCACCATCTTCAGCCAGTCCCTGACCTCCTCGATCACGCTGGGTCATCTCCATGGAGACGGCCAGTTTGTTCTGTGTCTTCCTGCTGCAGCAGATGGACAGCAGCAGACCAGTGGAGATGCAGTACGGACAGAAGACCACTAGATGGCAGACGAGCCTCAGCACAGACTCAGAGGGGAGAGGAGGAGCTGAAAGAGGAGGACACAGAGGAGGAGTCAGAAGGTCTTTATTACTCAAATTACATCATGAAGTACTTTGAATCCTGCAAACTGTAGACATAGAGCTGCCTGTTATAACCTCACAGAGCCTTGGGCATCTTGCTGTAAGTAAATTTACACTGAAGGTCAGCCTTGTATCTACAGCTCTGACCTTTGACCCAGGTGTACATGTTTGTTGGTCAGATCTGACCCAAACCTGTGGGTGTTGCAGGCCAAGGTTACATTGTTAGAACTGTGGTTTTATGGTCTTTTGTAGTTCCTCATGTGGAAGCCAGGTTTTTTCTTAGTGTTCGAGGACCTTTGAGTGAGTGTGGACACACCAAGAGACTGATTTCCCCTCAAAGTTTCATAAACTTTGAAAAATTTGTTACAATAAAAACTAATTAAAAATTTCTAGCAGGAAAAACTAAACAGAAGCTGAAGCTTTATTTATCAGCTGTAAACATTCAGTCAGATAAAGGAGAGAAGAAGAAGAAGAGGCTGACCGAGGATTGTTAGACATGATGATGGAGCAGCGACCACAGAGCACCTACATCACCTCAGAGTTCCTGTTACCTTCAACTCACCTGTGGAAACGGTCAGAGCAGACAGCAGCAGCACACACACACCTGCAACAGGACAGAGGTCACTAAAGGTCACCAAAGGTCAGAGGTCATGATGAGGACAGACAGGTGTAGGAACATCAGCTCACCTGCAGCAGTCAGCAGAAACAGGCCTGAAACTGAAGAACACACTGATCAGAGATCAAATGGTCACATGACCAAAGAGAAGCATTCAGACTGCAGTGATTGGTTACTGTTCCCACACATCAATAACCCACAGCGCCCTCCAGTGGTGGAAACACAGATAATACATGTGGAGAAACATGAAGGAGACTCACAGCAGAGGCAGACGCTCCGTCTCAGACAGCCGTCACCTCCACAGCTCCACAGGTCTGCTCCCCGACCTCCTACATCACACAGAGAAACATCAGCACAGGAGGAGTAATGGTGCACATCAAACCCATGTGATGGTTCGTGCTGACAGCGTGATGGTGTTTGTTAGACAGTAGGAAGTGCTGTGAACTTGTTGTTCCTGCAGACACATGAGTGGAAGGAAACCTGGGACCAGCTGAATGTGTGATGTGTAAACACAACTCCTCTGTGTTCAAACGCACAAACATTATTGTTCCAACTCCTCCTGCAGCAGGTTTTAAAAGAGTTGATGGGAGCGCGGCTGCTCTCGTCAGCTTTAAGCGATAAAGGAACAAGACTTTTACTTCTGTGCAGGTTTATCACCTTTGAGTTTACTGCAGAGAAACAGAACTCCACCCAGAACCAGAACCAGGAGAAGCCCAGAGACCAGACCTGCTACAACTGGGACCACGAGAGAGGGAGGAGGAGGAGGAGGAGGAGGAGTTTCTACAGGAGGAGCAACGTTTGTGGAGGTGCTTGGAGGAGGAGGAGGACAGTGAGGAGGAGGAGGATGGATGATTTTGGGAGGATCTGCAGGAGAGATGATGAAGATGGTTCAGTCAGTTTATTATCAGGTCACAATGTTACATCAGCTTTTAAACAGGAAGTGATGTCAGTGTTCTGACCTCTGACCCTCAGAGAGCTCTGAGGAGACTTTCCACTCTCATCAGTAGAACATGAGTAGAGACCTTCATCAGCCTGCGTGATGTTAGTGATGATGTGCTCTGGTTTAAGACCAACAGAACTTCCTTTGATGAAGAAATAAGCTGTGACTGTGGCACCATTCCTCTGTCTGCAGTGCAGAATGACATCACTTCCTGTCCTCACAGGAAGTGCAGGGATCTCCAGGATGACACCTTCATCAGACCATCAGAGACAAACAGAGTTAATGAGAGCAGAGTCACACAGAGACAGAGACACAGCTGGAACATCTCACCTGTAGTGTCTGATTGGACACTGAAGGAGACTCTGTCACTCTGCTGTCCAGAGGAGTCCTCACACCAGAAGGTTTCACTGGGAGCAGAAAGATCCACAACACAGTAGGAACCAAGAAGCCTCCCAAAGCCTGGAGCTGCTCCACAGTCCTCAGTGAGTCCTCCTCTGGTCCTCTTCACTGTCCATCCATCAGCTGTCTGTCCATCATCAACACAACTCAGATACACTGAAGAAGATCCACTGAAGACCTGCTGAAGGTTTGGACTGACAGACAGAGACACTGGAGGACACACACACACACGCACACACACACACGCACACACACACACACACACAGTGTAAGTGTATTTGTGTTCTTGTTGGAGTCTCACTGATTGTTTTCACTTCATCAACTCACCTGCAGAAACAGTCGGTGCAGACAGCAGCAGCACACACACACCTGCAACAGGAGGTCAGAGGTCACTAAAGGTCAGAGGTCACAAACAGGCAGACCACAGTCCGGACCCAGACCCTGTCAGATCCAAACCAACAACCAAATCAGATTTTCCAACCTGCAGTCAGCTGATGTGACTAACGTGGACCTGAAGCTTGTAAGAGGTGACCTTCCACCACTGAGACGAGTTTCTCAGCTTTGACTCTGAGCATCGTCACCATGTTTGGCTCCACACACTAAAGCAGTTTTCTCCACAGTCAACATAATCACGGCTAAATATGGTTCCCAGCTCATCAGTGAGCTCCTCCACATGTGTGTGAGGCTCTGAGTCAGCCAGGGTTAAAATCCTGGCAGCACAAGCTGGAGCTCAGTTTACTCACAGAGCAGAAACGTGCAAAAGCACAGGAGAGTGGAAACTGTGGTTGAGATGTGTTACCAGTAAAACTGAGACACAGTCAGTGTGTGAAACAGAAAAGAGGAAATTCAAGTTCTTTCTCTTTTATTTATCTCCCTTTGAACATGCATCACATTGTATTATGTTAAAATGGAGCATTATGCACATGGACAGTCTTACATATGTGTTTACTTCTATGTTGCATCTACATATCTGTATCTGTGTGTTTATGTTTGATCCTCTGGACTTTAGCTTCAAGACGTTGTCTCTGACACGACCTCTTTAAACTATACTTTAATATACCTGGTTTACATGATCATTACACACACACACACACACACACACACAGTTACCAAGACTACGTGAAGTACCCTCAGCAGATCTACTAGATGATGTGAATGCAGGACCACATCTACTGCAACCAGCTCATCTACACCACAGCAGGAGAGATCAGTGAGATGCTACAAGCAGCAGTGGCCTCCATGGAGAAGGAGACTAGAGGCCAAGGTCAAAGTATCACGGAGGGAGGCTGAAGTGGTCTTGAGCAGCAGTTCTCCAGGGTTTATGATCAGCATTCAAGTTTTTTGGACATATTTGGTTGTTTTCTCACTGGTTTCCAGTCGAGTGGAAGTCAGCAGGAAGTCACATGTAGTTAGTAGGATTAGCATCATATTCAGAACAGGGTGCTCTCTGTGGCCTGTGCAGAGCTCTTTAAGGTGGATGGAAGAGTCAGCACTGAAAATCCACCCACGAACAGACCTGTACCTACCCCCATCACTCCCACAGATGGTTTTAAAGGTGAGTGAAAAGTGTCAGCAGTAATACAGAGATGCTATTTCCTGAGGAGTTTGTACTTTTTCACATATTTTTTCATGTATTTACATTAATATTCCTATTTTTCCTTAAAGGAAATCACCTCCAGGAAGGCTGTAGTCTTGTCTGTGAAACGGTGACATTTGTTCTAAAGACCAATCACATACATAACAGTGGCACAGTCAGGCTGCCACACTGAATGTAGTCAAAGGGATGTTTTTTAATGAAACTAGTTTATGGTTTAATCACCAGGCGTTGTGTTTTATACACCATAACATATGAACTGCATCTTCTTAACCTCTGTATTTATTTTAATTCTTTGTGGCAGCTTTTCACATGACATCAAACTCTTACACGTCTAGAAAAGGAGCTGTTGGACAGAAAGACATCAGCTGAGTGGGAAGTATTTTGGTTACAGTTTACTTCCCACAATATATTAGTAGCTGTCACATTTATATTAATCAGGCTGAACTTTAATCATAATTTAGATCAAACTGTTTTACTTGCTGTTTCCTTTGTGCTTTGGTTTCCTGTCTTCTGTTATTAGACCTGAGATGTGACTGCTCTGTGCTGTTGCTGATGACTCCAGTTAATCCTACAAGACATGCTGTGTAAGTAACAAACAACAACAGTTTGGTCTGCATTTATTCAAAGATCACATCCCACAGACTTAGTTTAGAGGGTCCACACTGTCTGCACTGTATATAGTGAAGTCTGCAAGTTTTTGAACAGTGAAATTTGTTTTGTCGCCAAATTATTCTGCAGATCATCAGAATAAGTTATTGGCCATGTTTGCAGAGCCCTTTTAAAAATATGCTTTCATGACATTATCGTGTTTGAGGGGATAGGTTAATTGGACAATCCAAATTGTCACTAGGTGTGAATGTGTGAGTGAATGTGAGCGTGAATGGTTGTCTGTCCCTGTGTGTTGGCCCTGCGACAGACTGGCGACCTGTCCAGGGTGTACCCCGCCTCTCGCCCTATGACAGCTGGGATAGGCTCCAGCGCCCCCCGTGACCCTGGAAAGGATAAGCGGAAGCGAATGGATGGATGGACATTATCGTGTGTCGGGTGGTGGTGACCACCAACACACAGGTGACATTCACTGATAGCAGTGAATGTCACCTCTCTGGTGGGGGTGGAGCCTGAGATTGAGTCTAAACTGAGGTCTGTTCTATAGCAAATGCAAAAAAACATGTTTTAATAAAGCAAATAAGTTGTTGTTCTAAAGAATCTGATTGTTTGCTTGCAGGACACCAGCAGAGATGAGTCCTTCATCACAGATGGTTGGTCAGTGACCTGCAGGTCGAAGGTCATTGCATCTCCAGCCCACATCCACTGCCACTGTACTGAAGGTAAGTTAAAGACTTTCTGCTGCACTTACATTTGGATCAGCTCGATCCATGACAGTCATTCAGGCAGTGATGCCTGGACTGGAAACAAGCATCCTTAAAATATTACAACACACCAGCTCCTGTGTTTGAATGTAAAACAAATGTGTTGTTTGATCTGGAGACTGAACAATAAATACATTTTATTTTGATTATAGAAGTAATGTAACTACAAATAAACCTAATAAACTAATAATAATAAACTAATAATAAGAATAATTAAATCTGAGACGTTGTTTCATTGTAAGATTATAACAGTGATGACAGTATAACTGTTGTTGTTCAGCAGAACAGTGTCCAGGATGTTGGCTGTTGTTTTACATTTCAAAATAAAAGTTGGGCTGATTTAAACACCATTACAAGAAGTGTTGTTAATTATTCTTTTTGAATCACATTTGCATACAGTGTTATATTAATATAAGTTACTACAAGTTGTTCTTTAATGTAGCAGAACTTGACATGTTTGTCAGTGGGTGAACAATCAGTGTTACACAATCATCAAGTTATTCTTAGAACTGTACACTTAATGAATAAGTTGTCCTAATATAATCATCTTAAGCTTTACTCTGTTTTTTTTGAGGCAACAAGTTTTATTAGCTGTTTTTTAGTTCTGGGAGCTAATTAGATTTCACAGTGTGGATTTAGTGTCTGTGTCTCTGTCCTGCATCACAGTTTCCCACATTCCCGGCTGTGTGTAGTAGAGGTTCCATTCAGTTTAATGCTGATGAATAAATGAGCAGCAGCTCTGAGTTTGACTCACCGAGGAGCAGAGAGACACACGGAGTCTTCATCGTGTCTGGATGACGACTGAACATCAGTCTGAGCAGCAGCGAGACGCCTTCAGCTTCATCACTTCCCCTTTAACAAGTTTAACACATGAAGTGTTTCACTGGAAGAGCTCCATGTCGCCACACTGTGTGGTTGGTGAGGGCGGGGCTTACTTTACTGCGCCGCAGCCTGTAGTTATCATGTACCAAGCTAAAGTTCATCATTGTCCCAGCATACACACACTCAGGAAAAGGACAAAGCCCACCATCAGAACCATGAACACCTTATCTGAGGAAGCTCTGGCTCAGCTGCAGGACTGTTTTGCGCTCACAGAGTGTCTCTGAACAGGATGACCTAGAGACTCACACAACCGCAGTGCTGGGTTACATCAAACACTGCATGGACACTGTCAGCACAGAAAAGCGCGACAAACCGTAAACCCTGGATGACAAGTCAGGTTCAGGCATGTTAAAGGCAACTCTACATACAAATCTGGGGACCAGGACATGTACAGCAGAGCAAGAGCAGACCTTAAAAAAGGCGTCAGAGCAGCAAAACTGGACATTTCAAACAAGTTATCAGATCTCCTCTCTGATAACGACTCCAGGAAGGTATGGGAGGGCCTGAAACACATCACCAACTACAAAGGCAACGGGACAAATACAGATAACATGGACATCTCATTAGCAGAGGAACTTCCACTGCAGACACCCCCACCATGCACACTCCCACAGCCTCCTGTGAGCACAGCAAACACACATTTAGCCTCCAAGAACAGCAGGTTCACTGTGTTCAGAGCAATAAACTGCCTCCCATAGGAGCTCAGTTTGAGTTCTGTTTTTTCTCCTCTTGTACCTGATGTGGGTAATTTCCTTTGTTTTTCCTACCATTCCACCTCTCTGACCTGTCTTCACTATGTGAATGTTTGTGCTGTGTACGTGTGGTCGGTAGGGGTCCAGTTTCACTGCAAGTAATTGTACGTGTAACATGCAACATGTAATGTGTAACTTTACATGTGACAATAAAGATTGACTTTACCACAGGGGTGTGTGCTGAGTCCTCTCCCATACACCATCTACACCAGTGACTGCACCCCCATGCATCATCAACATCATCATCACATCTGTCAGCAGGTGTTTCCACTTCCCCTTTATTTAAGTCCTCTGTTTTGTTCAGTGTCAGCTCGTCTGTTCTCCTCCTACCACGTCACGTCAGGATTAAGCCTTTCACGATGCTCAGGTTATATTCATGTTCATGTTCTTCAGAGTTTGTCTCACACACCTGTGCAGAGTTGTGTTCATGTCACTGTTTAATAGTCAGTCATTCCAGTTTAGGCTTTAATTTAGTTTTGTTCCCGTTCGCTTTGTGTCATCAGCCACAATAAAAGGCTGGCTTTGTGTTTAAAACTTCAGCTGCTCTCTCTAGTGTCTGTTTGTGGGTCCATCCCACTGTTACCCCGCCATGACAGAGGTTTAGTTAAAGCTTTATGGACACTGTGTGTGGAGTCCCTAATGTGGGATCTGTACTTGTGATCAGCAGTATATTCTCCACACTACAGTGGAGACTATGTCTGCTGAGAAAATGTTTTTTACAAACACAGTTTCTCTCATGTTTCACTTACAGAGAAATCATTTATGACACACCTCCAAATTTCTTTGTCCATTAAGTATAAAAAGAAAACACCAGCTGGCACAAACTTGTCACTTATAATTAATTTAAAAAATGCAAAATAAATAAATGATTAAATCAATATGTGAGGAGTCTAATAAGTCACCCTGATCTGTGACTGAAATTGCTGTTTTACCCGAGTGACTCTGAACTAAGCAGGAGGCTCAGTTATGATGTCACATGAAAAAATGATTTGCAGTGGTAAGAAGATGAAAACAGGAACAAAAGAGAAAAGGAGGAAGTGCCACAACAAAAATAGATGATTACTGAGGAAGGAAACAGCACAGAGCTGAGTGACAGCGCTACTTAGATGTTCTTTTAGATTATTGTAGGGTCGGCTTTAACTGTTGTTGTGATTTGCTGATGTATAAATACAATTAAATTGAATCGTTGCCTCTAAACCCAGACAGTCTGCTGGAGCAGACATTGTCCTCATGTTAGGGTACCTGGGTCGTTGACCCAGTGGTTTCAGTTTTGTACCTTTTTATTGGTGTTTTTATCTTAGTTTGTTTTTGTGAAGGTTTTGGTTTCTGTTTTGCATTTCTAATTTTCCCCCAGTTCTTCTTGATGTTTGATTATGTAGTTCTCAGGTTTGGGTTTCTCCCTCTATTCTGTGTCCAGTCAGTGTGTGTCTGCCCTGTTCCCACGTCTCTGTTACAGTGCCTGCTTGTGAGTCTGTGTCTATAAGTTGTAGGGATGTTTAGCTTATTTTAGAGTTTAGACATGTAGGAATGTTTAGTTTGCTTTAGAGTTTAGAAATGTGTTAAGATAGAATGTAGAATTATTGTAGAGACACTGACACTGCCCTCAATATAATAAAGGCCTGATTGTGTCGTGAGCTTAGAAGTAGATTTGTAACTGGATAACTGTGGTCTGGAGGGGAGATGATATTTATGGCCCCTAGGAAGAGACATATACCCACAGTGTTTTAACTGATATACTCCCACACCTATATGCACACTTACTTACGTGCACGCATATATCAGGTATGCACACACAGTCACTCACGAGCACTCACATAGACACGCGGGAAGGCGCACATGTAGGCATTCACGTGCTCGCACACACACAAGTAAAAGTAGGTAAACATAGCACTTAGTTTTATGGCACCTCGTAGAGGGATTAGAAGGGGGGTCACTTATACAAAACTGCATGTAACAGACAAAGGGGTTGAGATCTGCAGAGAAAGTCCGGGGTTCTGTACATCTCCCTTCTAGAAGGTATAATCAATAAGTGTGTATTAATAAAGGTATTGTTAATTGACTACTGAGTCCCGGTGTTCTTTCTGGAAGCCTGACGAATATACGAACCGGGGTGAAACTGCTTTCCGTAACAGTTTTGGTGCCGAAACCCTGGGATTCGCTCGTGGCCCAGAGAGGACGAATTGGCAGAGCTGAGATCGTGAAAACGAGGCGAACAGAGAGCCGGCTCAATCATTTATAAGGTAAGCACCACCTGTTTATTTTCGAAGTGTGCATATTGAATAAAGTCTAAATTATCTGTTCGCCAAGTTGAGCGTATCTCAGGGTAATTTCACTCAGTATGTAAAAGAAACGGTGTTTGATCCGTTTTAGTGGCGGTGTGTGATCCGTCTTAGTTAGTAATTAATAGAATCGGTGTTTCATCTGCGGCGGTGTGTGATCCGTCTTAGTATTAGGAAAAAGTGGCGGTGTGTGATCCGTCCTCCGTGCGTTAAAGCAGGAAACGTGTGTTACTATTAGTTAGAAAGCGGGGCTGAAAGGCCTCGTCGCCAGCTCAGGGCTGTGCGTGTTCCGGGCTTGGTTGCCCCACCTATTCTCGGACGCGGGTATAGGACCTGTGGGACAGGAGATCCAGGGTAGTTACCTAGGGGACTGGGGACGCCTTAAATAACTAAAGCTAGGTGTTGGATCCTAGTCGCGGTTGATAACCTGCATGAGAGTGGGGGCAAGTTGCTTCGTTAGTGAAAGCATGACGGCTTGGCTCACCCCACTGACTGCAGCGTTAGTAAATTGCGTTGTGTGTGTGGAAAGCGCCGTTAGAGTCGGCGTCTCGTTTGAAGTATGGGAGTCAATTAAAGTAACAAAAAGAATTTGTGTCTAAAAGTGTGTGTTTGTGGTGTGCGGAAATTGCGGCAGGAGGCCGTGTCGCGAATTGTTGCAAACTGTGAAGTCAATTGGGGGGTTTAATTTGGTTTTATTTTTTCTGGGGAAGAGAAACTGCGGTATCCAGTCCGTGGCGCAGTTTGAATAATTCGTGAGGCAAATGTGGCACGATCTGACGATTGTGAGCCTAATTGTCCTAGTTTTGTGAGGTGTGAGCAGACGGCACCCGCTCTTGGTGCTGACTGGGGCGTTGTCCTGGATCAGCAGAGGAGGAAGTGTCCTGCAGTGAGTTGTGAAGGGGACTGCGAGAAGTAGGAGGTGTGCGATAGCCAGCCTCAGGGGGCGGACTCATTTGTGGGACGGAGGAGGAGTACCAAGGAGGAGCTCGGAGGGTTCCGAGGAAAACTACAGCGACATCTGGTGGTAAGTAAAGGGAATTTCAGGTGAGTTAAAATAATGACTGAACAACAGGAGATTATTAGAGAAGGAGTGAGGAGTCCAACGGAGGAGAAATGCAATGGAAAACTGTTGAAAAGCAAAAGAGAAATTAGGGGAAGCATTGAAGATCACCATGACAGGACATCTAACAGGTAAGAATGGTAAAATACTGGAAATGGGGAAGGAAATAATGAGTGTATGTGATCAAGCTGGAATAAAAGTGACATGCGATGCTCTCTTGCAAAAGTTTTGTTGGAAGCGGCCAAGGCATCTGAGGAGAAGGAGGAGAAACTCAGGAAAGAGTTGGATGGAGCAAATATCTTGGAGAAGAGGGAGTTAAGGACCGAATAAAGGAGGAGGAGGAGAAACGAGCCAGGCTGGCTGCATGGGGAATCAGCTGCCAAGGATTGGAGCACTGGATGAGGGAACCTGTGGAAGAGGAAGGTAAGTTGAGACCTGATTGTCTTCCACACCCCAGCCCACGGCTCCTTTTTCAGTATGTCCTCCTCCATATTTTGGTAATTATCCTATGTTGAGCATTAAGGATGGCAGCATGGAGAATGAAGATGGTGTGGTGCTGCGACTAACTGGAGGGCAGGCTGAGTGTGAATATGAGGAGCAGCACCGCCCAAGGCCGCAGCAACAAATGATAACAATGGGACCTGAAAAGATAGTGCCACCTGCTACTCAGGTCCAGACCCATGTGGATCATAAAGAGGAGGAGGACGAGGAAGGAGAAGAAGAACGGTCCAGTGCAGCAGGAGCGACAGCTAGGTCTCCTCCGGAATTATCAGCCGGAGAGGCAGAGAGATTGGTGGAGATGCTTTGCAAGCGACTCGAAGAAGAAGAATTGACTGAAAAATTTAAGAAGCCAAAAGGAGTAGCTGAAGGGAAAGCAGACCCGCCTTTGGATGTGAGAAAAAAGGTGCATCTTAAGGTGCACTTACCTAAGGTAAGAGGTGTTGACTCCTGGGATGGATGGATACAGGGCACTCTGGAAGAGGATATAGATGAATGTAGTGTGATTCAGAGTCCAGGAGGGGATGAAGATGACTCAAGAAGACGGCACGCGTTTGGATCTAGAAAAGAGCGAGAGGAGATGGAGGAGCAATGGGTTCAAAGTGGAGGAGAGCGTGGAGAACATTCGATGGTGAGAAGAAGTCAAATGAAAGTAGCGGAAAACCCCCAGAAGGGGGTCATGGGACATTCCAATTATGCATTAGAAATGCCCCTAGTGGTCACAGCAGGGGGTGAGAGACGATAAATAAACCATATGGAGTAGGGGATGTTACAGCTCTAGTGGAGATGCTCCCACCCATCATTGATGGAGGGGCGGGTTGCCTGAGACAACTTGATAAAGTGACATCAGGCACACAGCTCGCCCTGGGGGATTTTCGAGCCATAGCTGGTCGGTGTATGACAGTTACTGCGCTGGAGGAAATCCAGGTACTGGCAGCTGTCATCACTAGATGAGACCAGACTCTACACCTTTTTTTAGAGTCCAGGAGCAGATTGGGAATGCTGTGCGGCAACAATATCCAACGCTAAATGCAGCTGCCATTACAAAGTTGGAATCAAAGCCTGATCAAAACTCTAGAGAGTATGTAGAGCAGGTGAAAGAGAAGTGGATGCAGAACACAGGTTACAATCCTTCTGCACGTGGTCTTCACCAGGTGTGGTTTAGAAAGGCAGTATTAGAAGGGATACCAGAACAGGTAAGAAAAAAAAGTTTAGATGTCCCTGATTTAGAAGGAGCAGACGCACATCGCTAGGAGAGACATTTGGTGCATTATTTGGATAAATACAAGCGAGGTGAAGATAAGAAAAAAGGGGAGTTGGAGGAGATTCAGGGACAATTGCTTAAGCTGAACTTGGGAGAAGCGAAACAGAAGGTAAGTGAAAAGAAAAAAGAGAACAAATTAACTGATTTATCAAAGGTGATGGTAGCTCAAGGCTGCCCACCTGAGCCTAAAAGGCCTGAATTTAACCCAAATGTTTATCCAATGAATTCCTGGACATATTATGATGGTTTGCAGAGTGCACCCATGGCCAGCTGGGGAGGTAATGTGTGGGCCGGTAGAGGAAGGGCAAGAGGCCGTGGTGGCTCGGTGAGTGCGAGGGGCGCCTGGGGCTATGGAAGGGGTGCGCCTGGAGCGGGTCGTGGGCCTAGAGGTGTCTGTTGGGTGTGTTATCAGCCTGGGCACTGGGCGAAAGACTGTCCACAGCAGCCACAAATTCAACAGCAAATGGGCCCGCCTCAACCAGGAAGGGGTGGTCCATACTACCAGGCTCCAAACCCACACATGATCCCTGGACCAAGACCTCAAATGCCGACCTGGGAGGCCGACTGGAACAGCCAGGACTGGCAGCAGTGACACACCCCACAGGGAGGCCGAGGAGAGGGGGAAAGGCAGACCCTTACTCTCACTGACGGTGAATGGACTGACTCTGCCGCCCTTGTTGATACGGGAGCTACTTATTCAACCATCCAAGAAGTTCCTGATAACACTAAATTATCTGGGGACGAGGTCAGTGTGGTCGGCTTCTCTGGGGTTTCAATGACATTGCCAGTGACTGTTCCTTTAAAGACTGAAATTGGAAAGCAAGCAGTGGCTCATCCATATGTCATTTCAGTGCAGGTGCCTGTGAACTTGATGGGGCGAGACCTGCTCATCAAACTGGGAGCTGTGATCATGTGTGGGCCTGATGGTTTAACAGTGACTCTGAAGGATGGCACACAGCTTCCTTGTGTGGCCACAGGCACGAGAGGACAGTGGCTGCTGTCTGAGGACATTGATCGTACAGCAGAAATCTACTGGGCCCGGCTGACGACCTCTAACGGCATCCTGGCACACTTCCAGCTCTGGCGGCCCTGGATCATGGCCCTCGACGTGTATGCTCCACCCATTGACCCATACCACGTGACACTCTTTTATGATCGCGAAAACACTGAGTGGTATGAAGATCTGTTCCATGAATTCCTGGAGGGGAAGGCATGGCAGGTCTCTACCAGAGATATTTATGTTGGACCGCAGGGGGTAGCAGCCCTGGTCCATTTGTCGGAGGAACAAAAGAGCTGGTTCCGAATGGGTGATGAATCTGTGCCTCATGTGTCTCTAGCGGTTCATTCTGGACATCAAGCGAAGGACTTGGGTCCCATGATGCGTGTAGCTTCATGAGCAATTGATTGGCAACTCACACAGATTCCTGATGTTTCTTTCTCCCCAAGTACTAAAACATATAGAATTTCAACATCCCACACAGATGACACTATATTGGAACATCGTCACATTCGTAGGACACATGGCAGGGAACTGACAGATCATCCAGAGGCCGTTAAAGGCCTCTCACAGTTGCCTCACACACTGTGGTCACAGGGGCCTACGGATGTTGGCTTAACCACCTGTTCGCCTGTGACCTTTGAACTTAAATCTGACATTCCAATATGGCGTCCGCAGTACCGACATTCACCACAGGCAGAGGAAGGCATTGCAGAGACTATTGAGGGGCTGTTAAAGGTGGGGGTGTTGGAGCCTTCCGCGTCTCAATGGAACACGCCTATTTTGCCAGTGGAAAAGCATGGCACAGGTAAATATCGTATGGCTCATGATCATTAATGCTATTTTGAAAACTAAAACTGTGCCTGTTCCTAATCCATTTACTGCATTGACAAATCTCTCCCCAGATCAACGTTGGTTTACATGCATTGACCTGGCAAATGCCTTCTTTTGCTTACCTTTGCACCACTCTCTGCGTGATGTGTTTTCTTTCTCTTACAGGGGTCAGCAGTTAAGGTATACTCGGTTGCCACAGCGATTTGCTCTGTCACCGGGGATTTTTAACCAGGTGTTGAAGCAGACATTGGAACCATGTGTGATGCCGGCTGGCTGCACTCTGGTTCAATATGTTGATGACCTTCTGATTGCCGCTCCCATGGCAGACGCTTGCTTTCAGGCCACCATGACCATGCTCAGGAGACTGGCAGAGGCGGGCTTTAAAGTGAGTAAAGACAAATTACAGTTGGTGAGACCACAGGTGACTTTTTAGGAGAGAGGTGAAACAGCATATGGTGGGGATGATGGCTGCTCATAGAAGTGCCATTCTCTCCCACCCGCGGCCGGAGACTGTGAAAGAGATGCTTTCCTTTTTAGGTCTCACAGGCTACAGCCGGCAGTACATTCCAGACTATGTGGGCCGCACTAAGCCTTTGCGTGACTTGGTGAAGCAGCATGGAATGAGAGACCTGACTGCTAAGTTGAACTGGACTACTGAAGCTGAACAATGCTTTATTTCTCTGAAACAGGATCTTTCTCGAGCAGTAGATTTAGCTGTGCCAGATTACAACAGGGACTTCTTCTTAGATGTTTCTGAAACAAAAGGGGTGGTGAATGGCGTTTTGTTTCAGAAAAAAGGGGGAGGTAGACAGGTTTTGATGTACATCAGTGTATGCTTAGACAACATGGAGAAAAGGCACCCTACATGCACTCAGCATGTAGCTGGAGTGGCAAAGGCCATCCAGAAAGTAGCACATATAGTTAGAGGACACCCACTGAGAGTGTTAACAACACACAGTGTGGTGGCTTATGTTAACTCACAGGCCTTCACCATGACCCCACTTAGACAACAGAGGCTCAGCAAAGTGCTGGAGGCCCCAAATTTGACTTTTACACATGAAGGGATAAACATGGCAGACCAAATGGGGTCAGGGGAACCGCACGACTGCGCTCAGGCGGTCTGGAAAGAAGAGAAGACAAGACCAGATCTCAAAGCGGAAGCCATGGAAGGAGCAGAGGATCTCTTCACAGATGGCTGCTGCTTTAGGGACGAGAAGGAGGGGCTCAAGGCAGGCTATGCAGTGGTAAGTAAGAGAGGGGAGCAGCTGGAGGTGATCAAAGCAGCAAAGTTGGAAGGGCAGCAGTCAGCGCAGAGAGCAGAGGTGATTGCAGTGATTGAAGCCCTTAAATATGCTCAAGAAAAGAAGATAAACATTTACACTGATTCAGCCTATGCCTTTGGAGCTGCACATGTGGAGCTGGGTCAGTGGAAGAGAGCTGGATTCCTCACTACCAATCAACAACCAATCAAACATGAGAAGGAGATGAGGGCGCTGGAAGAGGCGCTGGAAGGACCCCTGGAGGTGGCAATAATAAAGTGCAAGGGACACGACGATTCGGCCACCTGGGTTGCTCGAAGTAATCGAGCAGCAGATGAAGCAGCCAAAAAGGTGGTTGGTTACACAGGGATCAGACAAATGGTAAGTATGGGAATAGATTGGGAAGAAAATCCAGGGCTGGAACGTGAAGAGATCATAAAAGAACAGGAGAAGGCCTCTCCAGAAGAAAAGTCACTCTGGAAGGAGAGAGGAGCCATAAAGGTAAGCAACATTTGGAGGGGGCCAGATGGAAGACCAGTGTTGACGGCAGATATGGCAGAGAAAAAGATCAGAGAAGCTCATGGTCTTGGGCATGTGGGTGTGGCCCAGATGGAGAGGAATCTCTGTCATTGGTGGCACCCATTCCTGAAGGACATGTTGAGGGAGCATGTGCGAACCTGCCTTATCTGTGGCCAACACAATCCTAAACCCACAGTGAAACCAGAGATGGTAAGTTTCCCTGGTCCAGAGGCCGGGCAGGAAATAGTGATTGATTACACAGACATGGTGACACCAGCGAGGGGCTTCAGATACCTGCTGGTATGTGTGGATAGTTTGACAGGGTGGCCAGAGGCGTGGCCAGCCCGGAGAGAAGACAGCACAACAGTCATTAAGTGTTTGATAAATCATTACATTCCCTGGCATGGATTCCCAGAGAGAACTAGATCAGATAATGGGACACATTTTAAGAATAAACATTTGCAGGAAGTGGAATCCATGCTAGGGTTGCAACACAGGTTTGGGACCGTTTATCATCCATAGTCTCAAGGTAAGGTTGAGTGAATGAATCAAAACTTAAAAAATAAATTGGCTAAGATCTGTGCACAGACCAAAATGGATTGGGTTGAGGCGTTACCAATAGCCCTCATGAGCATTAGATGCTCAGTAAATAAGTCTACCGGGTTCACTCCTTATGAGCTGTTCACCGGGAGACAATTTCCTGGACCCACTGCAGGGATACCAGCCTTAAGACAAGAAATGCCTACATTTGAACATTTAAAGCAGTTTAAAGCACTAAAAGCTCTTGTCTTAAGTTTTACATCACAGGTGACTGCGGGCCAAGGACAGGAGCAGACGGTGCCAGAGGCGAAGTGGGTGTGGCTGAAGGTTTACAAACGGAAGTGGAACGAGCCCAGGTGGACAGGTCCGTTTGAGGTGGGGACCAGGACCTCACACGCAGTTCAGCTGAAGGGGAAAGGTGAAACCTGGTACCACTGGAGCCAGTGTGCTGTAGCTGAAGAGCCTAAGCGGTCGGAGAGGCTCTTGGCAAAAGAAAAGAGGGGGAACTCGGCTGAGACCCCTCACATGGATCCCAGTCGAGGAACAGAATAAATCCCTGATCCATGCAACAACTGAAGGGTAGTCTACCCCGGAAGTCGAAGAAAGAAGAGCAACAGAGGATCGCATAACCCAGAAGATAAAGGTGGTTTTATAAAAATAGGTGAAAAGTGAAAACTATATTGGATAAAAAGGGATAAGATAAAAAAACAAAAACAAGATGGGGTTATGGGGAAATTGGAAAGAAATGGTAGTGTTAGGAGTGATGGCTGTTGTAACTGTGATTTTTCTTTTAAGTGAATTGCCCAGAGACAGACCCGAATCCACTCTGGCGACTCCACCATCACAGGCCACAGCGAAGCGAACCAAACGCAGTGAAACAGGTACCGTAATGATACTGTACTTGGTCCCGTCACGCCAAGAAGAGCCAACTACACGTGTTTTAACTTTACTGTATCTTTCCCTGACAGACATGAGCATGAGGCCGGGGAGATTAACGCTGATTGGTGCACTGTGACGTACCTGGCCAGAGGAAAGTTATCAAGAGACACCGGCACCGAAATAGGCCTGTGGGCACGTGCTGGTTTGTATTATTATGGTGGTGGGTATAGATTGTATGTTAGAATTCCTAGTGGGACTTCTGGTCTCTGTGCCATGGTACGTTTAGGTGCACCTCTTGTTTTATTAGGTGAAAAGGGGGTGCGGCTGGCTAAGCCTGGCACCGCTCAATTGACAGCCAGGCACAGACGCCATGTGTTGGCCAAACGGTCACCAGGATCGTTTGACCTTACAATAGGATCACCAACGTATATAGATGCTATTGGAATGCCTAGGGGTGTGCCTAATGAATTTAAGTTAGCGGACCAAATTGCTGGAGGATTTGAAAATCTCCCAATAATTTCTGCATTTTTTCCAGTAACTCCAAATAAGAATGTGGATCGTATTAATTATGTGCATTATAATGTCCTGAGACTGGCGAACCTTACCAGGGACGCGGTTGAAGGGCTTGCTGAACAGTTGGGTCCAACATCTTTAATGGCAGTACAAAATCGGATGGCGTTAGATATGTTGTTGGGAGAAAAAGGGGGCATTTGCGCAATGTTTGGGGATATGTGTTGCACCTTTATTCCAAATAACACAGCTCCGGATGGTTCTGTGACCCGAGCGCTGGAAGGCCTGAGGACGTTGTCCATCACAATGCATGAGCATTTAGGAGTGGTTAACTCGCTGGAAGAGTGGATGACCTCTGTCTTTGGGCAATGGAAAGGTTTTATTATGTCAATTATGTCTGTGAAGGTTCTCAGTCATCCAGGTCATCGTAGTCAAAGGAGTTTGCGAAGAAAAGCGTCTGGACTTCTTTGAGTTGCTTGAAGACGTTTCACCTCTCATCCGAGAAGCTTGGGGGGATACTCCCACTGGGTTTAAATCTGGGACTCTCGGCCATTTGACCTTAGAACTGAAGAAGCTTCTCGGATGAGAGGTGAAACGTCTTCAAGCAACTCAAAGAAGTCCAGACGCTTTTCTTCGCAAACTCCTTTGACTATGTCAATTATGGTTTCTTTGTCTGTTTTTATTGCAATATTAGTGACATGTGGGTGTTGTTGTGTGCCTTGTATCAGAGCTTTGCTTGTAAGACTCATTAATCGTGCTGTGGGAGAATCTGATACAAAGGCAGACACCATGTTGCCACTTTTGGGAAAGGGGGAGTCACAGTATGAAAACATTATGGTGAAAGACTTAGTTTAGTTTTATCTGCCGTAGGGCAGATAAAAAAGGGGGTTTGTAGGGATGTTTAGCTTATTTTAGAGTTTAGAAATGTGTTAAGATAGAATGTAGAATTATTGTAGAGACACTGACACTGCCCTCAATATAATAAAGGCCTGATTGTGTCGTGAGCTTAGAAGTAGATTTGTAACTGGATAACTGTGGTCTGGAGGGGAGATGATATTTATGGCCCCTAGGAAGAGACATATACCCACAGTGTTTTAACTGATATACTCCCACACCTATATGCACACTTACTTACGTGCACGCATATATCAGGTATGCACACACAGTCACTCACGAGCACTCACATAGACACGTGGGAAGGCGCACATGTAGGCATTCACGTGCTCGCACACACACAAGTAAAAGTAGGTAAACATAGCACTTAGTTTTATGGCATCTTGTAGAGGGATTAGAAGGGGGGTCACTTATACAAAACTGCATGTAACAGACAAAGGGGTTGAGATCTGCAGAGAAAGTCCAGGGTTCTGTACATCTCCCTTCTAGAAGGTATAATCAATAAGTGTGTATGAATAAAGGTATTGTTAATTGACTACTGAGTCCCGGTGTTCTTTCTGGAAGCCTGACGAATATACGAACCGGGGTGAAACTGCTTTCCGTAACAAAGTTCAGTCTGTTTCCTGTTTTATTTTGAAGGTCCATGTCTTATGTTAATGTATCTGGTTTTGCTTCCTCTGTTTCGTTAGGCCTGATCTGCCCCAGCTGTGTTTCCCTCCTGTTACTCATTCCCTGATTGCTCCTCTGTGTATTTAAGCCCTGTGTTTCTCTGTGTCTGTGTCACCATCTGCCCTCATCTTGCTGTGTGTTCTGTCTGTGTGAGCTTATTTTGTGTTCCTAGTTTTGTTACCCTTTGAGTTCAGCATTAAAGCTGTTTTGAGTTCACGTTTCGTTCCCTGAGTCTGCATTTTGGGTCCACCATTCCTGCCTGCACACAGCCCTCACATGACACCTCAAGGCTCAGAATATATAAATTGTAGTTGTTGTGGAAAATCTGGACCCAGAACAGCATTTATTAAACACAAAATAAACCTTTATTATCAGAGATAGTAAATCCAGATGGCTGAAGAAGGAAGGGTTAAAATCAGGTAATACTTGAGGCAAACACTGAGGTAGTTAAACCGTCCGAGTACAACAAGAATTAAAGAAAACTGAGGCTTAACTGCACATAAGCGAGTCAGGAAAAGACACACAGTTTGGAAAAACAAGGCACAGGAAAACAGGATATCAAAATAAGACAGGAAACATCAAATATCAAACAGGAAACTGGGTACAAAACCCAGGATCATGACACTAATGCAGATATCTTCATTCTTGATTCAAATCTCAGTTTTATCTCATATGAGGAAATAAAAACATTAAATATAATGACAGGTCTCAGGCACACTATGGTATTTTGGTTGTTTCTGAACATGTATGCTGCATGAGGTCATGCAACAATCATGCATGACCTGCCGGATACACGATGGGCGGGTAGCATAACTGGAGGGTCGTGTGCCTGGAGGGACTGTATTGAGGACACTGAAGACACCTGCCTGTTCTGAACCATGATAACAGGGTTCTTGCTGATCAGAGCTGGCTTGGCCCTGGCTTATCAAAGATTAAAGAAAGCGGAACCGGCTGTTCAAACCCCACAAGGCTGCCTGCTGGGATTGAAACGATGGGACGAGTCGTGAGTTCTCAAAATGGGCTCATTGAGTGCAGCACGGATAACATCATGGAGAAGCTCACGGCTCTCCAACGGGAGATTGAGAGACCAGTGTCAGACTGTTACAACAGCTTTGAAATTCACATGAGTTGTTCGCACTAAAGTTTAAACCACCATCATTTCATGCGGATACCCCTTCAGTGCCAGCTGCGGTCTCAAGGCTGGAGCTGAACAACAACACCCTGATAACGACTGTGTTTAGACTGTTCTTCCCATTCCATGCAAGGTCACCTGGGTTGGCTGGAAGACTGTTTACTTAGCCTGGCAGGGCGAAGGACACTGTCTCAGCTGAACTCTGGACACACACACACACACACACACGCAGATATACACTCATCCCCCCTCCACTTCCAAACGCCTTCGACACTTATCCCGATGCAGACGTGGATCAAAGGGCACCAGCGCATACGCTGCAGGCACAGATGTGCTGTCTACACTGGCTGTCTCTCACCTTTTACCATCCCTGTTGCTTGTCATGTGTTTCTTTGGTGTATTAAGAGTTTTTCATGTGCTATGTGCAGAGGTGTTTTTGTTTCTGTTCCCAAACTGATCTCCCTGTTGGAGCTCAGTCTGGGGGGAGTTATTTTTTTCTCCTTGTCTCTCCTGATGTTGTGGATGTTATTTTCCACTGTTCGGTTCCGGGTCGCTGCTCGTGCGGCTGACCGGCCAGCTACCCAGCCTGACCTGTCTCCCCAATGTGATGTTTGTGTTTTGTATGTACCGACCGTACACACAGGCAAGGCCAGTGTCTCAATTGCCCCTCAGGGATAAATAAACTTGTCTGAATCTGAATTTCACAAGTCTCCCACTTCCAGCCTTCTTGGCCTTCGAGGACACGGCCCACATAACACGAAGGCCGCCTCCTCCAAGGATGCAGACCCTGAATTGGGACACGCCAAGAGGCTTCAGTTGTCAGGCCCCATCTTATCTTAATGACCTTGTAGTACCATATCACCCTATTAGAGCACTTCGCTCTCGCTCTGCAGGCCTACTTGTTGTTCCCACAGTATTTAAAAGTAGAATGGGAGGGAGAGCCTTCAGTTTTCAGGCCCCTCTTCTGTGGAACCAGCTTCCAGTTTGGATTCAGGAGACAGACACTATCTCTAAAATTAGACTTCAAACTTTCCTTTTTGCTAAAGCATATAGTTAGGGCTGGACAAACTCTGTGGAGATGGACAAGTCTGTGATGCTTCAGTGTTCAGCTATTTGAACTTAACAGATGAATTAATTGGATCAATCATTCTTACTGGCCTCAGCAGTGAAGGCCCTCCATCAGGACCTGGGTGGTGTAAATCCATGTTCTTTGTTTCTCAGTGTAAAAGGTTTACATGCTGTGACGTTTTGTTGTTTTAGGATTTCAGTTTAAAAACAGTTTACAGTGGCTTGCAAAAGTATTCGAACTTCTTGAAAGGCCCAGTCAAAGTCCAGATCTAAATCCAGTCGAGAATCTGTGGCGAGATCTGAAAACTGCTGTTCACAAACGCTGTCCATCTAATCTGACTGAGCTGGAGCTGTTTTGCAAAGAAGAATGGGCAAAGATTTCAGTCTGTAGATGTGCAAAGCTGGTAGAGACATACCCTAAAAGACTGGCAGCTGTAACTGCAGCAAAAGGTGGTTCTACAAAGTATTGACTCAGGGGGCTGAATAATTACGCACACCCCACTTTTCAGTTATTTATTTGTACAAAATGTTTTGATTCATGTATGATTTTCGTTCCACTTCTCACGTGTACACCACTTTGTGTTGGTCTTTCACGTGGAATTACAATAAAACTGATTCATGTTTGTGGCTGTAATGTGACAAAATGTGGGAAAGTTCAAGGGGGCCGAATACTTTTGCAAGCCACTGTAAATGAGGTAACAGCTGCAGGTTGTTTTTGCTATTTTCTTCCTTTCAGTTTAAGACAGATTAAGAAGTCTTGTTCCTGTTTTTCTCTGTGGTCTCAGAGTTAAAGAGATAAAAATGTGCAAACAATTAATTTATTAAAACTACAGAAAAGCAGAAGTCCTGTGAAGGACAGTTTGACAGCTCAGCTGTGGGTGAGCTGTTTTCACATTAAAAACAGGAGTGACGTCATGATAAGATCAGCTCTGTGTTTGTGAGGACTCGTCTTACTTGGAGGAGTGATGTTTGTCTTTGTTCTGTTTGTTCCTGTTTCCTAGTGATGTGTTGGTCGCGAACGAAAAGGCTCTTAGAGCCGGATCTTTGAGGTGAACGACGCGAGCCGGCTCCTTATCGCGAGCCGTGGGTTTTGTTTGTTTTTTTTCCTTCTCTCACCCTCTCTCTCGCACTTTTTTTCCGCTTCACTCCGCACAGGAGCCTTGTGCTTTGCGCTGGGACGAGGGGGGAGGGGCGGTAGTTACACTCAGTAGCACAGGAACAGAGCGGGAGGGAGAGAGAGAGAAAGAGAGCCAGGGATTAGAAAGGTATAGTAATCATCTACAACTATTTTCAGTTGCGGATGATAAAGGATTCAGAAAGTTTATTCATGCAGGCCCATATGACAGAGAATGTGCATCTTCTTTTTGTTTTCATATTTTAATTTATATTTAATTGTGTTGTGGTTTGCAGTGTTTTGTGTTGTTTCACTTTAAATTTGTTTAAAAGGAAAAAGCTGAAAATTTAAATAGTTAAAAGTTGAAATGTGAATAGTTGGTTTTTGTATTATATGATTTATTTATTACATTTTATGTGGAGTGAATAAATAAAAGTATATTTACGGTGGCCCCTACAGACAAAGCACATAAAAACTCAAAACACGTACAAAAGACAACAGAAGTGCTCCAGGATGCTCGGCCCAGTGTTGAGCTTTTGTTACCTAGAGGCTACACAAGCCAGCAAGTATCAACGACTGGATTGGGTGTGTGGTAGTAAGAGGTAAATGAACATTTTTTTTAAATTATTTGAATATATATGAGTGCTTGTGTATAAATACACAAACAATACGCATATGCTTTCAATTGTGTAATTTAAGTGACCTAGGTAGCTCTGATTTGGAAGTTCAGTTAACGCTAGAAATGTGTTTTGGAGTTTGTACGTGTTTTGTCTCTAGGGGCCACCGTATATATTTTATATATAAACATATATAATATACATATATACAAACCAGCAAATAAACACTGAATATGATGATTATTGCTACACTGCAACATTTGTGAGTTTACCTTAAACACAGTCCGTCAGTCTTTTTGCTCTTGAACAATAAAATATTAAAAACTGTCTCAAGTTTATTTGGTGATGTTCTCGTGCACGAGGCGAAAACAGCAAACAAACGTCACAGTAAATCTTTCCAGCTGATGTTGGGCATCCTCCACCTGCTGAATCCACTTCAGCCTCTTCCTGCTCATGTTCCTGTTTAGAGGCACAGTCAGTCTGTACAATGGAGAAAACTGAACACAGGAATATTTGGATTTTCCTCTTTTTCTCTGCTCATGTTCAACTTGTCTGATTCAAACTGGGAATATTTATTAGAATTCAAAGTTAGACAGAAATAAAGTGAATAATATTATTTTATTATTACGTTGATGCAGCACATGGTTCAGTTAGCTTTGTATAAACACATGTGTTAGAAATGTTCTTCAATCAGCTCTTTTTACTCTCTTACATTTCACAGCCAGGACTTTTTTACTTTTACTTGAGTAAAGAAGTTGAATTAGTACTTGGAGTATTTTTAACAGTAGTACTTCTACTTCAGTACAGACTGTGTGTACTTTTACCACCTGTGTCTGAGACCTCCTTCAGGGTCCACCTGAAGCTCTCAGTCTGCTGTGGAAAAAGGAAATCCAGGTGAGTTTCTCCTGATCACCTGAGGCCGTCATTACTGTGTGAACCCACACACCACTCCTCACTCCTCCCACCCGCTGCACACAGTCACTGGCTGTGTCCCAATTCAGGGTCTGCACGCTTGAAGTACGCACTTTAAGTGCGATTACGTCACCGCCACGCGACGACGGCTGTCCCAATCCGATGCATACTCCAAATGCGCCGTCGATTTCGTCAGCGTTTACTTGGTTTTAAAGCCTTTACTTCTAAATATATATAGTTGACCTTATCTTACAGAGAATGTGATGATTTTATGGATAATTAAAGTCAGTCATATATCCACAAACACAACAAGCTGAAAGTCAGTGATGCTGCTCGGTTTGCAGTCCTGAATATGACGGCACAAGCAGGATTCACTGCACTGTTAATGTTAGCTATGTTATATTGCTGCCTCTGTTCGGTGGTGTCGAGCCAAACGGACTTTAACGTGTGTTTGAACGAGCTGACGGTTCACTCGTTAAGCTGAAAGAAAGATGCTTTAATCACAGGAGTCACACATGTGTCCACTGGACCATCTGGGAACTCTTCTTGTTTAGCACTGTAATAACACAAACACTAAATCCTCCTTCTCTTGTGCTGTTTTGTAACAGTGTGTACACCTGAGACTGTCACCTGTCTGTCTGTCCTGCACTCTCTCTGTTTCTTTCTCTCTGATTGTGGAATAAAAGTATGAACATGTGTTTATAAGTTACACTTGTGTTTGAATCCTGCAGCTTATCACACATTTGATTTCCATGTGTGACAACTGCAAGTGTCCAGAGTGAGGACAGACTGAGGGACCCACTGCTGCACATCATCTGTGAGGCTTTTGCACCCTGATGATCCACCAGGACAAACTCAGCAGTGTGTGAGGAAGAGGAGGAGGAAGAGCCAGCAGCAGCTGACAGATGGAGAGAATAGACAGACTGTTCCCTGTTTGTGAAGGACTGCTAGGAAAGTTTAACATAACTAATTGTCTGTCCTGAATCAGTCTTATTAGGTAATGTTCAAATAATGTTATCATCCCAGTGTTTTCAGTGTGGGAGAAAGTACTCAGGGCCTTCAAGTTACACACTATGAAAGGCAGCAACAAGTTTAATATTCAGAAACCTAAAGTATGTATCAGCAGCAGAATGGAGCTAAAAATAAATGTTTGTTTCAGTTCTATGAAGCTTTGAGTATTTTGGATTAGTAGCACTGCTGTGTTTGTTGCATCATATTGCTGTAATTGTTTATATGCTTTATATATTCTGAGGTAAGTTGATCTATAGTGTTACATCATATTCTATAAGGATGTTATGTGTTTGTATACTTTCTGCCCAGTTTGACCCATTTAGCAGAAGTCAGCCTGTTTAAGGCTCTGATATCTATTATGTATGACTTAAAGCAGTTATGACATGGTCTGATTTTCTCACCCAATAAAGGAATATTTCATATATCAGTCTGATCTTCATTCTATCAGAAACAGTTATCACAGCTCGTACATTTTCTTTTTACACATATATGTGAGCATTGAGCCAAATGTAATAATGCCAACACATTAAACGAACAATATTTGTCTCTTATATATAATACATCTATATATACACTGTCAAAGATACTTGTCTTTGAGTGAAGATTTAAGGTGATAGGAAATATAAATAACTGCAACTTTAATCTTTGACCCAGAGTTCAAGCTCACTGCTGTAATACATATATATATATATATATATATATATATATATACTGGCTACGGATACCGACTACGGAACGGAGCAGTTGTCAGTCACCTCCTGTACATGGATGACATCAAGCTGTATGCCAAGAGTGAACGAGACATCGATTCACTGATCCACACTACCAGGCTATACAGCAATGACATTGGAATGTCGTTCGGACTGGAGAAGTGTAGTCGGATGGTAACAAAGAGAGGGAAGGTAGTCAGAACTGAGGGGATTGAACTACCAGAAGGCAACATTGCAGACATAGAGGACAGTTACAAGTACCTGGGGATCCCGCAGGAGAATGGGAACCATGAAGAGGCCGCTAGAAAAGCTGCAACCACCAAGTACCTGCAGAGGGTCAGGCAAGTCCTGAGGAGTCAGCTGAACGGTAAGAACAAGATCCGGGCCATCAACACCTACGCCCTGCCTGTGATCAGGTACCCTGCTGGGGTAATAGGCTGGCCAAAGGAGGAGATAGAAGCCACTGACATAAAGACAAGAAAGCTCCTTACCATGCATGGAGGGTTTCACCCCAAGTCCAGCTAAGCGGAATGAAGGGGGCCGGGGACTGGTGAGTGTCAGCACCACAGTCCAGGATGAGACAACGAACATCCAAGAATACATTGGGAAGATGGCCCCAACTGACCGAGTGCTCAGTGAATACCTCAGGCAGCAGAAACCCAAGAAAGAGGAGGGAGACGAGGAACCATCATGGAAGGACAGGCCCCTGCACGGTATGTACCACCGGCAGATAGAGGAGGTGGCTGATATCCAGAAATCCTACCAGTGGCTGGACAAAGCTGGACTGAAAGACAGCACAGAGGCACTAATCATGGCAGCACGGGAACAAGCTCTGAGCACAAGATCCATAGAGGCTGGGGTCTATCACACCAGGCAAGACCCCAGGTGCAGGCTGTGTAAAGATGCCCCAGAGACAATCCAGCACATAACAGCAGGGTGCAAGATGCTAGCAGGCAAGGCATACATGGAACGCCATAACCAAGTGGCCGGCATAGTGTACAGGAACATCTGTGCCCCATTAGAGCACTTCGCTCTCACACTGCAGGCCTACTTGTTGTTCCTAGAGTATTTAAAAGTAGAATGGGAGGCAGAGCCTTCAGTTTTCAGGCCCCTCTTCTGTGGAACCAGCTTCCAGTTTGGATTCAGGAGACAGACACTATCTCTACTTTCAAGATTAGGCTTAAAACTTTCCTTTTTGCTAAAGCATATAGTTAGGGCTGGACCAGGTGACCCTGAATCCTCCCTTAGTTATGCTGCAATAGACGTAGGCTGCCGATTCCCATGATGCATTGAGTTTTTCCTTTCCAGTCACCTTTCTCACTCACTATGTGTTAATAGACCTCTCTGCATCGAATCATATCTGTTATTAATCTCTGTCTCTCTTCCACAGCATGTCTTTATCCTGTTTTTCTTCTTTCACTCCAACCGGTCGCAGCAGATGGCCCCGCCTCCCTGAGCCTGGTTCTGCCGGAGGTTTCTTCCTGTTAAAGGGAGTTTTTCCTTCCCACTGTCGCCAAAGTGCTTGCTCATAGGGGGTCATATGATTGTTGGGTTTTTCTCTGTATTTATTATTGTGCTATCTACTGTACAATATAAAGCGCCTTGAGGCGACTTTTGTTGTGATTTGGCGCTATATAAATAAAATTGAATTGAATTGAATTGAATTATAACCTGGAAGTCCCGAGGTCAAAATGGGAGATGCCCCCAAGGGTGATGGAGAATGACCGAGCTAAGATCCTGTGGGACTTTCAGATACAGACGGACAAAATGGTGGTGGCTAACCAACCGGACATAGTGGTGGTAGACAAACAGAAGAAGACGGCCGTAGTGATCGATGTAGCGGTTCCGAATGACAGCAATATCAGGAAGAAGGAACACGAGAAGCTGGAGAAATACCAAGGGCTCAGAGAAGAGCTCGAGAGGATGTGGAGGGTGAAGGTAACGGTGGTCCCGTGGTAATCGGAGCACTAGGTGCGGTGACTCCCAAGCTAGGCGAGTGGCTCCAACAGATCCCGGAACAACATCGGAGATCTCTGTCCAGAAGAGCGCAGTCCTGGGAACAGATAAGATACTGCGCAGGGACCCTCAAGCTCCCAGGCCTCTGGTAGAGGACCCGAGCGTGAAGGATAAACCGCCCACAGGGGCGTGTTGGGTGTTTATATATATATATATATATATATATATATATATATATATATATATATATATATATATATATATATATATATATGTATTACCATAATAATCTGACAATACATATAATATTGGCCATATTATATTTACATTACCACAGTGAGATGATTTTAGCCTCATGAACAACGTTAGCTGATTGTTATTTACTAACTAATCTTGAAATGACTGTTCAGTACAGAAATGAAGCCAAAAATCATGTTTTTACAGTCCTGTGGTCTCAGCCTCAGATACTCAACTAATGAAAGTGATGTCATGACAAAAATGAATGACCAACAAAACATTTTTTCTCCTTCATTTCTGTCAAACAATGGTGTATGACATGTTTCTTGCGGTTAGTATCATGGTTGCTAGGCAACCTGAACAGCACGACGAAGGCTAGACCGTCTCATTTCACAAGCCTCTCACTTCCGCACTTCTCGTACTTATAGTACGCACCGTACGTAGTACGCGTAGTGCGCGTACTTCAAGCGTGCAGACCCTGAATTGGGACACAGCCACTGAGTACAGACCGGCTGATAAATGGAGAGGCAGGAAGAGGCGGAGCAGAGACGAGAAGTTCAACGTCATTTTGCAGAAGTGAAAGTGTGAGAGAGCAGCAGCAGAGCTGCAGTCGAGTCCTGTTTGTCTCTAAAAGAAGATTCACTGGAGTCCATCAGGTTTCTCTCAGCAACAGTGGTGAGTGCAGCTGATCACACTTCCTGTTTCTACATAAATCTTCACTCTGTTCACTTCATGCTGACTCATCACAGTCACACTGGATCCATAGAAATCTGCTCATGTAACCACAGATCCACTGTAGGAACATCGAGCTGCTGCTTCAGTCTCACTGTGGCTCTGCTCAGGACTGTGGACTCAGTCTGTGCTCTGGACTTCAGACTGACTCCACACTTCCTGGTTATTCATCACTTCCTGTTCTGATGACTGTTTTTTCATCAGTTCCTGTTCCTATTAGATTGATTCTGGATCTGATTGATCATAAGGATTACAGACGTGAAAACACCTACATATATATATATATATATATATATATACATATATGTATATTAGTGCTGTCAAAATTATCGTGTTAATTGTTAAGATCAATGCGAAATGTTTAACGCGTTAAAAAAATGTAACGCTGATTTTTTTTATCAATTTCCTGTAATCTAAGACCTTTAAACGCATGAGCACCTCTGGAGGAGGGGGCAACAGTGTGCTATGCTGGCGTTTGGCCTGACAGAAATGATTAGAAGAAGAAGAAGTGACACCATGCTACTATCTAGCTAACACTAGCTAACACACGCAAGCATGGACGAGGGTGGACTTTTGGGTGGAAAGTTTCTCTTTAAGAAGTTGCCTGATGGCTTGTTGGACAAAACGAGAGTAAGATGCACAATTTGCAAAGCTGAATTCAAGTACCACAGAAGCAGTTCATTACTGGCGTATCACCTGAGAGCAAAACACCCAACTGAATCCACCTCTACGGGACCTCGCCAGTCTACGCTTCAGGAGTATGGTGCTTGTGGACGAATAACAAAAAATGTGAGAGAAAAATTAACCAATTCTTTGGTTGTTTGGATAGCTAAAAACTGCCGACCAGTTAGCATAGTAGAAGATGATGGACTGAGAGAAGTCATTCGCGCTGCATCAGGAGACGAGTGTTACAATCTGCCCTCGAGAGGAACCATTGTGTCGAGACTGCACACTTTGCGGACCAGAGGGCTCAGCGGTCCAGCAAGCTTGTGCAAGTAAGGAACGTCGCTCTCACCGGAGACCACTGGACTTCGGTGAACAACGATAATTACTTGGGGGTCATGGCGCATTTTATTGATAACGACTGGACTATGCAATCGTTTGCACTAACAGTGAGTAAAACTGAAGAGAGACACTATGCTGAGGCGTGTGCTGACCATTTTCTGAATGTTGCAAACGAATGGGAAATCAAGGACAAGGTAACCACGCTTGGCACTGACAGTGCTCGTAATATGGTTGCAGCCACCAGACTACTTCCATTTGAACACATGCCCTGCATGGCCCACATTCTGCAGAGTGCGATCACAGTTTCTCTTAATGACAGCGCATTTGAAAGGGCTCTGGCCAAATGTCGCAAGATTGTTGGACATTTTAAGCATAGTCCAGCAAACGCTCAGGAATTAAAGGCACAGCAAGCTGCACATGGACATCAAACAGAACCGCTTGTTCAGGATGCTCAGACAAGATGGAACTCCACCCTAGAGATGATCAAGCGGATCCAGAGAAACAAATCTGTGCTCACCACCATCCTGACTCAGCAAAACAGCACAGTGACCATGCTGACTGACCAGGAGCTTGACAGACTGCAAAAGCTGGAGGAACTACTTGAACCTTGCAGGTAAATCATTTTGTTTCTCATGATTGTGTGTCTATCTTTGTGTTCTAGCTTTGTTTTCAGGTATGTTCTCCACCTCCACCTCTCTGTGTATTTTCATATGTGGTATTTATGTTTGTCTCTGTGTGATTAATAGAAAAATACAGACTTGATCTTTCTATTACAGATATGTTACCGAACTGCTGGGGGGAGAGCGCTATGTCTCCTGTTCCATGGTGCTGCCAGCCTTGTGTCATTTGTTCAGGATTATGGAGCCCTCAGATGATGACCCAGTCTACGTTGTGAAGTTTAAGATGGTTTTTACCACAGACCTAGCTCAGCGGAGGGCCAGCAGCAATCTCACATGGCTGAAGATCGCTACTGCCCTTGATCCCAGGTTTAAAGACCTTAAATGCCTTCCCAAAGATGAAAGAAGAGAGGTGTGGGCATCAGTACATGACCTTCTGATGGCAGAGACGGTGCACACCAACCATCTGCTCAGACAACAGAGGAACCCTCACCAAAGAAGAGCAAGATGTCCATCTCCTTGCTGGGTTCTCCTGATTCAGATACAAAGGAAGAGGAAGATGCTATAGACTGCTGTCTGAATCTGTACAAAGCAGAGCCCAAAATTGACATAGGGGAGTGTCCACTACAGTGGTGGTTAAAGAGAGAAGGAGCACATGCCAGGCTGGCACCTATTGCACGCAAGTACCTGTCAACCCCTGCAACCACAGTGCCTTGTGAGAGATTATTCTCACTCTCAGGTCACATCATTCAAAAGAAGCGTGCGTCTTTGTCATCAGACAATGTAAACAGAATAGTCTGCCTCAGTAACTGGCTGAGTGCACAGAAGGACTGAGCCAGATTGCTCCTTTAAAGTGAAAAATGTTCAACATTCCGGGTTTTCAGCTCTTTTTGTGTTTTAAATACTGAGTTTTGTGCACCCTTTATTGTTATGATATTCACTTTAACCTGTAGGCCTGGGTTCGGTCACTGTTGATGGCCTTAAAGGTGTTTTGTAAGTTTTCACTGTGTTAAAGATTGATGACAACTATTAAAATTCTCTTTGAATTTCAGCATACATTCTTTGTGTTTATTCTGCATTTACTTCATTGTGTTGCATAAATGTCTGTTTCAATCTTAAAATATAAAGTTGAAAAAATGTAATTGGAGCCAGGCTATTAATCAAATAATTGCGATTAATCGCAATTAACAACAGAAAATTGTGAGATTGGTTAGTTATTTTTTTTAATCTATTGACAGCACTAATATATATATATATATGTATATAAAGCCTTTGATATTGTAAACCAGCAGATTTTGGTCAGTACTTCAAAAAGTCATTCAGACATTTTACAAAGAGAGATTATCTGACTTAGTGTATCCTGTAAGAGTCACAGATGTTCCTGAATCATTCAGAAAACAGTCGATGCTGCACTTTATAACTTTGTGTGGAAACATAAATCTCATTATTTAAACAGATGTGTTTGAATCATCCTGATAATCGAGGCCTTAAATATGTCAGAGTTCCACACATCAGCTGTAATATTCAAGCTGAAGTGGATCAAACATGTCATCAGACACAAACATAGATGATGGTGTTTAATCCCAAAGCTTATTGAAACAAACTGGAGGACAGAATTCCTCCTTAAATGTGATTTTGATCAACAAAATCCACTGATCTCATTTTCACACACAGGCTTTATCATGGTGGCTTCTTCTCTACTAACATAAATCTTTGATCTGGACAAACAAATATATGAAATACAAAAATAAATCAATGTTTTCTGAGGATCCAGAATAATTGAATGATGTATCCCAGCGAGTGACTGGAAAAGTTCATCTTCTTCCATATCCTGAGTTTGTGAGGAGCTGTGATGTTCCAGTATCTGTGAGAGAAAACAGGACAGTTTTTAATGACGCACAAATGGACCAAATATACAGACACCACTGAATAAACATGTTCTCATAAATGCCATTAATATACTGGATCAAACAGTTAATAACACATTTCTGAGGTTTATGATTCATTGTCCTCCTCACTGTCACTTCTATTGGAACAGTCACTGTTTAATATTAATGGCTCGTTGATCTGGACTTACAATAAGAAGGATTTAGTCGCCAACAAGGTCGAAGTTTACTTCACAGTAATTGATGGAATATATCCAACAAACTGATTTATTCAAGTATACAAATGATCTGGATGAATCTTGGAGCTTCTGTAAAACAGTCAGAGAAACAATTTCACATCTTTTTAACAACTGTATTTATCTTCATCCCCAAAAGTTGATCCTGTTCATCTGGACGCTGCACTGTACAGCAGACACTACGATGTTAAGTTTGTGTTTGGGATGAACCAGTTTGTGTCTGTGTGTGTTGCTGGGTCTCCACCAGTTACTCTGAGAACTGAAGAAGCTTCTCTGATGAAACGTCTTCAAGAAACTTAAAGAAGTCCAGACGCTTTTCTTTCCAAGCTCCTCAGACTACTGACGCTTGTTTCTCTCTTTTAAAAATGAACTTTAAAGTGAATTTTGAATCAAATGTTTCTTTTCTTTCTCCCTCAGAGTGCAGACATGTCTGCTGCCAGCAATCTGCGATCTGAAGATCAGTTTCTGTGCTCCATCTGTCTGGATGTGTTCACTGATCCAGTCTCTACACCATGTGGACACAACTTCTGCAAAACCTGCATCAGTCAGCACTGGGACATGAATCAGAGCTGTCAGTGTCCCATGTGTAACGAGACTTTCTACACTAGACCTCAGCTGAGGGTCAACACTTTGTTCTCTGAGATGGTTGCTCAGTTCAGACGTGAAGCTCAGCAGAAAGCCAGCAGCAGCAGCTCAGAGCAACAAGCTGCCAAACCAGGAGAAGTTCCCTGTGACGTCTGCACTGGAACCAGACTGAAGGCCCTGAAGTCCTGCCTGGTGTGTCAGACCTCCTACTGTCAGACTCACCTGGAGCCTCATCTGACAGTGAAAGGTCTGAAAAGACATCAGCTGATTGATGCTGTGGAGAACCTGGAAGACAGGATGTGCACGAAGCACGATAACCTTCTGCAGCTGTTCTGTAAGACCGACCAGACGTGTGTCTGCATGCTCTGCTCTGTTTTAGACCACAAGAACCACGAGTTTGTTCCTCTGAGAGAAGAATATGAAGGAAAGAAGGCAGAGCTGGAGAAGACAGAGGCTGAGATTCAGCAGATGATCCAGAAGAGACGACTGAAGATTCAGGAGATCACAGAGTCGGTGAAGATGAGTAAAGATGCTGCAGACAGACAGAAAGCAGAAGGTGTTCAGGTCTTCACTGCTCTGATGGAGTCTGTTGAGAGACGCCTGAAGGAGCTCATGAAGGAGATCGAAGACAAACAGGAAACTACAGAGAAACAGGCTGAAGGTCTCATCAAAGATCTGGAACAGGAAATCTCTGAGCTGATGGAGAGAAGCTCTGAGGTGGAGCAGCTCTCACGCTCTGAAGACCACCTCCACCTCCTCCAAAGCTTCTCCTCCCTGAAAGCTGCTCCACCCACTAAGGACTGGACAGAGGTCAGAGTCCATCCACCATCATATGAGGGGACTGTGGGGAGAGCTGTGGCTCAGCTGGAGGAGACAGTGTGGAAACCCATGAAGAAGAAGCTGTTAGAGGCTGAGCTGCAGAGGGTGCAGCAGTATGAGGTGGATGTGACTCTGGATCCTGATACAGCTCATCCTCAACTCATCCTGTCTGATGATGGAAAACAAGTTTATCATAGTGATGTGAGGAAGAAACTTCCAGACAACCCAGAGAGATTTTCTAGATATGTTAATGTTTTAGGAGAGCAGAGTTTCTCTTCAGGCAGGTTTTACTTTGAGGTTCAGGTTAAAGGAAAGACTGACTGGGATTTAGGAGTGGCCACAGAGTCGATCAACAGGAAGGGAAAAGTCACACTGAGACCTCAGGATGGTTTCTGGACTGTAGTGCTGAGAAATGGAAATAAGTACAAAGCTTGTACTGACTCTCCAGTTGATCTCTGTCTTTGTCCTGGTCCTGAGAAGGTGGGGGTTTTTGTGGATTATGAGGAGGGTCTGGTCTCCTTTTATGATGTAGGTGCTGCAGCTCTGATCTACTCCTTTACTGGCTGCTCCTTCACTCACAAACTCCACCCATACTTCAGTACCGGTCCTAATTATGGTGGTAAAAACTCTGCACCTCTGATCATCTGTCCTGTCAATCAAACTGAGTCGATCAACGACTGATTTTATTTGATGAATGATTGATTTTTCTTGAAGGGACCAAATGAACATATTGAGTGTAAATCCTCTACAGTCTCCATGTTTCTATAGAATCTGATCATCAGGACTCTGATTCACACTTTGATTCTCATGGAGTTTGATTTGAACAGAAGAAAAGTTGAATCAGGAAATGTTCCCACTGATGGAGACTCGAGCTGAAGAGCAAATATCAGAGAATAAATGTCCAAAAGCTTCATTTACAATAAAGTTTGTTCAATGCTTTGAGTGAATCCAGACTCATGTGTGGCTGTTATATGGAGCATCAGAGTCCAGCTGAGTTATGTTGGATACAAACTGCTTATTTTGGCTCTGTGAGGAGTTTTGTTCACTGAAAACTGATAAGACGGATAATATTCAAAGAACTCTGTAGAGATTCATGCATCCATGTTCTCCACCTGCACGTGTGGAGGAGAAAGGTGGAGCACAGACTGCTGCATCCTTCCAGTCACATCATTTTGATGATTATATTTCCATGTTGTGATGATTTGGGTTAAAGAGAAACAGAGTTGAACGGCTGCAGTCACAGCATGAATAAGATGCTGAAGCTGAGCTGTCAGTGAACATGTTTCACTGTGATTTGATTTGAAGAATATAAAGTGTGTGTGGCTGCTGACAGCTGCAGTCTCTGTTAGTCTGCATGTTCAACACACACACAACTTTCCCCCTGAGGCAACGATCCAGCAACAACACAAAGAACAGCTGCAGACACACACACACACACACACACACACACACACACACACACACACACACACACACACACACACACACACAGAGTTAAAGAACACTTTACTGTTTTTCATTAGTCAGTTAGTGTCATAGTCGGGCGTGAGATCGCCAGACCGTCAACACTTACTGACACACTGAGATGGTTCAGCTGAGGCTTTGTGGTCCGCTGAAATCAGCTCTCGCGAGCTGCTAGAACGCCCGAATTAGCTGACGGTTCTCGCGAGGAGGTGCTTCCAGGTCAGAGGTCACTCAGACTTCCATAAACAAACCCCAACCTTATTAACAGTACATTTGCAAAATGACTGAAACCAGCACCATTAAAGGAACAACGGGCTGTGAGGTCAGTTTATGATCATTAATATACAAACTGTCTTGACCAATGATTAAAGACCAGCTAAGACTGAAGAAGTCACTTGGATGAGTGATGAAACGTTTCTCCCACTGTGTCCACATAAACAGAATCAACCTTTTTGGATACATATAGAAGGCAATTACATTTCCCAAAAACCTAAGCCTCAGCAGCATTAAATCTCCTTTTTAATGCTGCTGATATATTTGAGGCTTTGCTCCAGAATGACGTCAGAGTCTGTTTCAGTGAGTCACCATAAACCAGTCAGGCATAAGATTATGACTACTGACACCTAACACTGATTATCTCTACATCATGGAACCCGTTAGTGTCATGGTCGGGCGGCCCCCGCCAGCAGCGTGTCTCCCTGTTACTTCCTGTCCTTCAGCTCCACAGTCTGGGATGATCAACTCACCTGTGGGTAACTGCATGATCAGCTGCTCTCTACTTAAGTTGGAGGAAGACACTAATTGGAGGCCTGATTGTAAACAGGAAACAGTTGGTGGAAAAGCCTTTTCTCCATCTGTGTTTTGTGTGGATTCATTATTTTTCCTTTACATTAATAAGATGACTTTAGCTTTAGCTTTGTTCGGTTTAGTCTTGACTTTAGTTCTTTCCAGGCGTCTCTTGAGTTTATCTGTGTTTCTAGTACTTGGTGTCTTGTTTGATGTTAGGTCTCTCTCTGTGTCTCTCTCATGTCTGTGACACTTTTATTTAACTGTGTTCATTGTAGACTGAACTCTTTATGCTGCTGTAACACAAACATTTCCCCTGTGTTATCAATAAAGCATCTGTCTCTGATAACCTTTCAAATTAAGGAGATCAAGTATAAAAATATGACCTAACCACCTGTCAGGTACCTGCCACATGTTAATCAGCCATGATGGTTCTGTTTAAACAGGTGCAGGTGCTGCCTGGGTAACGTGTCACACACTGAGCCAGCACACAGGAACAAAGGAGGCTGTGATGGTGATTTTAAGTTCATCTGTCATCTCACTCAGGTCCCTGAGATCTGATCATGTGTTCATGAGTCAGTCACAGCTCCACCTGTCACTGCACCATTACCTCCATCACTGATGTCTGTGCTCACACTCTGCTGCCACCTAGTGTCTGTGTGTGGGTGTTACAGCACACGCTGTGCAACAGGTGGGTGTGTTGGTGGGTGGATGTTATAGCTTCAGCCTCATCGTGGTGTTATTTCTGTACATCAGCTGATTCTGGTCACTTTTAAAAGGCTTCAACAAACTGTTTCCAGCTTTGTTACATCTGAAACAGACTGAAGCAGGTCAGTCCACTCTGACCTCACTTAGTCAGCTGACGTCTGCAGAATGAAGAAGCTGGTGTTTAAATGAGGTTTTCCCTGAATATGTCCTGATAGCATTGATGTGACTCACCTCTCATCACCTCTCTGCAGCTGACCAAGGCCTGAAGTTCAAGCTGTTTTACAGTTTTCACATTCATACTGATCATAAACAGGCGTGTTCATCACAGCAGTTGGTAAACAGCAGAATAATCTCTGTGATTCTGGATTAACATCAGGGATTATTTGTCTTTGGTCACTTTGTTTATCAGGCCTCTCGACATTAACATGGTCATTACTTACACCTTCATTTTTGCTGCACTGGTACCATCCAATGGAGGCTCTGCTCTTTATTCACCCGTTGCCATGGTGACCCCTAGGCGAGTCTCCATGTGTGTCACAGTATCAGACCCTCACTGCTCTTTATAATATGCCTCACAGCTGTAATTAACAGGATTATGTGATATTTACCTGCAGACACTTACAGGTAGCACAGCTGTAGAGTCAGTCAGGTGTTACAGGTAACAGAGAAATACTGATATTGTCAATAGTGTGTGTTTTTATGGTAACTGTAGAACAGAGTAAACGTCTCCGTGTTACATGTAAGTATGCTGTAATTAAACAGGGTCTCCTTTCCTGCAACATACTTCCTGTTTGATCAGGAAATATTCATTATTATTATAATATATTATATATCATATTCAATAATCTATAATATAATATCCAAATTTGAGTGAGTTATGTTTGTCAATATTGTGTTAGTAACATATTAATGTCGGTCCACCATCAGCATTAATATGATTAACTAAAACTGATTTGGCTGCAGTTTTTAATAAATCTGGTTTTCAGCCCTGAAAAATGATAAAGATGGAAAATCATTTTAGAAAGTGACCATCAGGCCCACCTCTGTGACCTGAAGCTGTAAACATTCATGTCATGTCACACTGTTATTACAGTATTAGTTATTTATGTATTTTAATATTATTGCAGTGTTACTAATTTAATAGGTTTGAATAGTATTACAGCTTTAATCTACTGTATTTTGATATTATTGCTGTGTTAGTGATTTCATATCTGAGTCTCTGTGCTTCAATAATGAGCATCAATCACAAAAATACAGGATCACTGGACTCATTTTTTTCTGTTGGCTGTGAAGAATTTTGTAAAAACTTTATTGCTCTGCAAACATTACCATCTGACCCTGAAACACCAGCAGTGTACCAGCTGACCTCAGATCAGATCTGTACACAGATTATGTTTGAATTCACTTTTTATATTTAATATTTATTACAGCAGCAAGTCTGCAGCCGAGAGAATAAAAGCCTTTAAACATGTAATGAGTGATCTGATTATAACCCCTGAAACTATTCTAATCATGGATCAGTCTGACCTCTGTGCTTCAAACACATGAAACTTTATTAACACAGCAGCTCTTTTCATTACAGCTGTTTTCCTCTCGCACTCACTCTGCTGCTTTATCTGCACTACCTCACTCTGCACTCTGTAATACTGCTGCTATATGAGTTTATATGTTGTAGTGTGTTGATGCTCTCATTTTGTGTTGTAATTTAATTCTATTTGTTTTATATTTATTTGTATTATTTTATTTACATTTTATTTTGTTGCTATTTCCAGCATGTCAGGTTGCTGTTTTTAAATAAAGCTTTATAAAGTTTGCTGTGACCTTTGCCTGACAGTACTATAATAGTACTAATGTAGGTGTGATTACATGATGCTCACCAGCTGTGATGACCAGCCTCCTCTGACACCACACCCTTAAGCCGTTGCTCCACCCCTCCCCTTCCGCTGAGCCACAAACCACACCCCACCACAAACAGATGACCATAAAGTGTGACGTTGTTAAGGAGTGTTGCCATGGTCACCAGTGGACTGCTGCCCCCTTTTGGATCTTTGCTAACCCAGTTTAAAGCCCCGAGGTCCTCGGGCTGAGTCGGGGGATGGCAGCAGTTTGAGGTTAGCTGCTGACTTCATGTGTGTCTCATTCACTCCTGGTCTACTTCATGATCTGCTGCCACTAGTGCAACATTAATGGTGCCACTGATAACTGAGATCTCAGTTGGTCTATCTTTAAACTCCCCCTGTGTGTCTGATTTAATGTTTCCTCTGTGACACATTTCTACTGCCAGTGTTACAGTAGGGTCTTTAATGCACACTCAGCAGCTATGTTGATGTTTATTAGCACTTCTAAACAGGCCGTAGATCTGACAGAGTATACTCCACCTATGATGGCCGGGTCCAGGCCCATCCATCTGTTTGTATTTAAAAGTACATTTTAGTTTGCCACAGTCTCTATGTCTTAGTTTTCCTCTTTGACTGATTGGAGCTGGAATGAATGAACAGCTGACTCACCGAGGAGCAGAGATACAGATGCAGACTTCTGATGAGCAGAGACGCCCTCAGAGTCACGCTAACATCCCTGTTACCATATGCAGCCCATCAAAAGACTCTGTACAACGAGGTCTTAGTGGTCCTGTGAAGGCCACACATCTCGTCACGGTCTCATCAAGTCCTCCCTTTAGTCTTCTTTCTGTTTGTTGGTGTTTTGGGGGCTTTGTACTCACTGGTCACGGGTCTGTGATTGTTTCCACCAGGTCCTCAGCTGGACTCATTAGCAGTGAGTTCATATTAATCAGTTTTCTTGGAGATTGTTCCTGATGAGCAGCCTGTTCTCTGTCATACAGTAGTTTGTTTCCTCAGGACTGAGCCTGTGTCGGGTTAATCCCGTCTGCTCTTTGTTCATTATGAGCTGAATCCAAATATGACAATTAAAACAGTTCATTGGCTGAATGACCTTTTACACTTGTGCACATGGTTTAGATGAGGTTTATTCATAGATTGCAAGTTTCTGTTTTCTCTGTCTATTTGATTTAATTCTGTTTTATTTAAAAATCACAAAATCACAAAAACACTTGCCTAAAAAATTACAGTTTCTTCAGGTGATAATATTTCACATAAAATATTACAATGGCAGGTCGAGCAGGGTTATTCCAGCTCAGCTCATACAAAAATATCATCTTTTACCTGGAAAATGATGTCATGTACAGTTTATAGCAGGGGTCCCCAATCTCAGTCCACGAGGGCCGGTGTCCCTGCAGGTTTTAGATGTGTCCTTGATCCATCACAGCTGATTTAAATGGATAAATTACCTTCTCAACATGTCTTGAAGTTCTCCAGAGGCCTGGTAATGAGCTAATCATGTGATTCAGGTGTGTTGACCCAGGGTGAGATCTAAAACCTGCAGGGACACCGGCCCTCGTGGACTGAGATTGGGGACCCCTGGTTTATAGTATCATCACTTTCATGTCAGTGGATACAATGTGTTTCATGTCTTAAAAGAACAAAAGATTGTCAGATTTGATGAACAGTTTGGGAAGTGTAAACTTATAAGTATTCACTCTTCTTTTCTTTGGTTTGGTCACAGAGCTCTGTTAGTGTCCATCTTTGGGTTTCTTCTTCTGGACTTTGGATCTCGGTGTTGGTGATGGAGTAGGTCTGGTTTGGAGCTTGTTAACTGAATGTTATTTTGTTGTTTCTGTGCTGTGTCTACGCACTGAATGTTATTTTGTTGTTTCTGGGCTGTGTCTACGCACTGAATGTTATGTTGTTGTTTCTGGGCTGTGTCTACGCACTGAATGTTATTTTGTTGTTTCTGGGCTGTGTCTACGCACTGAATGTTATTTTGTTGTTTCTGGGCTGTGTCTACGCGCTGGATTAAAGGGGGGTTTTTTTTGTTGCTTCACTGAAGTCTTGTGTCTACTCGTTGCTACTCTGCTACAGTCTACGTCCACCGTTTTCAACATTTAATGTTCAATTTTTCTGTCATGGTACATATCAATAACAGGTCAAAGGTCAAGGTCATAGCAAATGTAAAAACTAGTAGAAACTTTGTATATTTATGGATCATCTTCAAACTTCACAACAATACACCAGGGCTTTGTCAAACGCGAGCTTGGCTAAGCGTTTGACCTTATAAAATGTGTTAATAAACCATATTAACTGAACTGAGAACTGAATCACAGATTTAGGGGAATCACAGTCCATGAGCTCCAGACTGAGTCACTGACTGCATGTGATTTTCATTAGCATTAAAAACAATCCTCATATTTTAAATGATCTTAGTTTGTCCCGTGACCTTTGACCCTCTGCCTGTGTAAACCAAGTGTTTCTCCAACAAACAGGGAGCTGAGTGCACGCAGGCTAACGTGCTGGTTATGTGGGGTTGTGTGAGGCAGGAGTCCAGCATGCATCAGCACTGCCAAAATGATCATCATGATTATTATAATCAGAATTTAAATCAGGATGGATTTCAGTATTGATCATGATTATTGTGTGATTTTAGAGACTGAAATGTTTTTATTGCAGTCTAATTATTATTTTATTCAGTCTGATGATCATTTGTAAAAACTCTCAGTGTGACTACACACAGAGATATTTGAACAGTTCAGAGAACACAGAGTCTCTCAGACCTCAGACCTGAGAGGGTACAAGATGACAACTTTGGAATTCTACTAGAAACAGTCGATCATATTTGTTTGTCAAAGCTGAATTTAGGGCAAACTACGCTAAATTAGCGTTTTTAGCTAACAGCTACAATAAGCATAAAGGTTACTGTACGGCTATCAATTGTTAACATGACGCTTGTTCTTATACATGTAATACATTTATTACCAACCTGAGAGTTTATCCGCTGGTCATTCGACATGACGAATGACTTCTGAAGTCTTAATTCAGCTCAAGACGCTGTAGAGTCCCGTCAGTAAACACGTTCGGTCTGCTAGTAAAACGTAGTTCTATTAATCTGCGCTTGAACCGGATGTAAGTTCCAAAAAACTGAATTTTGGAACTGAAATTGAATGGTGAGAAGTGAAACTGAAATTATTCGAGAGCTGAATTTTTAAAGGATAAAATACAGTTTCAAAGCAAATCAATTCATTTTCAAACCATAAATTCAATTTCAAATTAGACTAATTCAAATTCAGTTTTCAAAAGCTTTTATTCAAGTTACAATTCAGATTCAATCCGAGCAATTCAAATTCAAATTTAACTTATTCAAATTCAGTTTCTGATGGCACAAATTTCTGCCCATACAATCCAAGGCTGACTGGTGGGAACAAGTAAAAAGACCGTTACAACAATCCAAGGAAAGGGGCACATTCTCCACACTCCTCTTTGGTACACGCCACACTGCAAACTCACACTCAGGGATTCAGGGCAGAATCAGGGACAGGTCCAAGGAAATCTGCATACAAAGAAACAGGCGATTAGAATCAGTAACAACAAAGGCCAAGAGAATACGAGAGTAGAAAAGAGCCGACTGACACAAGTAGTAACGATCCAACAAACAGAAACACTGAGCCGATGCTCTAAGTAGTGTCTGGAGGAGTCAGGTTAATGAGCAGCAGGTAGGTTATCAAACATGGGTGTGTCAGCGTAGAGAATGGACCTCAATCGTTGTTACGCAAACAAAGAAAAGAAGTCAGTGTTCATCAGTCTGCTCCTGAATCTCTCCTGCTACAGCAGCAACAAACCTCTCTGCGTTGATGATTGTTGGGTTTCCTCTGTATGTATTATTCTAGGGTCCACCTTACAGCATGAAGCACCTTGAGGTGATTGTTGTGTTTTGGTGCTGTATAAATAAAATTGAATTGAATTGAAAACTTTACATTTGTGTGTAAATGTTACCTGCTCTCAGTGATGAATACACAACACCTGGATCAGCTGACTGCTCTGTAACACACACAGAAACACAACAAAGGAGTATGAAGCATCATACGTGTCCTGCAGTCATGTGTAGGTTCAAACTGCCAGAGGCAGCTCACATACATGAAGCTCCAACTTCTCACTCACTGCATATAAATTCAAAGAGGAGTCCTTTCATCTCCTCCACCTGCTCTGAGCAGCCACCTGTCCCACACGTCTGTGAAGTTTCCTCCAGTAAATGATCAGAAACAGATCAACCCTCCTTTCTGTTCTTCCACATCAGTTACTTAGGAAGTGATTGACTCAGAGCTCTGTGGTCTTACCCCACAGCAACCCTGACACCAGAGCAGAAATCACCTTCCACTTCAGCCTCTCAGACTCTGGAACCCCTCCCACCCCAGATGTGAACTGTTTGTGACACCACCCTGACACGAGCTCCATCAGAACAGTTTCTTTCTCCCAGTCGTTGTAATCCTTTAGTCTCTCATCGGTGCTCATTCTGTGATATTAAACCTGTTAAACTGAGACTCGTCTCTTGCCAACAGTCCACTTTCTCATCCCGACCCCCCTTCAGGTCTTGACTCAGCTGCTGGACTCCCATCCAGATGTTTGTGTTCTATGTACAGTGTCTTGGAAAAGTATTTATATTCATCCTGTAAAGTGTGGTGTGAATCTGTATTCAGCCCCCATTAATCTGACTACATTTTATATTTCCTACCTTCTTCCTTAATCTGCTCTTTTTTTCTCTCAGGTGTGCTGCACATTTATTGTTATGAAAAAAAAACCTGATCTAATAAAATTAAGAAAATTCATTTTATTCGTTTGTACCTGCAGTGAGAATCCTCACGTCAGAGTAGACAACATCTGTATCAGCTTGATGTGTATCTGGAAAATACAAACACACTCAGGTCATGTTACAACTACAAACAGAGGAAACACAAACAGATGATGTTTAAAGTCTGTAATCAGCGGCAGTCAGCACAGAACCTCAAACATACTGACTCATACTAAGTCACACTGACTGATACTGATTCACCTGTAATGAAGCAGACGTTTGGCAGTTTGGTGGTCTGGAGCATTCAGCTGTGTGTTAACACAACACCAACAATAAAGACAACAGTGATATTAGAGATAACTTTGTTAACATTGTGGGAAGGTTTTTGAAGCCATTTCCAGACAAAGGTCACTGACCCCGAGGTCAAAGCAGACAGCCCTCAGAGGAAACAACAGAAACCCAAAACCTCAAGCCTCATCTCATCATTTCAGTCAGATGTTGCCAAACCTCAGTGTGATCACACTTCAGAAAGAAGTCTGGTTGCTAAGCTAGCCTGCCTGTAGTCCACCTGTTTCACTCACTGAAACATCTGAAGCTTTATAAAACCAAAAGTTCTCTTAAAGGAGCAGCTGAGATCAACCAAAATGGAAACATCTGGCCTCAGACTGCAGCAGCTGGGCTCCTTGTTGTGATGAAAAATAAAAGATATCAGGTGAATGTGACAGAGGTCGTACCATTTGCTTCATTTTGCTTTTTGCAGAGGAAAAGAAGTCGAACTAGAACCAAGAGCAGAACCAGAAGAACCACAGGAACCAGGCCTGCTATGAGTACAGTGAGGAAGGAGGTGAGACCCTGAGGAGGTGATGAAGCAGTGTCAACAGAAGAGTTCACAGGAGGAGTGGAGTCTGAGCTCCTGTGCTGAGGAGGACCTGCAGGAGAGATGATGACAACGGTTCAGTCATTTTATCAGCAAGTCATGTCTGTAAACAGGAAGTGATGTCACTGTTCTGACCTCTGACCCTCAGAAAGCTCTGAGGAGACGGTCCAGAAGCTTCAGTAGCACACGAGTAGAGACCTTCATCAGACTGTTTAACCCGTCTAATGACGAGCTCTGCTGCTGTTCCAGATCCAACAGGACGTCCATTAAAGGAGAAATAAGCAGCAGCTGTGTCACCGCTCCTCTCTCTGCAACACAGTGTGACATCACTTCCTGTCCTCACAGGAAGTGCAGGAATCTCCAGAATTACACCTTTATCTGACAAAGGAAAAAAACAACCAGAGCAAAGTCATGAGCTCCTCTCAGATGGGTTAGGGCTGCTTCCTGTCTGAACGAGCACCTCACTGACTTCCTGTCACAGCGACGATCTGAGCAGGTCAAACCTCAAAGCATCCACCAGTTTGAACACATGCTGCCAAAATATTGGGACTGCTCTCACTGACAGACATGTAGCCAACATCTGGAAACATCTCCCTGTCTCTACCTGAAACAATGATGGACACTTCATCGCTCTGCTGTCCAGATGAGTTCTCACAGAAGTAACTTCCATCAGAGGAGACGGAGCGATCCAGAACACAGGAGGAACCATGAACCCTCCCAAAGCCTGCAGCTGCTCCACAGTCCTCAGTGAGTCCTCCTCTGGTCCTCTTCACTGTCCATCCATCAGCTGTCTGTCCATCATCAACACAGCTCAGATCCTCTGAAGAACTGCTGAAGGTTTGGACTGAGAAGACAGAGTCACTGGAGGACACACACACACACACACACATACACACACACACACAGAGTAAATGTATTTGTGTTCTTGTTGGAGTCTCACTGATTGTTTTCACTTCCATCAACTCACCTGCAGAAACAGTCGGTGCAGACAGCAGCTGCACACACACACCTGCAACAGGAGGACAGGGGTCACTGAAGGTCAGAGGTCATTAGTTACTAGGGACAAGTTACCCCTGGAAGGGTCATCAGAGGGAATTTGGTATTTGCATGAGCCATTCTTCTTCCAAGCTCAGAAGTGTTGGCTGTCATCTTATTGTGTAGTTTGTATTTTTTATATTAAGCTAGAAAGAATAATTTAGCTTTCAAACTGCAGCAGTTTGTCTCCTCATTAAAAAAAACCTTATGCTGATGAATTTTGCGGTGAACAGTGTCTGTGCTGATCTTGAGAGGACATTTGGAGCTCCGCATTTTACGTGACTTTTACACACCAATTGTCTCCAGACTCGATGACTGTGTTCTGTGACCGTATATGGTCTTATACTTCCGGGATGAGCGGCTGTGGTTACTAAATGTTTCCACTGTGAAATTATTTCACTTAGAGCCGACTGTGGAAAATTTATAATCTGTCTGTGGAGGTTCTCAGTCATCCAGTTTATTGACATCCAGCAACACACTCAGACAGAAACTGGTTCACCCGAAAGACAAAACTCCAAAACACAAACTTAACAACGTGGTGTTTGCTGCACAGTGCAGCGAGGAATGCCCAGACCTCTACATTGGAGAGACCAAACAGCCACTTCATAAACGCATGGCACAACATAGAAGAGCTAACTTTATGGTCAAGACTCGGCATCCTTCTGCATCTAAAGGTCAAAGGTCACTCTTCGAAGATGCCAGTGTTCACATTTTGGACAGAGAGGACAGATGGTTTGAAAGAAGCAACATTTAGAATAAAATAGAATAAAAAGATTTTTCCAAACCGACGTGTTATGATCCTGTTACAGTTCTAGACTCACGTTCACTGAGCTCGTTAGAAAGATCCATTCTTTGACTAATGTTTCTAAAAGCAGTCTGCATGGCAGCTGCTGCATTTTATCCATCTGTGGTCATGAGATTAAAAACTCCAGATTTCACTGATTAATACTACTCAAACCCAGGCCAGCTGCTCTCAGCAATGCGATATATATCTACACCATCAACGGAGCTAATCCTGCCCAGGCTGTTATTAAGCACCAGAATTGGAGAAGGTATAGAGAGGGGATACACTAACATATGAAACTGGAAATGAGCGCCGTGTGTTCTACTTATTTCAACAAAGTAACTTCTGATTACCACCTATGTAAACTGTAACTGTAAAGGACTGCAGTTACCCATATTTTGTATTTTAAATACGTAACACCGGTACATGTATTCCATTACTCCCCAACACTGGGCAGATGATATCATGGATAAATGAGTAGATGAACGTTTGACTCACCGAGGAGCAGAGAGGCAGACGGGGTCTTCATGATGTCTGAATGGCGACTGAATGCTTTAAGTCTGAGCAGCGTAGACGTCTTCAGCTTCACCACTTCCCTGTTAACACTTTCACTGTCTGAGCAAACGCTCCACTGATGAGAAGCACGCCCACACAGTGTCCGGTAAGTTCCAACAATATTTTGCCTTAATAAATGAAATCCTTATTTATATACTGCATTGTGTATTTACTCAGGTTGTATTTGTCTAATATTACATTTGTTTCATGATTGGAAATGATAAAAGTGGCAAATATGTACAAAACCAAGACATTGGTGAGGGGACAGATGAATTTCATGGTATAAACTGAAACATGATGCATCTAAAAAGGTAGGACCAGGAGATTTTAGTGATGCACACAGGTTGGCAACCTTCTGACATTTATTTATTTCTATGCACATTAGGAGAAATGTGGCCCTGTGAGGGACTCTAATGTGTTCATAGTAAGAGTGTGTTATTGTAATTCATTAACTGTAAAGTGACCAGCGGACGGGCTGGAGGAATAAAGCTCGTGTCCAGTAGTTCAACTTCACATGGACAGAAACTGCTCTGGTGCTGAGAGGTTCTGACCCTGATGGAGCGCAGCCTCCTGCCTGAGGGGAGCAACTCAGGAAGTTTCTCTTTGAGGGAGTTTGGGGAGGTCAGCAGTAATATGTCCTACCTGTATCAGGGTCCTTGAAGCCCACGTGGAGGAAGAGCAGACTGCAGGTGATCAGCTTTCAGTCTGCAGGTGGTGAGGATGGATTCACTGATGAAGGAGTAGTTGTATCATTGACCACAGGAAGTTCATCGTTTGCTTTTGTGATGAGGGTGCTGATGATAGCGGTCACTCTGATCCTGGGGACGACTGTTCAGAAAGACTTCAGTGTCTGATGGACTCTGTGTCTCTGTAGAGTCTGAAACATACTCGTCCCTCTGGTTCTTCTACTTCTCTGTACAGTTGCTCACATTCATTCCAACACTTTCAGCAATTTCTCACATCTGTGAGTCTTTATATTCTTCATAGTCTTTATATTGAAACTCTGATTATTACTCTTCATCTTTGAAGTTCTCTCACTGATCCATTTGAAAAATGAGTCGACTGTATGGAACAGACCGATCACAATATTCGAAGACTGCGACAACACAACGAGGTTCACCTCAAGTTACAGTGCAGGAAACAGGTCATATCTCAGCAAGCTGTGTGGTTAGCATATAGCTGTGCTATAGAGAAGAAGCAGAGGTAGAACTCCCATGAACCTTTGCAGACCGAAGGAGAGCCATTGGCTTTTATTATTTAACCTTTATTTTCACAGGTAGTCCTGCTGAGACTCAGTGTCTCATTTTTAAGATAGACCTGGTTCAGCTAAACGCTGGTGCTGTAGTGCAGCTATTTAGCATCTCTCATTAGCTCATGACCACAGGTGGAGGTGGAGACACAGACTGACAGATCGATAATGTTGCTTTCAAACTCTCTCTTTACTTCACTTTAATACAATCATTTTTTTTTTAAACTCATTATCTGCTCTTTCCAAAAGTTTTCTACATTTTACACCTGAACACATGGTTTAGATGATCTTTCAATTCTAATCTTATGTCTTCTCACTCACCTCTAGTCACTTCATATGATACCCCCAGAGCCCACATTTGACCTCTTTTATGGGCCCAGAACCATTTTTTAACCTTTATGAAATACTATTTCTCTGAAGCACCAGTGTCAGAAGTTTAATAGTTTTTCTTTGAAGGTCACAAAGACAGGTGAAACTGTCCAAACTACAAACTAACGAAGAAGCTCCACACACAGATGCAGAGATGATCCTCTCCCATCAGGCCGTGTAATGATGTGTTTGCAGGATGTGATCGATGGTTCAGTTCAGCTTAACGTGGGCGTTTCATTAAAGACAAAGACAGTAGCAGATGATCTAAAGAGCAAACAGAGAAGAACAAAGACAGCAATGCAGAGCTGAACTGATCTGAACACAACTGTCATGAACTGTGTGACAACAGCTCAGCCCACCGAGGCGTGTACCTGCTTTCATAACGTGTGTTTAAATGTGCATGTTAATGATGCTTCAGCCTCAGCAGAAGAGACCGCAGAGACAGAGACTCAGATCTCTGACTGTGTAGTGGAAACATGAACCACAGCTGTGACACCATCAGACTGTCACGGACACTGACAGACTGAGAGATGTAGTTCAGAGCACTGCGGTCTGCTAACATTATCACAGGACACTGAGACAATCAACCACTGTTAGCTCATCTTATTAAAGTCTGTGAAGAAATAATGTTATCAGGTCTGAACTTCAAACATTTGATTATCATCTAAACTTTAACCCTGCACATGCCTTTGAGGATGAGCTCCTTTATTTTCTTTGATTTAAAGTCACCGTCAAGCAACCTGGAGTGAGCCAGCACACACCTGAGCACCCAGCCCCAAACACCAAGAACCACCAATCTAAGTCACCCAATAATCAAACTGAAGGGGAGGCTGGAAGGTTACATTTCAGACACTTTGAGAATTCGTCACATATCCAGCTCCAACAACAGGTCAAGTGTGGCGGACGGTGCTCAGAAACAAGTTTAATGCTGGTTTCACCAGCAACACTCACAGGCTAACTGACACACACTAACAGACAGGTTCAAACAGAGAAGTACTACAGGCACAGGACACACAGCAAGAGGGAGATCATGACACTGGACAGAGAGACGAGACAAGATATACAAGAGAGAATCGATCAAAGAGGAAACACAGCTGAGATGAGACAGGGGGTAGCAAACCTGAACAAGACACACAATACAATTGCCTTTCCGAGTAAAACAAGAAACACAAGAAACCCACAATACGACACAGACTGACCAACTACAGGAAACAAACTCAGCCATACTGAGGCTGTGTCCCAATTCAGGGTCTGCATGCTTGAAGTACGCGCACTACGCGTACTACGGTGCGTACTATTAGTACGAGAAGTGCGGAAGTGCGAGGCTTGTGAAATGGGACGGTCTAGCCATCGTCGTGCTGCCCAGGTTGCCTAGCAACCATGATACTAACAGCTGGAAACGTTTCATTCAGCTTTGATTGACAGAAAAGAAGGAGAACATATTTTGTTCATTTGTTTGTTTGTTTCCACATGAGCTTTGTGTGATTTAATAAGTATCTGAGGCTGAGACCACAGGACTGTAAAACATGATTGTTGGGCTTCATTTCTGTACTGAACAGTCATTTAAGATTTGCTAGTAAATAACAATTAGTTAATGTATTATATATATAAGAGACAAATATTGTTCTGTTAATATGTTGGCATTACTAAATTTGGCTCAATGCTTACATATATGTATAAAAAACCAAATGTACGAGCTGTGAAAACTGTTTCTGATAGAATGAAGAGTAGACTGATATATGAAATATTCTGTCATGGTTCTGTGTCGGTTCGACCCAGCTTTTTGGAGTTGTTATGTTTTGGTTTTGAAAGATGGATTCTTCCTGTATACTGGTGGTGGTGATGATTATGATGGATTATTATTTGAGTTCCATGTTTCTGTTTATTTGTGGTTAGGATTTGTGTTCTCATGTTTTGTGTGGGTTTAGTTCCATGTGTCATTTTCTGTCTGTCTCTCAGTGTCAGGTCTGCGTCTTTGTGTTGGGTTCTCGTTTCCTGTTTTATTGTGAAGGTCTGCGTCTCATGTGGGTGTGTTCAGTTTTACCTCTGTCTCGTCTTGTTGATTACTCCCAGCTGTGTTCCCCACCTGTGTGTAATCTCCCTCTGTTTCTCTGAGTGTATTTAAGTCGCATCTTCTGTCTTTGCACTTGCTGGTCCGTCTGTGTATCCACCCTGCTTCATCTGTGTGTTCCCCTGCTGTCTACCATTGTCTGCCTCTGCTCGCCCTCTTTCATGTTCGTGTTCTGGTTCCTGCGCTGTAGTTTAGTTGTTGTCCAGTATAGTTTAGTTTGTCTTCGTTTGCCATTTCCCTTTGCCGTTTATTCAATAAACCACCTTCAAACCTTTACAAGTGCCTGCAATTGGATCCTCCTTTATTATCTCCACAGCTCATCTCATTCGCCGTGACATATTCCCTTATTGAGTGAGAAAATCAGACCATGTCATAACTGCTTTAAGTCACACAGAATAGATATCAGAGCCTTAAACAGGCCGACTTCTGCTAAATGGGTCAAACTGGGCAGAAAGTCTACAAACACATAACATCCTTATAGAATATGATGTAACACTATAGATCAACTTAGCTCAGAATATATAAAGCATTAAAACAATTACAGCAATATGATGCAACAAACACAGCAGTACTACTAATCCAAAATACTCAAAGCTTCATAGAACTGAAACAAACATTTATTTTTAGCTCCATTCTGCTGCTGATACATACTTTAGGTTTCTGAACATTAAACTTGTTTCTGCCTTTCATAGTGTGTAACTTGAAGGTGTCACATGTTCTGGGTCCGTTGGACCCAGTATTTTGAGTTTATTATGTTTTGGTTTACTTTTGCATCATGGATTATTCTGTGTTTCTCTGGTACTTTGTGTTTCAGTTATCAGGGTGTTTTGGATTGTTTTCTCATTCTCTTGTGGTGATGATGATGATTATTATTAGAGTTTCATGTTTCTGTTATCCATGTTTTAGGAATTGTGGTTTCACTTATACAGGGTGGGCCATTTATATGGATACACTGTAATAAAACGGGAATGGTTGGTGATATTAAAGTCCTGTTTGTGGCACATTAGTATATGTGAGGGGGCAAACTCCTCAAGATGGGTGGTGACCATGGTGGCCATTTAGAAGTCGGCCATCTTGGATACAACTTTTGTTTTTTCAATAGGAAGAGGGCCATGTGACACATCAAACTTATTGGTAATGTCACAAGAAAAACAATGGTGTGCTTGGTTTCAACGTAACTTTATTCTTTCATGAGTTATTTACAAGTTTCTCTTTGTTCACAGCCATTGACATGTCGAAGAGGTTAACACGTGAGGAGCGGATCGAAATTGTGTTGATATCTGGTGAACGCAGTAACCGGGTCATTGCAGCAGATTTCAACTGCTTGCTAAGTTTCGTGAAACTGGTTCAGTGTTGGATTTTCCAAAATGTGGATGCAAGAAAACTGTCACTAATGAAGAAACATCAGTGGCTGTCCTAGCTTCATTCAGCAAGAGCCCACAGCGTAGCACTCGCCGCATGTCACTGGAGAGTGGCATTAGTCGCACATCCTTCGGGCGGATATTAGCTACTCACAAATGGCACCCTTACAAACTCCAGCTACTGCAGCATCTCAACGAGGATGACCCAGATCGGCGCACAGAATTTGCAGAATGGGCAAAACAAAAATTGGAACAGGACCCTCAGTTCACGCAGAAGATTTTGTTCAGTGATGAGGCAAACTTTTATGTGAATGGTGAAGTTAACAAACAAAACCACCGCTATTGGTCTGACACTAACCCACATTGGATGGATCCCTCCAAGACGGTTTGGTGTGGTATATGGGGTACAACGATAGTGGGTCCATTCTTCATCAATGGAAACCTCAAGGTCACTGGATATTTGAAATTGCTACATGATGATGTGTTTCCCTCTTTATGCACTGAAGCTGGCACGTTCCCTGAGTTTTTCCAGCAAGATGGTGCACCACCACATTATGGGTGCCAGGTCCGAGCATTCCTAGATGAACAGTTTCCTGGAAAGTGGATTGGTCGTCGTGGGCCAGTTGAATGGCCCCCAAGGTCTCCTGATCTGACCCCCTTAGACTTATCTTTGGGGTCATCTGAAGGCAATTGTCTATGGTGTGAAGATACGAGATGTGCAGCACCTGAAACTACAGATACTGGATGCCTGTGCTGGCATTTCTCCCTGCGGTGTTGCTATCAGTGTGTGAAGAGTGGGAGAAGAGGGTTGCATTGACAATCCAACACAATGGGCAGCACATTGAACACATTTTATAAGTGGTCAGAAACTTGTAAATAACTCATGAAAGAATAAAGTTACGTTGAAACCAAGCACACCATTGTTTTTCTTGTGACATTACCAATAAGTTTGATGTGTCACATGGCCCTCTTCCTATTGAAAAAACAAAAGTTGTATCCAAGATGGCCGACTTCTAAATGGCCACCATGGTCACCACCATCTTGAGGAGTTTGCCCCTCACATATACTAATGTGCCACAAACAGGACTTTAATATCACCAACCATTCCCATTTTATTACGCTGTATCCATATAAATGGCCCACCCTGTAGTTCAGTTCCATGTGTCATTTTCTGTCTGTCTCTCTGTGTTGAGTCCGTGTCTCTGAGTAGTGATTCATGTTTCCTGTTTTATTGTGAAAGTCTTTGTCTTATGTTAGTGTGTCTAGCTTCGCTCCCCTGTCTCGTTAGTCCTGATCTCTCCCAGCTGTGTCTCCCTTCTGTTGCCCATTCCCTCATTACTACCCTGTGTATTTAAGCCCTGTGTTTTCCTCAACCCAGTCACGTCGTACCATTGGATTATGCCAGTGTGTTTCTGTTCTGTTACCAGTATTCTTGACTCAGTTTATGTTTGTTTCCTCCAGCAATAAAGCTGAGGTTTTGCGTTACAATCCTGAGTTTGAGTCCTGCATTTGGATCCTCATCTCCGCCTGCCCACACACTGAGTCCTGACAGAAGGCCCTGAGTACTTTCTCCCACACTGAAAACACTGGGATGATAACATTATTTGAACATTACCTAATAAGACTGATTCAGGACAGACAATTAGTTATTTTAAACTTTCCTAGCAGTCCTTCACAAACAGGGAACAGTCTGTCTATTCTCTCCATCTGTCAGCTGCTGCTGGCTCTTCCTCCTCCTCTTCCTCACACACTGCTGAGTTTGTCCTGGTGGATCATCAGGGTGCAAAGCCTCACAGATGATGTGCAGCAGTGGGTCCCTCAGTCTGTCCTCACTCTGGACACTTGCAGTTGTCACACATGGAAATCAAATGTGTGATAAGCTGCAGGATTCAAACACAAGTGTAACTTATAAATACATGTTCATACTTTTATTCCACAATCAGAGAGAAAGAAACAGAGAGAGAGTGCAGGACAGACAGACAGGTGACAGTCTCAGGTGTATACACTGCTACAAAACAGCACAAGAGAAGGAGGATTTAGTGTTTGTGTTATTACGAGTGCTAAACAAGAAGAGTTCCCAGATGGTCCAGTGGACACATGTGTGACTCCTGTGATTAAAGCATCTTTCTTTCAGCTTAACGAGTGAACCGTCAGCTCGTTCAAACACACGTTAAAGTCCGTTTGGCTCGACACCACCGAACAGAGGCAGCAATATAACATAGCTAACATTAACAGTGCAGTGAATCCTGCGTGTGCCGTCATATTCAGGACTGCAAACCGAGCAGCATCACTGACTTTCAGCCTGTTGTGTTTGTGGATATATGACTGACTTTAATTATCCATAAAATCATCACATTCTCTGTAAGATTAAGGTCGACTATATATGTATTTAGAAGTAGAGGCTTTAAAACCAAGTAAACGCTGAAAGTACAAACATCACTAATGTCACATAACTTTGCCGACATGTGGCCAACAGTAATGTTTTAATGTTCTTAAACATTTGCACATAAATAAGTGACATAATATTCAGTACTTACTTTTGACAGTTCACTCTTCGGCCGCTCCCTTCTGCCGTATTTTTATGGCAAAATTATCCACACCCACCGCTGCGCTACGGATTGTGGGATATATGGGACCACAAGCGTGCACCGGACCACGCTTGATATTTGGGGAAATCGACAGCGCATTTGGAGTATGCATTTGGAGTACACTTGAAGTGGGACAGCCGTCGTCGGCGTGGCGGTGACATAATATGCATACCCTGAATTGGGACACAGCCTGAGGTTCTTCTGCAGGAGTCGGACATGTTTGGTCATGTGTGGTTTGTTGCTGGGAAAACAAGAATCAGTTTCACAGTAATGACAGCGTCCATCTTGTATCTTATTTTTAAAAAGGACAGCAGAGGTGTTGGTGTCCATGTCACCGTCATGTTGGTGTTGTTCCCAGATCATCATACTAAATGTTGTTCCAGGATCAACATTGCAAGTGACCAATCAGAATGTTAAGCAATGTTCCTCTAATTTTTCATGTGTCTGAACGAACACACAAACTCCCTGAGCGTCCCTTGGACCACTGTGAGCAACATCAGACGTGTGCACTGTGGTCACGCCAGCATCGAATCTAAGTTACATGGTTTATTAAAATAATCAAATTACAGCATTTACATTTATGTTGGACTACTTTTAATTAACTGCTTTAGCCCACTTACAATGAAAATGTAAAAAATCTAGTCATTGACCTGTGTAGTATGTTAACACTATATGGAACACTTGAACTCCAATTTTGAAAACATTTTCTTTCTTTTTTTTTAAAAAGCTCTGACTTGTATTGTGAGTCTGTTTTCTGGGAGAGAGTCTGTAACTCTGTCTGCAAAATACAGTATATAATGACCAATGCTGGGCAATTAATTATATAGTTACTTCTTTAAAAAGTAACTCAGTTTGGCAAACAAGTTTTTTTGCAGCTATTTTTAAATGCAGCCAAGGTGTTTTTATATAAACATTTCAAACTATTTACAGAACAATCAGCTGTTCTGCATCAAATCTGATGCCACACAAATTATTTGTGCCACTCCAAAAATAATTTCTGTCCACTATGAGATAAAGGAGAACAACAGCCTGATACCTGCAGGCCTGACAACAGGAGATGTATCACTGCTGTAACACCTGTAACATTCAGCAGTCGCCTCATTGCTCTAACACACACACAACAAAACTATTGACTACACTACACACTAACTACACACTAACTACACAAGATTTGCGCTAAACGTCTCAAATATATTATTTTTGATTGGTCGATATGGTACATTTTGGACCTAATAGGAAGGCAGAGGGGTGGAGTTAGTTTTTGCTCACAGGCTTTCGAGCATTGACTGTAGAAAACATGGACGACGCGACTCCGCCTCTTACCATTGTGCAAAAATGAAGCCAAAATACCCGCTTGTGGAGGCTGCCATCTTGCAAATTTGGAGCCAGAGTCTGCGCAGTAGTGACTTGAGGTGGAGCGACTGTGTAACGCCCCCGCCCCACACACCGCTGGACATCACCGCAAACACGCCCCCCTACACTTTTTACGTAGCCCGGCTGCTCAAGTTTTTTTGCTGGTTTACCGCGACTGACGACTCGTTTAATTAAGGTAAATACAACCATGTCACTGTTATAAAAAAAAAAGACACACAGCTTATCATCTTATAGTTCTAAAATCACTCTGTTGTTAATTCGTTAGCTAGATTAGCCGCTAGCATACGCGCTGTGTTGGAGGCTTGTTGCTAGCTAGTTAGCGATGCTACTAGTTAGCTAGTTAGCTCAGCCTTTAATACTATCATCCCGGACATCCTCATCAACAAACTGGTCAATCTTGGCCTCCCTCCTCTCACATGTGCCTGGATAAAGGATTTCCTCACAAACCGGCCCCAGACTGTGAGACTCGGCCCTCATCTCTCCTCCACTCGCACACTGAGCACCGGCTCCCCACAGGGCTGTGTGCTGAGCCCCTCCCTGTATTCTCTCTACACCCACGACTGCAGTCCGCCCACAACAACACTCTCATCATCAAGTTTGCTGATGACACCACGGTAGTCGGACTCATCTCGAAGGGAGACGAGGCAGAGTACAGAGAGGAAGTCCTGAAGTTGGCAGCATGGTGTTCAGAAAATAACCTGGCACTGAACACCAAGAAAACCAAAGAGCTCATTGTTGACTTCAGGAGACACAGCACTGACTTGGCCCCCCTCTACATCAACGGGGAGTGTGTGGAGAGGGTCCACACCTTCCGGTTCCTTGGTGTCCTCATCTCTGCTGACATCTCCTGGACGGAAAACATCTCAGCGGTCATCAAGAAGGCCCAACAGCGGCTGCACTTCCTGAGAGTCCTCAGGAAGTACAAGCTGAACTCCAACCTGCTGCTGACCTTCTACCGCTCGTCCATTGAGAGCCTGCTAACCTACTGCATCACGGTATGGTACGGCAGCTGCACCAAGGCAGATAGAGTGAGGCTTCAGAGTGTGGTCAAGACAGCACAAAAGATCATCGGCTGCCCTCTCCCCTCCCTGATGGACATTTATTCCTCCCGCTGCCTCAGCAGAGCAGCAAACATCATCAAGGACAGCTCCCACCCTGGCTTCAACATGTTCAGCCTGCTTCCCTCAGGGAAGCGCTACAGGTGCATCAACACTAAAACCCACAGACTCAAAAACAGTTTCTTCCCCAAAGCGATAACCACCCTGAACTCACACATGCACCGATAACACAGCCCCCCACTTCCCACTTCCTCTATGGACCACCACTATTTATACCAATTCTATGTGCAATAACTGTACATAAACAGTATTTATACCAATTCCATGTGCAATAACTCAACTGTACATACATAACACTATTTATTACATATTGTTTACGGTTTGTAAATTGTACATTTTATATATATATACATCTTCTTCCCTATGTTAATACTGTCCATATGTATATAGTGCTGCAGAACTGTACCCCCCCAAACATGTTTACACTGAGTAGGAGATGCTCTGTATCTCATTGTACAGCTGTATAATGACAATAAAGGCATTCTATTCTACACACCTAATACTCTAATAGTCTGTGTTATTGAAGGATTCAGCGCTTCTTAGGTTTGTTTTTATCCATTTTTAGACAGCGATGAGATCAGCTGCACACTCTACAGAAGCCCAGAGTTACTGTTAATATCAAAAATATAATGCTGTCCTTTGAGATTTTAACATAAGACTGTGAGTGTAATGGATCTAAAACTGTTTAAATCTTCAGAGCCCTCTACATCCTGGTAACATGGAGACTTTAAAAACATCAGCAGAACGTTTCAGTAGTGTAGTCTAATTTGTTCTTTTCATTTAATAATAGAGTCCATATTATATCCACAGCTACATTCACCCTGGAGAGAAACTAGTGAGGGAGACCATCAGGATCAAGCTGGGTTTCCTGGGTCCAGAGGTTTGGAGAAACTTCTTCCTTTCTTTCATCACAGCTGTCCTGTGCCATAAGTTCTGTTGACCCACTGAGAGAGGCTTCATTTAAGAAACACCAGGAAGACTGAAGCTCATCGCATTGATCAAGCAGGACTCATGATCTTCACCAGCAGCTCCCTCACAGGGATATCTTCAGCACTCCTCCGTAGGCCCGATCCAGGAGATGATAAACCCAAAACCCAGCATTTCATGAACACTGTGATGGAGACCTTTGGTTTGTGTAATGATATAAATACTCAGATACTCCCCAGAGGCTCTGGATTTTCACATGAACATATTATATTTAGTCCTGTAGAAAGTTATATATTTAAAATATATGATCCTCTCTGGTTACTCTGGTATGAATAACTCTGCATCACTTTATGGTAAATAACACACTATCTGCAAAAACTGTGAAAGAACTCCAGATGACAAGTTTGTAGTTCAACATACAAGTGACGACCTTTGACCTTCATCAGGTTTTATTTAATTGTGAGAAAATCTCATATGCTCTTCATGCAGCTGAGTACATCAGTGTTTAAAACGGAAGCTGTGCAGGTCTGAGATCAGCAGCTTTGTGAAACACCAAACTGAGGTCCTGTTAATGCTGATATATAGTGACACAGTTACAGGGGTGATTAATCCTTTTTTTTTTTGTCTTTAACTTTATCAATAAAACAGCTGCAGCTTTCACTACAGCACATGTGGTACTTTGACCTTTGTACTGTTTTCATCAGTTCATTTTGCACTTAACATGTGAGCATGTTGGATGATCTGTCTGCTGTCACTGGGTGGTGCTGAGGTCTGAATCTGAGGGCAGCTCCTGTAATCACAAAGAGAACAGAACCATCAAACTCAAATATAAATTTTATCCTCGAAATTGAAATAAAGCTGATTCTTCTGTCCTCACACACTCAGGATCTTAAGTTCTTCTTACATTTTTTTCAGTATTACAGTACACTACAGTACTTTAATCCATAGTTCCTGATTAATGAAGAGTTACTGAAGTAGAAGCTTTTAAAAAAGATGTTACTGTCTTTACAGATGTGGCAAGAGACTGAAAACATGCTGTTGTTTGCACATATTTAATATTCAGCTCTGCAAAGGAGCTGAAGCAGAGTGCAGCCTGTTGCTTTTACAGTATAATACTTGTAATAAAAGTACTGTAACAGTAATTAGTGAGTGAGCAGCCCGGGCTTTTCTCTTGATTTCTTTAGGCTATTTTTGAAAACGCAGATTTTTTTCTATGCGTTTGCACCTTTAAATCACACGTGCGGCGTTTTCAGTCACTGAAAACGGAGATTTCTAAAACGCCTGCCAGGGTGGATATTTTTCGAAAACTCCGTTTTGCATTTACGTGTGGACGAGAAAAACGGAGAAAACGCAGCGTCAAAGGTGTGCGCCTTTTTCGACCTCACACTGTGCGCCACGTTATTGTTTCAGTGAAATGAATTTCTACAATACTGTTACTGTTAATTGTACTCTCTGCAGTGTTTAAATGCTTACATATACACACACAGTTACTGTCCCTCCACACATACGACTCGGTTCTGCTTCTATGCCCCATCTTTGTTTACTATTTCCTACCGAGGCTTCTAGACTTCTGATTGGCCAACATTTCTACACGGTTAGGAATATATCGCCACCTGTTGCTTTGGCATGTTCCTAGCAGCGTTTTCCTTCATTTCTGCATTTACGTGTGGACGGGATTATTTTTTAAACGAAACGGAAAATCTCCGTTTTCAAAAATACCCGATGTGCGTGTGGACGTAGCCTTAGTCAGGGTAAATTCATTCACCTGCACAGATTAGCTAAACGAACCCTGACAGCCGAGTGCTCATCTCAGCTAGCTAGGTCTCAGGACCGAGCTAAGGACGGTAGTTACGGATTAGCTTACCGAAAAAGTGCAGCGGGGTCTCGGATCCTTCTGTCAGGTAGTCCAGTTTACTGAAGAACACCTCAGGCTGTCAGGTTAAAACAGTCGGTCGTGTTTTCGTAACGCTGGCCCTCCTCTCAGAGCCTACGCTCTATCTGCTATTCCCGAACACAGATACGCAAGTTTCTCCGTGACTGCAGCTGCCAGTCAAAGCTGCTATGATGAGATTTCACCCCAATTTAACATCACCGCGGTAGGAATTAGAATCAAACTTATGGGAAAGGAGACCCTTGGACATCAATCAGCGTGATGAGAACTATTGAAAACAAAAGAAAGAATCTTTGGAAAAAATTATCTGAGGAGAAAAATTTATTTTAGTCTGACCCCAGTCCCACCCGCTAACATGGAGGAGGTGGGGTTTATGATCTATACTGCAGCCAGACACCAGGGGCGATAGAGAGGTTTTGGCTTCATTTTTGGGGTGCTGTCACGTTCTACAGTCAATGGACGCAGGATGTGCCGCTAATGCTAACTAAAAGCAAAGGATCCAGAATTTGTTGCGCTGGCTGCTGAGCTCTGTGGGTTTTTGCAGCAGCTCTACCTGTACTAGATGCACCTGCTCCTTGTCGTTTCTATCTCGGACTTTATTTCCTCTACAAGAGTTTCTGTTTTTTGGGGGTTTTTTTTTGCTAGTTCTTCAAATGTTCAATAAAAACATGTATGCTAAATCATAACGGAGAAAGCTTTGTAATGAAGACTGTCATTTCAAAAACACGCCCCCCCCCCCCTCCCCCACCCCACGGTCCGCAGCGCTGCTGAAAAGGCTGTGGAAGTCCCTGTATTAAGCACGTAGACCTGTGACACAAAAAATCACCAAACTCGGACGGCCACAGACTGTTTTCCTTCGTGGTGATGAAGGAAAACGCTGGGTTGGCATGTAAAAGGGCATTTATTCCCTTCAACGACCTGCAGTTCAAAAAAGCGCCCCTCCGACAGCCAAAGTAAGTAAGTAAACTTTATTTATTAAGCGCTTTTCGCAGATAGACAATCACAAAGCGCTGTACATAAATATTAAAATAAACAATAAAATCGATAGACAATGTACACAATATAAAAGATCAAATGTAAATAATGTAAAAATATAAAATATGAAGAGATCAACAAAAAGGCTTCTTTAAACAGAAAAGTTATTAACTGTTTTTTAAAACAATCCACAGAGTCAAGCAAACGTAACTGTAGTGGTAAACTGTTCCACAGCCTTGGTGCAACAGACTGAAAGGCTCTGTCCCCTTTTGTCTTCAGTCGTGTACGGGGAACAACTAAGAGACTTTGAGTCTGTGAGCGGAGATGACGAGCAGCAGTGTATTTTATAAGAAGCTTGGATAGATAATCTGGGGCCTGGCCATTTAGTGCTCTATATGTTAAAACAAGAATTTTAAAGCGAATTCTAAACTCTATTGGGAGCCAATGTAAAGAATATAAGATGGGAGTGATGTGAACACGTTTGGTAGAACGAGTTAATAGTCTGGCTGCTGTTCTCTGATTGGATTGTTACATTTGTGATTGACATGACATTGACCAATCAGATGAAAGGAAGAAAAACCGGGTCAAAATTTGTACTTGTAACTTGCAGAGTTTCACACGTATTTTTTTTCCACATACAAATCTTTTTTACACATACACAAATTCTTTTTTACACACACACAAATTCTTTTTTACACATACACAAATTCTTTTACATATACAAATCCTGATTTACAAGTACAAAATATTTATGACCAGATTTTGAGCCCATAGAGAGCGCCTTTTTGTTGTTGTTGTTGTTGTGCTAAGCTAATAGGCAGAATTCTACAGGCATAGCTCTAAAGAATGTAGCCTCATAGGCAGTGTAGTCCGTGCTGTAGGGAGAATGGACTGCCATACCCGTTATGTGTCTGTGAGCGAGGGAGGGAGAGAAAGGAAAAGTACGAGCTGTAACCGAGCAGAAACGGGAGCTGGAAGCATGTAAATATAATAATAACCACTGCAGCCAAGAAGAGTGCCTGACGAGCCCAGTTGTAAGTAAGCTATTAAGACTCAACTGTACACTGTGTTCGTGTTTTCCTCCGAAACAATAAGTTCCATTGGAGCAGCCTTTCAACGCCTCTCTCTGTCTCTCGCAACCAAAGTTAACCCAGACAACAAAGTAAAGCTATTTTTTGGCTACGACACATGTGTCAAAGTCAGATTTGGCCCGCGAATGAATTATTATGGCCCCTGGGATGATATTTGATTAGTATTAGAATCGGCCCGCAGGTCACAGCCGCCTGCTGGGGTTTTGCACGCACCAATACTCCATTCCCCACAATGCAACGGAAGCCCGCGAACTCACTGCAGCGCCGCATAGCGGGGCTCGGCTTCATTATTCATCAGCATTCAGAGCAGATGTCAACTTTCAGCAACCCCTTCCCCAATAATGGCTAAACGGAAGGTGTATGGTGAGCACAGGGAATTTCAAGCCAGGTGGGAGGCAGAGTACATGTTCACGGAGGTAAAGGCAAACCTGTTTGTCTTCTGTGTGGAGAAAGTGTGGCTGTAATGAAAGAATATAATCTAAGAAGGCACTATGAAACCTCTAAGAAACACAAAGACAAAGACAAGAATATGGACACGGAACAAAGGCTACAGAAGGTGGAAGAATTAAAACGAGGTCTTAAGTCCCGGCAGGCTCTGTTCACAAAAGCAAAATCACAAAGTGAGGCTGCTGTCAAGGCGAGTTTTCTTGTGGCAGAAGAAGTTGCAAAATCAGCCCGACCATTTAGAGAGGAGAGTTTATCAAAAACTGTATGCTTAAAGTTTGTGACGCAGTGTGCCCAGACAAAAGGCAGCTATTTTCAAACGTGAGCCTGAGCAGAAACACTGTTGCTGAACGTGTAGACCAGCTGTCCACCAATCTAAAAGAACAGCTTGTGGAAAAGGGAAAAGATTTCATTGCATATTCCCTTGCTGTGGATGACAGCACTGACACAACTGACATTGCCCAGTTGTCAATTTTCATTCGTGGAGTGGACTCCAGCCTGACCGAAACAGAAGAGTTTTTGGTGTTACGTCCGATGCATGGCACGACTACAGGACAAGATCTGTATGAAGAGGTATCCAGATGTGTAAATGAGATGGGACTGCCTTGGGAAAAACTCGTGGGATTGACAATAGACGGAGCACCCGCGATGTGTGGATACAGGAGTGGATTGGTGGCAAGGATACGTGAGAGGATGCGGGGCGAAAATGTCACAGAGGAGCTGACAGCTTATCACTGCATAATACACCAGGAGTCGTTATGTGGCAAAGCCTTGAAAATGGAACATGTAATGACCATCATAACGCGTGCAGTTAACTTCATCAGAGCCAAAGGTTTAAATCACCGCCAGTTCAAGGCATTTCTGGGCGAGTTAGATACAGAGTATGGTGACTTGCCCTATCACACAGATGTGCGATGGCTAAGCCAGGAAAGGTGCTGCAAAGATGTTTCGAGCTTCGTGAGGAGATCTGTCTGTTCATGGAAAGCAAAGGAAAGACACAACAGAGCTTCGAGATGAAACATTTATGTGTGAAATGGTGTTTCTGTGCAACATCACAAGCCATCTGAATGTGATGAACCTGCAACTGCAGGGACGGGGGCGTGTCATCTCTGATATGTACAGTACGGTGAAGGCGTTTAAAACCAAGCTGAGTCTGTGGGAGACGCAGATGCAGAAAGAAAACTTGAGCCACTTCCCCAGCTGCCAGACCATGAAAGAGAAGCTCTCTACCGCTGTGTTCCCAAGTGCACGGTTTGCCGATAAACTCAACATACTTGCCGCCGAGTTCCGATGCCGATTTGCTGACTTTGAAGCTCAAAAAAGCAGGTTTGAACTACTTGCCAATCCTTTTGAAGTTGATGTGGAAAGCGCACCACCAAACCTCCAAATGGAGTTGATTGAGCTCCAGTGCAATGACACACTGAGGGAAAAATATGAGAGAGTGGGTGCCGCTGAGTTTGCACGTTTCATCCCCGACACAATGCCTCAGCTGCGCATCCAAGCTGCTGAGACGCTCTCCATGTTTGGCAGCACATACCTGTGTGAACAATTGTTCTCTTTGATGAAGCTAAGCAAAACATCACACTGGAGCCGTCTTACTGATAAACACCTTGACTCAATTCTGAGGATTTCCTCAGCTCAGAGCCTGACCCCGAACATTGATGAACTCATACAAAAGATGAGACACCACCAAGTATCAGGCTCAGGCTCAGACAAGTGAGCATCGCAGAACATTTACGTATTTTTAGTTTTTAATTCAGTTAAATTTTTTACATTTGTTTCTACAAGATGTGATTTTTCTTTGAAGGAAGTATTGTTTTGTCTGTGTGCCATAGATTTTTGTATTTTATCTTATTGTATTTTATTTATTTATATTTATTTTTCAGTTAATAGACTCAGATAAGAGCCATGAGAAAGAATACAACTGATTTGATCTTTTTTTTTCAATTTTCTCTTTTTACTATTGGAAAGCAGTAATTGGTAGGATCATAGAGCAGCAAAATATTGCAGTTTCAGTTTATAATGCATGCAATTTCATTTATGCATTTATCTTGATATTAAGGAGCATATTTTGTTTATGAATGACATTTACTTTTTTGCTGTTTGCCTGTTGAAAATGTTTTCTTTCGAAATAACTGAGAGCCATCAGAAAATATTGCTTTATTCATTTAATGTACAGGACATGTGATTTTTCTTTGAAGGAAGTTTGTTTTTGTCTGAGCCTGTTGAAAAATGTTTTCACTTGAAATTACTGACAGAGCCATAGAAAATATTGGATTATTCATTTAATTGTTAAATAATATACAGTACACTGTGTTAGGTCTTGGTTCAATAGGTTATGTGCAATCATTTTAATATGTTTTAATAAACATTGAACCAGTCCGGCCCTCAGCTGGTAGCAAATTTGTTTTTTGGCCCACTGATGTATTTGACTTTGACATCCCTGCTCTAAAGAAACAGCATTGTTGTTGTTCGGCTTTTCATTTCGCCATTTGTTGATTCACTTGAAGAGCAAGTAACATAATATGGGTCAAGTGATCAGTTTGACATCAATCTTTCGTGATTCGTCGTCATATTTACATTATTTGTACAGTACAAATGATTTGCTTTGGTACCTGGCCCAACTTCAGTTCTCTGTCTGCCTCGCTGTGCTTCTCCAACAGCGCACCAGCAGGCATCAGCTGCCCCGCCCCCTCGCTCAGTAGTGTCTGAGCTCGGATCATACCAATATTAGGGGGGATTTACGCACAGTCGTAAATTCCCACAGTGTGCACTATGTGCTTCGAATATTGTGTGTAGTTTTTTTGTTTTATACAATTGTCAGCCAGGGATCTAACTTTGAAAAAATTACACTCCAAAAGACCCCGGGCTTCTGAATAAACAACTCGGGCTTAAGCCCAGTAAGCCACCCCCCCGCCACTGGTACACACCGGTGCTCACACACACAAACTACAACCTTTTTGGCTCCTACCTTAAAGCACACTGTGCGCTGTTGATCCAACGTGCGGCACAATAATATTCAATATTTAGTATTTACTGTTAACTACAACTCAATATGTCATATGACCCAGGATCGTGACAGGCGGCCATCTGCCATGACTGTTTGGGGTGAAAGGAGGAAGACAGGACAAAAAAGACACTGTGGAAGAGAGCCAGAGATTAATAATAGGTAATGATTAAATGCAGAGACGTGTAAAAAAAAAAAAAAACACAGAGTAAAGAAGACAAATCCAATGCATCATGGGAATCTCCCAGCAGCCCAGAGACTCAAAGCTACAAACTTTGTTCCACCTAGATTAAGAACAAACAGGTTAGCCTAGATGTGATTTTAACTTTTGAATGTGAGGCACACATGAGAACCCCATGTTACTGCTAACAATACGCCTGTCACTGTTACATAGAAGAGAAAGTGCTGTTGAAGGAAAAGGTCAGCTGACCAACTTTAGCACTGAAAGTATTGTCAATGACTAATCTCAGTCTCTCAAACTCAAGACAATTTAGAATCTGTGGCTAAAGCTGAGGCAGGGGGAGTATTTGGATCAATTTAATGTCATTGTTTTGTAGCTTCCAAACAGGTTTTCCATTTCAGAACTGTTTGGAACTAGCTAATTTCTCACACACACACACACACACGCACACACACACACACACACACGTATACACGCATGATTTAAGTGTATAGGGGTAATGAGGTAATAGTGATGCCAGTTTCACTATGAGGTAACCTGAGTGAAATGCTGAAATGCTGTTATTTAGGGTTCTCGTCAGAGTTTCTGTGAAGTCATGTGACAATAGCGTGATAGTATCTTACTCTGATGGAGTATAAAACTGGCTGTTACAATCTGATTTTTCTTTACTCTTCCTGCCTGCTGAGCATCATAGAGCTTCCTGATACAACACCGGTAGGATCATGTCAAATATTTGGATCTGGAGATCAAGATTCAACTAGAACTGAAATCAACATATATTGTACACTCTGCCATAGGCATTCAACCTATTGTGTTCCTGTTTCTCTTTATTCTTCTGAGTTATTATTATTTTTCTAGTTGCTCAGTTCTTTGCTGCTTAACTTCTCCCACAGTTGACAGAACTTAGGCTTGTTCACCTTTTTTCAGCTGATTGTTTTGCTTGTTCAATATTTCTGCAAATTTATTGCAATTCTGCAAAGTGTTTTTCTTCTGCACGCTGGTTTATCTCACAGAGTCGAGCAGGGGTCTAGAAAGCAGTCGGCGCATGGGGCTCCTACCTGTGTCCCGTCAGTTATTCAACAAATAGTTCCTCTTCTTCAGCTGTCTTCGAAAAATGCTTTCTGCTACACTGCATTCACCTGGCATTTTTGCAAGAAATGCAACTTTTTTGGTTATTCTAGTTGTTCTGTTATTTGGCCTTTAACTACTCCTAGAGCTTTTGTGCTATTTTCACCATTCAAATTTTAAAGTAGCCATTTCTGCTCTTACCGGCTATATTTCTTGGTGTTCATTACTTTAATACTTTTTAAATTAATTTTTAGCTTTTATGCTATTTTTTTTTGTCTCGTTGAAATGAATGGAGAACACATCGGAAGTGTGGTTGCTGGTTTAGCTCGCTGGCATGAGTCCTACTCAACACTGCATTTTGCATGTGAAAAAGATTTTGATTATGTTTTAGCAGGACTGAGTGATAAATGTTTGATGATGGTGATGTTAAAACTATTTCTCTGTTTAATCTCTGGATTTAAAAGTCTATTCAATTTTTTAAGACCCTTCAGTTAATTTTTTTCCCCGTTTTAATCTATAGGCCACTGTACTGACACCTCATTGTGCGGATCTCAGTCATCACCATGGCAACGTAAGTAAGTTTGTACAGGTAGACAAACAAAAATGGTAGCTTCATGTTTTAACGTGATAACACAAGCAGGGTAAGTCAGCCCTACAAATTGCTTTTTTTTTCTTTCTGGTGATACTTTAACAGTAAAGACACAGACACCACCATAACATTAAAAAAGTCAGTAAAATTATCATATTGTCAACATAGATCATTTATAACCAACCAGATTTTATTTCATTTTCTGTACTTCCAAATACAGTGAAAGTAAAAAAAACCCAAACCCCCCGTTTTTTCAGACTATAGAACAAACCAAACACTGTATGATTTACAAGAATTACTCATAATATTTGTGGTTATATTTACATCTTTCAAAAAGTTCGAAGCTGTCCCTAAACCCTTTAAAATACTTTTTATTTGTCCTCCATTGTATTTGTTTTTCTGTCGAGTGGAAGGTTTCATGTCATTTGTTTTATCCATGAGAGACATTTTATCTGTGACTTATTACAAAACATATCTGTTATTTAAAAGACTGAAGTTGGTTAAGTCTGCACATTTTATTATATTTAAGACTAAAATATCACCTTAAAAATCCAAAAATGTTGAGCAACCTGCTGTGGTGACCAAGGTTGAACGAAGAACCAGGTAAAAGTAGCGTCCAATATTTGTCATATTATTATCTATACACTACATAATACAGTGGCTTGCAAAAGTATTCGGCCCCCTTGAACTTTTCCACATTTTGTCACATTACAGCCACAAACATGAATCAATTTTATTGGAATTCCACGTGAAAGACCAATACAAAGTGGTGTACACGTGAGAAGTGGAACGAAAATCATACATGATTCCAAACATTTTTTACAAATAAATAACTGAAAAGTGGGGTGTGCGTAATTATTCAGCCCCCTGAGTCAATACTTTGTAGAACCACCTTTTGCTGCAATTACAGCTGCCAGTCTTTTAGGGTATGTCTCTACCAGCTTTGCACATCTACAGACTGAAATCCTTGCCCATTCTTCTTTGCAAAACAGCTCCAGCTCAGTCAGATTAGATGGACAGCGTTTGTGAACAGCAGTTTTCAGATCTTGCCACAGATTCTCGATTGGATTTAGACACCAGACAGGTCAGGGATAAAGTTATTGAGAAATTTAAAGCAGGCTTAGGCTACAAAAAGATTTCCCAAGCCTTGAACATCCCACGGAGCACTGTTCAAGCCATCATTCAGAAATGGAAGGAGTATGGCACAACTGTAAACCTACCAAGACAAGGCCGTCCACCTAAACTCACAGGCCGAACAAGGAGAGCACTGATCAGAAATGCAGCCAAGAGGCCCATGGTGACTCTGGACGAGCTGCAGAGATCTACAGCTCAGGTGGGGGAATCTGTCCATAGGACAACTATTAGTCATGCACTGCACAAAGTTGGCCTTTATGGAAGAGCGCAAGAAGAAAGCCATTGTTAACAGAAAACCATAAGAAGTCCTGTTTGCAGTTTGCCACAAGCCATGTAGGGGACACAGCAAACATGTGGAAGAAGGTGCTCTGGTCAGATGAGACCAAAATGGAACTTTTTGGCCAAAATGCAAAACGCTATGTGTGGTGGAAAACTAACACTGCACATCACTCTGAACACACCATCCTCACTGTCAAATATGGTGGTGGCAGCATCATGCTCTGGGGGTGCTTCTCTTCAGCAGGGACGGGAAGCTGGTCAGAGTTGATGGGAAGATGGATGGAGCCAAATACAGGGCAATCTTGGAAGAAAACCTCTTGGAGTCTGCAAAAGACTTGAGACTGGGGGGAGGTTCACCTTCCAGCAGGACAACGACCCTGAACATAAAGCCAGGGCAACAATGGAATGGTTTAAAACCAAACATATCCATGTGTTAGAATGGCCCAGTCAAAGTCCAGATCTAAATCCAATCGAGAATCTGTGGCAAGATCTGAAAACTGCTGTTCTAAACGCTGTCCATCTAATCTGACTGAGCTGGAGCTGTTTTGCAAAGAAGAATGGGCAAAGATTTCAGTCTGTAGATGTGCAAAGCTGGTAGAGACATACCCTAAAAGACTGGCAGCTGTAACTGCAGCAAAAGGTGGTCCTACAAAGTATTGACTCAGGGGCTGAATAATTACGCACACCCACTTTGCAGTTATTTATTTGTAAAAATGTTTGGAATCATGTATGATTTTCGTTCCACTTCTCACGTGTACACCACTTTGTGTTGGTCTTTCACGTGGAATTCCAATAAAATTGATTCATGTTTGTGGCTGTAATGTGACAAAATGTGGAAAAGTTCAAGGGGGCCGAATACTTTTGCAAGCCACTGTATATTATACTGTTTTGGATCAGTAATTTTTTTAATGTTTAAATTATTTTGAAATTTATCTTTTGTAAGATTGTGAATTTAGTTGCTGAAAAGAAAAGAAATTAGGTAAAGTGCTTTACAACATAATATTTCAAAATAATTAAAATACAGTTTAAAAAATGTGTAAAAGGAAAAAATAAATAAATTCAGTCCTCCCCATGTTTATCTTACGCTTATTTCCAAAATGTCCACAGAGCTTACAAAGGCATTAACCAAACTGTTAATCAATCAGTTGTGACTGATTAACAATCAGTCACAACTGATTGATCACAGTCACATTAACACATTAACAGTTACATTTATATAGTGCCAAATTACAACATCGGTACCCTCAAGGTGCTTTATACAAAGAAAACCCCAACAATCAGATGACAGAAAAATTAATTACACTTACAAATTTCTACTTTTTTCTTGCCAGGATCAGTAACATCTCATCAGAAATATAAGAACATCATCACCAAAAGTGTTCTGATTCGTGCAGGATCTCCTGCCGTTTTCCAGCTGAAGCCAAAGAAACAGGAGTTTGGAACTCTGACAAGAATGACTGTTGGTGAAAAAAATCCAAATAAGCCAAATAAAACCATCTTACTTGTGGGTGAAACAGGAACAGGAAAATCTACTCTGATTAACGCTATGGTTAACTACGTCATGGGAGTGAAGTGGGAGGATGAAGTCTGGTTTCAGATTGTAGAGGAGGAGAAGAAAAGTCAGACAGAAAGTCAGACATCAGATGTGATCGTGTATGAAATCTTTGGCTGTGAAACCAAGTACTCTCTGACAATCATTGATACTCCTGGATATAAAGACACTAAAGGGTGTGAACTTGATGACATCACCAATGACAGATTATTAGACTTATTTAGTTCTAATGATGGAGTTCATGAAATTAGTGCGGTGTGTCTGGTGATGAAGGCGAGTGTGAATCGAGTGGGTGACGATGTGAGATACATCTTTGATCGATTGATGTCTCTGTTTGGAAAAACCTGGAAAAAAACATTGTAGTTCTCATCACACACTCAGCTGGAAGAAAACCTCAAAATGTTTTTGAAGCTCTTGAAGCTGTAAAATTAAATGTGCCAGAAATGAGACGAATGAGCCAGTTTACTTCTTGTTTGATAACTGTCAGCATGAAGAGCGAACAAAGGAAGAAGAAGAAGAACTGGAACATGCTGCAAAAATATCAGAGGGTGGAATGACAGGGTTCACACACTTTCTGGAAATAACTGCAGATAATAAAATGATGGACAGTGTGGATGTTATGAAAGAACGAATCAGACTGAAAGCCTGCCTCAAAACCTGCTTGAAAGAATCGACCACATTGAAGGAAAACAGAAAGAAATTAAAAAGTTACAAGAAGCTCTGGACAAATATAAGGAAGACATGGAGAAAAATGAGAAATTCACTGTAGAAATTAATGAGGAATACATGGCAACAGAAGATATTGCGAGAAAGGGATTGGTTTATGATGGAGCATTATGCTGCACAGAGTGTAAGGAGAACTGTCATTTTAGATGTACACTAACCCCAATACCCCAACAGTGTGCGGTCATACAAAAAGGTCGCTGCACTGTTTGTACCAATAAGTGTCATGTATCAAAACACGTGAAAGTAAAGTGGAGATATGTGATAAAGAATAGAACAGTTACAAAAACAAATGAAGAAATGAAACTGAAGTACGAGATGAATAAAACAAAATGTGAGAACAAATTGAGCCTTAAGGAACATGTTGAAAAGGAAATGAAGGATCTGGCAACAGAGAAGTCACAATGGCTGGAAGAGTCCTACCACCATGTTGTGAAACTGGAGCAGATCGCTCTGAAAGCTGATTTCGCATCCACTATTCACCACTTGGACAAGCTGATTGAGAAGGTGAAGAAGAACGGGGACACAAGGACGACCCACAAACTGGAGGAGATGAGAAGCAGAGTGGATGAAGAAACCAGAGCCGGGCTACAGTACAGGGCTGGAAAAGTAAACTAGTACATCACTCTGACCTGTCAGCTGTTGACCGTTAAACATTGAATACTTATTTTATTACTATACTCAGGTTTGATGTTCATGTATTACTATTTGTCTTAAAAAAAAAATAAGTATTTGAATCAGTGAGTACAGAAGATGTTGAGACACTGAACTCAGACACAGTGTAGAAATATCCAATCCAACTTTGACTCTTCAGTGTTTGTGAAGAGTCCAGTTCTGAAATCTGATTGATACCTTGAATTCTTCATGTGTGCTCATGCTCTGAATAACTGCTTGAAATATTTCTGGTGACTGAGGCCGAGTGGAAACATTTGGATCCTGTCATGGTGGACTTGATTTGTTGAAATTCTCTATATTTTGTTCTTCCACATGAAATCATCTCATGCTTGATGCACTTTTCTGTCAATCCTCAATAAAATCTCTGCTTCATTCATTCAGTCTGTTTCACTGGATCATTAACTGATTTTTTTCAGTTTCTCTTTGTTCTTCAAGCACTTTCAATTTATTGTGAGCAGTAGCTCACGAACACACACACAGAAAACACACAAAAATATGGATTGAAATATGGAGGTTTACAAATTTGTACAATAATTTGTGGGCATCTTCTGATGAGTCAGACATGTGTACCCTAATCTACACACAGTTAAAACTATTTCACAAATTTACTTTCAAAAAGCTTTCTGTTTTAAAAGCCTAAAAATAGTTGACACATTTTCCATTCACTTACAGATTGTTAAATATGCTGAATGAAACATATGATGCGCACAGATTACATGTGTGCATGTAGGGTTTTGAGACCAGAACAAGTTTTTATGGATTTCTTTAATTTTCAAATCAAATAAACATTTTAACCCAACATATTAAGCATGCATATATACCAGTTACCATAATGGTTGTGAATTTACTGTCAACGGTGTGTGTGTATGTGTTTGTCATGTTTAGTGCTGTGGACCCAAACGTAGGACTCACGGACAGAGAGGGTGAACTCAAAGAGGCAGCTTGTATTGCGCTGAAGCAGACAACAAAACTCAAAACAAAATGAAACCATGAAAACTAAATCTAAACTGGAAGGCAAGGAACTAAAGGACTAGTGTTGAAATTGTATTGTGATTGTCATTTATGCTTAGAAATATTTAACCATATATGCTTAGAGGTGTATAATCGATTGTGTAGTGATAGGATGTGTGATCTTCAGTAGGCTGTAAAAGGCTTTGTGTGCATTCCAGAGCATTCTGGTATTCACCCCCACATTCCAGGAGCATGGGAGAGGTCGTACCTTGTCTTATTGTTTTATGGTTTAGGAGGACACCTACTCTGTATCTGGTTAAGCATAAGTACCTTTTGTTTAGATGGACGGCTTTGGTGAGTCTTCATGGGGTCACATCTTGACACGCCCCCCCCACACACACACACACACAAGGTATTCTTTGTTCACATGTATACCTATGTAAGATGTTATATGTTAATGACCCTATGCATATTCATGTAACCACAATAAAAGGAGTGCTATGGGGAACCTGGCTGAGAGTCTGATGGAGGTCAAGTGGGTGGAACGACACTTGGCTCCAGGCAGGTCTCCCTCATGCACGAGTAACACAAAGAACTTTGCCTACTTTATGTCTTGCTTGCTGTGTAATTGCATTGCCTTCAACGTTCCAGCGAATAGGTTCAAGCTACAAACCTATCAACTAGACAAAGAGGAGTCAGACATTACCAGTGACATTAAAAAACCACAAAGAAACTCACAGCACAAGGGACAGCCCAACAATGGACAGAGGAAAACAGAGGGCTTAAATACACAAGGGAGTAACAGGGAATGAGACATGAACAGGAGAGCACAGCTGAGCATAATCAGATATTACAAGACTGGGAAGTAAAACTGAAAAAAACAAACAAATATAACCCAGCTGGAGAAACGGGTTAAAATAAGCTTTGTAAGTGATTTGTTTTGTTTCAGAATGATTCTGTATATATTTGATTTTACTAGAATAGAATAGAAGAATTTAATGATCCTTTAATTGTACCACAAAGAGAAATTGTTGTCACAAGAAGTGAGAATGTGAAACAATGTGTTTTAGTTTCGCACTTCCTGCTCTGAGTAGAAGGAACTTTTATTTTGAAGAACCACCAGAAGTTGTGCATTAAAATTGGGTGTCATTACCAGAAACTCAAAAACTGTGTCCCAATTCTGGGGGGTCCCAAATTCATAGGCTGAGGATCCAGCCTTTGTGGTCTACCAGGTCCTCAGGAGGCCGGTAGCCTTCAGATCAGTGGTGGAGCTAGGGGGTGGCTTACTGGGCTTAAGCCCGGGTTGTGTTTTCAGAAGCCCGGGGTCTTTTGGGGTGTAATTTTTTCATAGTTAGATGCCTGGCTGACAAGGGAGCGGCCGAAGAGTGAACTGTCAAAAGTAAGTACTGAATATGATGTCACTTATTTATGTGCGAATGTTTAAGAACATTAAAACATTACTGTTGGCCACATGTTGGCAAAGTTATGTGACATTAGTGATGTTTGTACTTTCAGCGTTTACTTGGTTTTAAAGCCTCTACTTCTAAATATATATATAGTTGACCTTAATCTTACAGAGAATGTGATGATTTTATGGATAATTAAAGTCAGTCATATATCCACAAACACAACAAGCTGAAAGTCAGTGATGCTGCTCGGTTTGCAGTCCTGAATATGACGGCACAAGCAGGATTCACTGCACTGTTAATGTTAGCTATGTTATATTGCTGCCTCTGTTCGGTGGTGTCGAGCCAAACGGACTTTAACGTGTGTCTGAACGAGCTGACGGTTCACTCGTTAAGCTGAAAGAAAGATGCTTTAATCACAGGAGTCACACATGTGTCCACTGGACCATCTGGGAACTCTTCTTGTTTAGCACTCGTAATAACACAAACACTAAATCCTCCTTCTCTTGTGCTGTTTTGTAGCAGTGTGTACACCTGAGACTGTCACCTGTCTGTCTGTCCTGCACTCTCTCTGTTTTCTTTCTCTCTGATTGTGGAATAAAAGTATGAACATGTATTTATAAGTTACACTTGTGTTTGAATCCTGCAGCTTATCACACATTTGATTTCCATGTGTGACAACTGCAAGTGTCCAGAGTGAGGACAGACTGAGGGACCCACTGCTGCACATCATCTATGAGGCTTTGCACCCCTGATGATCCACCAGGACAAACTCAGCAGTGTGTGAGGAAGAGGAGGAGGAAGAGCCAGCAGCAGCTGACAGATGGAGAGAATAGACAGACTGTTCCCTGTTTGTGAAGGACTGCTAGGAAAGTTTAACATAACTAATTGTCTGTCCTGAATCAGTCTTATTAGGTAATGTTCAAATAATGTTATCATCCCAGTGTTTTCAGTGTGGGAGAAAGTACTCAGGGCCTTCAAGTTACACACTATGAAAGGCAGCAACAAGTTTAATATTCAGAAACCTAAAGTATGTATCAGCAGCAGAATGGAGCTAAAAATAAATGTTTGTTTCAGTTCTATGAAGCTTTGAGTATTTTGGATTAGTAGTACTGCTGTGTTTGTTGCATCATATTGCTGTAATTGTTTATATGCTTTATATATTCTGAGGTAAGTTGATCTATAGTGTTACATCATATTCTATAAGGATGTTATGTGTTTGTATACTTTCTGCCCAGTTTGACCCATTTAGCAGAAGTCAGCCTGTTTAAGGCTCTGATATCTATTCTGTATGACTTAAAGCAGTTATGACATGGTCTGATTTTCTCACCCAATAAAGGAATATTTCATATATCAGTCTGATCTTCATTCTATCAGAAACAGTTATCACAGCTCGTACATTTTCTTTTTCACACATATATGTAAGCATTGAGCCAAATTTAGTAATGCCAACATATTAAACGAACAATATTTGTCTCTTATATATAATACATCTGTATATACACTGTCAAAGATACTTGTCTTTGAGTGAAGATTTAAGGTGATAGGAAATATAAATAACTGCAACTTTAATCTTTGACCCAGAGTTCAAGCTCACTGCTGTAATATATATATATATATATATATATATATATATATATATATACTGGCTACGGATACCAACTACGGAACGGAGCAGTTGTCAGCCACCTCCTGTACATGGATGACATCAAGCTGTATGCCAAGAGTGAACGAGACATCGATTCACTGATCCACACTACCAGGCTATACAGCAATGACATTGGAATGTCGTTCGGGCTGGAGAAGTGTAGTCGGATGATAACAAAGAGAGGGAAAGTAGTCAGAACTGAGGGGACTGAACTACCAGAAGGCAACATTGCAGACATAGAGGACAGTTACAAGTACTTGGGGATCCCGCAAGCAAATGGGAACCATGAAGAGGCCGCTAGAAAAGCTGCAACCACCAAGTACCTGCAGAGGGTCAGGCAAGTCCTGAGGAGTCAGCTGAACGGTAAGAACAAGATCCGGGCCATCAACACCTACGCCCTGCCCGTGATCAGGTACCCTGCTGGGGTAATAGGCTGGCCAAAGGAGGAGATAGAAGCCACTGACATAAAGACAAGAAAGCTCCTGACCATGCATGGAGGGTTTCACCCCAAGTCCAGCACCCTGAGGCTGTACGCTAAGCGGAAGGAAGGGGGCCGGGGACTGGTGAGTGTCAGCACCACAGTCCAGGATGAGACAACGAACATCCAAGAATACATCACGAAGATGGCCCCAACTGACCGAGTGCTCAGTGAATACCTCAGGCAGCAGAAACCCAAGAAAGAGGAGGAAGGCGAGGAACCATCATGGAAGGACAGGCCCCTGCACGGTATGTACCACCGGCAGATAGAGGAGGTGGCTGATATCCAGAAATCCTACCAGTGGCTGGACAAAGCTGGACTGAAAGACAGCACAGAGGCACTAATCATGGCAGCACAAGAACAAGCTCTGAGCACAAGATCCATAGAGGCTGGGGTCTATCACACCAGGCAAGACCCCAGGTGCAGGCTGTGTAAAGATGCCCCAGAGACAATCCAGCACATGACAGCAGGGTGCAAGATGCTAGCAGGCAAGGCATACATGGAACGTCATAACCAAGTGGCCGGCATAGTGTACAGGAACATCTGTGCCGAGTATAACCTGGAAGTCCCGAGGTCAAAATGGGAGATGCCCCCAAGGGTGATGGAGAATGACCGAGCTAAGATCCTGTGGGACTTCCAGATACAGACGGACAAAATGGTGGTGGCTAACCAACCGGACATAGTGGTGGCAGACAGACGGAAGAAGACGACTGTAGTGATCGATGTAGCGGTTCCGAATGACAGCAATATCAGGAAGAAGGAACACGAGAAGCTGGAGAAATACCAAGGGCTCAGAGAAGAGCTCGAGAGGATGTGGAGGGTGAAGGTAACGGTGGTCCCCGTGGTAATCGGAGCACTAGGTGCGGTGACTCCCAAGCTAGGCGAGTGGCTCCAGCAGATCCCGGGAACAACATCGGAGATCTCTGTCCAGAAGAGCGCAGTCCTGGGAACAGCTAAGATACTGCATGAGGACCCTCAAGCTCCCAGGCCTCTGGTAGAGGACCCGAGCTTGAAGGATAAACCGCCCGCAGGGGCGTGCTGGGTGTTATATATATATATATATATATATATATTACCATAATAATCTGACAATACATATAATATTGGCCATATTATATTTACATTACCACAGTGAGATGATTTTAGCCTCATGAACAACGTTAGCTGATTGTTATTTACTAACTAATCTTGAAATGACTGTTCAGTACAGAAATGAAGCCAAAAATCATGTTTTACAGTCCTGTGGTCTCAGCCTCAGATACTCAACTAATCAAAGTGATGTCATGACAAAAATGAATGACCAACAAAACATTTTTTCTCCTTCATTTCTGTCAAACAATGCTGTATGACATGTTTCTTGCGGTTAGTATCATGGTTGCTAGGCAACCTGAACAGCGCGACGAAGGCTAGACTGTCTCATTTCACAAGCCTCTTACTTCCGCACTTCTCGTTTCTTATAGTACGCACCGTGCGTAGTACGCGTGAGTGCGCGATACTTCAAGCGTGCAGACCCTGAATTGGGACACAGCCACTGAGTACAGACCGGCTGATAAAGGGAGAGGCAGGAAGAGGCGGAGCAGAGACGAGAAGTTCAACGTCATTTTGCAGAAGTGAAAGTGTGAGAGAGCAGCAGCAGAGCTGCAGTCGAGTCCTGTTTGTCTCTAAAAGAAGATTCACTGGAGTCCATCAGGTTTCTCTCAGCAACAGTGGTGAGTGCAGCTGATCACACTTCCTGTTTCTACATAAATCTTCACTCTGTTGACTTCATGCTGACTCATGAGTGTTACAATCTGCCCTCGAGAGGAACCATTGTGTCGAGACTGCACACTTTGGGGACCAGAGGGCTCAGCAGTGCACCAAGCTTGTGCAAGTAAGGAACGTCGCTCTCACCGGAGACCACTGGACTTCGGTGAACAACGATAATTACTTGGGGGTCACGGCGCATTTTATTGATAACGACTGGACTATGCAATCATTTGCACTAACAGTGAGTAAAACTGAAGAGAGACACTATGCTGAGGCGTGTGCCGACCATTTTCTGAATGTTGCAAACGAATGGGAAATCAAGGACAAGGTAACCACGCTTGGCACCGACAGTGCTCGTAACATGGTTGCAGCCGCCAGACTACTTCCATTTGAACACATGCCCTGCATGGCCCACATTCTGCAGAGTGCGATCACAGTTTCTCTTAATGACAACGCATTTGAAAGCGCTCTGGCCAAATGTCGCAAGATTGTTGGACATTTTAAGCATAGTCCAGCAAACGCTCAGGAATTAAAGGCACAGCAACCTGCACATGGACATCAAACAGAACCGCTTGATCAGGACGTTCCAACAAGATGGAACTCCACCCTAGAGATGATCAAGCGGATCCAGAGAAACAAATCTGTGCTCACCACCATCCTGACTCAGCAAAACAGCAAGGTGACCATGCTGACTGACCAGGAGCTTGACAGACTGCAAAAGCTGGAGGAACTACTTGAACCTTGCAGGTAAATCATTTTGTTTCTCATGATTGTGTGTCTATCTTTGTGTTCTAGCTTTGTTTTCAAGTATGTTCTCCACCTCCACCTCTCTGTGTATTTTCATATGTGGTATTTATGTTTGTCTCTGTGTGATTAATAGAAAAATACAGACTTGATCTTTCTATTACAGATATGTTACCGAACTGCTGGGGGGGGAGAGCGCTATGTCTCCTGTTCCATGGTGTTGCCAGCCTTGTGTCATTTGTTCTGGGTCATGGAGCCCTTGGATGATGACCCAGTCTACGTTGTGAGGTTTAAGATAGTTTTTACCACAGACCTAGCTCAGCGGAGGGCCAGCAGCAATCTCACCTGGCTGAAGATCGCTACTGCCCTTGATCCCAGGTTTAAAGACCTTAAATGCCTTTCCAAAGATGAAAGAAGAGAGGTGTGGGCATCAGTACATGACCTTCTGATGGCAGAGACGGATGCACACCAACCATCTGCTCAGACAACAGAGGAACCCTCACCAAAGAAGAGCAAGATGTCCATCTCCTTGCTGGGTTCTCCTGATTCAGATACAGAGGAAGAGGAAGATGCTATAGACTGCTGTCTGAATCTGTACAAAGCAGAGCCCAAAATTGACACAGGAGAGTGTCCACTACAGTGGTGGTTAAAGAGAGAAGGAGCACATGCCAGGCTGGCACCTATTGCACGTAAGTACCTGTCAACCCCTGCAACCACAGTGCCTTGTGAGAGATTATTCTCACTCTCAGGTCACATCATTCAAAAGAAGCGTGCTTCTTTGTCATCAGACAATGTAAACAGAATAGTCTGCCTCAGTAACTGGCTGAGTGCACAGAAGGACTAAGCCAGATTGCTCCTTTGAAGTGAAAAATGTTCAACATTCCAGGTTTTCAGCTGTGTCTTTTTGTGTTTTAAATACTGAGTTTTGTGCACCCTTTATCGTTATGATATTCACTTTAACCTGTAGGCCTGGGTTCGGTCACTGTTGATGGCCTTAAAGGTGTTTTGTAAGTTTTCACTGTGTTAAAGATTGATGACAACTATTAAAATTCTCTTTGAATTTCAGCATACATTCTTTGTGTTTATTCTGCATTTACTTCATTGTGTTGCATAAATGTCTGTTACAATCTTAAAATATAAAGTTGAAAAAATGTAATTGGAGCCAGGCTATTGATCAAATACACTGTAAAATCTAATTAGTTCCCAGAACTCAAAAAAATTATGGAAACTCGTTGCCTCAAAAAAATTGAGTAAAGCTTAGCTAAAAATGACTAAGTTAGGACAACTTATTTACTTTGAGTACTCTGTACAAACTCATTTGTTCCCAGAACTCAAAAAAATTGGATCAAGTTTACGTAAGATGACCAAGTTAGGGCAACTTACTCATTTTGAGTACACTGTACAGCCGTGTTAGTTCCCAGAACTCAAAAAATTATGGAAACTCGTTGCCTCAAAAAACTAAGTAAAGCTTACTTAAGATGACTGTTAGGACAACTTATACATTGCAAGTCTGCAGTATTAACAATAACTTGATATTTCTGACTGTACAATACTAATTGTTTACCTACTGACAAACATGTTAAGTTCAACTAAATGAAAAAACAATTTGTGGTAACCTGAATATGATTAAAAATAATTAACAACAATTTTTGTAATGAAGTTAAAATCAGCCCAACTTTTATTTTCAAACACAACAAAGTATAACAGCCAACATACTGGACACTGTTCTGCTGAACAACAAACAATTATATTGCCATCACTGTTATAATCTTACAATGAAACAAAGTCTCAGATGTAATTATTCTGAAAATAAGTTTAGGTCTACCACAGTTTGTTTTGTACTTACATTACTTATATAATCAAAATAAAATATTTATTGTTCTGTCACAAGTGCAGTCTCTAATTTAAACAACACATTTGTTTTTCATTCCAACACATGAGCTGGAATGTTGTATTATTTTAAGGATGCTTGTTTCCAGTCCAGGCATTACTGCCTGAATGACTGTCATGGATCGAGGTGATCCAAATGTAGGTGCAGAAGAAAGTCTTTAACTTCCCTTAAGTACAGTGGCAGTGGATGTGGGTTGGAGATGCAATGAGCTTGAACCTGCAGGCGACCATCTTCACTGACCACACCATCTGTGACGGAGGACTCATCTCTCCTGTTGTCCTGCAAGCAAACAATCATATTTTTTTGGAACATGAACTTAATTGCTTTCTTAAAACATTTTTTCTGCATTTGGTATAGAACAGACTCCAATTTAGACAATCTCAGGCTCCCTCCCCACCGGAGAGGTGACATTCAATGTCCCAAATTGTCAGTCTGCATAGCCCTGACCACCACCCAACACACAATAATGTCATGAAAGCATCATTTTAAAAAGGGCTATGCAAACATGGCCAATAACTTTCATTCTAATGATGTGCAAAATGATTTTGGGCACAAAACAGATTTTGCTGTTAGAAAACTTGCAGACTTCACTATATACAGTGTAGACCCTCTAAACTAAGTTTGGGGGATATGATCTTTCAAGAAATGCAGACCAAACTGTTGTTGTTTGTTTACTTACACAGCATGTCTTGTAGATTTAACTGGAGTCACCAGCAACAGCATAGTGCAGTCATATCTCAAGTCTAATAACAGAAGACAGGAAAAGATCAGTAAAGAAACAACTTCCCCAAACCAAAAGCACAAACAAAACAATAAGTAAAACAGGCTGATCTAAAGTATGATTAAAGTTCAGCCTGATTAATATAAATGTCACTGACAGTTGCTAATATATTGGAAAACCAAAATACTTACCACTGAGTTGATGTCTTTCTGTCCAACAACAGGAGTGCTGGTCCCGAGCCTCAAAGACAGTAAGAAGCAAGCAGAGGGAGAAAAAACAGAACATTTTTCAGACACTGATTTGATCCTTAATGGCTGTGCAATCATTGTAACATAGAGTTTGCTTATGTTGTTAAATAAAGGCTAGATTTGACATTAATAGATGCCACAGATGTTCTAAAGCTGCCACAAAGCATGAAAAAAAAAATAGACGTCTCCGAAAACGTCGGAGCATTTTTGTAAATATGTGATGTCTTGATAAATCGAGCAGATATTTGAAATTTACACAGCTACATTCTCGCCTGAAAATATGTTAAAAGTTTATTTTGTGACCCAGAAAAAGTAATAAGTTTTTCAGCGGCGCTCCTCCGCCATTGCCGCGCTTACAAGTACGCACAGGCTCCGACAACCGTGGCCGACAAATGCGATCCTCCTTTTCCCCAGACTACCCTTTCTGGGTCACAAAATAACTTTTTAAGATATTTGCAGGCGACAATGTAGCTGTGTAATGCTCAAATATCTACTTAATTTATCAAAATATCACATATTTGCAAAAGTGCTTCCACGTTTTCGGAGAGCTCTGTTATCCACCCCCCACATCCCACACCTACCCCACCCCTAGGCTGCACCTCCCGAAGAATTTTGTCTGGGCTCTTATCTCACTTATTTATTTCAAACAATCAACAGAAAATTTCACCACATAGTTTTATGTAAGGTTTTTAAGGCTGTGGTGTTAATTTTTAAGTAACATGAGCCCAGCGGCAGCAGCAACGCTAGGCTAACACTAACTAGCTAGCAAGATTTTAAACCTGGTGCTAAACTAAGAGAAGCCACAAAATCAGTTTGAATAAGAGTAAACATTTACTTACCAAGTCAGTGTATCAGCTAAAGATCCACAGCAATGACAACAATAATATCTTGAACTGACGCTTCTCCAGGTTTGCTCAACATATTCCATAAAAAATGCGCCATGAACATGCGGACTAATCCCAGAGGGAGGAGGACAGTAGTCACGTGGCATTTTCAAAACACATCTTTCATCCTTCCGCACTGAGAAGCAAAACTTCCAGCTTACTTAGTTATTCTAAGTTAAGACAACTCAAATAAATGGAGTTTATCAGCATTTTTGCATAAAAAGTACTGGTAACTTATTTAAATTGAGTTCTAATAACAAATTGATAAATATTGAGTTCAGCCTATTTAATATTTTTAATTAAATACAATATTACATTTTACAGTGTAATTGCGATTAATCGCAATTAATAACAGAAAATTGTGAGATTGGTTAGTTAATTTTTTTAATCTATTGACAGCACTAATATATATATATATATATATATATATATATATATATATATATATATATATATATATATGTATATGTATATGATACGTATATATATATATCAGGGCTCTAGACTAACTTTTGACATGGGTGCACCGGTACGCCTAATTTTAAAAATTTAGGCGTACCGGCACAAAAGTTAGGCGCACTCAAATTTTTCAACCGCATCGCTTAACACCGCAGTTTTACACATGCACTTTCTTTGGGGGGACGTCCATACAGACAATATTCATTTCTAAATTATTAACTAACAAACTTGTGCTTAAATTGCTTTGTCAATATTGTAGAAAATGTTAAACTTAATCATCATCTTGGCTCCTCTGACGACCTGTTTGCTGCTGCCTGCTGCTGAAAGGCAGTGGGGAGAGGGGACACTTGGGCAGTGCATTTATTGCAGCATATAATGTGTTTTCTGGATACACTGCTGTTTTTTCAGCGTTCAAAGATTGATGGCACCGTGTCAGAGCTGGCTATGAATTTCAGACGGATCAGGTCTTAACTTAACACAAAAGTTATCAATAGTTCTTTTCATCTTTTCTTATTACCCACAGCTACAATTTCTTCAGTATTGAACAGCAGAAATTAGGCTTTCTTGTCCGAGGTCATTTAAGTGAAAAAAGAAAAAGAAAAGAAAAAGACAGCGGCCGACAGCGCTGTAAACAACGGTAGACTGGTGGGTAATAAGTGAATGAATAATGCAGAAAACAGAGATTTGAGACGGGAAACTGTTCTTGAAGTACAGAGAGAGAGAGAGAGAGAGAGAGAGAGCTGTGCATGAAGTGTGATTTTTATCATGGCGGAAGCAAAACAGCAAAACTAAGAGCGAATTCATGACGACATTGATCAAATGTAAAGCGTAGTTTGCTGCTTCTTTTGCTGCTGGCTCGGCGAATTTTGGTTGGAGAGACAAAACCCGCAGCTCAGAATCAGCGCAAAAAAGACGGAAACACAGTGCGGACCCGACACATCAGAATCGCTAAGCTCCGACAGCGTGTCCGTGTTCGGGCCGTGGGGTGAGAAAGCCGAGAAAGACAAAGCTGATTCTGATGCGTTGGGTCCGCTCTGTGTTTACGTCTTTGTGTGGAATCCGTTAATGAATCGATATCCCTTTATTCAAGCTACTCACCTCTCTCTTCCACCTGCACTTTCAACTGGACGATGGCGAATCAGAGAGGTCCTGCCCCTGACTATCTCTGATTGGTTTAGTCCACGATAGGGGAATAATGTGTGTCTGTTGTTGACCACACGGAGAGTTGCAGAGATTTATTTTATTTTTTTTGTTACCTGAAAATATTTTTTTTTAGTCGCACCACTGAAAAATTTGGTCGCGACCAAATTTGTCGCACTCTAGAGCCCTGTACACATATATATATATATATACATATATACATATATATATATATATATGTATATAAAGCCTTTGATACTGTAAACCAGATCTGACTTAGTGTATCCTGTAAGAGTCACAGATGTTCCTGAATCATTCAGAAAACAGTCGATGCTGCACTTTATAACTTTGTGTGGAAACATAAATCTCATTATTTAAACAGATGTGTTTAAATCATCCTGATAATCGAGGCTTTAAATATGTCAGAGTTCCACACATCAGCTGTGATATTCAAGCTGAACTGGATCAAACATGTCATCAGACACAAACATAGATGATGGTGTTTAATCCCAAAGCTTATTTAAACAAACTGGAGGACAGAATTCCTCCTTAAATGTGATTTTGATCAACAAAATCCACTGATCTCATTTTCACACACAGGCTTTATCGTGGTGGCTTCTTCTCTACTAACATAAATCTTTGATTTGGACAAACAAATATATGAAATACAAAAATAAATCAATGTTTTCTGAGGATCCAGAATAATTGAATGATGTATCCCTGTGAGTGACTGGAAAAGTTCATCTTCTTCCATATCCTGAGTTTGTGAGGAGCTGTGATGTTCCAGTATCTGTGAGAGAAAACAGGACAATTTTTAATGACACACAAATGGAGCAAATATACAGACACCACTGAATAAACATGTTCTCATAAATGCCATTAATATACTGGATCAAACAGTTAATAACACATTTCTGAGGTTTATGATTCATTGTCCTCCTCACTGTCACTTCTATTGGAACAGTCACTGTTTAATATTAATGGCTCGTTGATCTGGACTTACAATAAGAAGTATTTAGTCACCAACAAGGTCGAAGTTTACTTCACAGTAATTGATGGAATATATCCAACAAACTGATTTATTCAAGTATACAAATGATCTGGATGAATCTTGGACCTTCTGTAAAACAGTCAGAGAAACAATTTCACATCTTTTTAACGACTGTATTTATCTTCATCCCCAAAGTTGATCCTGTTCATCTGGACGCTGCACTGTACAGCAGACACTACGATGTTAAGTTTGTGTTTGGGATGAACCAGTTTGTGTCTGAGTGTGTTGCTGGGTCTCCACCAGTTACTCTGAGAACTGAAGAAGCTTCTCTGATGAAATGTCTTCAAGAAACTTAAAGAAGTCCAGACACTTTTCTTTCCAAGCTCCTCAGACTACTGACGCTTGTTTCTCTCTTTTTAAAAATGAAATTTAAAGTGAATTTTGAATCAAATGTGTTTCTTTTCTGTCTCCCTCAGAGTGCAGACATGTCTGCTGCCAGCAATCTGCGATCTGAAGATCAGTTTCTGTGCTCCATCTGTCTGGATGCGTTCACTGATCCAGTCACTACATCATGTGGACACAACTTCTGCAAAACCTGCATCAGTCAGCACTGGGACACTAATGGCAGACAGAAGTGTCCTATGTGTAACAGAGTGTTCAAGAGACGACCTGAACTAGACATCAACACTTTGTTCTCTGAGATGGTTGCTCAGTTCAGACGTGAAGCTCAGCAGAAAGCCAGCAGCAGCAGCTCAGAGCAACAAGCTGCCAAACCAGGAGAAGTTCCCTGTGACGTCTGCACTGGAACCAGACTGAAGGCCCTGAAGTCCTGCCTGGTGTGTCAGACCTCCTACTGTCAGACTCACCTGGAGCCTCATCTGACAGTGAAACGTCTGAAAAGACATCAGCTGATTGATGCTGTGGAGAACCTGGAAGACAGGATGTGTACGAAGCACGATAACCTTCTGCAGCTGTTCTGTAAGACTGACCAGACATGTGTCTGCGTGCTCTGCTCTGTTTTAGACCACAAGAACCACGAGTTTGTTCCTCTGAGAGAAGAATATGAAGGAAAGAAGGCAGAGCTGGAGAAGACAGAGGCTGAGATTCAGCAGATGATCCAGAAGAGACGACTGAAGATTCAGGAGATCACAGAGTCGGTGAAGATGAGTAAAGATGCTGCAGACAGACAGAAAGCAGAAGGTGTTCAGGTCTTCACTGCTCTGATGGAGTCTGAGAGACGCCTGAAGGAGCTCATGAAGGAGATCGAAGACAAACAGGAAACTACAGAGAAACAGGCTGAAGGTCTCATCAAAGATCTGGAACAGGAAATCTCTGAGCTGATGGAGAGAAGCTCTGAGGTGGAGCAGCTCTCACGCTCTGAAGACCACCTCCACCTCCTCCAAGGTTTCTCCTCCCTGAAAGCTGCTCCACCCAGCAAGGACTGGACAGAGGTCAGAGTTCATCCACCATCATATGAGGGGACTGTGGGGAGAGCTGTGGCTCAGCTGGAGGAGACAATCAGGAAACTCATGAAGAAGAAGCTGTTTGAGGCTGAGCTGCAGAGGGTGCAGCAGTATGAGGTGGATGTGACTCTGGATCCTGATACAGCTCATCCTTATCTCGTCCTGTCTGATGATGGAAAACAAGTTCATGATAGTGATGTGAGGAAGAAACTTCCAGACAACCCAGAGAGATTTTCTCTGTATGGTATTGTTTTAGGAGAGCAGAGTTTCTCTTCAGGCAGATTTTACTTTGAGGTTCAGGTTAAAGGAAAGACTGACTGGGATTTAGGAGTGGCCACAGAGACGATCAACAGGAAGAGACAAATCAGACTGAGACCTCAGGATGGTCTCTGGACTGTAGGGCTGAGAAATGGAAATAAGTACAGAGCTGCTGCTGGTCCTTCAGTCCCCCTCTGTCTTCATCCTGGTCCTGAGAAGGTGGGGGTGTTTGTGGATTATGAGGAGGGTCTGGTCTCCTTTTATGATGTGGGTGCTGCAGCTCTGATCTACTCCTTTACTGGCTGCTCCTTCACTCACAAACTCCACCCATACTTCAGTCCCTGTCCTAATTATGGTGGTAAAAACTCTGCACCTCTGATCATCTGTCCTGTCAATCAAACTGAGTCGATCAACGACTGATTTTATTTGATGAATGATTGATTTTTCTTGAAGGGACCAAATGAACATATTGAGTGTAAATCCTCTACAGTCTCCATGTTTCTATAGAATCTGATCATCAGGACTCTGATTCACACTTTGATTCTCATGGAGTTTGATTTGAACAGAAGAAAAGTTGAATCAGGAAATGTTCCCACTGATGGAGACTCGAGCTGAAGAGCAAATATCAGAGAATAAATGTGTAAAAGCTTCATTTACAATAAAGTTTGTTCAATGCTTTGAGTGAATCCAGACTCATGTGTGGCTGTTATACGGAGCATCAGAGTCCAGCTGAGTTATGTTGGATACAAACTGCTTATTTTGGCTCTGTGAGGATTTTTGTTCACTGAAAACTGATAAGACGGATAATATTCAAAGAACTCTGTAGAGATTCATGCATCCATGTTCTCCACCTGCAGGTGTGGAGGAGAAAGGTGGAGCACAGACTGCTGCATCCTTCCAGTCACATCATTTTGATGATTATATTTCCATGTTGTGATGATTTGGGTTAAAGAGAAACAGAGTAGAACGGCTGCAGTCACAGCATGAATAAGATGCTGAAGCTGAGCTGTCAGTGAACATGTTTCACTCTGATTTGATTTGAAGAATATAAAGTGTGTGTGGCTGCTGACAGCTGCAGTCTCTGTTAGTCTGCATGTTCAACACACACACAACTTTCCCCCTGAGGCAACGATCCAGCAACAACACAAAGAACAGCTGCATCACACAAAATAATAAATAAATAAAAGCTGCACAGCTGTTTGTGCAGCCTGACACATCAACAACCGTCTGCTATGGAAACACCACACAGACAAAGAGTCATAAAGTCTGTGGAGAGGATTACGGGAACAAAACTTGCCTCCATGGACCTTCTGCACACACTATCAGACAGCTTCTCCTGCACAGGAGTCTTGAGCTGGTTCTCCTCATGTTTCTCTTTGTTTCTGATGTTACACAGTCACAGGTTGAGTGTGTTTATATTTCACTGATCAGTCAGGTCAGCCTGTCAGCACAGCAGCTGTTTCAGCACTTTAGCTCACTTTACTGCAGAGATGCTGTAGAGAGTGAAACACTTCACACACACAGATTAAATAACAGCAGTCACATTTATATGTGTGAGTTATGATGATAACTTTATAATTGTTGCCTCATATTGAATAACTCCACTGTTACACTGAGTCATAGATCTGAGCTGTAAATGTTTGCAGGTGTGAAGCTGCTAAACAAGCTGTGAAGGTCACAATCAATAAATAAACTGCAGACATCAGTGTTTCATATTTATCATATTTAAAATAAATGAACTAGAAGAAAAGGAAATAATTAACTTGTTAGGCTCCTTAATACTGTTAAAATATGTATATGGAAATATTAAAAAACAAATGTGGATGATTTTTCAGCTCAAAGAGTATAAAAAAATAATATCACAATCAGTGTGTTATGAGGAACAGCTGCAGTTTGCCTGTGTCACCAGCAGGGGGCGCCGCAGGTTAGATTCGTTCTCTGGCGTTTTATGTTCTGTGATCGATGATTTATTAAAGTTATTAATCATCAAAATTAGCTGCAGCTGTGAGTCCATCATAAATGATTCAGAGTGAGGTCAACAGGAACACCTGATGATGTCACACAGATCACCGCACGCTCACCTGATTTAGACGTAAGTTTGTGGTATCTAACATCAATGTTTGATTTGCAGTACGTCCCCTTCTGAGCCCTCATACTAGCCAGCCTTGCAGGAATATTGTTCCAGGTCTCTGCGGTCTTCACTCCAAAGTCAGTGAATCCAACAAACTTCCCCACATTGCTGTCAAACCTGATGATCTCTATCATGTTGTAATAGTAAGAGTCGGTGAACTGGATGTCCTTCAGCTCAGTGGAGTTAAAGTCACAGCGAGACAGTCTGTAAGTCATGAATCCATCTGAGAACAAACAGAACTTCAGACTGACGGCGAATCATGGCATTGATCAGTGTATTAATGATCACTGGTGAGCGGATTGATGGTACCTGCTGTGCTGAGGCTGATGAAGAGGAGGCAGAGGAAGGATGAAGCCATGTTTCCAAGTTCTCATGTTAGATTCATTTCTATAAACACTCATTGATTTTTCTTTCAGCTGCTTTTATCAGCAGAGTCTTCATCAGGATTTAGTTTGACATCTTTGTGTTTGCAAAGACAAATTCAGACATCATTAATGTTCATTCTGTTAGAGCTCAAAGTCTGACTCAACACACACACACAGAATCTGTCATTAAACTTTATTGACATATGAAAATCTGAAACACAGTTTGATAAACAAAGACACATTATAGCAGTTTATGAACACACTGAGGTCACATCAAACTGATCTCAGTCTCATCTTTACTTTTGTGGCAGGAACAGAGTCCAGGTAAAATCTGCTGGTGGTGCGAGAGCAGCTGAAAATAGCTTTGCTTTGGATTCCAGAGTTAAACTTTATTGACACCAGCGACTGACGGCACAGCTCATACAGATGTTCCATTATTAAGCACGTCAGGTGAGGCAGGTAAACAGGAACCAGACAGAACAAAGGATCTGATGCTCATTAGAGGCGAACTCTGCAGACTCACCTACAGCACAGTCACACTGATTAAGAGCTCGTCATAGAATGACATCATCACCGTGAGCCAATCACAGACACAAACAGAGAGAAACATGAAGCTCCACATCTGGAGACACAAACACAGAGAGAAACATGAACCTCCACATCTGGAGACACAAACACACAGACAGAAACATGAACCTCCACATCTGGAGACACAAACACAGAGAGAGAAACATGAACCTCCACATCTGGAGACACAAACACACAGACAGAAACATGAACCTCCACATCTGGAGACACAAACACACAGAGAGAAACATGAAGCTCCACATCTGGAGACACAAACACACAGAGAGAAACATGAAGCTCCACATCTGGAGACACAAACACACAGAGAAAAACATGAAGCTCCACATCTGGAGACACAAACACACAGAGAGAAACATGAAGCTCCACATCTGGAGACACAAACACAGAGAGAAACATGAACCTCCACATCTGGAGACACAAACACACAGACGGAAACATGAAGCTCCACATCTGGAGACACAAACACACAGACAGAAACATGAACCTCCACATCTGGAGACACAAACACACAGAGAGAAACATGAAGCTCCACATCTGGAGACACAAACACACAGAGAGAAACATGAAGCTCCACATCTGGAGACACAAACACAGAGAGAAACATGAACCTCCACATCTGGAGACACAAACACACAGACAGAAACATGAACCTCCACATCTGGAGACACAAACACACAGACAGAAACATGAACCTCCACATCTGGAGACACAAACACACAGAGAGAAACATGAAGCTCCACATCTGGAGACACAAACACACAGAGAGAAACATGAAGCTCCACATCTGGAGACACAAACACACAGAGAAAAACATGAAGCTCCACATCTGGAAACACAAACACACAGAGAGAAACATGAACCTCCACATCTGGAGACACAAACAGAGAGAAACATGAACCTCCACATCTGGAGACACAAACACAGAGAGAAACATGAAGCTCCACATCTGGAGACACAAACACACAGACAGAAACATGAAGCTCCAAATCTGGAGACACAAACACACAGACAGAAACATGAACCTCCACATCTGGAGACACAAACACACAGAGAGAAACATGAAGCTCCACATCTGGAGACACAAACACACAGAGAGAAACATGAAGCTCCACATCTGGAGACACAAACACAGAGAGAAACATGAACCTCCACATCTGGAGACACAAACACACAGACAGAAACATGAACCTCCACATCTGGAGACACAAACACAGAGAGAGAAACATGAACCTCCACATCTGGAGACACAAACACAGAGAGAGAAACATGAACCTCCACATCTGGAGACACAAACACACAGAGAGAAACATGAAGCTCCACATCTGGAGACACAAACACACAGAGAGAAACATGAAGCTCCACATCTGGAGACACAAACACACAGAGAGAAACATGAAGCTCCACATCTGGAGACACAAACACACAGAGAAAAACATGAAGCTCCACATCTGGAAACACAAACACACAGAGAGAAACATGAACCTCCACATCTGGAGACACAAACAGAGAGAAACATGAACCTCCACATCTGGAGACACAAACACAGAGAGAAACATGAAGCTCCACATCTGGAGACACAAACACACAGACAGAAACATGAAGCTCCAAATCTGGAGACACAAACACACAGACAGAAACATGAACCTCCACATCTGGAGACACAAACACACAGAGAGAAACATGAAGCTCCACATCTGGAGACACAAACACACAGAGAGAAACATGAAGCTCCACATCTGGAGACACAAACAGAGAGAAACATGAACCTCCACATCTGGAGACACAAACACAGAGAGAAACATGAAGCTCCACATCTGGAGACACAAACACACAGACAGAAACATGAAGCTCCAAATCTGGAGACACAAACACACAGACAGAAACATGAACCTCCACATCTGGAGACACAAACACACAGAGAGAAACATGAAGCTCCACATCTGGAGACACAAACACACAGAGAGAAACATGAAGCTCCACATCTGGAGACACAAACACAGAGAGAAACATGAACCTCCACATCTGGAGACACAAACACACAGACAGAAACATGAACCTCCACATCTGGAACACAAACACACAGACAGAAACATGAACCTCCACATCTGGAGACACAAACACACAGAGAGAAACATGAAGCTCCACATCTGGAGACACAAACACACAGAGAGAAACATGAAGCTCCACATCTGGAGACACAAACACACAGAGAAAAAAACATGAAGCTCCACATCTGGAAACACAAACACACAGAGAAACATGAACCTCCACATCTGGAGACACAAACAGAGAGAAACATGAACCTCCACATCTGGAGACACAAACACAGAGAGAAACATGAAGCTCCACATCTGGAGACACAAACACACAGAGAAAAACATGAAGCTCCAAATCTGGAGACACAAACACACAGACAGAAACATGAACCTCCACATCTGGAGACACAAACACACAGAGAGAAACATGAAGCTCCACATCTGGAGACACAAACACACAGAGAGAAACATGAAGCTCCACATCTGGAGACACAAACACACAGAGAGAAACATGAAGCTCCACATCTGGAGACACAAACACAGACGGAAACATGAACCTCCACATCTGGAGACACAAACACAGAGAGAAACATGAACCTCCACATCTGGAGACACAAACACACAGAGAGAAACATGGACCTCCACATCTGGAGACACAAACACACAGAGAGAAACATGAACCTCCACATCTGGAGACACAAACACAGAGAGAAACATGAACCTCCACATCTGGAGACACAAACACACAGAGAGGAACATGGACCTCCACATCTGGAGACACAAACACACAGAGAGAAACATGAACCTCCACCTCTGGAGACACAAACACACAGAGAGAAATATGAACCTCCACATCTGGAGACACAAACACAGAGAGAAACATGAAGCTCCACATCTGGAGACACAAACACACAGACAAAAACATGAACCTCCACCTCTGGAGGCAAACAGGACACACAGGATGACATGTATGCCTATGTAACTATATACACTCTACATCTATCTGCACTGAACATGTGTGCTGTAACTTTCACGTAGACTCTTAAACATGTTTTTAATCATCCTGGGTTATTAAGTGACACCAAGAAAAGAAGCCAAATCTGGAACCATTTTGATGTTGTTGACAACACAAAGGCAGAGTGTAGAGGATATCATATAGAGCCGGCTCCACTAACAACCTGCACAGGCTCCTGAGAACTGTGTGGTGGATTTTTGTGTGATATGTATAACTATGTAACTATATACACTATATATCTATCTGCACTGAACATATATACTCTAATTTTCACTGTAACTTTCATGTAGAGTCTTAAGCACAAGACATTTTGCTTCACCAAGGTTTATTAAGGTTTTACAGTAACAGGGCAGTTAATGCTGTTGAGAGTTCACCTGAATAACTCACTCTCCAGCTCCGGTAACTAACCTTCCCTAATACACACTTAACGTCTTTCATGCAGCACAACCAAAACAGTAACATTGTAACAGAGATCCTGAACACATCACGATAAAATACCACACACACACACTTTGAACCTACACTGAAGTGTTTTAAGAACCTATGTAGTTATAAGATTATATATTAATAATTAGGATTAATGTGTGACCTTTGACCATGTTGTGACCTATTGTCAGAAGGCAAAGCAAAGGGTTAACCGAAGGGTGTCCCTTTGGGCAGGGCCCTCAGCCAGAGCCCTGCCCGTACCCTCGCCTGTACCTGACCCCTGCAGCTGTGTTTGGGCGCGTGGGAAAGTTACCCAGCAGCAGGGGGCGGGGATACTGGTCCCTATATATTAGGGGACCAGAGGACGCCCCCAGCACTTTTTCCCCTCTGCTGTTGCTCTCTGTCCGGCTCTGTGTTGCTCTGCTGTTTGTGCTTAAGGCTGTACACCCCGGGGTTTTGCTTTGCTTGCTTTCTGCTATGTAATTCTCTTGCTAAATGTCTGTATGTATTTTTCCTGCTGTTCATACGATTCAGTGTATTAAACTCTGTTCTAAGAATTCTACTCTTTCGCAGAGCATCTTTTTGAGTGTCTTGGTTTCAGTTGGATCTAAAAGGGTTGGATCTCCACATTGTTGGTGGGAGAAGGTTATCAGGATGGCTTCAAAATTTGCGACCACAACTGTCCATCCATCAGTGCAATGGGAAGATCAAACAGTCAGTTGAGTGTGATATTAATGAAGGTGCCAGTGTGTCTGCAACTGTTGCTGCTGCTGCATCTACAGCAGGATGCAGTACACCACCACATCCACCTGAACCAACCCAGAGCCCAAAGCAAAAAATATTTTAAATAGTTAAAATTTGAATTGTAAATAGACTATAAAATACAAAAAACAAGTAATTTTTTTTACATTTTATGTGGAGTGAATAAATAAAAGCATATTTACATAATAAACATATAAAGAAAAAACCCAATTTTTACATTAGTCATTCATTTTATGCATAATTTCATATGGGTGTTGATAATAAATTAGTTAAAGCTACAAGAAAACAGAAGAGCCCCAAGAATGAGGTAACTAAGATGACTATGATGATGATGAGCACTATGACATGACATGGGGGGAAAATACACAGACGACCTGACAAAGAGTGAATGAAACACACACTAAATACACACAGGAGGTGATCAGGGCAAGTGGAAACAACACATCTCCAAATATAATATAAGAAATTAAAATAGAGTCAAAAAGCTGGATCACAGCTCTTCCCAAACAAGTAGGAATGAAGGCAAAGTAGCTACACTTGAGCATTTTAGAGGGAAAAGAAACATTTAAATTCAAAGAACAAAAATATCTGTCTGGGAAAAGAAAACAGAAATAACAGCTGTGTGATGCAGAACTGATCAAGTTATCGAATCACTAGAACAGCTGATTAACATCCACATATGTGGACATCACATTTTGGGTTGTCTGGACCATTATAGACATTATACTGTCACTGTTCGATCAACATTTAAAACAAATGTCCTCATATGTGGATCTCATTTTTACTGCACAACAAAAGAAGCAAATTGCACTTTATATGTTTAAGGAATAAACTGAGAACGAGAAAGTAAGAGATGTAGGAAGTCACACACACACTGGAGAGAGTGATTAGACAGTTTGTGAAAGAGGAAACATGTAAGTGAGAGGAAAAGGAAGTTAAAAAGGAGAATTCAGAAACAAGAGAAAGAAAAGGGAGAGTAAGAAGAGGTCGAGCTCACAGGAGGAGAAAAAGTGGAGCAAATGAAAACAGTTACTTACTAACTGATGTTTGCACACACTCGCAATAACGACTCTCCTGACATGAAGGAAAACAGATAACTGCTCACAGATGAAGGAGCTCACCAACTGAAGGGTACAACACAGATCAGCAGGCTAAGAGCCTGTGGAGGAGAGCAACACCGGCAGTACGCAGGCCTGGGTCAGCGATGGGGCCTGCACAAAGGTGGAGTGGAGGAGTCAGGCGGAGGACGACGTCTAAGGGTCGGCAGGCGTAGGAGGGGAACAACTATCACCTAACTATCCATCATATCTGCAGTGGACCACATGAAGCAGCTGCATCAGTGATCCTCCCAACAAACTCCTAAGATTAAAGCCCAGAGCTCCAGCCCTGCTGTTACTGTATTTCATTACTCTGTATTTATATGTTTATGACAACAATGACAATAAAGTTCACTCCTAATCCTAAAAGAAGACAAATAACAGGAATTAGGCCACATGTAAGCATTAACAGGAGATCATTAAAGACATATTCATTATTAACACTCTTACATTAGAATATTATTGAAGGTTTAGTCAAAGTTTAATAGATAAAGGGTGCAGACACGACTCTTATTGACACTAACAAAATACACAGACTGGATCAGAACCCCAGTTACACCTGGGACAGATTGGTTTATATGGCTGTACTAACTTTATTTAAAGAAGCTAAGAAAATGGCCCCAATGAGCATCACATTATTGAAGGGATGAGACCTACACAGAGGGATTTACATAAACGTTACATCATTTAGGGATTATGTGTTGTGGTGCCGAATGGCTTGATGGTAAAAACAGTCTTTGAGTCTTGTAGTCCGAGCAGACCGACTCCTGTAACGTCTGCCAGATGGTAACAAGGAGAACAGCTGATGTGCTGAGTGGCTGTAAATGGTAAATGGCCTGTATTTATATAGCGCTTTACTAGTCCCTAAGGACCCCAAAGCGCTTTACATATCTAGTCATCCACCCATTCACACACACATTCACACACTGGTGATGGTTGTGGTCCTTGATGATGCTGTGTGCTTTGCAGAGACACTGCTGGAGATAAACATCCTGAGTGGCAGGAAGCCTCATGCCAGTGATGCTCTGTGATTTCCTGCTGCTGCAGAGCAGCTTCTGTTCCAAACTGTATGCAGCTCGTCAGCAAGCTCTCGGTCTTAGATTGTAGAAATTTGATGTTGGCGTTCATGTCAAACTTTGCAGCTATGTAACATGGAGGGAGGAGCAGATGTGACCTTTGACCAGCCACTCAAGGCACTTCATGATGACGGATGTCAGTGTAGCTGAGATATAATATACTGAGTGTGAACATTTTCAAAACTGTATAGTATATAGTTTTTTTTATTGTGTAAATTTGATTTTTGTAAAACTAAGGTTCCACATGTCACTGTTGAAGTGGGGCATTAATCAGTGTGACACCACTTTAAACATGCTGCATGTGTGGGGGTTCCAGCCAGAGCTGCATGGACTGGTGAGGCACACTTTCTGTAGCTCCTGTGCCTGTACTAAATTATACGTTTAAATTTGGTGTATTTTTCTTTAATAAGTATTAGTTGTTTTGGCTAAAAGCTCCCAAAATGTTTTTGATTACTTTGAACGAGGAAAATAGTAATTGGAACTGCCTTTAATCTATTACACCATCCATTTATGTGTTCCTTACTTGTGCTAAACAGAGATGAGGAGAGGCCTGCTGTTGCTGTGTGACACTGATTTTGCTGCTGCACTTTGTCTTTTAGAAATAAATCCAGTTTCCAGCCAGTCTGTGTCTGTCGTCACAACGCAGTCAACCGTTTGAAATCTGCTACATCAGCACAACAGGGCGGTAGTATTTCAGACAGGAGACCACTGATTTCTTAGGAACGGGAATGATGGTGGATGTTTTGAGGGATGTGGGGACCACTGACTGCTTCAGGGAGAGGTTGAAGATGTTGGTGAACACCCCTGCCAGCTGGTCGGCGCATGCTCTGAGAACCCGGCCTGGGATGCCGTCTGGTCCCGGAGCTTTGTGAGGATCGACCTTTTTGAAAGACCATCTCACAGCTTCTGTTTTAAGAGTTAAAGTTACAGCCTCGCTGTGCTCCTGAGGATAGAGGAGCGGCTCCTCGTTGTCTGCGACAAAATGAGCACAGAAGTTGTTGAGCTCGTCTGCGAGAGACGCTGTGGGCTGAACACTGCCTGTGTTTTCCATCTTGTAGTCAGTGATGCAGCGTGGTTCATTCCACAGTCGCCTGGCGTCAAAGCTGTGGTAGCTGGACTCCACTTTGTCCCTGTAGTCCTTTGTGGCCCCTTTTCAGAGGTCATACCTGGCTGCTGTATATGCATCAGAATGCCCTGAGTTAAAGGCAGAGGTCTGCACTTTGAGCTTAGCAGGAATGTCCTTATCTACCAGGGTTTCTGATTTGGATATTTGCAGACGGTGGTTTTAGTGATGATATCGTCCATGCATTTTCCAATATATCCAATGACAGAGTTCATTGATGTTGCCATCAGCTGCATCCTCAAATATCTGTCGGACCTCCTCACTCTCACTGTCTCATTTAAAGTTTTGCTGACTCAGAGCTCCTGTCTGTGCTGATATATTACGGTGAAAACCAGAAGGATTTCAATTACATGTATTTTTTCAAATTACGGAAAATGGGGTGTAAGGCAAATTGTCTGCCTCAGAGTCAACCACCCAAATATGTAACAAGGTCCAATTAGTGAACTTCGTATGATTGTCTGTAAACTGAAATTCATGCATGTCTGTAAAAATGTGTATGATTAGTCTAAAACAGCTACTTTAGCTTTTCAATGGCTCCTTTACTGTAAGAACAAAGGCTGTCATGCTGTAGTGTATTCAGCTCAAGGTTAAACAGCACGAAATCATGACACCAGTCATCTCAAGGCATTTATATTGTAATGATAAATTATAATAATAAAACATTAACAAAGCATAGTTTATCTGACCCTCTTTTAGCAAGAACTTTGGAGTGAGGGAGAGGAGGAACTCCCTTTGAACAGGAGGAAACATCCAGCAGAACGAGGCACAGGGGAGAGTGGTCGTCTGTGACCAGTTGGGGTGAGGAGAAGGAGACAGGACAAAACACATAATAACTTATACGTTATTGAGCTCCATGGGGAGAAATTACTCTCTCTGCATTTAACTCAGTGTAACAGTGGGCAGCAGAAAAATCAGGCGCCCGGGGAGCAGTGTGCAGGGACGGTACCTCAGGAGTACCTCAGGGTGGCCGTTCAGTGGGAGCGTCCACACTACCTACTGACCTATCCCTGCCCCCGACCATGCTGTGGAAGAGAGAGATTGATCATAACTAATAACTAAAAATTACTCCTGGAAACTGGAGGCCAGGCTTCCCATTCTAATTTAAATATTCTGGTTAGTCTGAGGTTTGAGAGCAAAGTGTTGTAATGGAGAGAGATTTAATAAAGAGCTCATGACAGAGATATACTCTGTCATCTAGTCCCTGTCAGTATTCATGCTTGATGGCTTTTCAGGGAGTTTTTAGGACATCCTGATAATAATGAATTACAGTAGTCCAGCCTGGAAGTAATAAATGCATGAACTCATTTTTCACTCACTGTGAGACAGGATATTTCTAATTTTAGAGATAAAAACATGGGTGCAAAAATGGGAGAAAGCAGTTTTCAATATGTGCATTGAAGGACAGATCCTGGTTAAAAATCCAGACTAAGTATCTGGTTAGATACCATATATGTCTAAGGTTTTTTAGCACAGAGTACAATAAACTCAGTCTTATCTAAATTTAGGAGCAAAAGGTTAGAGGTCATCCAGGTCTTTGTTTTCTGGAGGCATTCCTGCAGGTTGACTGACTGGTGTGTTTTGTCTGGTTTCATGGGTGGATACATGGAGGAGGGTGTCATCTGCATGGCGGAGGTATGTTGTGCCTATTGTGGTGTTACCTAAAGGACGCATGTGTAATGTAAACAGAACTGGTCAACAGCAGGTGTATTGGCTGCATTTTTAGATAAATAGTTGTATATGTTTACAAAATGTACAATTTATATTTGCATTTCAAGTTATAAAAATTGACTCAACATGTCTGTGGGGTTTTTTTTACAGTAAAAAAAATACTACTAGGATTTTAAGTACTTTGTGTCATTTCAGATCAGTAATAGTACTATTAATAGTAATAGTAGTACTAGTGCAGTATGTCAGTGAAAAAAACAACTAAATTCAGTTGAGCTGAAAAGAATGATACCAAACAAGGCAAGGGGAAAAAATAAAATGAAACATATCCTTTGGTTTGTGTGAGTCACTTGGTGCCAGTACTCTCCAGAACACTGGTTCTAGTACCCATGCTGTACTCCACCATCACCTCATGCACTGGCTACAGCTGCTTTGATGTAACAGAGGTGATGTTTTACATTTCTACCACATGAAGAACTGATTATTTAAGACCTTGTATGTGAGGAGCAGGATTTTGAATTCAATTCTGGATTTAACAGGAAGCCAGTGAAGGGAAGCCAAAACAGGAGAAACATGCTCTCTCTTTCTAGTCCCTGTCAGGACTCTTGCTGCAGCATTTTGGATTAAATGAAGGCTTTTCAGGGAGTTTTAGGGTTTTTAGGGAGCTGGTTCTCTAAAAAGAGCCGCAATTCCCATCATTGCACAGCTGTAAAAGAAAAGGTATTAGTAACCAGGGAACTAATAGCAGATTTCTATGCAAGAAGTTTACCATCCGATTCTGTGAGAAACAAAGAACAAGGAACAACAAAGGGTTTGTTAAAACAATGAAGCATTTCAGTTTTGTCTGACACAGGAGTGGAGTCTATAATTAGGAGATATCTCTGAGCTGGCAGAGGGAGACTTCTGCCAAAGTTTGCCAAAAACTCCTAGATTCATTTAGACTGTCAGTGGTTAAAGTAAAAAAAAAAAAATAGTCACATTTGGCTTTCCTGATGGAGGCAGTAAACCAATTACAGCTGATGAAAACATAGCCAATCAGCATCAGAGCTAGACTTTCTTGCAGCTGCCCAGGCCTGGTTTCTCTCATGTAGAAGACCGGCCAGTTCAGAACTGAACCAGTGGTTTTCCCGACCTTTCACTCTGACCTGGCAAAAATGGCCATGTTTGTTCACAAGGTAGATAAAACTCCCCCGGAAATATTCCCATGGTAAATTGACATTGTCAATCACTTGAAATTAAAACTGAATAAATTATAAACAAAAGCTTGCTCATTGAAAAGCTTTACATTTTTTTTGTGGCGATGTGGGGCTTGGAGCATGAGATTTTAGTGTTTTTCAAAGCAACTATGCAGTGATCACTCAGGTCGTTGGCAAAAACTGCCAGTGTGGAAAACTTATGTGGCATATTGGTTTGGAAAAAAGGTCAAGGAGAGACGATTTATATGGGGAAATGGGATTAAGACTTGTAGGTCTTGAATAATTTGAGTTAGATTTTTAAAAAAGCAAAAAAAAAAAAAAAAAAGCAGCGTGCCTTAAGATCACCAGACACAGAAGAAAGCCAGTCCCAGTTAAAATCACCTACCAGAGTGATTTCATTAAAATGTAGTTCAGATAAAAGTTGACCCAGAGACGAAAATGCACTGTGGGAAGCAGACGGAGGCTGATAGCAGCCAACAACAGTCAAAGACTGATTTCCAAACAGATTATTAATTAAGGCCAATATTTCAAATTGCTAAGATTCAGATCTAGAGAATAAGACTTGAGCAGCAAGACGCCACCACCACCTTTTCTGGGATGGTCTCAGCTGTAAATGTTAAATCCATCAATTGCCATGTCTTTATCCAGTATAAATTTGGATAGCCAAGTCTCAGAAACAACAGTTATATCAGCACCGGTGGAACAGCCCAGGTTTCAATCATATACATGTTAGGAAGCACACTCATATGAGGGACATGTAACCTATGAAATATCAGTTATGTGTTAATAACTTAATAAATTAAGCATTTGCATTTTAACAGTGCAGAAATTCAATTAAAGAAACTAATCGTTTGTTTCCTCATAACAGCACAGATATGCGATTGGTTCAATCTATTTTGCATCAACAAACCAATTATCGAGGTGCTGAAAACAGAAACATTCAAATCTGCATGACTCACAGACTTCTCATGCTCACCTTCCATTCATGACATACTTGCAAAGGTCAAATCTTTATTAGTGTTACATGAGCTTTGGTCACATAAAATGGAAACTTTTTACAGTGTAAACAGCAAGACTGACTCTGACACTGAGTGTGAACAGTCTCACTGATTCATACGGTGAGATGGTGAAGTGGTCTGAAGTATACCAAAGAGTTTGTTTCAGCTGAAACATGACGTCATGAAGTCGTATAAATGGACAGGAAGTATTACTGTTTCCATGGCATGACATAATGGAAAAGGCCAATCAAATATACAAATCCTGAGAAGGCTCTGGCAGTGGCCATTCTCAGAAACTGACGTATATAAACACAGTTTAAAAGCTGTCACAGTATTTTACAGAGGGAACAGTGGGGTGATGAGTAGAGTGCATTCACAGTTTGTCTTCTTTTCTTTAGTGCACCTAAGGTGGGGCCAGGTTTCACAGTGGGTTCACCCGAAACTTTGCTGATTGTGATCCACACCCGCTTTCACACCTTGGCTGTGATTAGCTAGAGGATCAATAGGGGGTCAACACCTTCTTGGCTTGAAATCTGGGACTCTCCATCATTTGGTCTTCGAACTGAAGACATTTTTTAAAGATGAAACATCTTCAAGAACCTTAAAGAAGTTCAGGAGGTTTTCTTTTCTTGTTTCTTTTACTGTAGAAACAGATTCCAATCACTGCAGTCTGAGTGGTTTTCTTCAAACTGATTCTTCTTCTGCTGAGCGCTGCAGGTCAGTCAATGTTTCTACACCTACCTGTCCTCATGATGACCTCTGACCTTTAATGACCTCCTGTTACATGTGTGTCTGAGCTGCTGCTATCTGCACTAACTGTTCCCTGCAGGTAAGCTTCACACACAGTATTATGTGTCTTCTGAAAGTCACTGGTGCAGGTAATACTTACACCTGCACTGTATTCGCTATTTGGTCTTGAATGGCGCTCCATGTAGGGTTTCATGCCTCAATCCTGAATTTTAGAATTTGATTGTCTGCTAACCAAACAGTCCAGGTAAAGAGTAAAGACACCTGAGAAACCCTTCAGACCTCAAACCACCAGAAGTTATTTGATGAGTTAAGTACAGAGCTTTACCCTGAGTGTAAAGAATGGTTCATATCAGCTCAGTCAACATCTAACAGCTTGTAGGAACAAATCACTAAGTAAGGCATAGGTGTAAGTGGGTGTGACTGGGTTTGGTTACAGTGTTTGCACTGAAATCAAGTGCAAGTGGAAATCAATAACAGAGACAGAAGAGCAGAAAACATTTAAAAGGTGAAAAAGAATAAATCTCAGAGAGAAGACCAGCTCAAATTTAAATGAGGAATGGTTATGAGCCAGTTAATGAAGTTTATGATGGTACCTGATGATGGTAGTTCACACTGAGTCTCCAGACAACCCATAATGCACCACTGTCTGTAGGAGGTTGTGTTTCTCTGCTGCTTTCTCCAGTCAAACATGGCATCTCATGTGGCTTATAACTGTTTCATCCTTAAGTCTGTCTCTTGTTTCAGATCAGTGGTGCTCTTATATCAGGGCTGATGTAATTCACCATCAACAACCTGTTCTGATATCATCACTGTCTTCCTTCTCTCACCCCAACCAGTCGCAGCAGATGGCCCCGCCCCTCAGGCTTTAGTCAGCATCTTTCCTCTATACCTCAGGTTAGACAGCTCTCCCAGTGTAACCTGAGCTTCTGCTGTTGCAGGTATCATCAGTGGCTCTAAGAGTTTGAGTACAGCTACAGAGCAGTAAAGCTGCAGCTCTGGGCACATACAGAGGTCAGTGCATACAGCAGGGATCACCTGTACCTGTACCTCCTGCTTTGAACTCAGGTGGGAGTCTGAGAAAGATTGATTTGATTCTTATGGGATGGTTTCCTTGGATAAGTGAGCCACCTGCTGGCACATCCACATGACTGAAGCATGAGAAGTTCAAACTAAAGGATCAAACAGAAACCGAGTGTTTGCTTTAACAGATTGAACACACTGAGGTCAGAGGTCAAAGGTGGAGAGCTGAAGGAGCTTTCGCTTCATTCTCTCACTCTCACTAAGACTCTGTAACGGTGCTCCATGTCACATGACCAGCACTATTCTCACTCTGTAATATTCTTTACTTCACGTTCTGCTTCCTGTCAGAGCTTGATGGTGTCAGGCTGAAGGGAGGAGCCAGTTTACCTCAGCGTGTCTGTATCAGCAGTGTGGAATTACAGGGATTATTTTACATAACCATCATCTTATCATTGCATTAATTATCATTTCATCAAAGCGTTTATTGAAGCTGCTGGCATTATGTTATAATTTATATTATAGGGGTTATCATAATCAAATATTAACATGTTTATTACAGGTGCAGTTATAACTACTTTAAAATGATTGAGTTAAATATATATGTATCATAACTCATATGCTGAGTATATTGTTACAGTAAAATAGTAGCTGAGCAAAGGCCTGAATGTATTCAGCTTCTTGTGGTATTTGAGTTTGCTTAGTTACAGGTGACGGAAGGATGTCCAGTCCATGGTGACCTCAAAGGCCTTAGGTCATCACCATATTCGGAAGAGTATGCCACAAGGAGGAACCTCTATGTTGCATTTAATTCTTAAAATACATGAATGTTCTGTACATGCAAATTATGTGCTTGTAAACGCAAGAAGGGGCGTTACAATACCCTGATGTTATAAAAGCAATCTAGAGTGTATTTTGGGTAGAGATGTACAACTGTTTTGCAGTTTACACCTCTCACGCGCTGCGTGCATTAAAATCAATTGTTTGAACGACCTCTTCTGGACTATCATTGTTTTACTCTCATCCTCAATTTCAAACCCGTAACATTTGGTGCATTGGCCGAGGTTGAGGGAGAAAAGTTGGAGAATGAGACTGAGAGGGTCCAAGGTGCTCAAACAGGCAGACACGAGTCAGTGGTCGAAGTGAGTGGACATAAGCCGGCTTATTCAAAGGTAAGGCACTACCTGTTGAATTATTTCCAAACAGTGCTGAATTGGTTCTGACAAAATTGAAAGTCTACTCACTGAAAATTACTGGTAAAGGTCTGTTTTGATTTTGGTGAAAATCTCATGAGAATTGAAGTTGAAGTAATGATAATGTAAGGTTAAGTGACAGTACTGATTAAAGGAAATGCAGTTGGACTGCTAAGGAAAGAGAATTTAAAGTAGTTGGACTACTGAATAGGAATAGGTAAAAGTAACGGAAATAGGAAAAGGACAAGTTAAAGTAGTTGGACTACTGAATTTAGGATATAGGTCATTTGAAATCTGTATATGGTCATACAGTTATAATTGAATATAAAGCTGGGCTTGGACATCAATACAGTCGGTTTTGTGGTTTTATAGGATGTCTTTAAAATACAAGTAAATTTCTGTAGAACGGAACTGTGGGAAGTTCTAAGAAAGTGCATTGTTCGGAGGTGACGCTCCCAATTTCCTGGGGACGCTCAGGATTTTCCGTTGGACGGGATAGTCCGATTGGCAATCGTGGACAACTGAGGACGGTCCAAAATAGCTACTGATTGGATCAGTTGACCGTTTGGAACGGTGTTTGCACTTTTTTTGGGCAGTAAAGCTTGGAGCTTGGGCGTTGGACGCTTTTAAATTTACTTAGGATATTTAGGGATTAGAGCAGATACAGTTTGGAACTGAGACTGTCATTGATGATCAAAAACTTGGAGTTTGTCCCTTGGAGGGTTAATTCAAATTTTGTCTAAATTATGTAGGTTGTGCAATTTAAGGCCTTGTAAATATTATTTAATTTATCAGACGTCTCTGTGTTATAATTTCTATGTTTGTATATAGGCTCTGTCTGCCACGGGCACTGCAGCAGGCTGGTTATTTTGAGAGTGTGTCTGTGTCTATGTAAATGAGATGCCTGTGACTTATTTAGAGTGACATTTCCTGTTTACTAATGAGTGGCTAATGACTGACTGCAGAGCCTGGGTGAAGGACGACTTATATTGGTGTTTTAAGGAAGAATTGCTTTTATTTCTACTTTGTTGGCATTACGGTTGTTAAATACGATGACTACTTTATGATACATGTCTGTCTCATTTTGCATGTGTGCGATTGGCTTTCAAATGTAGTTTTGTAATGTAACCTGTACACTCCATGGAGGAAACAGACCATGGAGTTTTGGAAGAAGATAGCAGAGATATGACTGGCTTTACGTTTAGTCTTGTGTTGACTCCAATAACGGATGGTCAGACAGGGCTGGTTGAAACGGAGGTGCGTGTTTGCTGTGAAATAGGGGCCACTGACCATGACTCAAAACACAAAGGCTGTGAGATTAAAAATTACTGTGAGTAACGGTTTGACTTTTGACTAGGGAAATAATATGCTTACTTTTGGGTCTATGAAGATATTTGACCTTGAGTGATGTTATGAGAGGTTGAGTTTATTTTTCTGTTTAAAAACACATAAGTATATGCACTTAGTACACCTACTCAAGAAATGATTGTGTGACTGATGCTACAAAACTGACCTAAAGAATGGTGATGTGTGTGGAGAAGTGTTAGTTGTCCTGATGTGTGAAAGAGCGCTATTAAAATGTGTGTGAGTGAAATGAAGGCATATTGCTTTTAGATAAAGATTTAGTAGAATTACTGATTATTTGTAGACTGTGAAATTAAAAGGAAGTCTCTGCAGAAGCTGTAGAAACAGGAAACCGTGTGTGTGTGTCTGGGACAGGAAATGCATGCCCATAAAAGGGAAGCTCACGGTGACAAGTGTGCACCCAGAGTAGAGAGAGAGATTTAACTCTGGGCAGATGAAGCAAAAGGGAGGTTTTAAGATAAAATGAATATGATACTAATTATATGCTTTAGTGTGCCAATACAGGTGGACTCTCTCAACTTTGCAACCTTGACTTCAGCAGCAGAAAAGTAGATTAAAAGAATTGGGAGAAAATAAGCCAGTCTTTGGCTCGAAATTGTGCAGCTTGAGCTCTCACTTTGTCCTTGACCCCGAGAAGAAACGCAAAGGACAGTCAATTTCCTGATGAAGACCGATAGAACATCGTGGACGTGAAGAAGTAACGGAAGCTAAAAGACAGTGCAGGCGAAAGCAGTAACACTGACAACGACTGATGAGTCCAGCAGCATAAAAGAAAGCACGAGATGCAATATGCATGCTGGTGAAGAACAGCGTGATATGTCTGCTTGAAGGCACTGACTGTCATATTTGCCAAGCTTGGAGCAATCTTGGAAGAAAAGACTGAAAAGATGAATGGAGAAGAAAACAGAGCAAATGAAAATAAGACTGAAGGAAGAGGAAATACTGAAAGATCAAAACAGAGAAGAAACACACTGTGTTTGCTGGGGCTCTGAAGCCCGAACAGGACACTGTGAATGGAAAAGGACCAGTGAGAGATGAAGTTGGACGAGTTTGACTGCGAGAAGATAGGAGATGATTGGATTGAAATTGAACCTTGAACTCGTGATAGTTTAGGGATGTCCACCACATCACAACAAAGAGGTAAACAATACAAAAGGTAAAGATAATCAAAATAACTGACAATTATATTAATGAATAGAAAACACACATATACAAATTGTTACATGTGAGATTATTTTTGAAACGAATCAGAAGTGAGATAGTTTGAATGTAGAGCTCAGTGAAAAGATGCATTAATTAAATATGAATACATGAAAATGCAATGAATACATAAGGATGCAATGAAGAAGCAGCTTACACTCATGCAATGAAGAAACTGCTTACACTTAATTAAGATGATCACCTGGCATGCAATGAAGAAAACAGCTTACACTGCATTTACATGACCACATAACGCAAGGAAAAACACGCTTACATACATGGCATAATTGGTATTTTTGAATAGAAAAGAGAAATGGGTCGTTTAGGCGTCCGTGATAATAATGAAAATGTTTTAGTTTGTTATTTTCAGGAGTAAAGCAGACCCGGACCAATTCTCCAGATGCAGGAGTCGGACGAAAGTACAGGTTAACATGAATGGATATGTTAAGGCAAGTTTCTGGTTGAATTGTTTACAGTGTCCAGGAACCTGACAGCAAGCCCTAACTGGTGGTGGAAGACCAGCAGGGCTGTGATTTAAGGTGGGGAAGTAAAGTTTGGGTTAGTGATTGGGGGACGGAGATAACTGACTCTTTAACTGGAGAATGGGAAAGTGTCTGTGAGACTGTGAAGCCATATATGCAAAATAGCACACACAAACATACGCAATGAAGATCGGCTTGCTACTTGTATGAGTGATAGAATGGTGTGAATGTTGAATAAACTGATTAAACTAGTTTAAAAAGGTGACTTAGGAGTGCTCTTGCACTGATTGATCAAAACAAGGGATTAGTATAGGAAGAAATTGACAATAATTAAATAATGTGATGAAGTGTAATCATGTATTTCGTTCGCCAAGTTAAATTGTTGAGATATGGCTGAGTATGCAAAAAGTTTGAGAGCTCGTGTGAATGTGGACAGAGGAGCTTGCTGTGTGTGTGTGATTGAGGCCTTAAAGGAGGGGTAGATTGTTCAGAGGTGCAAATTTGGTTAGGAGGTTTTAAATTAGTGTTGACATATTGTGAGAACGTGCTTATATGTTAAGGTTGAATGTGAGTTTGGTAAAGTGCTTAAAGGGGGATATTGTGTACGAAACGGTGTAGCTTTTCACGTTTTGGGTGTGTTCTATGGGTGAAATTTAAGATTGTTGAAGATTTTTGAGGTTGTTGTTTTATTTTAAAGAGGGAGTTTTAATAAACATGGACATGTTTAAGGGGTTTTGTAACAGTGCACTTATAAAGAAAAAACCTGTCAGGTGATTTTGTTTTGTACTTTGATGAGCTAATACTCAGCTCTCTTTTTTCTCATTTTTGTTGTAAGCAGGCCTGCAAAAGAAAACAACGAATAACGGCGCTGACAATAGTCTCAGGAGAACAAAAAGTAAGGTGACCTTTTCCGAATTACAATGGGTCAGATTGTGGGTCCCTGTCTAAAAGGATTGCAGCGAGCCAATCCAGTCCAAAAGTATAAAGAAATATTTTCCTAGAAACAACTAAAAAGAAAATAAATGATTATATAAATAAACTGAGTTTGCAGAAAGTGGAAAATCTGATTATTTGTGCGGACGTCTACCACTACCAGATGTTAATGCGTGTGAGTGAATGTGTGGGAATGGACAGGTGAATGGACGGACCAGGCAGACCATAGGTTGGACCGACTGGACACTGACAAAAGACTGGACTAAGGTTGGACACATGACTGATAATTGTTCTGTTTTAACTTTTCTTTTTAAAACACAGGTTGGATCATAAGTGGAGAAACTGAGTATAAAAGGTGATGTTCTGGTTAACACACAGGCTTTTGTTTCTAGGACGTTTCAAGGATGTAGGCTGGGGATGGAGCCAAGAAAGGATTTGACATGATGATTAATTTGATTTCATTCCTTAAATACAGGTTTGAAGCTCCGGAGCATTTATACATAATATGATAGGACTAAACTTTTCTTTTAATTCCCTAACCTGAGTGAAGGATTTTGAGTTTGTAACACATGAGATGTGTCACAAAAAGGGGGGTGTTAATATATGCGATTAGCTACATGAAATGTGTTCTTTTAGGGTTACTAAGCAAATTTCTACGTGACCTTTACCTAATAACCTTTGTGATGATAAACTTGTTTACCGACTTGCTCTCTTGTAGAACATACAGACTTAGAAAAGGGGAACTTCAGCTCTGAGTTCTGAGAATAACTCTGTTAAGTTGACAGGAAACACGTCGAGACAGCCATATAGGGCAAATGTGTTGGAGCTTGTAATTAAATGTGGGCTTGAAAAGAGGAAGCAAATTTGGTACAGGACGTACTTGAGATGATCAGACGAGAGAAGGAGAAGGTCAGGAATAGTTTAAACTAAGATTGAGAAAGTAAATGGGGTAAAAGGGGGTGTAGCTTCAGGGCAGTTCACAGCCTGGCGTAAACGCAAGGTGCTGTCACACAGCTTAAGTTATTTGGGTGATTTATTTTATGACAAAATAATAAGGAAATATTAAAAATATACAACACGTTGAGAAGATCTCTTTTGTTATATTTTAGTGTTTAACATGGAAGATGCCTCTCTGGAGCTTCTCTCCTGATGCTACTCCACCAAAAGAAGTTTATTTATAGAGACTATGTCAGCTCCCAAACAGACAACAACAAACCAAGACTAGCAAAAACAATCTGAATATAAATAATAATAAATAAAGAACAATACAGAATCCAAATCTGAACCAAAGAACAAAATAGTGAAATGTGGATTATTGGGTTTTTCTCTGTATATACGAAGCATTTGTAATGTGTATCTGCTCATTATCTTGTTTTATGTACTTTAATAATGAAGGCTTGTAGAGGCCAGTTTTTACTCACAAACAAGTGCTCAGCCAGACTGAAAAACAGGAAGCTGTAGTGCACAAGGCATATTAATAAATATAGACACAAAAAGAGGAACCCCCCATATAAACAACGTTGAAAATGTGTGAAGTATAAAGTACCGAAATAACACTATATAAGTCACAGCTGATGATTCTAATGTTAGAGAGCTCTTGCAACTGGCGTCTGAGCTGTGCAGAGGTCTCTCTTAAGACAGGTACTTATGTAGGTTAGCATGAGGTTGAGTCCAACAGAAGCAAGGCACCCTAAATGTGCACAGCATGCAGCAGGGGTGGCCAAAATAATATAGGAAACAGCACATGTAGGGAGAGAACACTCACTAAAAGTTCTGACTACACATAGTGTGGTGGCTTATGTGAACTTGCAGGCGTTCACTATGACATCGTTAGCACAACAGAGTAAAGTTTTAGATGCTCGAAATCTGACATTTACACATGAAGGAATCAATATGGCAGATGTAATGGGATTAGGAGGACCTAATTATTGTACTAAGACAGCAGAACTTGAAGGGAAAGTCAGGGAAGATTTAAAAGCAGGACCTGTTGGGATTGGGGATTTAGAGATTTTTTTATAGCTATCATATAATCTGCCTTAGGATGACTGTATTAATAACGTGTTGTACAGTATTATTTTATGTTTGTCATAACAGTGATGTCTCTATTTACAGGTTAAGTTAATTTTATACACAATGCGTAACTGTGCTTGTTTAGAGTTGATGTTCCGTCCAAACAGGTTTTAAGCTTCACTGGTGAGAGTGTCCAGGTGATACATGTTGAGGGAAGATGAGAACATAGCAGGTTAATTGCATGCACGCTTACAAACACACATGAATTAAGTATAGGCCAGGCCAAAGGCCTGGACTTGATGTAGCTTTTAACTTTACAGCTCCTAACTTGCAGGAATGGCGGGGAGTGTAATGAATGAATGCAAAACATGCTTACAGACACAAACATGACAGGGGTTTATTTTACAGGGTAAAGGTGGACCACAGGTTGCTTTGTTTCTGCTTAGCAACTACTGAGGTAAATGGTGTTAAAGATAAATATGCAATAAGTGAACAGGAAATGTGTAAGGGTGAGCCGGGTGAAACAAAATGTTGTAGATAATGGAAACTTGTCTAACGGGCATTAACAGTAACCTTTGCATGTTATGTATATGCTTGAGGCCAAAAGAGGCGTAAATCCAGATAGAAAACTTTGAAGTGTGCTTTTTAGCGGAGATTTAGGCTGACATGGGGATGGTGTGCATTTTACTTGGGTTGTGTTTAATAAGACTAAAAGCGTTGCTCACACACATAAAGAGTATTGAGATTAAATAAAGTTAATATAATGGATAGAGCCCAGAACAGGATAATACATAAGTAAAATCAAATGTAATGTTTGATTTCACTTTTATTGGGAAACAATCAGGCTAGAAATGTGAGTAACCTATGTTTAAACTGTGAAAACACTCTCCACATACTTTGAAACTGCGCAACTCTGAGTGGGCCATGCAATCAAGCAACTGTTACATATCTGTATTAAACTAGCCAACATAGACTCACCACCACATGATGTTGCCCTGCAGCGGGGGCAGAAAATCATTTGCAAACCAGGGATCTTATGTTGATTATCATATTCTTACTTATGTACACACACACACACAGAAGGAAAAATTTCAAAACAAAACAAAAACAACTTCGCTTAACCTGTCAAGCACAGGAGCAAAATAAAAATCTCTTTGGGCTTTGTTAAAATTTCTTTAGTAAAAGTGTAAAAGGCCAAACCTAAGAGGTTGGGCAACCCGGAAAGTCCCTCCAGTATCAGGAGTTAATAGTCAGGAAACATTCTTCACTTTAACGCCTTTTTTCTGAAAAACCACTGACTCATAGATGTTATGTTACGGCTGTGTGCAGACAGGAAAAGGACCCAAAGTGCAGACTCCGGAGACAAAAAGGTGAACTCAAAACAGCTTTAATGCTGAACTCAAAAAAGGGTAACAAAACATACCTGGGAAAATCAAAATAAACTTAAACCAGAGAACTGACAGAACACACAGCTAGGTAAACGGTAGAACGCGACAGAGAGCACAGGAAAACACAGGGCTTAAATACGCAGAGGGGGTAATCAGGGAATGGGCAACAGGAGGGAAACACAGCTGGGGCAAATCAGGACTAACGAGACAAAGAAGCGTAAACTGAACACACTGAGAAAAGACAGAGACCTTCAAAGTAAAACAGGAAACACAACACAGACTGAACTTACAGACACAGACTGACTGGACACAGGGATATAGCAACTAAGGATACACAGAGACACGAACTAGACAAGGGGATACAGCTGACAGGGGAGACAGAGCAACTAGAGACGACAGAGACATAAACCATAAGACAGAACTCAAAGAAACCAAAGACTAGAAATTATAAATAATATAACAAACTCAAAAACCCTGGGTCAACGACCCAGGCCTCCTAACAATAGATGCAGATAGACATACAAGTGCACATACATCCAGATGTGCATTTAGACATTAAAAGTGTAGAGACATGTACACACAGATTGGCAAACCGGTACAGAGTCTAGCTGAAGAGCTTAACAAAGCAGACGTGGCAGTAGGGTTTGTGATTTTGCCTGATATGATATTGGGAACCAACTTTGAATAATGACAGGAACCTTAGATGAACACCGTAGGTTAGTAAGGTGTAGCAGAGAGAGGGTCAGAGCGAAGGTAGTGGACCTGGGAATGGTGTAGTGACGTCTTTGGAAGACGTCAAAAGAGGGAATTGTGGAATTACAGGGATTATTTTACATAACCATCATCTTATCATTGCATTAATTATCATTTCATCAAAGCGTTTATTGAAGCTGCTGGCATTATGTTATAATTTATATTATAGGGGTTATCATAATCAAATATTAACATGTTTATTACAGGTGCAGTTATAACTACTTTAAAATGATTGAGTTAAATATATATGTATCATAACTCATATGCTGAGTATATTGTTACAGTAAAATAGTAGCTGAGCAAAGGCCTGAATGTATTCAGCTTCTTGTGGTATTTGAGTTTGCTTAGTTACAGGTGACGGAAGGATGTCCAGTCCATGGTGACCTCAAAGGCCTTAGGTCATCACCATATTCGGAAGAGTATGCCACAAGGAGGAACCTCTATGTTGCATTTAATTCTTAAAATACATGAATGTTCTGTACATGCAAATTATGTGCTTGTAAACGCAAGAAGGGGCGTTACAATACCCTGATGTTATAAAAGCAATCTAGAGTGTATTTTGGGTAGAGATGTACAACTGTTTTGCAGTTTACACCTCTCCACGCTGCGTGCATTAAAATCAATTGTTTGAACGACCTCTTCTGGACTATCATTGTTTTACTCTCATCCTCAATTTCGAACCCGTAACAGCAGGCAGAGTCAGTATTTGGCAGATATTTATGGATTAATATTTCAATGTAGGGCAAAGTACAGTTAGGCGTGATGGGATAACCACGGTCAAAGGTCACTGAGCACACAGAAAGAAAACATGGACACCACAGAGAGCAAAGTCCAGGTAAATATTAATGACTGGAAAACAAACTCTCTTTGAAGGTCAGTGGGGCTCTGAGAGGATTTACGAGAAGCCTGTCATTAACCAGGAGACGGGAATTCACGTGTGATGGTGGGAGAGAGGTGGAGCATGCTTCACCATCCAATCAGAGAGAGAGGAGTCAAGCCTCACCCTCACCTCATCCTGCAGATAAACGCTGAGTTCAAGTCAGAAGATGATCAGCACTCAGAGAGACGTCTGCTTAGACATGGATCGCCATCTTCTTCTGCTGCTGCTGCTGCTGTGGAGCTCAGGTAGGACTCGTCATTTGAAAGGATCAGAAGATGAACAGTAACACATTTACCTAGGGTGTATACAAATTCTCATCCACCCTGTTTAAGCCAGCCTCCAACACTACAACCAGGCTGCATATATCACAAAGCAGAATAACAAGATGGGCTGTTTGTCTTACTCTAAAGGCATCATAGGACTCGTACTCTGTGTTCAACCTAAACTTGTACAATGTTTCTGAGCTGACAAGAAGTTTAGTCCAAAGCAGTGGGAGGGGTTTGTTCCCTCCTTACCTGGTCTCTAGACCAAATCCTTCCTCATACTCATGATCTTTCTCTCATGTCCTTCTCAGGAGTGCAGGCTGATGAAGATCATCCAGATTCAGCAGGTAAACTGGGAAATCAAAGGGAAATAAAGAAACATATGTCTTTAAATGTAATTGTTTTTTCAGAGATAATTTCCCTCTGTGTTCAGTGATCGCCAGGTTGGTGGGAGGAGCCAGTCGCTGTGCAGGAGCGCTAGAGATCCTGTACGAGGGACAGTGGAAACCAGCGTGGGTCTTTCCATCAAACCCGAAGACATCAGATATCATCTGCGAGCATCTGGACTGTGGCTCTGATGTTTCTACAAGACACAGAGGCATAAACTCATCAACGTTGTTCATCGGTGGCGCCTGTGTTCAGGGTCTAAATCGTTTGAATTCTTTCTGTGCCGTTCCTTATGTTCGCTCTACCACCACCCTGGACATAACCTGCTCAGGTAAAACAGTTTATGAGATCATCTATGATGTAATATGTGATAATAATGTAACCTGCTAAAAGTGGGCAGCAGACTATCCAGCAGTCATGACAGAGCAGAGTTTCAGGAGTCCTCCTGACCCTGGTGCCTACAAGCACCACAGCTCTCTAGCTTGCTGGTTTCCAGCAGCAGTTTCTTTCTTTCAGAGCTCACCTTCAAGTAGTGCATGACCTGCTCTGCCTCCTGAGCCTCAGCTACCACAGTTTTGTTCTGTTCTCAGAAAACCATCAGGCCTCACTGTCACACATGTGTAACAAGCGCACATGAAGAATTCATGCACAAATGTACGATTCCTCAATATTTTATATTCTGTGGGCAAATTTAGAAGTGCCATGAATGCAAACAAATGATGAAGACCTGGCTGTGCCCGAAAATACACATCGTCAAACTAAATACTACCAGTACAACACCAACAATTATAATAATACTAATACTACTACTAATAATAATAAAGAAGAAGTGTCAGACAGAAATATGCATTTGGATCAGAGGAATACTATCTGCAGATACTATCTGTCAGTGCGCCCCAGGGTGGCTGTGGCTACAATGTAGCTTGCCATCACCAGTGTGTGAATGTGTGGATGACTGGATATGTAAAGCGCTATACAAATACAGGCCATTTTTGCTATTCCTCTTTGGTGCAGCTTACAACACCAAAATGAAGTTTGTTTGTTCTACACAAATATCCAGAGTTCTATGCATAAGTATTTCTTTCACTGTTTTCACTTCCTGTTGTTGCTCCGTTAATGTTAACACTTTACTGCCTGTGATTCTGTTCCTGTGTGAAACATGCCGACATTCCTTAAGTGATGTCACACTGTCTACTCTAAAGTCTCGGAGGACTCGTACTCTGTGTTTATCTCAAACTCCTACAATGTTTCTGAGCTGACAGGAAGTTTAGCCCAAAGAGGTTTGTTCCCTCCTCACCTGATCTCCAGTCCTAATCCTTCTTCATACTAATGATCTTTCTCTCATGTCCACCTCAGGAGCTCCCCATCGTTCAACAGGTAAAATGACAAATACCAGAGAAACACAGACTAAAGTCTGACTTGAACCTTGTCGTGAGTAAATTCCTTCTGTGGTTAGAATTTGTCAGGTTGGTGGGAGGAGCTAGTCGCTGTGAGGGGACTTTGGAGCTTAATTATCTTTCTGAGTGGAGACCAGTGAGGGACTATCGATGGGACCGGGAGGCAGCAGCTGCTGTCTGTAAACATCTGGACTGTGGCTCTGCTGTTTCTGTAGGAAGTAGAAAACGCTCTGTAACATCTATAACATCTCTACCATCTGTGTGGAGGATCAGTGGTGACTGCTTCTCTGGATCTGCTCTGAGGCATTGCATAAGAAAATGGATTTCCACCTCAGTACTGCATGTAACCTGCTCAGGTAAAACCATGTGTGATATCAGCTATTACACCATATGTAGTGTAATGTAACAGGCCACGACTCATGCATGTGTCTCTGATCTCTCTGTTTGATCCTATCTGATCTCTCCAGACTCTGTCAGGCTGCTGAACGGTTCCAGTCTATGTTCAGGCAGACTGCAGGTGAAGTCTAACCAGAGCTGGTCCTCAGTGTGTGAAGCTGACTTTGACCGGCAGGATGCAGAGGTGGTCTGTAGGGAGCTTGGCTGTGGACCCCCTTCAGTCCTCCAGGGGGCGCTCTACGGAGAAGTGGAGGCTCCAGTGTGGAACAAAGAGTTCCAGTGTGGAGGCCATGAGTCTGCTCTCCTGAACTGTAGAAGCTCAGGCTCAGCTAGAAGCAGCTGCTCACCTGGCAAAGCTGTTGGACTCACCTGTTTAGGTAGAAGAAGAGCTTCAGCTTTGATTTGGTTTGTTTGATTATTCTTTTAATGATGACTCTCTGCTGTCTGTTACAGCCTGATGATGTCAGGCTGTTGGTAGGAGACAGTTACTATGCAGGTACCCTGGAGCTGCAACATGTGGGAGATGTTTCCAGAAAACATCAGCTTTCTTCTCTTTCCAAGATGTTGCAGCTCCAGTGTATCTGACAGTGATTTCTGACATCACCAGACTAACAGAGAGTGGAGAGTCAAAAGTGCTCAAATGACTGTGAGACTAGGAGTTTAAAATCAAAACTTTGTAAACATGCTTAGCTTCCTGCTGCGGTCCTTCCCAGGACAGACTACACATCAGACAGAGGAGACACTATTAGGACAATAACTATATGAACACAGTAAAGATGTTAGATGAAGTTTAAACCCGTGATTGTTGTAGTCTAGTTGATTTTCAAAGATGACTGTGTGGAACTGAATCAAACAGCCCAGTGCTGAGGAATGAGAGATTTTAGGGTTTTAATGGCACCTGCTGACCTCACGATACTGAGTGAGAGCTTCTGATCACACGAAGAGTCTTTATCAGGGGTGTCAAACTCCAGTCCTTGAGGGCTGATGTCCTGAAACCTTTACATGTGTCCCTGCTGCAACACACCTGAGCTTCTGATCACACAAAGGGTCTTTACCTTACAATATAAAGTGAGGCAACTGTTGTTGTGATTTGGTGCTATATAAAAAACTGAATTTTGTTCAGCCATCCCAACACTATGGATGCTGTAACAGCACAGTCCTTTCATCATCTCTGTGTGTTTACAGATCCACTGGCTCAACCAATCATTATTTTGACCTCCATGGACGGGGTCTCCGAGGCCCAGCAGCAGGGCTTTCAGGTGTCCAGGGGCTCCAGCTTCACTGTCAGCTGCTCCATCCAGCCACAGTACCCAGGAGGCTCCTTCCACCTCACCTTCACCTCCTCTGACACCAAGAACAACTACACGCAGCCAGCTGTCAATCACTCTGCCAACTTCCCATTTCCTGCTGCAGAGCCCGCCCAGCAAGGAAACTACAGCTGTGTTTATCAAGTCCATGTTTCATCTCACAAGTTGTCCTCTGAGAGCCACCTGCTGTCTGTCACAGTCTCAGGTAAGCAGAAGCAGTAGATGATGAGATCCACCATTACTCCGATTATATGCAAAATCTCACTTTGCTAATGAAAAAGACGAGGGTGGAATCAATATCAGATGACCCACATGGTGAGTGGCTTTGCTCTTTAGTCTCAAGCTCTGTTAGAGGAAGAAATGTTTCTCTGGAGGGCTGGGAGGCTGCACACTTGGGGGTAGGGCTAAATAAGTATATACTTCTGCCTACTCTCTTTCAAACAATTGCATGGAATAATATTATGAAATGTTGGTGAATGTATATGTTTGAAATAAAAATGAACTGAACTGAATATCTGCTGATACAAGCAGGAAACTCATGTTCCCATCAAACTGTCCAGTTTACAGGTGAATCCTTGATTTTCTCAGTAAGAGTTCATTTGTTTAATGAGTCCTGATCAAACTAAAGGATTTTAGGTGGAAACAATCAGGAGCCCTGGTAAAATGATCACTCACCCATCAGAAGAAGCAGAAACAGACTCCACTGCATCGTCGCTCTGTCACATGAAAATGACTTTTCTTTCATTTGAAGCAAACAGTGTTGTTTGGACCAATCACCCAAAAGGAGGTCCTGACCACTTTCCACCACTGTTTTCTAACAGTGGTCACTGTTGGTCTTACCAACAGAGGCTGGAACTCTCTCCATGTCTTGTCTGCTGCCACCTGTGGCTCTTGCCAGTCTCACATAAAACCCAAACTTTCTGCCATCCTACACAAAGGCATGTGGCACAGGCCCCAGATGTTCAGCACCCAGGAAAGGAGCATCTTCAGGGAGCTCCAGCTTCTGTTCCTGTAGGATTTTTCCAAAAGCAGAAGCAGCAATAGTCCGTCTATCACTGTTTCGCCCAAAGGCTCCAAAGCCAGGGCATGTCCACATTAGCCAGAAGCACTATGGAGTATGTTCTGTCTCTGTACAGCATTTTTATTTCACTTTTATTTCATGTCTGACTTTCTGTTGGCGAGTGTTAAACGTGTTGCTGTACAACAGTGTTTGTCACATTACGTTCCTGTAAGCTACTCTTCTCTGGAACCTGATATCACAGATAAGAGTGAAATAGACACTCATGCAGAAGTTTCATTACCAGCAGGGGGACATAATATATTTGAAGCCAAGAAGTTGCGAGTGAGTGAGAGGAATAGAAATATTTTACTGCTATTATTATAATCATCATTACCATTTCATGTTAATAGTGATGTTGCTTTCACAGATGCATTCAGATGTTCAAATATATTGGTATCATATTAGTCTTTATTACAGGTCCAGTAAGAACCACTTTAAAATGTTGAGTTGAATCTATAACCCGAAGTGCTTTGGAATGTATAATTTTAATGTTTATGCAGACTGCAGGGTGAAAGAGTAACTCTGTGCTAAAAGAAGACAGGAAGTTATATGTCTTTGAAGTTGCAGGTTTTGCAGAAGTGAAACCGAAAGCAGAGTGAGTGCAAGTTAAGAGCAGGGTGTTTATTATGCATTTATTGCGGATTAAGCCTTAAGTAGTTGTGGTAGACTGAAACAGTTGTTTATATATTTTACATATAAGTCAAGATCATTACACACAGGATGGCCTTAGCCTGGTTGGTTGCTTAAGTTGAGGTCAACTAAGGTTCAGAAAGCAGATGCAAACTCTGCACGCACAGACAGACAAATAGTGAGAGGTCATGACACGTACGCAGTACACAGCATGCACGCGCCCTCGCACGTGCACACACACACAGATGGACTCATTTAGGTAAGAGTTTATAACTGCAAAGTCGAGGCGTACGTGGTAGTCTGTTACAGGAAGTCCACCTGATCGGGGAGATAAGGAGGCGCTCATGGAGCGACAGCGAGGATGGAGACAGGAAGCATCAGCCGTCGACACGAAGATGATGTTCTATGTTAAAAGTCATTGTGGTTTTGGAGTGACGTATGCTTTGTTTAAATCTGCCTAGTAACAGGAAAGGGGGCTGTACTATCTTAACCCCATAAAACAGTTGTCTGAATATGATAAAGACAGTTCAACACTGATTGGGTTGTTGAACTCACACATGTGTAATTCATTAAAATGCCGTCTAATTCCACACTGGACCGGATCTGTGGTTATTTATGGATTCTTCTCTCAACATTGAACCCTTAACATTTGGGGGCTCGGTCCGGTGAGAGAGGGAATTTTGGTGTAGATGGAGAGATCCAGGGTCTGTGGTGATTAGATGGGCAGATAGGAGTCAGTGGTCTGAAGTGAGAGACAAGCCGGCTTAAACAAAGGTAAGGCACATACCTGTTGAATTTTCCAAAATGTGCTAGATTGGACATGTCAAATTAAAGTCTACTCACTGAAAATTACTGGTGAAAGTCTGTTTTGATTTTGGTGATAATGAAAGTAATAAAGTACAGTACTGAGAAAGTTAAAAGCGGTTGGAGCCGCTGAGAGAATTAAGAACGGTTGGAGCCGTTGAGAGAATTAAAGCAGTTGGAGCTGCTAATTTAGTGTGGTAGGGAATTTGGTTGTTTTGTGGGTTGGAGCCCTGTTGGTCATGGACTCTATTTTGTGATGGTCATTTTGTGGGTTGGAGCCCCTATGTCCACAAGGATAGGTCTGCCTGATTCTTACTCCTGTGTGGGAGTGTAGATTGTTGGTTCAAATTATTCTAAATCTTTGTAGAACGACAGCGGCGTCTGTTAAGAAGCGCATTTTCTCCTTGGTAACGCTTGCGCTAAGGCAGGACGCTGACCTTAGACCTACTGGACAGTAGGGATAGTACCGTCGACAGCGGGGGAGAACTTGGGAACCTCCGAAATTGCTAGGAGTTAGAGTCTCCTATTTGCGCTTTTTTGGCTACGATAAATTTGGTTAGGGCATTAGCAATCGGGCCACCGTCAGGGACGGAATACTGGCTAAAATTGGTCGCAAAAAGTCAGGGACTTTTATCGGTTGGACCGTTATGGGTAAATTTGTCGAAATTTATAGGATTTAAGAGGCCTAAAATCTGTGCAGTTGTAATTAATAAGACGTCTGTAATATAAAATATGAGATCTATGAGTAGGATCAGTCTCTGTGTCAGTAATGCACAGCCGGATGTGCACTGATGGTGTGTGTAAATGCAAATGAGCAGCGGGGACGCGCAGAGAGGGTGGTTTCAGTTTCGACAGAATTGAGCTTTTTGCTAAATGCCTGTATATAAGAGGTTGGTTTTGCTTATCACGAGAGTGTAAATACAGTTTGAATATATTGGTGTGGATGTATAGTAAATGACTGAATTTTGATAGAGGTATATATCTTGAGCCATAAATGTTGGTGTGTTTTATTTTTTCAGTTATGTGTGTGTGGGGAGAAGTGGGGTGCGAGACGATGAGAGGTTTCAGTTTTCTTTTTCTTTTTTCTTTTGACTTGCTCTTTCTGATCATGGAAGGCATGTCCAAAATACTCGTATGAAAGCGTATTTTGTGTGATTTTAACCGTGTGAATGCTGTCAGTATTTGATTTGAGTGACTCTGCATGATTTGTCTGAGTGAGTGGAAAATGGAAGTTTGAGAGAGAAAAGGCAGTGTGTGTGAGACGAGTCATGGCGTCTGAAAGAGGTTAGAACCTTTAAAAGTGTGTATGAAAGAAAGGGGTATGAAATATATTTCTTTTGTGGTGAAAAGTAGGATGTTCTAAAGTTTGAAAGAGCTTTTAATTCAAGAAACGCATGAGTGAGGTTATGAGAAATTGAGTTTATTTTTTCCGATTGAAAACACATAAGTATATATACTTGGGAAACCCAGTTAAGAGATTATTGGGTGACTGATGCTATAAAACTGACCTAAAGAATGGTCCTGTGTGTGAAGGAGTGTTAATTGTCCTGATGTTTGAAAGAGCTCTATTTAAATGTGTGTGAGTGAAATGAAGGTGTATTGTTTTTTAGATCAAGATTTAGTAGAATTAAAGAGGGTTTTTAGACTATAAATATAAAGAGAGACAGACTCTGCAGAGAACAGGAAATAGTGAACAGGAACTCTGCATGCCCATAAAAGGAACTGAGTATGTACAGAAAGAACACAGAGAGACAGATGAGGCCCATGAAGCAAATGAAGCCTTGAAGAAAAAATGAATATAATACTAATTGTATGCTTTAGTGTGTCAATACAGGTGGGCGTCTTTCAACTTTGCAACCTTGAGTTCAGCAGCAGAAGAGCAGATTAACAGAATCGGGAGAATAAGCCAGGCTTTGGCTCGAAATTGTGCAGCTTGATCTCTCACTTTGTCCCTGAAACTGAGAAGAAACTCAAAGGACAGTCAAGGACAGTCAATCGCCTGATGATGACCGACAGAACATCGTGGACTTGAAGAATTAACTGAAGCTAAGAGCAGTGCAAGCGAAGGCAGTAACACTGACGACCACTGATGAGTCCAGCAGTGTGAAAGATGCAACATGCATGCTGGTGAAGAACAGGGTGATGTGTCTGCTTGAAGGCACTGACTCTCATATTTGCCATGAATGGAGAAGAAAACAGAGCGACTGAAAATAAGACTGAAGGCACTGAAGGTGATATTTTGCCATGCTGGGACTTAATCTAAAAGAAAGACTGTAAAGAAACAGAGAAGAAGACAACAGCTGAGTTGAGACTGTGTTTGCTGGAGCTTTGAAGCACGAACAGGACACTGTGAATGAAAAAGAGACCGGTGAGAGATGAAGCTGGACGAGTTTGACTGCGAGAATATAGGATATAATTGGATTGAAAATTGAAACCTGAACTCATGAATTGTTTAGGGATGTCCACTACAGCATAACAAAGAGGTAAACATTAGAAAAGGTAAGAATAATGAAAGAAATAATTGTCATTACCTTAATGAATAGAAAACACACATACAAATTGTTACATGTGAGATTATTTTTGAAATGAATCAGAAGGGAGATAGTTTGAATCTAAAGCTCAGTGGGGAAATGCATAAATTAAATATGAATATATAGGATGCAATGAAGAAACAGCTTACACGTAGTGTACATTAACATGAATACATCGCAAGGCAACGAAGAACTCAAGGAATTAATTTAATGAAGAAGCAGTTTACACTCAATTAACATAAAATGCAAGGAAGAACACGCTTACATGCATGGCATAATTGGTGTTTCTGACCAGAGATAGAGAAATGGGTTATTTAAGCACTTGTGATAATAATGAAAATGTCTTAGTTTTGTTATTTTCAGGAGTAAAGCAGACTTGGACCAGTTCTCCAGACGCACCAGTCGGAAGAGAATTATAGGTTAACATCACTGGATAAGTTAAGGCAAGTTTCTGGTTGAATTGTTCACAGAATCATGTGTCCATGAACCTGGAAAACAGGCCCTAGCTCCTGGCTGAAGACTAGGAGTGCTTTATTTAAGGTGGGAAATCAAAACAGAGGGTTAGTAATTCGGGGAAGGAGAAAACTGACTGTTTAACTGGAGGGTTGGAAAGGTGTCTGACGGACTGCGAAGCCATAGATGCAAAATACCACACACAAACAGAAAATGTATTAACCGTACAAAGACAAGCTCATGAAGCTTGTCTAATCAAAGCTTGATGCATAGAGACATTGATTTAAAACCTGGCTAAGAACATAAGCATATGCAATGAAGAGCTGCTTGCTGCTTGTATGAGTGAGAGAATGGTGTGAATGGTTAATAAAATAGATGGAAAGATTTAAAATAGAGGGAAAAAACAAAAGAAAAGTGTTTATAAGAGTGACTCAGGAGTGCTCTTGCACTGATTGATCAAAATCGGTGATTAGTATAGAAAGAAAATGAGAATAATTCAATAATGTGATAAGGTCTAAACATGTATTTTTCTTGTCAAGGTGGCTGTTGAAGAGTATTTGGAGAAATATATACTGGTAAAGTATCAGGATATTTGATTACGGTGGTCAGGTCTGTTCAGAGGGGCAGATTTGGACAGGAAATTTATAATTTAAGGATGATACGTTGTTGAAATTGGTTTAGATCTTATGCAGAATGAAAACATATGGCAAAGTGAGGAAGGGAGACATTGTGCAAACAGTCTTTGATCTTTGACGAGGTTTTCGTGTGTTGAACGGGTGAAATTTAAGATTGTTTCAGATTTTTGAGGCTGTTGTTTTATTTCGAGAGAGGGAGTTTGAGTAGACCTGGATAGGTCTGAGAGGGGCCCAGAGAAAAGAAATTTTTTGTAGTAGTAAGTGCACTCAGGAAAAAACCTGTCAGGTGATTTTGTTTGGTACTTTGATGAGCTAATAATCAGCTCTTTTTTTTTCATTTTTGTTCTAAGCAGGCCTGGAAGACAGTGAACGGACGGCGTTGACAAAATTACCAAGTACGAGAATCAGGTGGGCTTTACAGAATTATAATTGATTACAATCAGAGACTGAGTGTCGGCGAGTCCCTGTCTAAAAATGATTGCAGCGTGTCAATCCAGTCAAAAGTATAGTGAACTATTTTCCTAAAAAGGAAAGCGAAATAAAACAAATGATTGAGCTCATTTTGCTGATGTGGAGCATCTGATGACGTGCGCAGAAGGCTGCAGTATCAGCAAAAAATATCATGTGTGAATGCATGGGAGTGAATGTGAGTGATGGGACCAAGAGGGGAAATAAATAAAAGGTTGACAAACAGGAGGAGTGGGAGACTTAAATCTGGGGATGTGGATGTTTGTTTTGAGAAAATTATTTACTGGGGTTGGATTATGTTATTACATTATAGAATGCTAAATGCTAAAAGGGAAACATTGATGTAACTCAAGTTACCATGAACTGAGGTGACACATGATTAATAACTGTTCTGTGTAAGTTTATTTTGTGTTATAACACAGGTTGGATCATAAGTGGGGAAATTGAGTATGAAATGTGAAGTTCTGGTTAACACACAGGTTTTGTTTCCAGGAAGTTCCAAGGATCCAGACTTTCCATGGAGCAACGATTTGGAGAAGATTTGACATGATGATAAAATTGATTTTGTTCCTTTAACACAGGTTTTCAGGGCTGGAGCAAAATACCAGAGAGGAGGATGGCTGAAGTGTTCTGAGAAATGAAATGACTAACCTTTTTTCCTTTTAATTGGTTAAGCTTGGGTGGAGCATTTTGAGTTTTTTGCCACATGAGATGTGTCAAAAAAGAGAGGGATTTAAGATTTAATTTGAAATGGGTTTTAGTATGATTTTATAATGATTGGGGTTGTTTGATAATTTAGATATGGTAAAACTGAGGCAGAGATTGTTAATTCTAAAGAAAGGAGTAAAATGAACTGAATTCTGTTTAGAAGATAAATTGCTGGGGTTAATAAGAAGTTGTACACCAAATTTAGAGGGAAATTGTGGGAATAAAGGATATGCTTTGGGGAAAATAGTGAACATTTGATGAGTAGAAAATGTGGGATTTCTTTTTGATTTTTAGGATAAGTTGTCACAGTGACATAATGTTAGAATGTTGTTAGAATGCTTAAGTAGTTGTGGTAGACTGAAACAGTTGTTTATATATTTTACATATAAGTCAAGATCATTACACACAGGATGGCCTTAGCCTGGTTGGTTGCTTAAGTTGAGGTCAACTAAGGTTCAGAAAGCAGATGCAAACTCTGCACGTACAGACAGACAAATAGTGAGAGGTCATGACACGTACGCAGTACACAGCATGCACGCGCCCTCGCACGTGCACACACACACAGATGGACTCATTTAGGTAAGAGTTTATAACTGCAAAGTCGAGGCGTACGTGGTAGTCTGTTACAGGAAGTCCACCTGATCGGGGAGATAAGGAGGCGCTCATGGAGCGACAGCGAGGATGGAGACAGGAAGCATCAGCCGTCGACACGAAGATGATGTTCTATGTTAAAAGTCATTGTGGTTTTGGAGTGACGTATGCTTTGTTTAAATCTGCCTAGTAACAGGAAAGGGGGCTGTACTATCTTAACCCCATAAAACAGTTGTCTGAATATGATAAAGACAGTTCAACACTGATTGGGTTGTTGAACTCACACATGTGTAATTCATTAAAATGCCGTCTAATTCCACACTGGACCGGATCTGTGGTTATTTATGGATTCTTCTCTCAACATTGAACCCTTAACATGAGCAAGGAAGGTATGAAGCACATTCCAGTGTCCTTCAATGCCAGAAATGATTAAGCTTGGTGGCTAATGTGTATTTACATGTAAATGTGTTAATGTCTTTTTAAATTTTTTCCTATTGGCTTGAAATATAATATCTCCCTCTACTGATGCTGAATATACTGCAGCTTCTGCATCCAGTATCATGCTTTACTGTGATATTGGGTTGTAGGCCAGCACTACACAAATTTTGGACCCTTTGGCTTCCACTTGCAGAGCTGCTTCTAGTGTGAAAATCACTGGACACCAGACACGTTTGTAGCTGACGTTCAGCCTGTTTGGACCTTCAGAGATAAGTGATGCAGTCAGTCTGATCTGTGTGCTGCTATGTCTCTGCAGCCTCACCGCAGACTGGAGGACGCTGGGCTGGTGGAGTGTGACCTAAGCGTTGGTGCAGTGAAGAGGGCGGAGCTCACAAAGCGCATTACTCATTATTTAGAGTATTTGTCATGTCCACCCTCCAGTGTGCCAGGCATGAATTCCTGCCTGGTCCAGACTTCTGCTGCTGTGCTCATTAAAGTCTGTAACACTAAACCCACCTCTGCCTATGAGTCTTCCTATAAACCAACAGACAGAGCAACAGGTCTGAGGTGAAGCTCACACTGAGTTTAGTTCAAGCTAAAGACATATTTCTCTTATTGAAGTTCTGGTTTGGTCTTTATTGTCCAAACACCTGCACTAAGAACAAAGATAATTCTTCTCTGAGTCTCTGGATGTGTTCCAACACTCAGGGGCAGTCCTGGCCTGTTTGGTGCCCTGGGTGAACACTCCCTCTGGCACCCCCCCGGTACCCCCCCACACTCACACATAAAACATATTAAGGATTATACGCAAACATATTTTATTGTAAAAACTGTTGTCGGAACCACACTGAATTTAAGCAGATAAACACACACACACACACACACACACACATATATATATATATACATATATATGTATATTATATATACAGTGGATTGCAAAATTTTTCGGCCCCCTTGAACTTTTCCACATTTTGTCACATTACAGCCACAAACATGAATCAATTTTATTGGAATTCCAGGTGAAAGACCAACACAAAGTGGTGTACACGTGAGAAGTGGAACGAAAATCATACATGATTCCAAACATTTTTCACAAATAAATAACTGCAAAGTGGGGTGTGTGTAATTATTCAGCCCCCTGAGTCAATACTTTGTAGAACCACTTTTTGCTGCAATTACAGCTGCCAGTCTTTTAGGGTATGTCTCTACCAGCTTTGCACATATGGGCTGTATCCCAATTCAGGGTCTGCAGCCTTAAAGGCTGCATTTTAAGGCCGATTACGTCACAACGACGCGACGAAGGTTGTCCCAATTCAAAGGCTGCTTGAAATGCGGCCCTCAAATGCGTCCTTCATTTCCCTGAATTTTAAGGATGTGGTGGTGTAGACTTCGTGGCCCAACATATCCCACAATTGCGCGGCAGTCACTGTGGATAATTTTGCCGAAAAAAACGGTGGCGGCCAAGGAGTAAACTTGGAAAAGTAAGTACTGAATATTATGTCACTTATTTATGTGCGAATGTTTAAGAACATCAAAACATTACTGTTGGCCACATGTCGGCAAAGTTATGTGACATTAGTGATGTTTGAACTTTCAGCATCAGCTTGGTTTTGAAGCCTTTACTTTAAAATATACACCATCCAATAGTTGACCTTAATCCTACAGAGAATGTGATGATTTTATGGATAATTAAAGTCAGTCATATATCCACAAACACAACAAGCTGAAAGTCAGTGATGCTGCTCGGTTTGCAGTCCTGAACATCACGGCACACATCCAATTCACCAATGGTTGGGTACAAGATTTGGCTATTTTTAAGCCTCCATGTTGTGAGTTCATCATCATTCAAACAAAAGTAAGCCAGCTTGAGTACTGCGAGTAAAATGCGTTTGATTTCCCGCCTCCAACCAAACATTCAGCTTGATTAGTGGAAGCATAAATTCATTCATGAGGGAGAAATTACAGTGAGAACATGTGGAGGCTCTGTTAGGTGGATAACAGTGAGTTCAGTGCACTGATGTGACATTGTCCTGAAGGATTTAGTTATTCTCTATAGTTAAATAAATTGCAATGATTTATTCATATTTATTATAAATAATCCTAATTATATATCTTGCTTCCTGGTTTGTGTCCTGTGTAACTAAAATCCATTCTATTTTAGTTTTATACATTGATTAATGACCTGCAGAATCTCCTTATCATATTAGGTGTCCCTAATTGACACTTAAAGTTGAACTTTATGCTTATTTCATCTTGAAAGTGATTACATCCTTGCATTACATACTTTAGGCTCATTTTTTGCAGGCAGGTTTCTGAAAGAGAACAGACAGATTTAGAATATAACATGCAGCGTTCTATAGATGGATACATAAAAACATAAAGAATTACATGTATGTGCTAACTTTCTAAACATGTTCATGGCTACATTTATGATAAATGGATTTGAAAGGAGATTAAACACATTTATGTCGGCCTTGGCTCATTAGTTCTTGTGTTTAAAATAACTTTGTCTGTGTGCGTTTCAGGTGCTGCACTCTCAAAGACTGAATGAACCAGCATTGCAGCCATGGGTCACTGTGAGCATCACAGGGACGGTTGAAGCCGCCCACTGCACCTGTATGGATGGAGTCGCAGAGACCTGCACCCATGTCACTATTCTTCTGTTTAAGGTAGAAGCAACAGTGCGGATCCGTGGCACAAGGACTGTTACAGATGAACCTGCATACTGGGTTTTGCTGGGTAATATGACCAAGATACAGCCAGAGGTTGGCCATAACATAGACTTCTTCTCTTCAGCTGCCCAAAAAAAGGCTCTCGATCAAACCATAAACAGACCATCTGTAGTGACAGGTAAAAGAAGCCGTCCTCAAAAAAGAAAAATTCCACCTGTTACTGTGGAAGAGTTGTCATCGCTATTGGATACTTTGCTGGAACACAGTAAAGCTGTGGGTTGTGGGAATGACCCATAACTTTTTATTCTAGGGGGTCTAGATTTATGCCTGAAGTGCACTGCCATGTAAATAATTTGCATTTACTGAATATGTACTTACAAAGTGACACTGTTCAAAAGTTGAATAAAGAAACAAACCAATGTTTGCTTTTTAAAAAAAAATTAAAACCACTTTATAGAACATCACATCAGTTACAATGTAGAATCAATGTCATTTATAGTTTACAAATGACAAAATGTTCACATAAAATCATGAGAGCATTTAAATAATATCACCCACTAGCATTCTGTAATTTACTGTCTCTTTTGAAAACTTATCACTACATATACAGCACAAGACTTTAAGAGTATTTAAGAAGAGCATTATATCATGGCCTATTTAAAGGCTTTTCAGCTCGTCTCACAGCTGCTATCCAGGCTAGACGCCTTCTTTGGTAACATCCGATATAAGAGCTCCCTCACGTTGCTTTCAGGTGTGGAAATAATGAAAAGAGAGCCCATTTTCAAGCTTAGTCCCTTGCTGGTTGTGCGATCTAACATTACAACCAACCACACAGCAAGTATGAACCATAGCTGATGTTATTTGTGTTCTTTCGCTCCTCTTAATTGTTAGCGCTTTGTTTGGCCTACACTAGTCCCTAAGGACCCCAAACGCTTTACACTACATTCAGTCATTCACTCATCCAAACACACATTGACACACTGGTGATGGCAAGCTACATTGTAGCCACAGCTGCCCTGGGGCGCACTGATAGAGGCGAGTTATGTGGTGTGATATATGGAGATTATTATGCATGTTTTATTTTGCTTGTTTATTGGTGTGATTTAAGTCCACAAAGTCATGTAAGTTCTCTGTTGCCAAGACAGTGCACAACACCTTGGACAGTAGGGGGAAGCAGAGTGCTTTGGGAACTGACCCACATAGCAGACAGGTCTGGCCAAGATCTGGTTTCAAGCCGGCACTGCTGGCTGACTTCTGGCATGGTAAGTGGTATGTCATCCAGATATTGGCCAAGTCTGACAATGATAGCACTGTTTATGTGATGGCACGCCACATCTGGCTTGATTGTGGTTTGGTTTATGTGGCCCAGGCTCATAGAAAACAGGTCTGGCACGGATCCGGCATCAAGCTGGCACTTCTGACTGACTGGTATCATGGCAGGGTGCATGTCAACCAGATGTGGGCCAGGTCTGGCAATGATGGCATTGTTTATGTTCCTATTTCCCTATTTTAGTTAGAAGACCCAAATGCAATGTTGCAATACTACGTTGCTATGGTAGCCAATGTTTCAAATGCAGGTTTGACAGGTTTGTGAGTTTACACTTTATCCAAAACCTAGTGAGGGTTTACTCATGTTTACTACTGCATGGCTGTAGCTCAGGAGGTAGCGCAAGTCACCTACTGTTTGGAAGGTTAGTGGTTCAATCCCTGGCTCCTCCAGTCTGCATGTCAAGAGTGTGAATGTGTATGAATGTAGATAGGAAGCACTCAGCTTAGAGGAAGTGTGTGAATGTGGCATGTTATATAGAGCCAGATTTTCATCATGTTACTTTTGCACTATTATGATCCAGCACATATTGTTATTACATGGCTTGATTAAGTTACACGTTAGGCTGAGGTCTGGGGCCAGAGCTGAAACTGTTCTGGGCCAGCAGAGTGTAGGCCAGATCCGGGCCATACCAATTTTGCTATGTGGGGAGTCGGGTGCATAGCTGCCGTAAGCTTGCCATTCTGGCAAGACTGACCAGGCGAACGGCAGCGTGTCTCCTGTGTTTACTTTCTCTCTTGTTTTACAGGTCAGTAATGTGGTCAAAGACATAAATAAATGCACAGCTGGGCACTGTGATTCTTAGTCTTTCATGACATAAGACAGGTCTGTGATATGTGATGTATTACACTGTCGCCATGTGAGCTACTTTAGCTCTGTGGAATATAATAGCTAGGCTGTATGCCTGGGTAATGCTAGCAAGCTGTTGCAACTGCGCCTGTCTCCATATAATAATAAGAAGCGCCAATCTGGTTGGGTTTACTGTTCCTGATAAACTTGACAAATATTTTGTATAATATTTTTGTATAATATTTTGTATTTTGTATAAAGTGTTCTGAGCCGGCCTGAAGTCATGTGTAAACTTGCGGTTTCAATGTTAGAATCTAACTGGTCTAAAAAAGACATATAAAGTGAGAGAGCTAATAAGAGTACCGTATTTTTCGGCCCATAAGGCGCACCGGATTATAAGGCACATTAAACGCCTTACAATTTTTGCTTTGTAACTTTGCACTGTCCACTTTCTGCTGTAACAAAACAAATTTCCCACTTGTGGGACCAATAAAGGTTATCTTATATTATATTAATGACTAACCTCGTATTTATGCCTTTATGTCATGCTAACATAGCTGTGTCACTAGCAATCACATAGCACAGCATTATATACCAGCTAGCCCAACTTCAATAACCCTACAAATGTCACTGCTGTGCAGTTTTATGTTTTCATTTATGTTGGTAGTGATAGCAAGTACATTTTATCTTTTCCAGAAATGGCTCAGTCAGAACATGGTATATCATGTTTAGGTAACTAGCAAAACCAGCGAGATAACTTCCTGCTAACTTCCTGCTGAAGTCTACCTCTGTTAAATTTAATAAATTTTGTTTTCATGGATGCCTGGATGTTAAACTTAATTGTTACACCTAGTAAAGCAGCGACACTGATCATTTTATTAAAGAAGAAAGAATTTAGACAGTTTTTAATTTTCAGTGTTCCTCGGTGTTCGTTTGACTTTAGGACCTGAACAAAACAGAGTTTTGGACCCAGATTACTATGAGTCTGCGAAGGTCCTGACTACCGTCGTAATGCTCCGACAATCCATCAAGTGGAGCGGCTTCGTAGCTTACCAAAGTCGTACTAAAACATTTTTTGACAGATTTTTGAGCGCTGTGTACCACATGAAATCGGTTGGAGGGAGGTCAGTAAACACAACCAGAATTCATACATAAGGCGCACTGGATTATAAGACGCACTGATGATTTTTGAGAAAATTAAAGGATTTTAAGTGCGCCTTATAGTGCGGAAAATACAGTACGGCCAACAAAAATGCTGGCAAGGACAAGAAGTGCAGTAATGTTGAAGGTAGAGTTTCCTTTCTATGATAAGACACTACCATGATGGTGTGGATTATTTTCTTTATCTGTTTTATGGGAAAAGAGGTGTATTTGTCATTTGTTTCATTCAGTTCAACCTTTTGTTGTTTTATGCCTGTAGTGTGGGTTAATATTGAAATGTACTGGTGGAAAATTAGCCATTTCAGGGAACGAGCGGTTATGGTGAAATTGAGTTACAAAAAGAGTGGAGCAGATATGCTTGTGTTGTATGAATAAATTCTGGCAAGACTGACCAGGAGAACGGCAGCGTTTCTCCTGTGTTCACTTTCTCAACTGTTTTACAGTATTGTAATCTGGCTGTGCGCCTAACATAGCATTTACAAATATTAACATTGTTGTTATCAACATGATACATATGAGTACAGATTATTTATAAAGAAACACAATTTATTATATGTTAGCCTGTTGATTTATTCAATCCATGTGGGTAACTTTTTTGGAAATTTTACATTTTAAATAATGAATATATTTATTTGCAACCAGGTTAAAAATGTAATTTATTCAAATGGGTTTAAACTTCAAAAACGTTGAAATCTATGTTAAAATGTAAAGTAATAATTGTTAAAGTATTTTCCTTTTGCTTTTTTAAACTTATGAAAAAATGTGTTTCATAAGTTTAAAACAGCATTTACATTTTGTATGGATCATTTTTACAAGTATCCTGTTTTATTGTGAAGAGCTTTTGCATGAGGATGAATGTGGTTGTGATTGGTAGCTGAACTTAGATAACAAAGAGAGATAAAAGCATTTTTTTTTTAATTGAAATGAGGATGTATGGACTTCTTTTTGCAGACACGACCCATTGCATTGTGGGAGCTCCTGATTCTCCCCCTCCAGCATTTTTATTACAGACCCCTCCTCCATCTTCACATCTGTGTAAATCGCAGGAAACAGCAAACATTAAAACTACAACCTTCCATCTCCTGAGGATTGCATTGCAGAAGTATAAAGAAGAGTTATTCTTTTGCTGCAAAATCAATCATCCTTATCAGATACAACAGCACAGTTTGTTTGAAATCATTGAGTTTTTCTACAGGAACCACTGAGCTCTCATCACCCTGCTCACCCAGGGGATTTGGATGGAATGGGCACACCTAACCCTATCCCTAGCCCCATAGTTCTTGTGATGAAGAAAGATGGGTCTATACAGTTCTGTGTGGACTACTGTGTGGTAAATGAGCTTCTAGCTTTCCTTGACAATGTGTAGAGCAAACCTAATCATATGAACCTCTAGAAAGCTTAAAAATCAACCAAACATATCCAAAGTTTCAGGGCTGTGAACAAAATAATGCTGTAAACCTATGTAGATATTATATTAAACACATGTTTTACTTTACACATTGATTTGTTGTGAACAACAGAAATGTTACTAGAGGGAGAAATTTGTTGAAGCACACTTATTACTGATCACAGCTTGCTGTCTTTAACAGTCTCAATATTTTTCTTTCCTGTCTGTGGATTTCTCAAAAACATCTGTTCATCACCATTATTAACAGTCTGGTATGATAAGTAGTTTTGTTTGGAATTGCACATGGCTCGTATGCATCGTTTCACAGAACAGCATCATCAAGTGATAGTAAATTAGCCAGCAAAATGGTCTTTGATGAAAAATGCCCTTAAATTTTTAAATTTCAATAAAAGTAAGACTGAAGGCGAGGTCATTGTGTTCAGGCCCAGTGGTTATATCTGCTGTCCCTCTCTTGACCCTGGGCCCCCTGGAGTCATATTTTGAAACTAACACTGATTAATCTTGGTGTCAAACTGGGATGTTTATTGGTGAGCCTGATTTTAAAAACTTTGATTTTCAGTCAGCAGTCTGATTCTGTCACTGAACAAAGAGTGACTGAACCATCCCAGACTATAAACCCAGGATAGAGAAGTTGGGTAAATGTGATGGAGAAGGTGTGGAGGTGGATCAGAGTGTCGGAAGAGACTCTGTAGAAGGACAGAGTCCCAGCAGGACAGTCCACATACACAGCTACTCTGTTAGAGATAGAGGAGGAGGAGATGGATGTTTCTTTATCATTGTGCCAGACAGAGTAACCGTCATCAGAGCAGGTCAAACTCCAGGACTGATCATTCCCTCCAAACCTGGAAGCCCTGCTGTAGCCTTTCCTTGGGATCCCTCTGTGAATCACTGCTATGTTAACATTTCCTTCCCACTCAACTTCCCAGTAACAACGACCAGCCAGGCCATTTTTACACAGCACTTGGCAAAACATATCAAATCTCTCTGGGTGATCAGGATAAGGCTGCTGCTGCTGCTTCAGTACTTTCATCCTCCTGTTGTTGTTAAACAGTTTCAGGTTTTTGTGTGTGGTGTTCAGGTCCAATGTTAGCTCACAAGCAACTGGTGGAGGAAAGAGGAGAAAATGAAGAAACTGTTTATTGTTTTGTGTAACTGGTGACTTTAGCATACATTGATCTATGAGCAGAGTAGCTAATTAAAGGTTTCCAGAAAACATATGAAGATGTTAATTGATACCTTAGTTATAGATCAGATCCACTGTCAAACCTATTAATTAAACCTTAATCTATTAAACTTCTGTTTTCTTGACAGTAAATAAAATCAGTTGCACAAGTCAAAAATTCTGACTATCATTTATTTTCCAGAATACCCAGAAGATCTAATCCAAAAACTTTGAGAAAATACTGGAGATATAGCATGTGCCACTTACATTTCCTTAGACCAAGAGTTACCTTCCACTCTCCACCACTGTCCACCCTACAGGATGAAACACAAATGTTTATTTATCATGAATGAAACAGATTTATCTGGCCTTGTTGTTTTTATGCAATTGTAATTTTATGTCCATGATTATAATTTCAAGGGATTTTCTGGTTAAAGGTAAAATAGAGGGGGGTACCTGAGAATATCAAGCCTCCAATATGGATCCTCCAATCCTGCAAGCAGCAAATTCACTCCTGAGTCCTGCAGGCTGTTATTACGCAGATCCAGCTCTCTCACATAGGAGGGGTTTGAGCTCAGTGCTGAAGCTAGAGAAGCACAACCTTCCTCTGTGATTAGACAACCTGATAGCCTGCGCACACACACACACACACACACACACACACACACACACACACAGTTGTTCGATACAGTAAAGGGTTTTAGCTGTTGTTCAGACAAGCATAGTTTGACAGACAACTGAGCACAGAGAGGTCACAACAGCCTGGCTAGTAACCAGTCATTTAAGCTGGCAACAACAACAGACATTCAAATAACCATTAATTACAACATGAAAAGACAGCAATTTTTAATACAGGCCTTTAAATAGGCCCTGATTTCAGAAACTATTCCACTCAAACAAAAAAAAGTATCAGCAAAAAGAGACTTCAAACTGAGGCTACAACGGGCATGCAATTGGCCTTCTATAGCAATTTATGGCTACTGTCCATCTTCTAACTGGTATTTATAGTAGAATAACAACACCCTATGTAACAAAGCACAGCATCTAATCTTATTTTGCAATAACAATGAAAAATGACTTCAGTGGGCTCCAGTCAGAAGACTCCAGTCGAGAGTAGAAAACCTTTGAAATTCTGGAAATTCATACAGCATTAATATGTACACTACAAATCTGCAGCAAACATAATGCAGCGTCTTGGTGAAGAAAAGATTGTCACGTCAAACTTGCGCTAGTGACCTCAAAAGAGGCTCTGGTGTCAAAAAACTCAAAGTTAAGCTGAATTAATAGTTCCTTCTTTTTTTTTTTTCTTTTTTTCTTTTTCTTTTTTTTTTAATCTGACCTGAGAGATTCCAGCCTGCAGTGTGGACTCTTTACTCCAGCAGCCAACAGCTTCACCCCAGAATCCTTTAGGTTGTTGTTACTCAGGTCCAGTTCTCTCAGCCTACATGACTGAGAGCTGAGAACTGAGGACAGAGCTTCACAACTGTTCTCTGTCAAATTACAGTCACACAGCCTGCAAGACAATCCATTACTTTCAATATCCATTTACTAGTAAATTAAGGAATTTTTTTCCTAAAAATAACATTATTAATTGACTCACAGAGCTTTGTTGGAGGCTTTGACCATTGGCAGCAGCCTCAGAAGAGCCTCCTCTGATGCAGAGTATTTCTTCAGGTCAAACACATCCAGATCTTTTTCTGATGACAGTAAGATGAAGACCAGAGCTGACCACTGAGCAGAAGACAGTTTATCTGTGGACAGACGTCCTAAAACCAGAGAGTTTTGGATGTCCTTCATTAAAGAACGATCATTCAGTTCAATCAGACAGTGGAACAGATTGATGCTTTTCTCTGTAGACAGATTTCCTCCGATCTTCTTGGTGATAAATTCAACAGTTTTATGTCTGGTTGATGGGTTACTTCCTGTCTGTGTCAGAAGGCCTTGTAGGAGAGTCTGATTGGTCTGCAGTGAAAGACCCAGGAGAAAGCGGAGAAACAAGTCCAGGTGTCCATTTGGACTCTCCAAGGCCTTATCCACAGCACTCTGGTAAAGATGTTTCAGCTTAGGTATGTCTTTAAATACATTGATATTGTTGAAATTTGCTTGTTGATCTTCCAGCAGGTTGACTCCAGAGTTGATGAAGGTCAGATGGACATGAAGAGCAGCCAGAAACTCCTGAACACTCAGATGGATGAAGCAGAACACCTTGTCCTGGTACAGTCCTCTCTCCTCTCTAAAAATCTGTGTGAACACTCCTGAGTACACTGAGGCTGCTCTGATATCGATACCACACTCTGTCAGGTCTGATTCATAGAAGATCAGGTTTCCTTTCTGCAACTGATCAAAAGCCAATTTTCCCAGAGACTCAATCATCATCCTGCTCTTCTTAATCCAAATTGGATCTGTTTCACGTTTTCCATCATATTTGACAATTGCCATTTTAGTTTAAACCACCAGGAAGTGGATGTACATCTCAGTCAGGGTCTTGGGCAGCGCTCCCCCCTCTCTGGTTTTCAGCACATCCTCCAGAACTGTAGCAGTGATCCAGCAGAAGACTGGGATGTGGCACATGATGTGGAGGCTTCGTGATGTCTTGATGTGGGAGATGATCCTGCTGGCCTGCTCCTCATCTCTGAATCTCTTCCTGAAGTACTCCTCCTTTTGTGGGTCAGTGAACCCTCTGGCCTCTGTCACCATGCCAACACAGTCAGGAGGGATCTGATTGGTTGCTGCAGGTCGTGTGGTTATCCAGAGGCGAGCAGAGGGAAGCAGTTTCCCCCTGATGAGGTTTATCAGCAGCACATCCACTGAGGTGGACTTTCTAGGGTCAGTTAGGATTGTAGTTTTGTGGAAGTCCAGAGGAAGTCGACACTCATCCAGACCATCAAAGATGAACACAACCTGGAAGTCTTCAAAGCTGCAGATTCCTACTTCTTTGGTTTCGGTAAAGAAGTGATGAACAAGTTCCACCAAGCTGAACTTTTCCTCTTTCAGCACATTCAGCTCTCTGAAAGTGAATGGAAATATGAACTGGATGTCCCGGTTGGCTTTGTCTTCAGCCCAGTCCAGGGTGTATTTCTGTGTTAAGACTGTTTTCCCAATGCCAGCCACTCCCTTTGTCAGCACTGTTCTGATTGGTTCATCTCTTCCAGGTGAGGCTTTAAAGATGTCTTCTTGTCTGATTGGTGTTTCTGGTCTGTCTGGTTTCCTGGATGCTGTTTCAATCTGTCTGACCTCATGTTCATCATTGACCTCTGCAGTCCCTCCCTCTGTGATGTAGAGCTCTGTGTAGATCTGATTCAGAAGGGTTGGGTTTCCTGCTTTAGCGATCCCCTCAAACACACACTGGAACTTCTTCTTCAACTTGGATTTTAGTTTACGTTTGCCAACTTCAGCATGAGTTCCTGCATGAAGAGCAATGATGTATGCATATATTTATATGTGTATATTTACAATGTAAATATTTAATTTAATAAACCCAAACAGACACCTGTCTGCTTCATTCCCATGTGATAGCAATCTTGATATCCAAATATTTGTGAGTGAAAGAATTTGAGTTTTTTTTTCTTTCATTTATAAAATCCTATTGTAAATATAGACAAACTTTAAGTTACACAATAAAACAAAAAGTCTTACTGCTTTGAAGACGGTGAGCCAGCTCCTCCTCATTCATTCTCCTCAGAAAGTGTAGTGTGATCTTCAGAAATGCCTCCCTGCTGCTTCTCTTCTCTTTATCCTCATACATCACTGTCTCATCATCATCCAGCCTCTGACTCAGAAACCTCTGGAACTCCTTTAGCTCATTTTTCATAAATGTGACAATTTTTTTCTCAAGGAGCTGGAATAGAGAGATATAAACTTTATGTTGAACATGAGCTACCACTACCACTGAACTATGAATCTACCACTGTGCCACACTTTTAGTGCTATGACTGTTTACTATATGATTCTTGATTTAGTGTAGCAGTTGTGTGTTTCTTTTTACACACCATAAACACGGAGTCCAGGTGATTTTTGTGCTCAGATTGATCTGATGTGTCCTGGTTAATTCTGCAAATGAAAGATGTACAGAGAAGCAATTCTGTTGTCATGAATTCTCATAATGATCATTTCTTTATAAATCATTAGTTCAATAGTAAGGTTTTTTTTGTTAGTTTTTTAAAACTATTTTTAAACATTTAAAGAAATAGACATTTCAACAAAAAACAAAACTCAGTGAGGCATTAAAAAAATCATCAATCGTCCAGTTAACTAAATCCCAAAAGGTTGATTCTGTTCATCTGGACGTAGCGTTTTCAGTGGGAGAAACATTTTGTCACTCATCCAGGTGACTTCTTCAGTCTCAGCTGAAGTTTCAGTAGAGTGAGCTCTACGAAAGCCAGATTGGAATTTATCTTGAACAGCTTAAGCTGCTTAGCCACAACCTTTTCTAAAATCTTAGCATTGAATGGTAATTTTGAGAGAGGAGGAGTTTAAGAGCTGACACATAGATATAGACAAACAGGCACACACACAGACACAAACATGTACATTTCTATGTGTTTCCATGTTTGATGATGCATGATTATTTGAATATGTGTGCATGAGGGTGGGAGTACACATGCTCACACTCCCCAATGAACTCTATACTCCCGGTGTTCTGGGAATCCATCTTACCTAAAAAAAGATCCTACCCAATGTTTCGGCGCAGACGCAGCGCATGCACACAACACCAAACCCAAATTAACTTCTTTTTCTCTCACCCAGGTTATGGTACTTACAGTTATGGTTAGGGTTATAGTTAGAGGGTAGGGTTAGGTTTAGTCACAAGTCACCGGCAAATTATAATACGGAATATTGTGAGAGTAGGATGGTTTCTCACAACACTGGGTCCAGGCACCAGCACTCTTGAAGGGGCAATCTTCCCCCAGACCCAGGAGATGGTTCACTTTACTCTTGGGTGGAGATGAGCAGACTGCCCCCGGACAGTCCCAGACGGCCAGCTCCTCCTCCCAGCCCACGCCCCAGACAGTGAACAGAGAACATGGTTGTGAAGACCCCAAACCTTACTCCACCCACTGATATGTGGTGTTGATGCATGCTGTTTAAGGTCCATTTAAAACAGGGGAGGGGCATAGTGCCAACAACCCTCTGCCAGGGGTAGTTGGCGCCATGATATTGTTTACGTGATTATCAATCCAGGTCCAAAGTTGCTCTACTTTTTTAAATAGTTTGCCGTTATCTTTAGCCAAGTCGAAGATACGACTTTCAGCCTCTGTCAGACTCGTTTGGATTGCAGCTTCAGAGTTCTGGAGTTCTGTTGTGTTGGATTTAATCAGCGTGACATCAGCTGCAACACTGTACAGTGTCACCCTGATCTTCGCAATCTCAGCAAACAGGCCATTTTTTTATCTATTTTCCAACCTTCTTGGCTATCAAGGGTTAGCTTCTCCGAAAGCAACAGTTGACAGGAGCAACTGCACACTTCGTTCTTTTTGACTGGGTGCCATTTTTTGTCCCAGATTTATTTTAAATCTTTCCAGTTTGGTTAGAATCCTCACCAGGGTTGAGTGGTATAGTAGTAGGAGTTGTTTCAAAGCTTAATTGTCATTATATTATCGACGAGGGTTCAGAGCCATTTCCGGCATCTTGCCATATGATTTCTCAATAGTACAATATTATAACCCCTTTAAATGTTTACCTGTGATAAGCTGGGTCGTGTCCACAATAAGTAGGTTGATGCACAGAGTGGTCACTCTTCAAAGTTGTAAAGCTGGCTTCGGGAGAGTTCTCTGCCTGTGGATAAATCCTTGTAGAAATAAAATAGTGTTTCATTTGAAACTTATCTCCGTAACATTTTCTATGACAAGATAAAACCAAAATTATGAGTTAAACAAAGCTCAAAATCTTAGTAGAATTTTACTTTCCAGTATTAAAATTATTCATTTTGATGTAGCCAAACTTTGATATTAGGATTTTAGACCAAAGAGTAGATACAAAAAAAGGTGCTACAGTCTGCCTTAGCAAAATGGTCTGATGTAAATAAGTGAGAATAATTAACAGACCTAGAAGAAAACATCACCATTGGACTCACAATATTCATTCTCTTGAAGTTACACTTTAAATTAAAAACATGAAGCTGTAATCCTAGGGATTGTTGTGAGGTGTATTGTCAGTGAGACTGTTGTAATGCAATTGTATTGGTGTATTCATTTGGTAAATGAATGCATTTGCCTGAGTCTTATAATCTTACCAATCTGCTTTTAAATGGTGTCCAGCGTAAGTAGGTTCATACATTGACTCATCACTCTCCATGGGAACAGAGCTCAGTCCAGCAGAGTCTGGTCTCTGCTGCTGGATCCTAACAGCATGGAACATGATCATTGCTAACAGCATCATCTCACCTCATTTAAACTCAACTTTGCTCATTTTATCAGTTTTTTAGTAAGGGTAACATCCACATGCACAACAGTGCCATTTTCAAGAAATGGATTTCATTGAGTACTTTTTATCTTACCTTTGATCTGCCTTTAAATGTTCAACATCAAAATAAATGGGTTCATTTATGGATCGGTCACTCTTGATGGAAAAACAGTTTGTGTCAGACGATCCTGTTCTCTGATGATTCCTGATAGAACTGCCCAATAATTGAATAATTAACACTGTTGAATTCAAAGTTTTTGACATATGAAAAGGACAAAAACCATATAGTGAGACTTCTTTAGGATATTTTAGTATAATCAATGGATACTCTCTACAAGACTAAACTAAATAGAGTCATAATAAATGTATTAAAGTTCCGGATCAAAACTATTTCTAATATAAATGTTGGAAGGCAAAAAATAACTTTCTGAGCTTTATTTTGTTTTATCAAAAATCTTTTCTTTTATATTGAAATAAATATTTTGCCTATGTCGTGAATCTGTCCTTCTGTTGGCTAGAATTTCAAATTCTTGTTTATTTTTTTAGTCGTAATTTTTGCTTTTTGTTGGGTAATTAAATTATTCACTTCAATGTAATAATTAAAATGTTCTTAATGTTAATAAAAACAACAGACATACCTACTATATTGACACTGAGGTTAATAAACCTCAAGAATGTTTTTCCCAGCATTGTGTTCTCTAAATAAAGTCATAATGACACTAAAGCTGTAACTATTTGAAAACCTTACCTCTTCACAGACTTTGACTGCTCTGCATACTTTTGTTCAGACATCATTTGTAGTTTCTTAACGGACACAGAGCTGTTAAAATAATAAAGAAAATAACATCATTCACGAAATAATGTACGTTTTTTTTAATAATGGATTGCATTTATATAGCACTTTTCGAGACCTTCAAAGCGCTTTACAATTCCACTATTCATTCACTCTCACATTCACACACTGGTGGAGGCAAGCTACAGTTGTAGCCACAGCTGCCCTGAGGCAGACTGACAGAAGCGAGGCTGCCATATCGCGCCATCAGCCCCTCTGGCCAACACCAGTAGGCTGTAGGTGAAGTGTCTTGCCCAAGGACACAACGACCGAGACTGTGTCATCCAGGGAAGGATCGACTTTATTTTGAAGTTGTTTTGCTTGCATGTTTGCTGTGTTTTACTCTGTTCCAATGTGGAGTGTTTTTATTTTTTTGTATTGCATGTTTTGGTTATATTTTTGTGAAGTGTCTGTGAAGGTTCTCAGTCATCCAGGTCATCGTAGTCAAAGGAGTTTGCAAAGAAAAGCGTCTGGACTTCTTTAAGTTGCTTGAAGACGTTTCAACTCTCATCCGAGAAGCTTCTTCAGTTCTAAGGTCAAATGGCCGAGAGTCCCAGATTTAAACCCAGTGGGAGTATCCCCCCAAAGAGGGACAAAGGACCCCCTGGTGATCCTCTAATCACATGAGCCAAGGTGTGAAAACAGGTGTGGGACCTAATCAGCCAGGGTTTCGGGTGAGCTCATTGTGAAACCTGGCCCCACCTTGTCATGTGAATTCCTGAGGTCAGATGGCCCAGGATGTGAGTGGGCGTTAAGGCGTCTGGGGAGGGAACTCAAAACTGGATTATAGATGGCAGACAGTTGGTGTCGTAAACCACCGCCTCTGTTGGTGTTGGTGTAGGTTGGCGGGCCGTGATATACAGAGTGCTCAGTGACACATAAGAGGCTCGGGGAGGCTTGAGAGACCGAGGCAGGAAGATACAGCGCCAGCGACCAGGGATGCGGAGCGAGCGGTCCGACTGCTGCAGCAACAAGAGGCCAGATTACGTGTCTGCGGGGAATTAGAGGCGGCAAGGCGGGCTGGTGCCGATTGGCTGTTACAAAGAAGCGGCGGGCAGAGTTAAGAGCTCTGCCCACCCGGGGTAAGTCTTTTGACTTGTCCCCTTTAATGAATGATTGCTGCCTAAAAGAGTAGTGACTGCCGCCGCCTTTCTTTCTTTAGCGCACCGGGACGCAGAACGTGGAGAGGAAGGCGAGGACGCCGCCGGGTTTCCCTTCTGCACCGCTTCACTGGATTTTTTAATTCTTAGTGACCTCTATACCGTGGCGGACGCCACTGGACTTTTACTGTTGTGTTTTATTGATTTTTATTGTGTTGCCCCCTGGCCAGGGCTGTTTCAATTCATTTTATATTTTTAACTGTTAAATTATATGTTAGCCTTACAGTTTTTAATTCGTGTGCTTCCCCTTGGCTGCTCCACTGCTCCGTCCGTTTTGAGGAGGGTTTCCCTCTCTTTAATAACATTTGTGCTAAAAATCACCTTCGCTCTGTTACAACTGTCCGAGCCGGGGCTCGAACCAGCGACTTTCTGATTACAAGACGAACTACCAACTCTTGAGCCACGATCACCCCGGTCTAAGAAGGTTGGAAAGAAAAAAGCGTTTGGACTGTTTTAAGTTGCTTGAAGACGTTTCACCTCTCATCCGAGAAGCTTCTCCAGTTCTAGGCTCAAACGGTGTCCGAGTCCCAGATTTAAGCCCTTAAAGAAGTCTGGACACTTTTTTTCTTTCCAAGCTACTTAGACTACGATTACCTGGATGACTGAAAGCCTTCAAAGAGACATTTTTTTTTTTTTTTAGTTTTGGAAATGCTGCATTAATGTAGCTTAAATATAAACTGCACTGTGGAGGTAAGCATCAACGACACAGAGCTCTCAGTTCTCACTCCTTCTTTATTCGTCTCTCTATTAACTGCTCATATCCGCCACAAAACAGAGGAACACACTTCCTCAACACTGGGTGTGAGTGGAGCCCTCTAGTGGTCCACCACACATGCCCCCCCCGAACACCAAGCAGAACTAGTCCAGGACCCGGGGCTTAAGCAAACGGCCAGAACGGCTGAACCGGGGGGGTGGGGAACTGACAGAGGGCAACCCAGCCCGGAAGTGAGGCTGGCACTGGCGGTCAGAAAAAGCTGCAGGCGACTCGGACTCCGTTGATTGTGGGTCGCTCCTGGGGGAAAAAACAGAATCCATCAGCCCGGTGGCAGGTGGGCGGCCGCGGCGAGGGGCCTGGGCCGGAACCACCTGATCCTCATGCATAACATGTGCAGGCTTAAGTCTGTCAACCGAGACAACCTCCTGCCGACCGCCAAAGTCCAAAATGAAATGTTTGTTGCCTGGTTTAAGAACCCTGTATGGCCCGTCATATGGGGGACGCAGCGGAGTCCTATGGGCATCGTGCCTGACGAAAACAAAACGAGCAGAGTCCAACGAACTCGGAACAAAAGTGTCAGGCAGGCAGTGGTGCACAGGACCAGGAACAGGAAATGAGTCTCGTGGGGGGCGAAAAGGCAACAAAGAGGCATCAAAACATGGGGGAGGGCTCTCAGGCAAGAATTCCCCGGGGACCCGGAAGGGCTGGCCGAGAACCAGTTCAGCCGGGGAAACCCCGAGGTCTTCTTTAACCGCGCTACGCAATCCCAGCAAAACCCACGGAAGACGGTCGACCCAGTCGCCACCTGTCAAGGAAGCCCGGAGCGCAGCCTTAAGAGACCGGTGAAACCGTTCGCACATCCCGTTAGCTTGCAGGTGGTATGCTGTGGTGCGGTGGACCTTGACCCCCAGGCCGTCAGCCATGGCAGACCAAAGCTCAGAAACAAACTGGGGGCCCCTGTCCGAGGTAATGTCAGCAGGGGGACCGAAACGTGAAACCCACGTCGACAAAAATGCTCTGGCCACCGTCGCCGCTGTCGTGGACGCCAGGGTACCGCCCCGCCACCTGGTCGCGTGCGGTCCACCACAGTCAAAAGGTGCGTGAAACCCTGTGACTGCGGCAAGGGACCAACCAGGTCCACATGAACGTGATCGAAACGCCTACCGGGGATACGGAAAGGTTCGAGGGGTGCCTGTGTGTGCCGGTGGATTTTCGAGCGTTGGCATGGGATACAAACCGCCGCCCATTCTTTCACCGTCTTGCGAAGGCCCGGCCAAACGAACCTGGCGCTGACCAGCTTGACCGAGGCCTGGACGCCGGGATGAGAGAGGGCATGCACCGAGTCAAAAACACGACCGGTGGAAACGTCGCAAAGAAGGTGCGGACCGCCGTCCCACACCGGGGTGTCCTCCAGCACGAGGCCTGTTTTCGTTGACTGAAGGGCCAGGATGTCCGGGTCAGCACGTTGCTCGGCGGCCATGGCAGCATAGTCGATGCCGACATACACCGGAGAAACCAACACACGTGACAGACAGTCAGCGACGTGATTGGACTTACCAGCCACGTGCTGAATGTCTGTGCTAAACTCTGAAATGGCCGCCAACTGGCGCTGCTGGCGTGTGCTCCATGGGTCAGAGACCTTGGACATCGCAAACGTCAAAGGTTTGTGGTCAACGTATGCAGTAAAGTTGCGACCCTCGAGGAAAAAACGAAAATGTCGTGTGGCGAGGTGCAGGGCCAGCAACTCCCTGTCAAAAACACTGTACTTGCGTTCGGCATCCCGGAGCGTACGACTGAAAAAGGCGAGCGGTTGCCAGAGACCTGAAACCCGCTGTTCCAACACCCCACCCACTGCCACGTTGGACGCGTCGGTGGTCAACGCGATCTCCGCCGACGGAAGCGGGTGTGCCAGCAGGGCGGCGTCAGCCAGCGCAGACTTGGCTGCGGAAAACGCATGGATGCATTCCGGCAGCCAGTCAACCGGATCTTTGGCTGTTTTACCTTTTAAGGCAGCATAGAGTGGCTGTAGCAGGTGGGCAGCTCTGGGGAGAAAGCGGTTGTAAAAATTTATCATCCCCAAGAACTCCTGCAATGCTTTAACCGACGTGGGGCGCGGAAAAGCTGAAACGGCCTGGACTCTGTCGGGCAACGGAACCACACCTCCAGCGGAAATGCGGTGCCCGAGGAAATCCAGAACAGGCAACCCAAACTGGCACTTGGAAGGGTTGATGATCAGGCCGTGCGCTGCCAAACGCTGGAAAAGCTAGCGCAGATGGGACTCGTGCTGGCTCGCTGAGCAGCTGGCCACCAATATATCGTCCAGATAAACAAAAACGAACGGCAGCCCACGCAAAACTGAGTCCATCAGCCGCTGAAAGGTCTGGGCGGCACCTTTCAGGCCAAACGGCATGCGCAAAAACTCGAACAAGCCGAAGGGGGTAATGACAGCGGTCTTAGGAATGTCTTCGGTGCGCACGGGAACTTGGTGATACCCCCGCACCAAGTCAATTTTAGAAAAATCGACGCCCGGCGAGATTGGCAGAAAAATCCTGAATGTGGGGGATGGGGTAACGGTCATTCTCCGTGGCATTATTTAAACGGCGGAAATCTCCGCATGGCCGCCACCGACCGTCCGATTTGGGCACCATGTGAAGCGGAGGCCCATGCACTGTTCGAACGCTGTACAATGCCAAGGCGCCCATGGCTGCAAACTCTTCCCGAGCGACGGACAGTTTCGCGGGGTCGAGGCGGTGCGCGCAACACCGGGGCCCGACCGTGGAATATAATGCTCAACCCCATGCTTCGTTACCGTGCCAGAGAAATCAGGGACAGACAGTGATGGAAACTCTGAAAGCAAACGCTGAAAAGCATCCCCGGAGGTCACTACATTAGCCCGAATCAGGGGCTCGGCAACCCGAGTAAAACAGGGTAGCGAAGAAAACGAGAGAGCATCAATTAAACATCTGTTAGCAACATCGACAAGCAGTCCATGAGCGCACAGAAAATCAGCACCTAAAATAGGTACAGAGCTAGCGGCAACAACAAAGTTCCACTGGAAATCCCGCCATGAAAACAAACAGTCACCAACCTTTCCCCAAACGTTTTGATGGGAGAGCCATTAGCTGCCAGGAGCTGCGGCCCACAGTTCGCTGCTAGTCCGTCGGCAGCGGTAGGGGGAAGGAGGCTCTTCTGGGAGCCGGAGTCCACGAGAAAACGTCTCCCGGAGCGCGAGTCCTCTATGAAGAGCAGCCTTTCTGTATTGCCAGCGGTCGCGGCTGCTACGGCGTGCTGGCGGGTCCGCTTCCCTGGGCCGTGAAAGCGCAAGCGGCAGGCAGCGCGACGCTCTGTCGCCAAAACGCTGATGGTAGAAACAGATGCTCTTTCCGCGGTGCCGGCGTGTAGCAATCCCTGCCGTCAGCAAGGGGGCGGATGCCCCGGGGGAGGCAGGTGGAGGCGTGGAAGGCGCCGCCGGCGAGTCCGTAGACAGGGCGTGAACGTTGAAAGTGCGGCTAGCCAGGAGAATGCGATCCGCTTCTTCAGCCAGGGAGCGATAATCCTTCGCAGGCAGAAGCGGGGAGTTTGCGAGGACAGCTCTCACAGCGGCCGGTAGCTGGCGGAGGAAGAGGTGGGCGAAGAGGAATCCCCCGTCATCCGGCCCGAGCAACGATAGCATGTCCTCCATGAGCTCGAGCGCGGTACCGCCACCCAAGCCTGACAGGTTGAGGAGCTTTTCGGCTCGTTCAGCGTCGGAGAGGGCATAGCGCCGAAGAAGCAGCTCTTTAAGGGTGGCGTATTTCCCTTGGGCGGGTGGGTCCCGGAGGAGCGTCATCGCGCAACGGGTGGCCAGCGGGTCGAGCGAGGCCACTACATGGTGATACTTCATGTCGTCAGCCGAGATGCCGCGAAGGGCGAACTGAGCCTCCACGTGTACGAACCATGACGGGGGGTCATGGAGCCAAAAGTCCGGCAGTTTCAGCGCCACAGCGAACGTAGCTGAAACAGGAGGCGGAAGACCGGCGTCCGCTGATGCCTCCATAGCGGAGTCTGCGTTATCTGCGGCCCGTTGCATGCTCGAGTCAGGGGTCACCAATGTGGAGGTAAGCATCAACGACACAGAGCTCTCAGTTCTCACTCCTTCTTTATTCGTCTCTCTATTAACTGCTCATATCCGCCACAAAACAGAGGAACACACTTCCTCAACACTGGGTGTGAGTGGAGCCCTCTAGTGGTCCACCACAGCACTCTTTTTTTATTTTTTTTTATTTTTTTATTTTTTATTTTGTGTGACATGGTAGCTTACTAATATGGAACTGTCAGCTGACCTGCAATTCCCCTCTCCCCCTTTAAAACAAGAAATATAGGCCTTTGAAGTGTTTAACCTCCTAGGACCTGGCACCCACATATGTGGACATCACATTTTGGGTTATTTAGACCAAAATACTCAATTTTGCTCTACAAGGGCCTGATATCCATTTACGGGGACATTATACTGCTACAGTTCTATCAAAATTTTAAATGAATATCCTCATATGTGGCTCCGATTTCTCATAAAAACAAAAATAAGGTAAAAAAAAAAAAAAATCTGGTAATTCTTTGTTTTTACATTCATTGGGCCCCAATATGCCCAAATATCAAAGAGAAATTAAAAATGCATGCTGTGGAAGAGTTCGGGTTAATACAAAGATTACCAAAGATGTCACCATAACAACTTGAACTGTTAAATACGTGAAGGAAGAAGCCAGAGCCTGCTTAAAGAATCTTCTCGGTGTTTCTTTTCTATGTGTTTAATAGTTTACATACAGCATTTGGGAACAGATAAGAAGCTGATTATTAGTTTTCTGAAGAATTCGTGTCCGTATATAGAAAATGGAAAGATCGGAAGTCTATGTACGAAATATAATTTGGTAGTATTGCAGCTGAATCACAACAGAACTAAAACATAACCTTTGCAGCCAATGTGAATTAAGATTATAAAAGTTATCAGAAACACAACATCAGTCAAAAGACACTCCACAAAAAAGAAGGAAAATATTTCTGCAACATTTTATTTTTAATCTGGCCTGAAGTTAACACGGCATTCCACTGTGAAGACCACCTGTCAAATATGGTGCTGCTGTAATTAGGCTGCTTAGTGAGTGCTGAGCTGTGACATGGAGAAGAGTCATGGACAGTTAGAGATGGTCATCTCACCTCTGAGCTTTGGTCTGGCTCTCATGTTCCCCACACAGAGTGCTTTTAGAGGGAGGGACTCCCTCCTCTCTGTCGTCACACTGATCCATAGCCAGTGTTGGGAAGGTTACTTTTAAAATGTATTCCATTACAGAATACTGAATACATGCCCCAAAATGTATTCTGTAACGTATTCCGTTACGTTACTCAATGAGAGTAACGTATTCTGAATACTTTGGATTACTTAATATATTATCATGCTGTTTACAACTACGTGAATGTACTATTGCTGTGATTTATTACTGTTACTGAAGGTCCGCGGCTCCGAACCTTAGTAAAGGGACCTCTGGCTAATACAGTGGGCCCCGTGTCGGGCTGGTAGCCGAAAAATAGCTTTACTTTGTTGTCTGGGTCAACTTTGCTTGCCAGAGACAGAGAGAGGCGTTGAAAGGCTTCTCCAACGGAACTTATTTTTTCCGGAGGAAAACACGAACACAGTGTACAGTCGAGTCTTAATAGCTTACTTACAAATGGGCTCGTCAGGCACTCTTCTTGGCTGCAGTGGTTATTATTATATTTACATGCTTCCAGCTCCCGTTTCTGCTCGATGACAGCTCGGACTTTTCCTTTCTCTCCCTCCCTCGCTCACAGACACATAACGTGTATGGTAGTCCATTCTCCCTGCAGCACGGACTACACTGCCCATCAGGCTACATGCTTTAGAGCTATACCTGTAGCATTCTGCCTTTTAGCTTAGCACAACAACAACAACAAAAAAGCGCTCTCTCACCCAGGAAACACGCAGAGAGAGAGCACGTCACCCTGTAACCATGGCAACCGTAACGCTGCCGCCTGGAACAACAGAACACAGCTGTCAAACAAACCCAAACAGTCCTGACCCGCGACAATATGAAACAGGAAAGTACCGCCGTGTAATCCATTTATTTCAACAAAGTAACTGTATTCTGAATACCACCTTTTTAAACGGTAACTGTAACGGAATACAGTTACTCATATTTTGTATTCTGAATACGTAACGGCGGTACATGTATTCCGTTACTCCCCAACACTGATCCATAGCAGAGCCCACACCTTCACACAGACACAGCAACACACTCAGTCAACACAACATTTATGGACAGATTATTTTAAACTCCAAGAGTGTTACTAATGCCATCTTTATTAGAATAGATAAAGAAAATTCTCTTTGTACGAGAAAGACAATTTTAATCTCATCGCACCCTTAATGTTTTTTTGCATTTCCCTCAATAAACAAATGTTTTCTTGAATCTCATCAAATGAAATAACACCAAATATGTTTTTAACAGTTTAGAGACTGATGAAGAGAAATGACTCACCAGGTGAATTCAGCTCCACATTCAGTCGCACCGCCGTTTTACCTTCACCTGCACGATACGCTGCTCATTCCCCTTCTGAGGAATCTTCACAGTGAAACATGAGAAACAAAGTTGAACTACCCCACCCACAGGACACAAAGGTGACGTTGTCATGTCATGTAAAGTTAATCGATTATAAATACCTGAATTAATGAATTTTCTTTTATGGCTAAATAATAGAAAATGTAACCACATTAAACTAACACAAAGACAAGCAGGTTAAACTACAGGACATTACTGTAAACCAAAACACAGCATAATGGGGCTTGTTTCCTTCCTCGTAATGAATAATGAAAATCAGCTGACCTCCTGCAGCACAAAGGTCATGATCATGGTGCTCTTATTGTGTTATGTTTAATGTAATTGCTCTCTGTGCTTTTTGATTATGTTATTAGCACAAAGTTGAATTATTTTATGGTTTAGTAAAAAGATTATTGATCTCTGAACATTGAACGCTGAGACTGAAGGACTGAAAGAATGAGAAACGTGATTGGAGACTCTAAGTATAATTTTGAAGTTTCTTTGCAGATTAAATATTTCAATTAATATTAGACTTTCTTCAGCAAACATCCTTATTCAGTATCACATGAATGATGATGTCTAACACACTGAAAGACTGTGCAAAGACCTCTTACTGTAACATGTTTATGATCTTTTATAAGCTGTAAATTCCAAAATAATGAATCTGTTCCTGGATGCTCCTCAGGAAACTGATTCAAAACATGCTTCACTAAAAACAAAAAGTTCACTGCCAGTGAAGATGTGTTGAAATTGAATCAGGTGGATTTTTTTTGTTGTTTTTAAACAACCACTTAAAGCAGGAACAAGAAAGAATCCATTGTCACAAGAGTCATGTGATGAAATCACACTGAATTTACCTGTTGAAGATGGACTGAAAACCTGGGCTGTTTCAGTTAACAGTTTGGCTGTTAAATGATGCTGATATTGATATTTTGGTGGCTATTTAATTCTGTTTTTGCTGTTAGTTATTCATCCTCATGTTCTGGGGAAACAAAACAGTTTTCATTTTATGAGGCGTTTTAAATAGTTAATCTTGAAAGCACAAATGCAATCATGCAAATTCACACAGACACAAAACCGAGCTAAACACAGGCCAGTATCGCTATTTGTCATCTTTTTACAAAGCCAGTACCAGCCCATACTTATGTTTTGATGAAAATATTGACACCCTAAACTTACGCACGTGTAAAACAGTTGTAGGGTCACCACCTCCACGTCAAAGTACTCAGCAGGCTGGATCATAAAAGGTCTCAGGTACCTCCACAGGTACAGAGGTTTACATCTTGTAAAAACGTTACTAAAATGTGACATAAACAGGAGTCTAACTGCAGTGGAAGCAAAGTAGAATTTTTAAATCCAAGAAATCTGAACCCCAAAAAAACATCTGAGGAAGTGCTGCAGAATTAGATGAGCAATAAGACAAAAAAGAATTAATTCACAAACTAAACCACTAAAGAGACCAAAAAGAGAACATCTGTAATGGTTTAATTATTTGACTCCTCGCTTGGTTTTTGTAATGTTCAAAAACAATTTTAGAGGTTCCACCTGAACATAACAATAAGACTCAACAAAATAACACAATATATTTCTACTAGCTCAACTATTATGAGAGCTGTTTAATAGCAACACCCATTCACACCAAAATGACTTAAGATTAGGTTTACCTTTGGATGGTGGAAATAAGAGAAAGTGAACTTATTCATCCAACTATGAGACTGACCAGAGAGGATAAGCATGTAGCTCACACACTTCAAAGTTTTTAAGTGTGTTAGCTCTTATACTCTACAATTCCAGGCGCTGTCTCAAGGAAGTGTGATAACTGAGCTGCACTAACAGTCACATGATGACCCTTGAACTCATTAAAGTCATTAAACATCAACTCTAAAAGTCTTTATGTGTCAGATTATAACTCTGACCAGAGCTTGTGCTCTGAGAGTCAGCACACATTTCCTTTCCAGTAAAAGAGACTCACTGTACCAGCTGTTCTCCTTTATCCCACTGGTCATCCTGCTGAAGGCACGTGGTTAACTTAACTGAAGTTTTAAAAAAGTTATAGGGAAAAAAAATTTCCATCAGACTTGCCAACAGGGTGGTTTATGATAATGATGCATCAAACCTGTTTCCTCAGCTAAACTCCTACTGTGTTCACTGGAGCATTTGTATTTTAATATTTTGTCTTTTTTTTTATTTACAGAAGGAAGTCACTAAAAATATTAAGTGGTCTTTTGTTTGCACTAGTAATGTGCAGCACATGTTTAGCTCTGTTTATAACAACTCATACTCCCCATCAGCTCCAACATAATAACCACACAAATAATATTATGAATATTACAATTAAATAAATTCAATTCAATTTTATTTATAGGGTGCTTATAAGGTGCTTAAGGTGCTTTATATTGTACGGTAGACCCTACAATAATACATACAGAGAAAAACCCAACAATCATATGACCCCCTATGAGCAAGCACTTTGGCGACAGTGGGAAGGAAAAACTCCCTTTTAACAGGAAGAAACCTCCGGCAGAACCAGGCTCAGGGAGGGGCGGGGCCATCTGCTGCGACCGGTTGGGGTGAAAGAAGAAAAAGAGGATAAAGACATGCTGTGGAAGAGAGACAGAGGTTAATAAGAGATATGATTCAATGCAGAGAGGTCTATTAACACATAGTGAGTGAGAAAGGCGACTGAAGAAGAAACACCCAGTGCCAGAGGTCCCTTTACTACGGTTCGGAGCCGCGGACCTGTTTTATATACGCGTGGAATAGTTTTCTATACGAGATCGCTGCAAAAAGTGCAGCCTTACCTAATGTCCACCTACTGTTACTCATTTATGTTAAGATTTAAATATCTAGTTGGGATTGGTATGACGAGTAGCATTGTTTTATTGAAAGAATCAGCATCACAGTCTGATCTTTATCTCTAAGCTCTTTATTGTAAAACATTTACAGACCTGAGCTCCATCAGTGCACCTGTCGATCCAACCTGCAGGTGTGTTGAGCTGCTGAGTAAACAAGTCCTGGTCCTGAGCTCAAACCCACTCTGAGGTCTGAGAGACTCTTTGTTCTCTGAAGTGTTCACATGTGTCTGTGTGGAGTTTTTAAATGAATCTCAAACCCAGAAACAGCTGTGAGACAGCATCACTCACAAATCTCAGCTGCTGCAGCGTGACATCTTTATGAGTGATGTTAAAAACAGATCAACCACAAAATCCAGATGTGATGGTGAAGAGCTGGTCCCTTCATCATAATCATTTGCTTTGTGGGAATACCTCAGATTTAGGACCCGTCATCATAAATAAAATGAGTCATGCACAGAAAATTCAGAGTTGTGTTTGCAACACAAAACAACACAGCGGACATTTCAGCTGCACTAACTGCAGGAGGGAAACAGTGCATGCGTCAGCCCAGAGGTCATCAATCAGGCTCACTGACCAATCACAGCTGACTAAAGATTCATCAGTGACGAAACTGAGAATGTATGAGAATAATAAGTGGATCAGATTATATGTCCAGTTTATGATTTGAGCACCGATAACATATAAAACCCAAAATCATCCCTTCATGAAATCGATGCTTGACATACACACATAAAAATATGAAAGCATTGAGCTGAAAGAAGAAAGAAACACGGATCATGTGAATCCATAAAAGCTGCTGCTCATCACAGCACACATCATGTGTTCAGCTCTGACACCATCCTTTAGCACCACTTGTACCTGTGCATGTACCCCGACCACCAGCAGAGAACTAGAAAGGATGGAGGTCTCTCTGATCTTTGCAGATCATCGAGTGATGACCTGCAGTTAACACTGGGGCAACGATTCTTGAGCTCTATCAATAATTAGCACGTCCAAATCTGAGGCCTCGACCACGGCCACGAGCTCTGGGTGCTGACAAAAAGCCCAGAGCTCTGAGCTGCTGTGTTATACACAACTATTATCAAGCTTTTGTCTCAGTAATTATCATTCATGTTTCTCTGTTTCCTGAATACTGTGAGCATCATCACTGCTGTGAAGCTGGTCACACTTCATGGAGATGCATGGGCGATCGTGGCTCAAGAATTGGGAGTTCGCCTTGTAATCGGAAGGTTGCCGGTTCGAGCCCCGGCTCGGACAGTCTCGGTCGTTGTGTCCTTGGGCAAGGCACTTCACCCGTTGCCTACTGGTGGTGGTCAGAGGTCCCGGTGGCGCCAGTGTCCGGCAGCCTCGCCTCTGTCAGTGCGTGGCTGTTAGGGTGGCTGTGGCTACAATGTAGCTTGCCATCACCAGTGTGTGAATGGGTGGATGACTGGATGTGTGAAGTGCTTTGGGGTCCTTAGGGACTCGTAAAGCGCTATACAAATACAGGCCATTTACCATTTCCTTTCCCAACAGGACTCAGGAGCTGCTCACAGGCACACTAAACCAAAAGCTTATTACTGTGTTTAATTGGTCGGCCAGCTCTCCTTACCCTGAACCCCTCAGAAAATCTGTTATTATGAAGATGAGAAACTCTGGATGAGCTGAAGGTCACTCATGGTACTGGAGCCCAAACAAAGTACTGAGAGTGTAAATGAACAGAGTTTCAGAAGGTGGATGTTTCTGAATGTAAACAATGTTTTTATTGATCCAACGATGTACAACTCATTCTTCACACTTCCTGGCTGCCTCAACATTAATGATGCTGAATGATCCAAACTACATTCTTGGTATCAGGTTCATGTTATGTCCACAAAGAACTCCAGTGGAAGAGATTAAAACACAGAAGCTACAAGTTTATTGTTTAATGTGAAGTTGAAGCAGACGGTAAAGTGGAGCAGCACACAGAGTCATCATGTCTTTGAATAAATCCTCACAGTGAGGTAACTCTAATCATCTTATTTCTAATAACGCATTGTTGTGGAAATCTGATACACTGATCTACACAAACAGGCTGTCTTTGTGTTTGCAGAGGGTCAAACAACCAAACATCACAACAGCAACAATCACAGGTGCAGCTACAGGCGGGTGGCGTGGTGAAAATTGTTTGGTGATTCTAATTAATTTTATGAAATTCTAAGTATAGATCCTGCCTGGAATTAGGTAACAGTAACAAAGGCAAACGAATAAACAAAGGATATACAGTAATAAGAGGAGAAAATGGCAAAAATGAAGAAAATCGAAGAGGATTTAGAGGAGATCAAGCTTTCACTTAATTCATTGTCGACGGATGTCGAGAAAGTAATTAAGCAACAAGGATTACTTACGTCTCTGATGGACCAAATTAAAGAACTAAAAAACTTGATTACGGAGAAAGACAAAAAAATCCAACTCTTAGAAAGGAGAGTGGACGAGCTGGAACAGCAAACACGACTTGAAGATGTCATCATTACTGGTCTGGAAACCAAACATAGGAGCTACGCAAGAGTCATCGAGACTGGGATCGGTGTAAAAACTGGTGGTGATGAGCCCCCGGTAGAGGAGCTGCAAACACTGGAGCGGCAAGTTGTGGAGTTTTTTGCGAGCAAAAAACTGCCCCTGCACAGTAACAACATTGCAGCATGCTATACCCTTCCCAGAAAGAATGCTAAAGCACCTCCAGCGATAGTAGTGAGATTTGTAAATCGAAAACACAAAACTGACTTACTGAGGCAGTCCAGACAGCTGAGAGGAAGCGGAGTATACTTGAATGAATATCTTACAAAAAAGAATGCAGACATCGCCAGACAAGCTCGCATCTTACGTAAGGAAAAAAAAATCCAAGCAACTTGGACGAGAAACTGTAAAGTGATGATAAAGCTCAATGGGACACCAGAAGAGGCTAAGGTCATCACGATTAGGGATCTCGAGGAATTGGATATATATATAAGTGACAATACTACTGAAGTCGACTGTATGGAAGAGGACCAGAGTCAGGTTGTAATTTGGACAAAGGACTGTGATAAGATCACCGGATTTTCTCTATATGTTGGTAGACAAACGCACGACTGCTAATGTTGTTTCGTTTTTTGTTTTTTGCGAGAATAATAGTCACTTAAAGAATACTCATTTATAATGAGCGATGATTTAGATTATAAATCATATGATTTCGAAGCCAATATTGATCCAGAAGAGAATATGCTTAACACAATTAATGAGACATGTGAATATTATACGGAGGAGCAATTTAGAGATAACGCTGATATAAGTAATATATTTTCTTTAATTCATTTTAATTGTAGAAGCCTCTATAAAACTTTTGCTCCGATTAATGATTTTTTGCATAGTTTGAGAGGCAAGTTTAAAGTAATTGAATTATCTGAAACATGGCTAGATGAGAAAAGGGGCTGTGATTTTTATATTGATGGGTATGAGTTATATTACATAAATAGATCTAATAAGAAGGCAGGAGGGGTGGCACTTTTTGTTAACTGTGATTTGAAATGTAAACAACTTAAAGATATGTCTATGGTTATTGACGATTTAATGGAGACTGTTACAGTAGAACTAGAAATGGAAAGAAGAAGTAATATAATTGTTACGTGTATATATAGAAAACCTGGAACACTGACAGAAAAATTTATAGATGTAGTGGAAGACTTATTAAGTAGGGTTAAGGGAAATAAGACTTTCTGTTTGTGTGGGGATTATAATATTGATTTTTTTTAAAAGAGACTAATCACATGGCATCAGACTTTTTAGAATTACTACTTGGAAATGGATTATACCCTCTGATTTCAAAGCCGAGTAGAATAACGGACACATCAGCAACATTAATTGATCATATTTTTATTAATAGTTTAGGGAATAATATTAAAAGTGGCCTCATCATAAATGATATAAGTGATCATTTACCTGTTTTTTTTACCTTAGATTATAACATGAGAAATTGTATGGAGGATAAGGAAGAGCAATTGGGCAGATGTATAAGGATACGAAATGAGGATGCAATAAATAAATTTAGACATGACCTCATAGAAGAGGATTGGAAGGAGGTTTATGCAAATGATGTTAATGTCGCATATGATGCGTTTTTAAGTACTTATCTGGCCTTGTATAGAAAACATTGTCCACTGGTACCGCTTAAGTTTAAGAAGAAGAAAACTAATTTTAAACCATGGATAACTAAGGGGCTAGTAAACGCGTGCAAAAAGAAGAACAAACTATATAGCGATTATATAAAACTCAGAACAAAGACCGCTGAAATGAAATATAAAGTCTATAAAAATAGGCTAGTATTAATATTGAGGAAGGCCAAGAAAGAATACTATAACAAACTATTTCAAGAAAAGAAAAATAATATAAAGGGTATTTGGAATATTTTCAGAGAGATATTAGGCAATAAGAATGTTTCCTTAGATTTGCCTAAGTATTTTTACAAGGAAGATAAGATTATAAAGGACATTAATGAAGTGGTAAATGAATTCAATTCCTTTTTTGTAAATATTGGCCCTAATTTGGCGAATGTAATTAGAAAACATGATAAGTTGGAACAAAGGATGATTGGAAAGGTGAAAGCAGAGTAGTTAAGTCTATATTTTTAGCTGATATCACTGAAAAAGAAATTGCAGCAATTTTTAACAAGACTAAAAATAAGACATCTACTGATTGCGATGGTTTAGATATGGTAATAGTTAAAAAGACATTGGACTGTATAATTACTCCTCTTTGTTATATTTTCAATCTTTCATTCCATACTGGCGTATTTCCTGACAGAATGAAAGTGGCAAAAGTGATACCTTTGTATAAAAAGGGAGATAAACATAGTTTTAATAATTATAGGCCAGTGTCACTTCTGTCACAGTTTTCTAAAGTACTGGAAAAACTGTTTGTGGAAAGACTTGAGAGCTTTATTGAAAAACATCAATTACTAAGTGAAAATCAATATGGATTTCGGAAAAATAGATCAACGGCATCAGCACGGATGACTACTATTGACGATATTTCATGTGCAACAGATAATAATAAATATACAATAGGAGTATTTATTGACTTAAAAAAAGCTTTTGATACGCTGCAACATTCTATTTTGATTTCTAAGCTTAATACTTATGGGGCGAGAGGAATTGCATTAAACTGGTTAAGTAGTTATCTAGAAAATAGGACCCAGTATGTGCATTATTTAGGCAATTCCTCTGAAAGACTGAAAATTGAATGTGGGGTTCCTCAAGGGTCTGTTTTGGGACCAAAACTTTTTAATTTATATATAAATGATATTTGTGATGTGTAGGGATGGGTATCGTTTAGGTTTTATCCGATACCGGTGCCAAACCGGTACTTTTGAAACGGTGCCGGTGCTTAAACGGTGCTCAAACCGGTGCTTAAAGAATGGAGAACACAAAATTGGTCCAAAAACCTCTCATGTTTAGCTGTTTTTTGTAAAAAGATAACAATGTAGCCTTTTCTGCAGCTATAGGGCATATATGGTCTCACTCTTGGCTGGAAGCAGTGCTTAAACAATGGAAAAAACACAAACTTTGTCCAAAAACCTCTCATGTTTAACTGTTTTCCACTTTTTCTTTGGTCATTTTAGCCTTTTTGGCCAGGGTGAAGGGAGTATCTGCCATCAAACAAGAAGACAGCTGCATGTAACTACAACGGTGTTTGCTAGTTCACCTTACATGCATTAATGTAATAATGTGGTTAGCGCAGAGCTGGACTGGCCATCGGGCATACCGGGCATTTGCCCGGTGGGCCGCTGGCGATTTTTTGTTTTTATGGGCCGATGGATTTTTTTTTTTTTTTTTTTTAGTAAGGGTGTATATATAATGAAAGGTGTTGGATTGGCCAATTGGTCATGATCGACTCTGGGCTGGACCAATTACAGCCGAGGAGGCTGGATGCACCCTCCCCCTTGTTTAGCAATCTTATAGACGAACTAAAGAAAATGGAGAACAAAAAAAGGAAAGGAGGTGTTTATGAAAATATCACTAAATCTGTCATTTATTAATTTTAATATTAATTAATGATCATGTCTCACCTCTAGTGTTCTTGGTCTTAATTTAAGGTTTTTCCTACAGCGATTGACAGATCACGTGACTTTCGCGCATTGCATGCCGGGAACTCGAGGCAAAACAATCCAAGTACCGCATCAAATGCAAGCATTTGCAGCACCGCAAAACGTTCATTCTCCGGTTCCAATACCTTCTTGGTTTTTCTTTGCCGCACAAAAAAGGAATGTACAAAACTAAGGAGAACAATGCCGGTCCGTACAAAGACAGACTCGACGAAAAGGCAAAGAAAAGATACGAGGAAAAAATCAAAGGAGTGAGAGGGTCAGACCCTTACAAGCACACAGAGTGGACAAAAGACGTTAGCGTGCTGCCCAACTTTCACCACGCTCAGATTTATAATTATAGGGTTCTTGGAGTGAGTGCATACACTCATGAAGTTTAGTAACTTCAGGTCACTGCAACAAGCCCGGGTACAGTTTACTGACGGATGGGTCCAGGACCTTGAAATGCACCGTAGAACGAAAAGACCATCGTATTTAACAAAGGTAAGTTTACCAGTCTCACAAATCGTCGTCATAAATACACATTCGTTAACCGTTTATTAATATAACCTTTGAGCTCAACGGTAATTAATTAGTAGTGGAAATAATTTCTGGTACGCATTACAGAAATGTAGCAGTGACAATAATATTGTATGCTGTAATGGCACTGGACAATTGGTGATACAAAAAAACTGTTTTATCCTGTGAATAAAAGTATATGTTTTTGTCAATTTACCGTGGTAATAACAGAAGCGAAACGCAATATTGTATCAGGACAATTCACTATTTATGCACAATAAATAAAGAAGCATAGTGCGACAATTTCTGTTCAGCGCCACACTTGCTTGTAACCTATATCACCAATTATGTTAAGAAAAATGACGTATTAACTACTACAAAACACTGACCTTTGTGGGAATGCTTGGAGCAGACTGTGAGCTGGAGTGTTCTGAGACGTTATATTTGGTATATCCAGACCATCCGTCTGCTCTTACTTCAGAAACATGGCTTAAAAAGTTTCTCTTCAATGACGTAATCCGATAAAAAAAAAAAACGATCTCTTTACCCGTCGGCTTCCCGTGGCTGTCATGCGACCAGCTATTGCGGTTAATAATACAACAGCTTCTTGCCATTTTTTGGGTTTCTTTTTATCGCTGTGTAACTGAGTTCAATTGAAAGCTAGTACCTCTTGCCTCAAGTTCTCAGAATCCTTTGCGGTTTTACCCCTGAATGACGTCACATTTTCAATCTCTATCCTGGTGGGCCGGTCTCTACCCAGATAGCAAGACGACATTGAATCTATGTTGATTTTTCATCCGAACCGTCGTATATGGTCGTGGTTGAAATGCCAATGTTGTAACAACATTGAAATACTGTGGTAAACCGACGGTCTTACTATAGAGACGTTGTAACGATGTTGATTCACCGTTGTTTTTAGTGTGAATGCTTGTAAAAGCATTCACAGTATTGTTGTTGTAATCTTTATTAGTGTGAATGCTTGTAAAAGCCATCGTTGTTCTCTTTCCAACACCGTGTCTTTCAAAGCTCAGAGATGTAAACCTTTAAAAGTGTGTGGATCCAAGTGGAGGGATCACACTTTAGTCATTCAGTGATTCAAAGAATATGAACTTTTAATATTCATTCAGATGTTTTCTGACCCTAAATTTTCTGTTCTCATTTCTTAGGTTTTCCAAATTTTAATTTAAAAACTTTTCAGCTATTTTCCAACTTCTGTGTGAACATCAGCTTTCAAAAGTTCTGCACTTTTGTTTTAAGGTTAAAAACTCTGTATTTTCCGGCTCATTCAACATTTTTATTTTTAACTTAAAATTCAGCAATTAATTCATTTCAGTGTATACATTCAGGTTCAAGCATTCGCACTGCAGTTTCTTCAGAAAATGCACTTTCTAGTTAGTGTGAATGCTTGAAAAGCATTCACAGTATTGTTGTTGTAATCTTTATTTTTCTATTTTATTATTATATATTCCGTATGTTTTTTGTACTGCTTCTCCTTCAAAACCGTTCAACTTAGAAAAACCATTCAAACACCGTTAGATTCCTCTTCTTTTGGACATGACTGCTTCTATTTTTCTCATTTATAACATTTATATTTTTAATTTTATTCAACTTTTTTCAACAAAAATTTCCCATGTATTTCAATGGAGAGACCCTTCAAATTCTCATTCAACTCACTCCTCTTTAAACTGTATCTACTTCCACATACATTGACGTAGAGCCATCATTCAAACTTTAAAACGAAGACAAGACATTCAACTATTCAACTTGTATTTATCTTTTCAATATCTATTATACTTTTTCTTCAGTTCCAGTTTAAGTTTCATGATGATTTTTCAGCCGTTTCAGAGTTTATAATGGGTGTGTATGGGACGGAATGTTGGGGCTAGAGTGAGACAGCTCAACTGCCAGAGTGAGAGGAGCGGAAAAATTAATCTTAAAATATTGTTTAAATCTGCTGCTGTGTCCGCAGCGTTTGCTCTACAGGTCTGATTTTACCCTCAAAACGTAGCCATCGCTGTCCTCTTTCATCCAATGTGTTTACTATTGTACTAGGTGTTATGGTTCTTTCATAAATGTCACCAAAGCACAGCCTCCTCCCTCCAACTCCTCCATAGACTCTAATGTTAAAATGGCTCAGAAGGTTCGTTTGAAAATCAGAAGAGCATGGTGTTTTTACACTGTCACCATGTCCATATAATAAACTCCACAGGCATGAAAACTGAGAATTAGGTAGACTGGACATTGCTGCCGCTCACGGTGAAAGAATTTCGTCAATAGGACCTGTACTTTTCATTTGGGAGCGATTTGTTTCGACCTGACTTTTCTGTTCATTTTAAGCAGCAAAAGTGAGGTGCATGTCTGTGAGCGTGTGTACTGAGCCATTGGGTGCAGTCACTATAGCAACCAGGCTCACACCTGCCTGCCTAACGAGCTCTGTCTCTCACTGTGCCAAGATTCATCTTAAACACTTCTCTTTCAACTGCTGCTGTGTCCACAGTGTTTGCTCTACAGCCATCATTTTACCCTCAAAATGTCGCCATCGTTGTTCTCTTTCCAACACCGTGTCTTTCAAAGCTCAGAGATGTAAACCTTTAAAAGTGTGTGGATCCAAGTGGAGGGATCACACTTTAGTCATTCAGTGATTCAAAGAATATGAACTTTTAATATTCATTCAGATGTTTTCTGACTCTAAATTTTCTGTTCTCATTTCTTAGGTTTTCCAAATTTTAATTTAAAAACTTTTCAGCTATTTTCCAACTTCTTCTGTGTGAACATCAGCTTTCAAAAGTTCTGCACTTTTGTTTTAAGGTTAAAAACTGTATTTTCCGGCTCATTCAACATTTTTATTTTTAACTTAAAATTCAGCAATTAATTCATTTCAGTGTATACATTCAGATTCAAGCATTCACACTGCAGTTTCTTCAGAAAATGCACTTTCTAGTTATTAGTGTGAATGCTTGTAAAAGCATTCACAGTATTGTTCTTCTAATCTTTATTATTATATTTTATTCTTCCGTACGTTTTTTGTACTGTATCTCCTTCAAAACCGTTCAACTTAGAAAAACCATTCAAACACCATTAGATTCCTCTTCTTTTGGACATGACTGCTTCTATTTTTCTGATTTCTAACATTTATATTTTTAATTTTATTCAACTTTTTTCAACAAAAAATTCCCATGTATTTCAATGGGGAGACCCTTCAAATCCTCATTCAACTTACTCATTTTCAAACTGTATCTACTTCAACATACGTTGACATAGAGCCACCATTCAAACTTTAAAACGAAGACAAGACATTCAACTATTCAACTTGTATTTATCTTTTCAATATCTGTTATACTTTTTCTTCAGTTCCAGTTTAAGTTTCATGATGTTTTTCAGCCGTTTCAGCGTTTATAATGGGTGTGTATGGGACGGAATGTTGGGGCTAGAGTGAGACAGCTCAACTGCTAGAGTGAGAGGAGCGAAAAAATTAATCTTAAAATCTTTTTAAAACTGCTGCTGTGTCCGCAGCGTTTCGTCTACAGGTATGATTTTACCCTCAAAACGTAGCCATCGCTGTCCTCTTTCATCCAATGTGTTTACTATTGTGCTAGGTGTTATGGTTCTTTCATAAATGTCACCAAACACAGCCTCCTCCCTCCAGCTCCTCCATAGACTCCAATGTTAAAATGGCTCAGAAAGTTCGTTTGAAAATCAGAAGATCAGGCTGTCTTTACACTGTCACCACGTCCATATAATAAACTCCACAGGCATGAAAACTGAGAATTAGGTAGACTAGACATTGCTGCCGCTCACGGTGAAAGAATTTTGTCAATACGACTTATACTTTTCATTTGGGAGCGATTTGTTTCGGCCTGACTTTTCTGTTCATTTTAAGCAGCAAAAGTGAGGTGCATGTCTGCGTGTGTATGGGGCCATTGGGTGCAGTCACTATAGCAACCAGGCTCACACCTGCCTGCCTAACGAGCTCTGTCCCTCACTCTGCCAAGATTCATCTTAAACACTTCTCTTTCAACTACTGCTGTGTCCACAGTGTTTGCCCTACAGCCATCATTTTACCCTCAAAACGTCGCCATCGTTCTTCTCTTTCCAACAGCATGTCTTTCAAAGCTCAGAAATATAAACTTTTTAAACTGTGTGGATCCAAGTGGAGGATCACATTTCAGTCATTCAGTGATTCAAAGAATATGAACTTTTAATATTCATTCAGATGTTTTCTGACTCTACATAGTCTTTTCTCATTTTTTAGGTTTTTCTAATTTACATTTAAAACATTTTCAGCTGTTTTCTAACTTCTTCTCTGTGGATGTCAGCTTTTAGCAGTTCAGCTTTTTTGTTTTCAGGTGCAAATTTCTGTATTTTTCATCTCATTCAACATTTTTAACTTAAAATTCAGCAATTAATTCATTTCAGCGCATATATTCAGATTCAAGCATTCACACTGCAGTTTCTTCAGAAAATGCACTTTCTAGTTATTAGTGTGAATGCTTGTAAAAGCATTCACAGTATTGTTCTTCTAATCTTTATTATTAGTGTGAATGCTTGTAAAAGCATTCACAGTATTGTTCTTCTAATCTTTATTATTAGTGTGAATGCTTGTAAAAGCATTCACAGTATTGTTCTTCTAATCTTTATTATTATTATTATATTTTATCTATTCCGTACGTTTTTTGTACTCCTACTCCTTCAAAACCGTTCAACTTAGAAAAACCATTCAAACACCATTAGATTCCTCTTCTTTTGGACATGACTGCTTCTACTTTTCTCATTTATAACATTTATATTTTTAAAATTATTCAACTTTTTTCAACAAAAATTTCCCATGTATTTCAATGGAGAGACCCTTCAAATCCTCATTGAACTTACTCATTTTCAAACTGTATCTACTTCAACATATGTTGACATAGAGCCACCATTCAAACTTTAAAACGAAGACAAGACATTCAACTATTCAACTTGTATTTATCTTTTCAATATCTGTTATACTTTTTCTTCAGTTCCAGTTTAAGTTTCATGATGTTTTTTCAGCCGTTTCAGAGTTTATAATGGGTGTGTATGGGACGGAATGTTGGGGCTAGAGTGAGACAGCTGAACTGCTAGAGTGAGAGCAGCAAAAAAAATTAATCTGAAAATCTTTTTTAAAACTGCTGCTGTGTCCACGGTGTTTGGTCTACAGGTATGATTTTACCCTCAAAACGTAGCCATCGCTGTCCTCTTTCATCCAATGTGTTTACTATTGTACTAGGTGTTATGGTTCTTACATAAATGTCACAAATGCACAGCCTCCTCCCTCCAACTCCTCCATAGACTCTAATGTTAAAATGGCTCAGAAGGTTCGTTTGAAAACCAGAAGTACAGGCTGTCTTTACACTGTCACCACGTCCATATAATAAACTCCACAAGCATGAAAACTAAGAATTAGGTAGACTGGACATTGCTGTCGCTCACGGTGAAAGAATTTTGTCAATAGGACCTGTACTTTTCATTTGGGAGCGATTTGTTTCGGCCTGACTTTTCTGTTCATTTTAAGCAGCAAAAGTGAGGTGCATGTCTGTGTGCGTGTGTATGGAGCCCCTGGCTCAGTCACTATAGCAACCAGGCTCACACCTGCCTGCCTGCCTAACGAGCTCTCTCTCACTGTGCCAATATTCATCTTAAACACTTCTCTTTCAACTGCTGCTGTGTGCACAGTGTTTGCTCTACAGCCATCATTTTACCCTCAAAACGAAGCCATCGTTGTTCTCTTTCCAACAGCATGTCTTTCAAAGCTCAGAGATGTAAACCTTTAAAAGTGTGTGGATCCAAGTGGAGGGATCACATTTCAGTCATTCAGTGATTCAAAGAATATGAACTTTTAATATTCATTCAGATGTTTTCTGACTCTAAATAGTCTTTTCTCATTTTTTAGGTTTTTCTAATTTATATTTAAAACATTTTCAGCTGTTTTCTAACTTCTTCTCTGTGGATGTCAGCTTTTAGCAGTTCAGCTTTTTTGTTTTCAGGTGCAAATTTCTGTATTTTTCATCTCATTCAACATTTTTAACTTAAAATTCAGCAATTAATTCATTTCAGCGCATATATTCAGATTCAAGCATTCACACTGCAGTTTCTTCAGAAAATGCACTTTCTAGTTAGTGTGAATGCTTGTAAAAGCATTCACAGTATTGTTCTTCTAATCTTTATTATTATTATTATATTTTATCTATTCCGTACGTTTTTTGTACTCCTACTCCTTCAAAACCGTTCAACTTAGAAAAACCATTCAAACACCATTAGATTCCTCTTCTTTTGGACATGACTGCTTCTACTTTTCTCATTTATAACATTTATATTTTTAAAATTATTCAACTTTTTTCAACAAAAATTTCCCATGTATTTCAATGGAGAGACCCTTCAAATCCTCATTGAACTTACTCATTTTCAAACTGTATCTACTTCAACATATGTTGACATAGAGCCACCATTCAAACTTTAAAACGAAGACAAGACATTCAACTATTCAACTTGTATTTATCTTTTCAATATCTGTTATACTTTTTCTCAGTTCCAGTTTAAGTTTCATGATGTTTTTTCAGCCGTTTCAGAGTTTATAATGGGTGTGTATGGGACGGAATGTTGGGGCTAGAGTGAGAAGGCTCAACTGCTAGAGTGAGAGGAGCGAAAAAATTAAACTGAAAATATTTTTTAAAACTGCTGCTGTGTCCACGGTGTTTGGTCTACAGGTATGATTTTACCCTCAAAACGTAGCCATCGCTGTCCTCTTTCATCCAATGTGTTTACTATTGTACTAGGTGTTATGGTTCTTTCATAAATGTCACCAAAGCACAGCCTCCTCCTCCAACTCCTCCATAGACTCTAATGTTAAAATGGCTCAGAAGGTTCGTTTGAAAATCAGAAGAGCATGGTGTTTTTACACTGTCACCACGTCCATATAATAAACTCCACAGGCATGAAAACTGAGAATTAGGTAGACTGGACATTGCTGCCGCTCACGGTGAAGGAATTTCGTCAATACGACTTATACTTTTCATTTGGGAGCGATTTGTTTCGGCCTGACTTTTCAGTTCATTTTAAGCAGCAAAAGTGAGGTGCATGTCTGTGTGCGTGTGTATGGAGCCCTGGCTCAGTCACTATAGCAACCAGGCTCACACCTGCCTGCCTAACGAGCTCTGTCCTCACTCTGCCAAGATTCATTTTAAACACTTCTCTTTCAACTGCTGCTGTGTCCACAGTGTTTGCCCTACAGCCATCATTTTACCCTCAAAACGTCGCCATCGTTCTTCTCTTTCCAACAGCATGTCTTTCAAAGCTCAGAAATATAAACTTTTTAAACTGTGTGGATCCAAGTGGAGGGATCACATTTCAGTCATTCAGTGATTCAAAGAATATGAACTTTTAATATTCATTCAGATGTTTTCTGACTCTAAAAAGTCTTTTCTCATTTTTTAGGTTTTTCTAATTTACATTTAAAACATTTTCAGCTGTTTTCTAACTTCTTGTCTGTGGATGTCAGCTTTTAGCAGTTCAGCTTTTTGTTTTCAGGTGCAAATTTCTGTATTTTTCATCTCATTCAACATTTTTAACTTAAAATTCAGCAATTAATTCTTTTCAGTGCATATATTCAGATTCAAGCATTCACACTGCAGTTTCTTCAGAAAATGCACTTTCTAGTTAGTGTGAATGCTTGTAAAAGCATTCACAGTATTGTTCTTCTAATCTTTATTATTATTATTATTATTATATTTTTATTATATATTCCGTGACGTTTTTTGTACTGTATCTCCTTCAAAACCGTTCAACTTAGAAAAATCATTCAAACACCGTTAGATTCCTCTTCTTTTGGACATGACTGCTTCTATTTTTCTCATTTTTAACATTTATATTTTTAATTTTATTCAACTTTTTTCAACAAAATTTCCCATGTATTTCAATGGGGAGACCCTTCAAATCCTCATTCAACTTACTCATTTTCAAACTGTATCTACTTCAACATAGGTTGACATAGAGCCACCATTCAAACTTTAAAACGAAGACAAGACATTCAACTATTCAACTTGTATTTATCTTTTCAATATCTGTTATACTTTTCTTCAGTTCCAGTTTAAGTTTCATGATGTTTTTTCAGCCGTTTCAGAGTTTATAATGGGTGTGTATGGGACGGAATGTTGGGGCTAGAGTGAGAAGGCTCAACTGCTAGAGTGAGAGGAGCGAAAAAAAATTAATCTGAAAATATTTTTAAAACTGCTGCTGTGTCCACGGTGTTTGGTCTACAGGTATGATTTTACCCTCAAAACGTAGCCATCGCTGTCCTCTTTCATCCAATGTGTTTACTATTGTACTAGGTGTTATGGTTCTTTCATAAATGTCACCAAAGCACAGCCTCCTCCTCCAACTCCTCCATAGACTCTAATGTTAAAATGGCTCAGAAGGTTCGTTTGAAAATCAGAAGAGCATGGTGTTTTACACTGTCACCACGTCCATATAATAAACTCCACAGGCATGAAAACTGAGAATTAGGTAGACTGGACATTGCTGCCAGCTCACGGTGAAAGAATTTCGTCAATAGGACCTGTACTTTTCATTTGGGAGCGATTTGTTTCGGCCTGACTTTTCTGTTCATTTTAAGCAGCAAAAGTGAGGTGCATGTCTGTGTGCGTGTGTATGGAGCCCTGGCTCAGTCACTATAGCAACCAGGCTCACACCTGCCTGCCTAACGAGCTCTCTCTCACTCTGCCAAGATTCATCTTGAACACTTCTCTTTCAACAGCTGCTGTGTCCACAGTATTTGCCCTACAGCCATCATTTTACCCTCAAAATGAAACCATCGTTCTTCTCTTTCCAACAGCGTGTCTTTCAAAGCTCAGAGATGTAAACCTTTAAAACTGTGTGGATCCAAGTGGAGTGATCATATTTTAGTCATTCAGTGATTCAAAGAATATGAACTTTTAATATTCATTCAGATGTTTTCTGACTCTAAATAGTCTTTTCTCATTACTTAGGTTTTTCTAATTTACATTTAAAACATTTTCAGCTCTTTTCCAACTTCTTCTGTGTGGATTTCAGCTTTTAGCAGTTCAGCACTTTTGTTTTCAGGTGAAAATTTCTGTATTTTTCATCTCATTCAACATTTTTAACTTAAAATTCAGCAATTAATTCTTTTCAGTGCATATATTCAGATTCAAGCATTCACACTGCAGTTTCTTCAGAAAATGCACTTTCTAGTTATTATATTTTATCTATTCCGTACGTTTTTTGTACTCCTACTCCTTCAAAACCGTTCAACTTAGAAAAACCATTCAAACACCATTAGATTCCTCTTCTTTTGGACATGACTGCTTCTACTTTTCTCATTTATAACATTTATATTTTTAAAATTATTCAACTTTTTCAACAAAAATTTCCCATGTATTTCAATGGAGAGACCCTTCAAATCCTCATTGAACTTACTCATTTTCAAACTGTATCTACTTCAACATATGTTGACATAGAGCCACCATTCAAACTTTAAAACGAAGACAAGACATTCAACTATTCAACTTGTATTTATCTTTTCAATATCTGTTATACTTTTTCTTCAGTTCCAGTTTAAGTTTCATGATGTTTTTCAGCCGTTTCAGAGTTTATAATGGGTGTGTATGGGACGGAATGTTGGGGCTAGAGTGAGAAGGCTCAACTGCTAGAGTGAGAGGAGCGAAAAATTAAACTGAAAATATTTTTAAAACTGCTGCTGTGTCCACGGTGTTTGGTCTACAGGTATGATTTTACCCTCAAAACGTAGCCATCGCTGTCCTCTTTCATCCAATGTGTTTACTATTGTACTAGGTGTTATGGTTCTTTCATAAATGTCACCAAAGCACAGCCTCCTCCCTCCAACTCCTCCATAGACTCTAATGTTAAAATGGCTCAGAAGGTTCGTTTGAAAATCAGAAGAGCATGGTGTTTTTACACTGTCACCACGTCCATATAATAAACTCCACAGGCATGAAAACTGAGAATTAGGTAGACTGGACATTGCTGCCGCTCACGGTGAAGGAATTTCGTCAATACGACTTATACTTTTCATTTGGGAGCGATTTGTTTCGGCCTGACTTTTCAGTTCATTTTAAGCAGCAAAAGTGAGGTGCATGTCTGTGTGCGTGTGTATGGAGCCCCTGGCTCAGTCACTATAGCAACCAGGCTCACACCTGCCTGCCTAACGAGCTCTGTCCCTCACTCTGCCAAGATTCATTTTAAACACTTCTCTTTCAACTGCTGCTGTGTCCACAGTGTTTGCCCTACAGCCATCATTTTACCCTCAAAACGTCGCCATCGTTCTTCTCTTTCCAACAGCATGTCTTTCAAAGCTCAGAAATATAAACTTTTTAAACTGTGTGGATCCAAGTGGAGGGATCACATTTCAGTCATTCAGTGATTCAAAGAATATGAACTTTTAATATTCATTCAGATGTTTTCTGACTCTAAAAAGTCTTTTCTCATTTTTTAGGTTTTTCTAATTTACATTTAAAACATTTTCAGCTGTTTTCTAACTTCTTGTCTGTGGATGTCAGCTTTTAGCAGTTCAGCTTTTTTGTTTTCAGGTGCAAATTTCTGTATTTTTCATCTCATTCAACATTTTTAACTTAAAATTCAGCAATTAATTCATTTCAGCGCATATATTCAGATTCAAGCATTCACACTGCAGTTTCTTCAGAAAATGCACTTTCTAGTTATATTTTGTTATATATTCCGTACGTTTTTTGTACTGTATCTCCTTCAAAACCGTTCAACTTAGAAAAACCATTCAAACACCGTTAGATTCCTCTTCTTTAGGACATGACTGCTTCTACTTTTCTCATTTTTAACATTTATATTTTTAATTTTATTCAACTTTTTTCAACAAAAATTTCCCATGTATTTCAATGGGGAGACCCTTCAAATCCTCATTCAACTTACTCATTTTCAAACTGTATCTACTTCAACATACGTTGACATAGAGCCACCATTCAAACTTTAAAACGAAGACAAGACATTCAACTATTCAACTTGTATTTATCTTTTCAATATCTATTATACTTTTCTTCAGTTCCAGTTTAAGTTTCATGATGTTTTTAAAGCCGTTTCAGAGTTTATAATGGGTGTGTATGGGACGGAATGTTGGGGCTAGAGTGAGACAGCTCAACTGCTAGAGTGAGAGGAGCAAAAAAATTAATCTGAAAATATTTTTTAAAACTGCTGCTGTGTCCACGGTGTTTGGTCTACAGGTCTGATTTTACCCTCAAAACGTAGCCATCGCTGTCCTCTTTCATCCAATGTGTTTACTATTGTACTAGGTGTTATGGTTCTTTCATAAATGTCACCAATGCACAGCCTCCTCCCTCCAACTCCTCCATAGACTCTAATGTTAAAATGGCTCAGAAGGTTCGTTTGAAAATCAGAAGAGCATGGTGTTTTTACACTGTCACCACGTCCATATAATAAACTCCACAGGCATGAAAACTGAGAATTCAGTAGACTGGACATTGCTGCCGCCACGGTGAAAGAATTTCATCAATAGGACCTGTACTTTTCATTTGGGAAGGATTTGTTTGGGCCTGACTTTTCTGTTCATTTTAAGCAGCAAAAGTGAGGTGCATGTCTGTGCGTGTGTGTGGAGCCATTGGGTGCAGTCACTATAGCAACCAGGCTCACACCTTCCTGCCTAACGAGCTCTGTCTCTCACTGTGCCAAGATTCATCTTAAACACTTCTCTTTCAACTGCTGCTGTGTCCACAGTGTTTGCTCTACAGCCATCATTTTACCCTCAAAACGTTGCCATTGTTCTTCTCTTTCCAACACTGTGTCTTTCAAAGCTCAGAGATGTAAACCTTTAAAACTGTGTGGATCCAAGTGGAGGGATCACATTTTAGTCATTCAGTGATTCAAAGAATATGAACTTTTAATATTCATTCAGATATTTTCTGACTCTAATTTTCTTTTCTCATTACTTAGGTTTTTCTAATTTACATTTAAAACATTTTCAGCTATTTTCCAGCTTCTTCTGTGTGAACATAAACTTTCAAAAGTTCTGCACTTTTGTTTTCAGGTTAAAAACTCTGTATTTTCCAGCTCATTCAACATTTTTAGCTTAATATTCAGTAATTAATTCATTTCAGTGCATACATTCAGAGTCAAGCATTCACACTGCAGTTTCTTCAGAAAATGCACTTTCTAGTTCTATTTTATTTTTATATATTCCGTGACGTTTTTTACTGTATCTCCTTCAAAACCGTTCAACTTAGAAAAACCATTCAAACACCGTTAGATTCCTCTTCTTTTGGACATGACTGCTTCTACTTTTCTCATTTTTAACATTTATATTTTTAATTTTATTCAACTTTTTTCAACAAAAATTTCCCATGTATTTCAATGGGGAGACCCTTCAAATCCTCATTCAACTTACTCATTTTCAAACTGTATCTACTTCAACATACGTTGACATAGAGCCACCATTCAAACTTTAAAACGAAGACAAGACATTCAACTATTCAACTTGTATTTATCTTTTCAATATCTATTATACTTTTTCTTCAGTTCCAGTTTAAGTTTCATGATGTTTTTAAAGCCGTTTCAGAGTTTATAATGGGTGTGTATGGGACGGAATGTTGGGGCTAGAGTGAGACAGCTCAACTGCTAGAGTGAGAGGAGCAAAAAATTAATCTGAAAATATTTTTAAAACTGCTGCTGTGTCCACGGTGTTTGGTCTACAGGTCTGATTTTACCCTCAAAACGTAGCCATCGCTGTCCTCTTTCATCCAATGTGTTTACTATTGTACTAGGTGTTATGGTTCTTTCATAAATGTCACCAATGCACAGCCTCCTCCCTCCAACTCCTCCATAGACTCTAATGTTAAAATGGCTCAGAAGGTTCGTTTGAAAATCAGAAGAGCATGGTGTTTTTACACTGTCACCACGTCCATATAATAAACTCCACAGGCATGAAAACTGAGAATTCAGTAGACTGGACATTGCTGCCGCTCACGGTGAAAGAATTTCATCAATAGGACCTGTACTTTTCATTTGGGAAGGATTTGTTTGGGCCTGACTTTTCTGTTCATTTTAAGCAGCAAAAGTGAGGTGCATGTCTGTGCGTGTGTATGGAGCCATTGGGTGCAGTCACTATAGCAACCAGGCTCACACCTTCCTGCCTAACGAGCTCTGTCTCTCACTGTGCCAAGATTCATCTTAAACACTTCTCTTTCAACTGCTGCTGTGTCCACAGTGTTTGCTCTACAGCCATCATTTTACCCTCAAAACGTTGCCATTGTTCTTCTCTTTCCAACACTGTGTCTTTCAAAGCTCAGAGATGTAAACCTTTAAAACTGTGTGGATCCAAGTGGAGGGATCACATTTTAGTCATTCAGTGATTCAAAGAATATGAACTTTTAATATTCATTCAGATATTTTCTGACTCTAATTTTCTTTTCTCATTACTTAGGTTTTTCTAATTTACATTTAAAACATTTTCAGCTATTTTCCAGCTTCTTCTGTGTGAACATAAACTTTCAAAAGTTCTGCACTTTTGTTTTCAGGTTAAAAACTCTGTATTTTCCAGCTCATTCAACATTTTTAGCTTAATATTCAGTAATTAATTCATTTCAGTGCATACATTCAGAGTCAAGCATTCACACTGCAGTTTCTTCAGAAAATGCACTTTCTAGTTCTATTTTATTTTTATATATTCCGTACGTTTTTTGTACTGTATCTCCTTCAAAACCGTTCAACTTAGAAAAACCATTCAAACACCGTTAGATTCCTCTTCTTTTGGACATGACTGCTTCTACTTTTCTCATTTTTAACATTTATATTTTTAATTTTATTCAACTTTTTCAACAAAATTTCCCATGTATTTCAATGGGAGACCCTTCAAATCCTCATTCAACTTACTCATTTTCAAACTGTATCTACTTCAACATACGTTGACATAGAGCCACCATTCAAACTTTAAAACGAAGACAAGACATTCAACTATTCAACTTGTATTTATCTTTTCAATATCTGTTATACTTTTTCTTCAGTTCCAGTTTAAGTTTCATGATGTTTTTTCAGCCGTTTCAGCGTTTATAATGGGTGTGTATGGGACGGAATGTTGGGGCTAGAGTGAGACAGCTCAACTGCTAGAGTGAGAGGAGCAAAAAAATTAATCTTAAAATCTTAAAATCTTTTAAAACTGCTGCTGTGTCCGCAGCGTTTGCTCTACAGGTATGATTTTACCCTCAAAACGTAGCCATCGCTGTCCTCTTTCATCCAATGTGTTTACTATTGTGCTAGGTGTTATGGTTCTTTCATAAATGTCACCAAAGCACAGCCTCCTCCCTCCAACTCCTCCATAGACTCCAATGTTAAAATGGCTCAGAAAGTTCCTTTGAAAATCAGAAGAGCAGGCTGTCTTTACACTGTCACCATGTCCATATAATAAACTCCACAGGCATGAAAACTGAGAATTAGGTAGACTAGACACTGCTGCCGCTCACGGTGAAAGAATTTTGTCAATACGACTTATACTTTTCATTTGGGAGCGATTTGTTTCGGCCTGACTTTTCTGTTCATTTTAAGCAGCAAAAGTGAGGTGCATGTCTGCGTGTGTATGGGGCCATTGGGTGCAGTCACTATAGCAACCAGGCTCACACCTGCCTGCTTAACGAGCTCTCTCTCTCACTGTGCCAAGATTCATTTTAAACACTTCTCTTTCAACTGCTGCTGTGTCCACAGTGTTTGCCCTACAGCCATCATTTTACCCTCAAAACCTCGCCATCGATGTTCTCTTTCCAACAGCATGTCTTTCAAAGCTCAGAAATATAAACTTTTTAAACTGTGTGGATACAAGTGGAGGGATCACACATTTCAGTCATTCAGTGATTCAAAGAATATGAACTTTTAATATTCATTCAGATGTTTTCTGACTCTAAATTTTCTTTTCTCATTACTTAGGTTTTTCTAATTTACATTTAAAACATTTTCAGCTCTTTTCCAACTTCTTCTGTGTGGATTTCAGCTTTTAGCAGTTCAGCACTTTTGTTTTCAGGTGCAAATTTCTGTATTTTTCATCTCATTCAAAATTCCTAACTTAAATTCAGCAATTAATTCATTTCAGTGCATGCATTCAGATTCAAGCATTCACACTGCAGTTTCTTCAGAAAATGCACTTTCTAGTTCTATTTTATTATTATTATAGATTCCGTACGTTTTTTGTAGTCCTACTCCTTCAAAACCGTTCAACTTAGAAAAACCATTCAAACACCGTTAGATTCCTCTTCTTTTGGACATGACTGCTTCTATTTTTTTCATTTATAACATTTATATTTTTAAAATTATTCAAGTTTTTTCAACAAAAATTTCCCATGTATTTCAATGGAGAGACCCTTCAAATCCTCATTCAACTTACTCATTTTTAAACTGTATCTACTTCCACATACGTTGACATAGAGCAACCATTAAAACTTTAAAACGAAGACAAGACATTCAACTATTCAACTTGTATTTATCTTTTCAATATCTATTACACTTTTTCTTCAGTTCCAGTTTAAGTTTCATGATGTTTTTTCAGCCGTTTCAGAGTTTATAATGGGTGTGTATGGGACGGAATGTTGGGGCTAGAGTGAGCCAGCTCAACTGCTAGAGTGAGAGGAGCAAAAAAATTAATCTTAAAATCTTTTTTAAAACTGCTGCTGTGTCCGCGGCGTTTGCTGTACAGGTATGATTTTACCCTCAAAACGTAGCCATCGCTGTCCTCTTTCATCCAATGTGTTTACTATTGTACTAGGTGTTATGGTTCTTTCATAAATGTCACCAATGCACAGCCTCCTCCCTCCAACTCTTCCATAGACTCTAATGTTAAAATGGCTCAGAAGGTTCGTTTGAAAATCAGAAGAGCATGGTGTTTTTACACTGTCACCACGTCCATATAATAAACTCCACAGCCATGAAAACTGAGAATTAGGTAGACTGGACATTGCTGCCGCTCACGGTGAAAGAATTTCGTCAATAGGACCTGTACTTTTCATTTGGGAGCGATTTGTTTCGACCTGACTTTTCTGTTCATTTTAAGCAGCAAAAGTGAGGTGCATGTCTGTGAGCGTGTGTACTGAGCCATTGGGTGCAGTCACTATAGCAACCAGGCTCACACCTGCCTGCCTAACGAGCTCTGTCTCTCACTCTGCCAAGATTCATCTTAAACACTTCTCTTTCAACTGCTGCTGTGTCCACAGTGTTTGCTCTACAGCCATCATTTTACCCTCAAAATGTCGCCATCGTTGTTCTCTTTCCAACACCGTGGCTTTCAAAGCTCAGAGATGTAAACCTTTAAAAGTGTGTGGATCCAAGTGGAGGGATTACACTTTAGTCATTCAGTGATTCAAAGAATATGAACTTTTAATATTCATTCAGATGTTTTCTGACCCTAAATTTTCTGTTCTCATTTCTTAGGTTTTCCAAATTTTAATTTAAAAACTTTTCAGCTATTTTCCAACTTATTCTGTGTGAACATCAGCTTTCAAAAGTTCTGCACTTTTGTTTTCAGGTTAAAAACTCTGTATTTTCAGGCTCATTCAACATTTTTATTTTTAACTTAAAATTCAGCAATTAATTCATTTCAGTGCATACATTCAGATTCAAGCATTCACACTGCAGTTTCTTCAGAAAATGCACTTTCTAGTTTTGTCATTGATATTTGATCTATTTATAGTCGACCAGGTGACAACAACAACGTCGAGAAAACGTCTATTTATAGTTGACGATCATTCGGCTCCGGTCACCATCAAAAACCATCGATTTGTAGTTGAGCATTAAATTGCATTGCAACTGATCGGGTATAAAGTACCAGACAAAGTAGATTTATTGTTCATTTGTTATCAATGACTTGGTCTAGTTCACCAGCTTTAAAAAATCGTGTCTACGTGCAATTTATGTATAGTTGACCGGGAAATTAAAGCAGCGATCACTTGGACTATTCCGCAGCACCCCTCACATTGGTACATCCCCCCAGGTATTCATTGTCTTCTACAGTAGAGCGGGACATTTGATTTACTCTCAGCGAAATTGACCGGAGAAGGCATCAGGTCATGCACTGCACTGGCCCGCACCACGATTAGTATAAGGTAAGAATGAATGATTTTTTTTCCCTACTCGTTATTTCCATGTTTGCATTTGAATAACAGTAAAAAACTCGTTAATGTTGTACATTAATGAGTTTTTTTTACTGTTATTTACGTTGCTCCCACAAAATGTGGGAGCCCGAAATTGTGTCTACTTCTTACAATCCGGCAACAAATAAATTGCACTGCGAACAAAGTATATCAACAAAGAAAACATTTTTGTTTCATAATTTCTTCGTTATATTCCTTTACAAAGCTAGCTTTAACGCTCGAGGTTTCCTTTGTTCTTGCCGTCGCCTCGCGCTTGACCCAGACTTTCGCTCTGTAGTTGCTTAGTACTACAAAAATTCTAAATCTGTGATATATGATTGATAAACGTAAAGTTAACTGTATAAACGTGTTCAATGACTTTGTTACTTTTGATGATTGGAGAGCACTCGCTTCAATTCGCACACGAAAAACTTTAGACTCAGTTTGAATGCTCACGCAGCATGCCCACGTGACTGTACGCTGCACGCGTATATGACTTTCCGTTTGTGCCTTGAATAATGAATAAGGGTACGTCCACACGCACCAGCGTATTTTTGAAACCGCTGATTTTTCTATGCGTTTGCACCTTTTGTCCACACGTAATGTATGTCTGGCCATACATTGTGTTTGTATTTCAGGCACATTTCACGAAGCAGAACGCAGTCTTCAGAGATATCCATGTGAACGCTGTGATACGCCTGACCTTCAGTCCGAAGAAGAAACCCAGACCAGTCTTAAAAGAAAGCACAAGTAAAACCTTTTTATTCACAAACATATCTTTGATTGTTAAGAATTTATAATCTTGTCTTTTATACATATCTGTGGTGCTTGCATACTGCAATATCACCACATAATATAGTCCAAATAGTGGAAGTTTGTAAACTTTTTAAAAATGCAAAGCCGTGTACACTTGTGCACTTCAAAAATTCATTGTATACTGTACCTTCTTGCACGTCTCTGTTTCCTGTGTGTGTTGTTAGAAATCAAACTAACTTTAGCAAACAATATGCCAAAAGCATATTTACAATTACTTAAGACCGTTTTTAATTTCTTTTCTTTAGACCAAATCCCATGTACACATATACGGACTCAGAGGATGAGCAGCCTACAAAAAAACGGTTTCCCCAGGCCCCTCGAGTGAAAATACCAGGTAATAAAATACTGTCTAGTGTCTGTGTACATATCTGTGTCTGACACGAGGAAACTTTTTTGACAAGTTGTCTGTATTCTTAAATACTTAAAAAATTATCTTTTTCTAAACAGCCCTCACCACTCCGCAGTCTGCCCCCCAGCCCACTGATAGCAACCATCATAATGCCCCACCCAGCTTCCGGCACCTTTCGCCACTCCGGCACAAACCGACACAGCTTTGCGATCTCGCCAGCATGCAGAGTCTGATGTCTTCCCTATAGATGGTATGCTTTTAAAAAAGCTTTAAAGCTGCATCACAATGTCATTGTACTCTTATCTAAAAAAAAAAAACCCCAGTTTATACTCCTGAATGTCATCTTGTTGTGATTTTTTTTTTCTGTAGATTCCAGAGACTCTGTGAGGCCACTATTACAAGGCAAGTTTGAAAATCTTGGAATTTCACAGTTTACATGGTATAACAAATATATGTGACAGGCAAAAACTAGTAAACACTTTTAGCAGTTACAAGAACTAACAAATGAATATCCAACAAAAGGGAATAGAAATACATTGTACTGCCAATACTTTGGTTTATTCTTTGTATGACTTGAAAATCAGGCTTTAGGGAAAACTAAATGACATGTTTCTATCATCAATTACATGAAGTAAACACACAAGCACTTGCATACACATTTAAGACATGAGACACGCTAATTCCATCTCATAAAATGTGTCTATAGGTGAGACGCTTTGCGTTGATTGGTGCTGCTGGACCACACTGGAGGTGCGAGTCCGCCGTGTAATGGTTTATGCCATTACAAAGGAGCTGGCCTCTGTACTCAACTGGGAAGGGGGAAAAAAACCAAGGACCAGACAAAGCAAAAAAGGGCATTTAAAGAGACAGCGCTGTGCAGATGCATATTTGGTAAGTTTTAACATTTATTGTAATTTTATGAGCCTAAAGTGAACAATAAAGGGATCAATTGATGTGCTGGGTGCGTTTCACATTTCCTATGTCTGGTTTTTGCTATATTACTTTGTCTTTCTTAATAACAAGACTTTCATGTCCGGTTAATCTGGAGATGGAGTCTTTGGTCTTCGGCTTGTTTTGTCCTCGGGTTGTACACTTTGTACAGCCCGAGGACCCCATGTTTTCTTTTCTTTTTTTTTTTTTAAAAGGATACACGGCACACCATGCTAAGACATATCACATTTTCAGCTTATAGCTCTTTGGGAATCAAATGCGGCAGTTTGCTGATTTCCACCTGGTGACTTTCATGTTTATCAGCCTAGGAGTTTACATACTTTCTCCCTGCTGAAGACAGTTAACAAGAGCTTATTCATGTGCTCTAATTCCCTTTTTTTTCTTTGTTTTTTTGTGTGTGTGTCTATTTTTGTCCTAGATGGCCTGGCGCAGCAGGTAGGGCGAACTCTATGTCTGAGTTGGTCTTTGCTGAAGCAGTCCAGAAATGGCTCAGATATGCTCCAGATCGTGCGGGTGGCGCGCAGGACGACGCACATCATCCATCCCCATCCCGGAGTAAATAATAAAAGTGACGTGAAACATAGAAATGTAAATAGGAAACTTTGTCTTTTAATAAAGTATTTTGCAAATGATACATGTCTATTGACCTTTTTGTTTTTTTTTTTTTTTTCAATAAAAAGCAACTGTAACGAAAGAGGTGGAAAATCAATACCATAGCTCAACAGTGTTTCAATATCAGAATCTGACATTGTTTCAATGTCAACAGTGTTAGAAAATATAACGTCGAATCAATGTCAGGTTTCAACATTGATTCAACATCAAAACCTGACGTTGTTTCAACGTTAAAAATGGGTGCAAGAGTGACGTTGGGTCAACGTCACACTTCAACGTTGCTTCAATGACGTCGCCTGATATTGACTCAACATTGTTTCAATGTTTCCTTGCTATCTGGGTAGTCAAAATGCCCGGGCCGAATTTTTGTCCCAGTCCAGCCCTGGGTTAGCGTACTCAACGTTAATTACACACGAACAACATGAAGCTACTCACGCAGAGGAGAACGGCTGCTGCTGCCATCATCATCCGTCATCATTTCTGCTACACTGGCAGGGCTAGGGGCCAGGACTCTACTCTTCGGGTTTTTGGGGGATGTTGCTAACTCCGGTCCGATAACAGGCACCACACCCGCAGTAGATGTGCACGGTGTGAGGTCTCGCAGCAAGCTATCAAACACAGCGCATTTCTCGGCTTTAAAAAAAAAACGCTATGCGTCGCCAGGTGTTTCATCAGATTTGAGGTGTTACCTCCTTTGACAGTATCACAGTATCAGCTTAAAGCACTTGTTGCAGGCTGCTGAGTTTGCATCTTTTGCTGTGAAGTACAGCCAGACTTTTGATCGCTTCGCTTTGGGCATTTTTAATCTGTAGCTCTGCTCTAAAAGAACGTACGTACCTTGCCCCGCCTACTATCCTCGGAAACGTAAAATGATTGGCTAGAATTGGCTCAGGAAAAAAAAGCACCGAAATAAAGCACCGAAATGTGCGCTGCTTTTTGGTCTGGTTACTACCGTTTATGTCAGAACCGGTGCCATCATGGCACCGGACACCGGTACCCATCCCTAGTGATGTGTCCAAAATGTTAAATTTCGTTTTGTTTGCAGATGATACAAATTTTTTATTGTGCTGGGGATAAATTGAAAGAATTGGCTGAATCAATCGTTTCTGAAATGGAAAACCTTAATTTGTTTACATCAAACCATTTTTTATCTTTGAACTTGACAAAAACGAAATTTATGATTTTTGGAAATCGGGTAAAAGAGGATGAAGTAATTCTGTCCATTGATGGAGTTCCGATTGAGAGAGTTACTGAACTCCGTTTTTTGGGGGTAGTATTGGATGATAAATTAAAATGGAAATCTCATATTGAACATGTTAGAAAAAAGATGGTTAAAAATATTTATATTCTGGGTAATGTCAGAGATATACTAGATTATAAGGCAATGCGTATTTTATATTTCTCATTAATTTTCCCCTATCTCAGTTATTGTGCTGAGGTGTGGGGGAATACATATGCGACTTATATACAGCCTCTATATTTGTTACAGAAGAAAGTGGTACGAATGGTTCATAATGTTAAATATAGAGAACATACAAATAAATTGTTTATAAAATCGAAATTGTTGAAATTTGAAGACTTAGTGAAATTACAGACATTATTATTCATGTGCAAGGCAAAAAATAATACATTACCTCTTAAGTTACAAAGTTTGTTTGTATTGTGTTCAGGAAGTGGGGACAGTAGGAGGAAGTTTGACTTTAAGCATAAGTTTGCTAGGACCACACAAAGGCAAATGTGTCCGACAGTCAAAGGCATAAGAATATGGAATTCTCTCGAAGATAATCTCAAGAGTTGTACAAACATGCACCGTTTTAAAATGTGTTACATATTTAAAAGGATAAATCAATATGAAGAACATGAAAGTAATTTGGGCTAAATGTGGAAGAAAAAAAGAAAAAAAAATTCTCATTGCCATTTAATGCTGTATATTGCTGATTATTTTGATTTGTTGTTTAGTTTTGCAGTGTTACAAAAAGTTACATGTTAGAGGGTTTTTTGGGGGGTATTGGCGCCCTCTTGTAATAATATTTGGATTGTAGATAGGGGGCAGGTGCTAACAAGAATTTATTCTTCTTCCTGCTCCTTTTCACCCATGGGTGCAGTGTCATATTAAGGGAAGGAGGTTCTGTATGTAGGCAGCATGGTGGCACGGTGGTTAGCACTGTTGCCGCACAGCAAGAAGGTCCTGAGTTCAATTCCACCATCAGGCCGGGGTCTTTCTGTGTGGAGTTTGCATGTTCTCCCCGTGTTTGCGTGGGTTCCCTCCGGGTACTCCGGCTTCCTCCCACCGTCCAAAGACATGCAGTTTGAGGGGATAGGTTAATTGGATAATCCAAATTGTCACTAGGTGTGAATGTGAGCGTGAATGGTTGTCTGTCCCTGTGTGTTGGCCCTGCGACAGACTGGCGACCTGTCCAGGGTGTACCCCGCCTCTCGCCCTATGACAGCTGGGATAGGCTCCAGCGCCCCCCGCGACCCTGGTAAGGATAAGCGGAAGCGAATGGATGGATGGAAGGTTCTGTATGTAGGAAAAGAAAAACTGTTGAACCATGTGTGAAATAAATAAAGAAACAGAAAAAGAAATTTATAGAAACATGTCATCCTTCCAGGTCAGCTTTACACAGAGGAGGACTGAATGTTAAAGTTTTCCTTTCACCTCACAGTTCAACACTTTGATACTAAAATAAATAAATATATAAATATGTGCAGTAAGTTTGTTCGACTGAACCATTACAACACATTCAGATTACAGTTCATGTCACACTGATAGGAACAACACACTCAGACCACAGGCTTCAGCACACAGATATAAACAAGTACATGCATGAGCATAATATTCTTCTCTGCTGTTTATTAAAAGCTGATCTTCTCTGAAACTCTGATGGTTCCTGACAGTCAGCAGCTTTGACCTTTGACCCACAAGAAGTTTTCATAATTTTAAATAGATCAGATCAGAGTGTGTTTGAGGTTCTGTATAATCAGCCTGCAGCAGTAATGTCTGTTACAGGATTACTTTAGGATCATTTATGTTAGTATTATGTTTGGTCAGCTGCTTCTAATAAATGAATCCAGCTCAGGGTTCACTGATGTGTTTGTTTTAGTTCGGATCGACATGAGGAGGCTGAAGGAGGTCCTCAGGATGGAGACTCAGGTGGAGCTCAGGGTTTATCAGAGGAGAGCTGCAGTGGTGGACACGCTGTTGTCATGGAGATGAGTCTTTAGTAGTCTTCGGGGGCTGCAGACATTTTTAAATGTGTTTTGTAACAAAAACGCACACATACAAACAGCACATGGTGACCCATAGTGCCTTCTACTTATGCTCCATCTTATTGTGTTACACATGCACTCGAGTTTGTTTATTTACATCATACTTTTAGGAAGGATTTGTAGTGTAATACTGTAACATTCACATCATGTCAGTCACCTCCACACTGAACATTTCACACCAACTTTAACAACAGATGAAGAACAAGAGGAACAGAGAGGAGGAGGCAGGAAGAGGGCATGACTCAGAGGAAGCTCGATCAATGGTGGATTCCTCTTGTTGGTTAATTTTCTCCTGAGGAGCAGACAAACAGATTGAGTCTCAGCTCAGAGTCCTGATCAACTTATTTCTACATCAGACACTTGAACACATCATGTGACTCTGAACATGTTTTTTTCTAAAATATTGTAAATATTGATAATGAGGTCCACAGGAACCAATCAGTGACAGAGATCAGAGCTGCCAGGCTTCATGAACATGGCAGAGCTGTGCAGTGATTCTGTCCTAGTGGTAAAAGTGTGTTACTGCGACTTGGAGCTCATTACATGACATCACTGAGACAAACTGCATTTTCCCCAAACAAACAACAGGAAACAGTTTTTAAAGAAAGATATGAAAACATTTGGAATCAAAATTTGATCCAGTTGTGTTTGTAAAGCAGATCATTGGATTAACAACAGGAGTCAGTTTATCAGAACTTTGTCTGAAGGAACCAGGAGAAGAATCTGTGTGATGCAGCTTTGACACTTATGAAACAACATTGCTACTGGCTTTGCTGGTTCACAGTAACATCATGTAAGATCTAATGGTGGGGAATGAAGGTCCACTGTCCTGGCAGGTTATCGTCTAAATAAGGTGGTCAGACATGATGTATTTGTGGGGTCAGGGCGTGGCCAATAACCAGACACGGGGCTGCTGATCTTTTTACATATGGAAGTCATAGGAGCCCAACTCCTACAAACTGCACAGGACTCTGAGTGGGTTTATGATGTGTTTACTGACCTGTGTCAGATGTGTCCCCCATCTTCAACCTTAATGTCAGACTTTCTATCTGAGGAGAGAACAGAGCACATCAGGATCACACTGAAAGACAGATAACAGTGATTTCATTCTCACTTACTTTGGACAAACAGATGTTACTCTCACCTTTGACACTGAGAGTCACTGATTTCTGTAGCAGCATGTGTCCATACTTGTTGTAGACGGTGCAGGTGTAGACTCCACTGTCAGTGAGGTGGAGGTCTTTCAGGGTCAGACTGAAGTCTTTAGTAGTCACTGGATCTTCATTCATCTCTGTGCGGCTACTGTAAACCTGCTCCTGGTCGTCTTCATCTGAGAGGTTGTTTCCACTCTCATACACATGGACCATCTTTTCTTCAGGGTGAGTGAGTCTCCACTCTGCTTTGATGTCACGTGGAAGGTCACCTGTGATTTTAAAAGGCAGCAGGACAGACCCCTCTCCCTCCATCACCTCCACCATCTCTGTCTGGTATCCTGAGAGGAGAACAGACAGACAGACCATCATCATCCATCATCTCCTCTGCTGTGTAACCAGCAGCTATTTACTCCTGTTTTAAGTTATTGTGGACAAACAGCTGTTACTCTCAATTCAATTCAATTCAATTCAATTCAATTCAATTCAATTTTATTTATATAGCGCCAAATCACAACAAAAGTCGCCTCAAGGCGCTTTATATTGTACAGTAGATAGCACAATAATAAATACAGAGAAACACTGAGTAGTGACACTCAGTGTCTCACCTTTGACACTGAGTGTCACTACTTTCTGTAGCAGGATGCTGCCATCCTTGTTGTAGACGGTGCAGGTGTAGCCACCACGGTCACTAAGTTGGAGGCCTTTCAGGGTCAAACTGAGGTCTTTATTTTTCAGAGGCTCTTCATTCATCTCTGTGCGGTCTTTATAATCCTCATTCATTAAGAGAGACTGGTTTTGGCTATTCTGATACACATGGACGATGATATTTTGATGTTTCCACTCTACTTTGATGTCCTGAAGGAGGTCTTCTGTGATTTTAAAGGGCAGCAGGACAGACGCCTCTCCCTGTGTCACTTCCACCATCTCCAGTGGATAGTCTGAGATGAAAACAGAGGTCAAAATTAGGTGTGCAGGCATCAGTGAGTGAGTGTGATCCTCCATCATCTCTAACCCTAACCCTTTACTACTGTTTTTAGTTAATGTGGGCAAACAGCTGTTACACTCACCTCTGACACTGAGAGTCACTACTTTCTGTAGCAGCATGTGTCCATCCTTGTTATACACGGTGCAGGTGTAGACTCCACTGTCAGTGAGGCGGAGGTCTTTCAGGGTCAGACTGAGGTCTTTAGTTGTCAGTGGGTCTTCAGTCATCTCTGCACGACCTCTGTATACATGGTCCCATGAGGGAGACTCATTTTTACTCCTTTCATACACGTAGACCATCCGGTCTTCAGGGTTAATGAGTCTCCACTCAACTTTGACATCCTGAGGAAGGTGATCTGTGACTTTAAAAGGCAGCAGGATAGACTTCTCTCCTTGTGTCGCATTCACCATTTCCACCGGGTAGACTGAGATCAGAACAGAGTAGAACATGAGGTGCACAGAGAAACACAATGAGACATCAATGAAGCCATTCATAGTTCTTACTGTCATAGTTTATTAACTGCCAGGCTGGGCAAGCACACACCCTGCGAGCTCACTGTAAGTACTGCAGTCTGAATTGTTTTTAAATGTCTATAATGGCAGGCATCAATGAAAGAGTCTCAAATAAAAAGAGTTGGACAACCCCAGACCATGAGATGAAAGAAGCTGACTGCACTAGGGTGGTAGTCAGAGGCTGTGGTCCTGGTGTTCCAATACCTCAGCATAACTCAGGCTATGGAACCAGTCCCCTGGAGAGGGGCTGCACTCAGTTCCACTCTGGAGTTATCCTCCAATAAGAGGCGATGGGCAGGAGTGGGTATAATCGTACCCACCCAGTTAACTGCCTTTTTTGGGCGGTTTACCCAGGCAAATGAGAGGATTGCCTCACTGTGCCTTTAGGTTGGGAAATGGGTCATGACTGTCATTTGTGCCTATGTCCCAAATGACGGTTCAGAGTACCCACACTTGGGGTGTAGTGGGGTGCTGGAAAGTGTCTCATCCAGGGACTCCATTTTTCTGCTGCTGGAGCAACTCAACACCCACATGGGCATTGACAGTGTGACCTGGAGGTGTGTGATTGAGACAAACGGCCTAACAGATCTGAATGCGAGTGAAGTTCTGTTATTGGACTTGCTAAGCACAGCTTGTCCGTATTCAAGCATAAGTGTGTTCATAAGTAGACACGGCATCAGGTCACTCTAGATCACACATCAAGGATTGATTTTGTAATTTTATCAACAGATCTGTGGCTGTACGTCTGAGACGCTTGGTTAAAGAGAGGTGCTGAGTAAGCTGATCGTCACCTGGTGGTTAGCCGGATCACCATCATCAGGCTTAAGAAGGAAACTTATTGGGCTTGGTTAGCTTGTGAGAATTCAGATGCAGCTGACAGAAACTGGCAGGATTAGTGATTCTGGCAAACAATGACATTTAACACTTCCAAGTCCAAAACCATGGCTCTCAGCTGGAAAAGGGTTGAGTGCCCACTCTGAGTCAGAGAATAGTTACTATCCCAGGTGGAGCAATTCAAATATGTCAGAATCTTTATCATGAGTGAGAGGAAGGTGGAGGGCAAGCTTGTTAGCTAGATTGGGGTGAAGTCTGGAGTGAAACAGACATGTGCTGAAGAGCAAGCTGACCGTAAACTTGAAGCTGTGGATTTACTGGTTAATCGATATTCCTACCCTCCTCTGGGTGGTGACCAAAAGAATGAGGTCACAGATACAAGTGGCAGAAATTTGTTTTCTTTGAAGGGTCTTTGGGTTCTCCTTTAGAATTAGGATGAGGAGCTCGGTCATTTGAGAGGGACTCTTCAATATCGAAAGGAACCAGTTGATGTGGTTTGGACATCTGACGAGGATGCCTCCTGGGTGAGGTGTCTGAGCATATCCCAGCAGGAGGAGGCCCCTAGGCAGACCCAAGACATGCGGGAGAGATCATGTCTCTTGGCTGGCCTGGGAACGCCTTGGTGTTCCCACGGATAAGCTACAAAACTTCACCACTTGATGGATTCTTGTAGAATTGCGGCTTCCTTAGTCAGGAGCCTCGCAGAGTAATATTAACTGTACTTCAACATAATATTACCATATTGTGTGTGTATAAGGAGCCCAAAATGGCACCTGCTAAGAGATATGCTTACAAAGCAGATTTCAACATCAAGGCAATAAGTTACGCTCTAGAACATGGGAATAGAGCAGCTGTGAGAGAATTCAGTATCAATGAATCAATGGTATGGAAGTGGAGGAAGCAAGAAGATGGCCCGGCCAATAAAGAAGACCAAATAACATTTTAGAGGGAAGAAGGTGCGACATCCACAGTTAGAGGACATAATTGAACAGTGGGTTATTGAACAAAGAACAGCAGGTAGAAGCATCTCTACGGTCTGTATTCGACTCAAGGCTACAACAGTAGTGCGTGACATGCACTAGCACTGGCCAGATCTGGCCAGAACACATCACCAACATGGATGAGGTCCCCCTCACCTTTGAAATCCCCATTTACTGTACTGTCAAGAAAACAGGGACCAGTACGGTGTCTATACTCACCACAGGGAAGGAGAAGTCATCCTTCACTGTATCTCCAAAAGTTGAATCTGTTCATCTGGACGTAGCGTTTGATGGGAGAAACGTTTCGTCACTCATCCAAGTGACTTCTTCAGTCTCAGCTGACTGCAGGTTTCCCCAACCCTTATAAAACAGTACATTTGCATAATGACTGAAACCAGCCCACTGAGGAACAATGGGCTGTGGGGTCAGTTCCTTAATCATAATTATGCAAATTCCCATGACCATTGATCAATTGATTGCCATTGACCATTGATTGCCATTCTAATGGCCAAAATTACCACCTATGGTCATTTTCAAGAGGAAGTCTTTGCCAAAAGAAAAGTTCCCCGCGTTCTTCAAGACTAACCCAAAGGGCTGGATGGACGGGCGAGTTACACCAATGGATTACGGATGCTTGGGCTAAGGCATCAGTCTCAAGTGTCGTCGGGGTGCTGGAGCCTATCCCAGCTGTCATAGGGTGAGAGGTGGGGTACACCCTGGACAGGTCGCCAGTCTGTCACAGGGCTTAGCACCGACCGACCAATAAAGATGAGTGTGATCTGGGCATGCTTGATGCCAAAATCGCCCAACTGCTTAACTCCGACACTGAAGATAAAGAATTTGAAGCATTTGTGGAAGCGGAATGAACTGAAAACGTTAGTGTATTGTTCAGTATTTTATGCAATGTTAACAATGTTGAGAGATACTCTGAATGAGTTGAATAAAGTTTGACAGTGAATGTTTTGTATTGCTTAATGCACCTTATGATCTGCAAAATACGGTAACTTCAACAGGGATATTAGTATTCTGAGTCTGATCCGTGAGGCTGCACAAACAGCTGCTTTACTTTTTGCTACTTTCTCCACTTTGACACATTTATTCTCACCTCTGACTGCGATCGACACGACTTTCTGTAGCAGGATTTCTTCACCCTCACTGTAGACAGTGCAGGTGTAGGTACCACCATCAGTGTGTTGCAGGTTTCCATTTGTCACTGGCTCTTGATTCACCTCCTGATCGTGAGACTGGTTTTGGCCATTCTGACGCACGTGGACTTTCTTGTCTTCGTGTTTCCACTCCACGGTGACATCCTGAAGCTTCAGGACTTCAGTTGTAAATGGCAGAATGACAGACTGCATCCCTTTAACTACTTCCACCACCTCGGGAACTAAGAGGAGAACAGAGGTTTACAGACAAACAGACATCAGTGAGGTTGATCCTCCATCATGTCCTCTGCTGTGTAACCAGCAGCTCCTGTTTTCAGTGTTTCTCTGACTTGGAGCTGAACTGTTGTGTGTTGATGTGTGAGGCTGTACAAACAGATGTACAGCTTTTATTCTCACATGGCTGGAAACAGCTGGACACACTCAAAGGTTTACACATCTGGGATTCACACTGTGGACAAACAGCTGTTACACTCACCTCTGACACTAAGAGTCACTACTTTCTGTAGCAGGATGTCTGCATTTCTGTCATAGACAGTGCAGGTGTAGACTCCACAATCACTAAGTTGGGGGTCTTTCAATTTCAGACTGAAGTCTTTAATTCCCAGAGGATCTTCATTCATCTCTGTGCGGTCTCTGTGATTCTGGTCCTTTAATAGAGACTGATTACCACCATTCTTATACACATGGACCATCGTGTTTTGATGTCTCCACTCCACTTTGACGTCCAGAGGAACATCTTTTTCTTCTGTGATCTGAAAGGACAGCTGGACAGACTCATGTTTCCCCTGAATGGGAGTGGGAGCTGGTTTTGATGAGGATCTGTGATTCTACATGAGCAGCTTTTTTTATTTACCAGCTGCTGTGGAGTCAAATCATCGTGTTAGTTCATTTGTATAATGACAGTGACCTGACTGGATGAGTTAATATGACCTGGTGTGTATCAAACGTATAGCACTGATCAGGTGGGTAAGGCATGTGGGAGTGCCATCAAACATTGTTAGCTCTATAACTCCATCAGAGCTGGAGGAAAACATTTTGAGGTCTTCTGCAGCCTGTGATTAAGACCTTGACTGCCCTGAAACTAAAGGGAACTTTATTGTATTTTAAATGAAATTATAGTTCAATCATATTGACCTACAGATGGTCACCAGTAGATGCACTAGAATGGGGGGTAACAACTATCCTGTGAGTAGTTTAAGTATTGGGTCCTCCTCTTTGTGCTGTTTCCTTGAGCAGCATCAGTCTCCAGGGTACCAACACTTGTTTCTATTATAACCAAGTCTCTGTCTATATCACTATAACTGTGGGTGTCATGTTCATCTGGTGATGGGGAGACGATTGCTGTTGCTTTTATTTATTGAGGAACACACACACAATCATATACACTTATATACCTTTTCTGCTCTTCATCATTTTATATCTATGATACATGAAGACACCAAAGCCAGCAGCCAGGAGAACCACAGGATCCAGGACAGCTAAGAGAACTATGGGCCAGACTGCAGGAGGTTCTGTAGCACAAACATAAATTTTACTGAAATTATAACTGTATTCATGAGGACGTGATCTCTGTCTGCAGCACTGACCTGTCACCTTCAGTTGGATATCGATCCGGCTCTGATTTCCTCTAAATACTCGGGTGTTGCAGGTATAGTTTCCACTGTCAGAGACTGTGGGGTTCCTCAGAGTGAGGCTGAGGTCTCCAGTCTGCAGAGCGTCGGCTCTCAGTGATGTTCGGTTGGTGTAACGAACGTTCTGATCTTTAAAATCGTCACCACTCTGCAGACGCACGTGGACTGTTGGGTCCTTGAGCTCCTCACGGTCCCACACTGCTGCTAAGAAGTCACTGGAAACATCAGCTGGTAACTGACAGGGCAGCAGGACTGACTCCACCCCAACATACACCTCCACCTCCATACCTGAGGCATGCTGGGAAACTGAGGAGAAAAATATAAAGCAGGTGGGTGCTGTGATTTTGCAACTAGCTGAGAGACTCGGGACCCAAATGCTTCACACCACCAGGTAAAGTTTCAAAGTGTTTCCTGATGGTTCACAGATGAACTAAACAGGTAAAGAGGAGCCGACTGAGTCAACAGAAGTGACTGACTCAGTAGAAGCAGACGTCCTCTGCACATGTGCAAATGTGTCAGCCTGTCTGAGTCTAAGCTGTCCCTCTGATGGACTCCACCCACTCCACCCTGCCTGTGCTGTCTTCTTTATCTCTGTTCTGATGGTTAACCTCAGGTATTTCTGCTCCTTCATGATCACCTCCCCACCTGTCTCTCTCTCATCCACACACATGTATTTTGTCTTGCTTCTACTAACTTTCATTCCTATTCTCTCCACAGCATACCTCCACCTCTCCATGCTCTCCTCCACCTGCTCCCTACTCTCTCTACAGATCACAGTGTCGTCTGCAAACATCAGAGTCCACACAGACTCCTTCCCGACCTCATCTGTCATTCTGTCCATCACCTCTGCAGAGAAGAAGGAGCTCAGAGCAGATAACTGATATGATCCCACCCCACCTTAAAACCACCTGTCACTCCTCCCACACACCTCTCTCTGTCCTCGTAGATGTCCTGCACCACCCTCACAGACTTCCTCATGCAGTACCACAGTTCCTCTCTCAGAAGTTAATCATCTGCTTCCTCTGGTCCACAAAGTCAAAGTGAGTGATGGGTGTGCATTGCTGCATTACAGTGATCCAAAACACACTGCCAAGGCAACAAAGGATTGGCTCAAAAAGAAGCATATTAAGGTCTTGGAGTGGCAGAGTCAGTCTCCAGACCTTAATCCCACAGAAAATCTGTGGAGGGAGCTGAAGGCTCAAGTGGTCAAACATCAGCCATGAAACATTATTGAGTTGGAGAGGATCTGCAAAGAGAAGTGGGAAAAAATCCCCCCATGGATGTGTGCAAAACTTGTTGTCAGCTACAAGACACATCTGAGCTCTGTGATTGCTTCAAAAAATAACAATAAAATAACTGAGCCTTACACAGGAGTATTGTTGCAACTTGTTTACTGAACCTTCTTTTCAGTACATGTTCAGAGCATCAGTGTCCGTTTCACTGCCTCCTACAGGACACTCACTTCTTCCACTTTCTTACAACATTAATGTAATGTAATAATATACTGCCTCTCCTGGCATTACCATTGTAACAACACACTCATTCTATCTGTTTCTTGATATGAATAACAGGAACTTAGGATGTATGTATCTATATATATAAAAACTATAATGCATGCCAATAATATTTATATAAACAACTAATTTCTTGCGATACCACATCTCCTCCCCCCTTAAGGCAACAACTCCCTTGACTAATAAATAACTGCTTATCTAAAGAACGCTTAACAAGCAATCAACATATAACTAGGGTAGCCATACAACTGTACATATGTTTCAATGGGTTTTGGGTTTGTTTTTGGTTTTTTGCTAACTAGGAAGGAACGTCCTTCCTGTGAGATCAAAGCGCATTGTTGGTCCATTCCTGGAAGATCTCACTCTATCTAACAACGTCCTTTAAAGTCTCTGGTGGACATCTCTCTCTCTGAGAACGTCGCAACACTAGTGCCACTGAGGAGTTTCCTGGAGCGGGAGTCTCCGGAGCATGAGGCAACTGCGATGATGGAGGTTGCGGCGATGTGTCTAACTCTGATGGCAAGCAGCGCTCAGGAACTGCTTCTGTGTCATGAAATGGCTCCACCTCCCTGTCCAGTGTACTGGGAACAGTGTCAGCCACTCTTGCTCTCACCTGATCCAAGTGCCGCTTCACAGTTTGACCTGATCCAATGGTAACAATGTAAGACACTGGACCCGATGCTCTCACAATGACTGCGGGAATACACTTCGGGCCATAGGAGTAGTTTCTGATGAACACATTGTCTCCAGGTGTGAAACTTCTCAGTCTTTTCTTGGTGTCATGATTTTCTTTCTGTTTCAGTTGTTTGTGCTGCACCTTTGTTTTCACATCAGGCATGAGCAAGTCCAAAACTGATCTGAGCTTCCGTGACATCATCAACTCTGCAGGTGATAAACCAGTAGTGGCATGCAGTGTGATGTGATAACTGAACAGGAATCTGGACAGTCTGGTTTGCAAGGTATCACCTTTGACTTTCTTCATCCCCTCCTTAAAGGTCTGGACCGCCCTCTCAGCCAGCCCATTTGAAGAAGGGTGGAAAGGTGCTGACCTCACATGGTCAATTCCATTCTGCTTCATGAATGACTCAAATTCAGCACTTGTGAAACATGTTCCATTGTCTGAAACTAGCATTTTAGGTGGTCCAAACACACTGAAACTCTGGCGCAGTTTCTCTATAGTCACCTGTGATGTTGAGGATTTCACAGGGTAAATGTCCATCCACTTGGAATGAGCATCCACAATGATCAGAAACATTTCCCCGAGGAAAGGCCCTGCATAGTCCACATGGATTCTGGACCATGGTGACTCCGGCCACTCCTAAGGGTGTAATGGTGCTGTGGGTGGTGACTTGTGGTGTTTCTGACATTCCTCACGTGCCTGTGTAACACAGTAAGGGGAATTGTTGAAAAGAATATATCAATGGGCCAATAGGTTCGACTATAGGAGCACAGGGGTGTGTTTAAATGAGACACAGAGACATGAATGTAAGTCAAAAGAACCAGCCGACTTTAGTGAAATACACTATACGGTTGGCAAACACAGGTTAACGACACTTTACAATTGTAGAAAGGAAACTTACAAAAAATGAAAGAAAAGTAAAACACATAAACTACTAGAACAACGACTTGGCCAAGTGTTACTTCTGGTTTTCAATGTTCGCGTTTCAATGTTCGGGTTTCAATGCTCAGGTTTCAATGCTCGGGTGCACCCTAGTAATCTGACTCCTTAACTCTTATAGAAACAGATTACACAAATCTAATGTACATTCAAATTAAGATCTCACACTCTTTTCACATGTGGAGAATGTTCTACACAACAGCTTATTATTCAAAGTCCCAAATAAAAAATGTCCAAGGGGTAAAGTCCAAAAAAACTCCCAGGGTGTGAAAGAAAATAGGGGTGAGAGAATGTCAGTCAATGGTCTTATGTATAACCAGCTGTGTGTGAAAGTGCGAGTGATACAGTCCTACCACACCGCAAGGTGCAGCAGATCATCAAGTGGAAAAGAAGCGAATCTCAGTCTCTCTAAGTCTAGGTGGGAAGGCTCGCCATCTATTTCACCGGAGGAATCCACCTCAGGAACAATTCAGCATACACAAAAAACCTGACCTGTCAACAGACAGGGTCAGAAGAGCGATTCAAATATTAATTATGCTGTTCTAGCTATAATTCACAACTTAGAATTTTGTTGACATCATGTTCGACATCAATTTGCAATTAAAATACTCAAATTTGCAAAAATAAAACATCTCTCTTACACAAACTATGCATTAAACCAAGTAAAGTCAGTGCATATGTGACAACTATTAATCAAACAATTCAGATAAATTCAGTTTCTTAAAGATAAAATGTGAAACAGACGTGAACTAGCTGAGACATACAACATGTGCTCACCGATCTCAGTGCATCACGGCCGAAGACAATGGTATGGTGTCTCTCCGTCGGAAAATGCGGGGCTCTAGATAACGTAACAGGACATGTTGTTTTTTCTCTTTCATAACAGTAATACGACGTGAGGGAAAATAAACATAAGTTGCGCTTCAAGTGTTACCTTACTTCTGGAAGCAGATTGAGATGAACTTTAAGGCAGTTGATAACAACTAGAGCTAATGAAGGCTAACAGTTTAGCTCCATGCGGTACTTTCTAAAGTCGCCAGAAAACTGCAGCATTCGCCTGTTTACTCACTGTGGCTACTCTTAACATGGAAGGTAGCTGATAATCAGCGAACTTATGTGCAGCATAGTTGGTTGCAACTTATAGCTAATACTTTTTCCAGCTCAAAAGCTTCAGTCTCTCTTTTCTCCTGCCACCATGGGACTACCTCCACACATAGCAGCGAACACAGAGCAGGTGGGTGGAACATACAGCGGCAGGCTGCTCTCCCATTGGTCAAAGCATACTGGGGCCTGTGCATTCTGATTGGTTGAGCAGGCTGTCCATCTCTCCTCATATCTATCACTCCTTAAAGTGGTACCCTCATTTTATGTGGGTTACACCTGCACTTCTCTTTCAATGGTCTCATCCATCCCTGGCCACCATACATAAGACCTTGCTAAGCCTTTCATCTTCGATCTGCCTGTATGAGTCTGGTGCCGGCAAACGGCTGAGTGCATCCGCGTTCTCATGGTGTTTTCCTGGCTTGTACCTGATGTTGTACTCATAAGCACTCAATGTCACGGCCCATCTTTGTACTCTTGGTGATCCCATCTGAGGTATAGGCTTCTTTTCATTGAACAGTGAGATCAGAGGTTTATGATCTGTGTAAATCGTGAAAACTCGGCCATACAAGTATGTGTGAGATTTCTCGATGCCAAATATCACAGCTAAACCTTCTTTGTCAAACTGAGAATACTTTTTCTCAGCAGGAGAGAGTGTGCGAGACATGAACCCCAAAGGTCTCTCACTACCATCCTCCATCTTATGTGACAATACGGCACCTATGCCGTATGGGGATGCATCACATGAGAGAACCAACTCTTGGTCAGCAGAATAATGAACTAACACCTCTGCTGAGTTCAACAGGTTCTTGGATTTCTGGAATGCTTCTTCTTGTCTCTTTTGCCATGTCCAGCGTACCTCATGTCTCAAAGGTTCATGTAGGGGTGCCAACAGGGTTGCCAGGTTTGGAAGGAATTTGTTGTAGTCATTTAGCAAACCTAAGTATGCTTTTGATTCAGTGACATTTGTGGGGGTAGATGCGTCCATGATTGCTTTAACTTTCTTTTCCACTGGGTGGACATTCAGCATATTTCACTGGCGAGATGATGCCTTCTTTTAATAGTCGGTCTATTTCCTCATTGACTTTTGCTCGCATAGCAAAGGGGACAGAACGTGGACGCAAGAAGCGTGCGGTGGCAACACTTTTCACATGAATAGCAGCTTTCATACCTTTCAGGGTACCCAACTCCTTTTTGAATACATCCTCATGTTTACTTAACACTTGCTGTAGTGTTTTTTCTGTTGCTTTGACCTGGTGCAGCTTTCTATTGTTACGACGGTTTTTCACTTCACTCCAGTCCACTTTAATTTCCTCGAGCCAAGCTCAATCTAGCAAGCTGGGATTGTCACCTTTGGCCACCACCAGGGGCAGATATTTTTCCTGCTGCTTATATTTGACCTTATCACGTTAACAGGATCCCCTGTATAAGTTTCCAGTTTGATTTTGATGGGCTGCAGGCTGGAGGGCTTGGTGTCTTTCCTTGTTTCTCTGAATGTCACTTCGTTCATGACTGTTAGGCAACATCCAGTGTCTATTTCAAAGTTCACCTTTTTCCCATCAGTTTGCATATCCACAGTGTAGGGATCTACTTTTCTCAAGTGTACCACGCTGCCACGCCCTAACTTGAACAGTTTTCTTTTGTGCCCTTGACACAGTTCAAAGTGAAAGAGTCATCTTCAGAGCTATCAGTTTTGCTGTTATCTGCTTTCTCACCCACATTGTGAGTATGGTAGTGGGAACTCTGCTTTTTGTCACTCTTTACATATGTCGATCTTTTTCTTTTTCTGGTTCAGTTTAGTCTTGCTTCTACAAGCTCTGGCTATGTGTCCCACTTTACCACAAGCATGACATTTTCCTTGATTGTACGCACAGTCTGCCGCTGTGTGCTTGGTTCCTTTGCAACAATAACAGTCTTTGCTTTCCCCTTTAAAGGTACGACTCTCCGGTTGTCCTTTGGTGAGGCTGAAAAATTTTGTTGTCGCCCCTGAGGTCTGCAGATCCTGTGCACTTTTATTTGTAGTCTCCATGGCTACTGCAATTGACAGGGCCTTGTCAAAAGTAAGGTCTATTTCTGATAAGAGATGCCTCTGAATGCGGTCATCCCTAATTCTGAAGATGATCCTATCTCTCAACATCTGTTGTAACGTGTTGCCATAGTTACAATCCTTTGCGAGATGATGCAGCTGCGCAACATATTCCATGATGGTTTCATTCAGCTTTATTCGAATTTATACCTTTGCAAAATTTCACTGGGCTTCGGATCAAAGTGATTTTTCATCAGAAGCACCAGCTCATGGAAGGTTTTGTCTTTGGGCTTTCCCGGGCTGAGAAGGTTTCGCATCAAGCTGTACGTCGCTGCTCCGACGACACTTATTAATATCGCTCTATGTTTTTCTGCATCGTCGATCCCGTTAGCTGTGACAAACTGCTCGAGTATTTCCGTATACTTATCCCAAGTCTGATTCTTTGATTGAACGCTACTAGCATGCCAATTGTACTTCGAGGTTACTGCCTTCTATTTTCAGCTGAAAACCTTTGCGTTCTTTGAAAAGCTAGCCAAAGCTGTTGCCGACTCCATCACTTTTTCTTCTTTTGAATTTTGTTCGAATTTTGGTTGTTTATTGTTCATGCATATAGGACTACTTTGTGTGGTAACACCCAAATTTCTCATTCGTGGGATAACAAAGGTTCTATTTAGATTTTTAGATTTCTGTAGCTCACATTGTTATCAAACGTTATTAGAAATTCATGATTCCTTCTCCGTCTCAAGCACAAATTGTGTTTGTTTGCCTCTGAGCCTGCGTCTAAGTGTCAGTTTCCTGCTTCACCCTGAAACACTGATGCTTTAAACAGATGGATGGACTGAAACTAAAATGATGCTTCATTATTTGTAGTGTCTGCCCTGCAAGAGAGCTGCAGAGAGGTAGGTTCACTCAGCAGACTGCACACATCACATCAGCCTAGCTTTAAACATGAGCATGCATTCAAACAGGGTCAGAACAACTTTCTTACCAGGTATGAGGAGCAGCAGAATAACCATCATCTTCGGTTACAAGTCCTGCTGGAGCTGACCCTCACCCACACTGAACCAGCAGCTCTGTGAGCAGCCCGTGACTCTGCAGACACTCCCACAGACTGCTGCATAGATGTCACTTTACTTTCACTTTCCATTCCACAGCTGGGGCATTTCCATATAATCAATCAGAAATAAAACAGGGGGCGGGAATCATGGCTCATGTTTGTTTCTGTGTCCTGTGACACTTTTATTCTGGTTTTATAGATAATTTATGTGGATTTCAGGCGTGAGGTCACAGCTCAGACACTCCCTTCTTCTGTGCCTACAGCCTGTCTCCATTATCAGTCATCATAATTTTACCATCTCTGTGAAAGTCTGCAGATTTCTTTATTAAATCATAAGATTCTTGAATTCATCAAATCTCTCTGTGCCTGGGTCCTCTTCACAAAACATGATGATGGGTCTGTCTAGCACAGGCCCACTGCTGGAACGAGACAATTTTACTACAACAGCAAAAGCAAGACGCAAGTCCCCAGAGCTCTTTGTGTTACTCGTGCAGGAGGGAGAGAACCGTGACAGCGCCGTTCCTTCGCTTGACCCCAGTCACTCTCGTCTGCTCCCTCGTAACACTGCTCTTTTATTGAGGTTACATGAATATGCATAGATTCATTAACATATGACGTCTTACATAAGTATACATGTGACCAAAGAATACCAGTCTGTGCATAGTGTGTGTGTGTGTGTGTGGGGGGGGGTAAGATGTGACCCTGTGAACGACTCCCCAAAGCTGGTGCCAGGAGTCCAGTGGTCCACCTAAACAAAGGCTCTTACACCTAACCAGATATACGTGTGTTTACTATACCATATATCAGCAAGTCAGGATACGACCTCTCTCATGACCCTGGGAAGTGTGTGATCTGTGCCAGAACACTCTGAAGAGGAGTGAACACACTCCCCTCTTCATGCTGCACAGAGTTGCTACAGACCTCCTAGGATGAGACATTCTTTCAATGTACAAATGATTATATATTTCTAAGCATAAATGATTATATATTTCTAAGCATAAATGACAATCAATAATATAAACCTAACACATGACATCACTCTTTTGTACATTTTAACACAATTTAATCCCCACAGTTGTGAAAGAAAAGCAAAACACTAAAGTCTGTAACAAAACCATCAAATCTGATAAAGCTTATTTAGATGCTGCAAACGAAGAATGGATTGGAATTAAAAAATACATATCCTAACCTTAATTACTGGGGAAAAATGATGAATGATGATCATAGTGAGTAGGAAGTAAACTGAGTGAATTTTTTGGACAGAGATTCACCTTTAATGTGTTTGTATAATATAATACAGATATATAAAAATACACTCCAAAAATAGAGTCCTTGAAATGTACAAATGTACAAAATATTAATAAAAACATTATAAAAATGGAGGCAACTTTGCCGATGGTACAATGTATAAAAAGAGCTTTACTGCAGATACTACTATGGCTCTGCAGATTTTATATTTTATTTTAACCTATGTCGCCTCACCTTGAAGTTGGAAAATCTGTCTATCACATTTTGGTGGTCAAGTCTCTCAAGCAGTTTACCAGTTTCTGTTTTGCCTGTCACGTTTCCCTGTCTGTTTTCTTACCTGGTTCTTCCTGACCTTGTACTTTCTCCTCACGTTCCCCTCTTTCCTCTCTCCCTCTTTGGACTGACAATCATAAACAAATAGATTGTATTCAATTGGATGAAAAATTACATTAATATGAAAAAAAATACTATTAAGATCACTAATGAAAAAAAGTCCTCTCTCAGTGTACTTTCAACCAAAAGGCAAATAACCAAACCACATGTACATCTAATAAAAGATATAAATATTGGAACACTGATCCAACATTATCCTTTATTGACCGATCATTTGATTTTACACTTTTACCTGAATGTGGCTCCTGGGTTTGATATCGGCACATATGACAAAATAAGCAGCTTCTCTCATTGCATTTCAAACAGGACAGTGGTAACAACAGCAGCCTATGGACAATTTTAAGTTTTAGATTTTAAATATGCTGTATACATTTCAATGGAGTAACAGGAAAATGAAATGTAGCTGATTTTACTACAGAGTAGGACGGATTGTAGGATAGCAAACATCGTCGGAAAACACGTTTCCAACACTGCAGGTTACCTGGTGTAATGTTTTTCAGCTAAAAAGAAACATGGTCTGACTCCTACCTAAATTTATAAAGAGTAACTGAAGGTTAAATGCAGGTAATATGTCCTGTTTTAAGCCAGGCACTTACACCTCTGCTCCGCTGCATCTCAGCCACCATTAATCTGGCAGAAAGGGCGCTGAAGCACCCCCAAAAATGGGCTAAAATCACCCCTGCTCATAGAGTGTCACCCCCAACCTCAACCTCTTAGATGGCTCCATTTAAAAACAAGATCACAAGCAGGCACACTAGGATCAGGCTGGACTCTCCAAGTCATCAGCCTGTGAACCCTGGGAGAACATCACCATCAGTGCAGCACCCCTCCAACCCCTCCAACCAGACCTTTATGGCGGCGTCACCAGCTGGAAGCCAATCCTCTCCAAAGGACACCTGAAGCACTCCTAAGTCATGACAGCTAAGTCCTGAACTCCAGGTCTGACTTTGGCACAATTCCCAAAGAAGCATGACTGAGTCACTGTGACTTCACTAATACCATCCTCAGAGTCAAACACTTGCTGCACAGGTGTTGTGAGACCATATCAGTGAGACCATGAAACACAGGAGAGACTTCCAGAAAAATTCAGTAAGAGTCCTGGATGGTCCCCTATAATCTGGACCTGTTCCTGCAGATATCTGAGAGTCAACGATGTGTACTGATGGTGTCCATCCAGCCTGGCTGAGCTCAAATGATCTGAGGAGAAGAGCCTCCAAAGGAAAGGTGTGCCAAACTTACAGGCCATCACCAAACCCTGGCCTTCTCTGACCACATGCACGTATGCAGCTGTGGAAGTCAGTAAACATCAACCTCTGAGTCAAACTCAGACTCTGAATCAGAAGCCAAACCATGGTTTTAGTGGAAGAACTCAAAGTTAGCAAACCAGAGGTACACTCATTGGCCCAAACAGTCACACCTGGATTCAATGAAATGAAAAGCATCAGTTAGGGTTATACATATATATATATAACCCTAACTGATGCAGTGAGTGGCTTTTCATTTCTTAAGCAGGTCAGCTGATCACCTGAATACATGAATGTTTTGTTCCATGTGAGGATTTCTGCTTTTCTGGTGATCCAGGCTATTCCAAGATGCCATCACCAGGCTTCATCACACTCGAACTGTGAAAGTGTGGGTCAGGGAGATTCACCACCACAGACCCGAACCCCACAGAGAACATTTGGAAGAAGACTTTATGCGCAGCTTACCGAAACGATGCTACAGCTAATGCTAAAGGCAGTCAATGACCGCCTCTAAATCAGACCCGACCAACACAGACTGAAAGTTCATCAGTTCCCATCATCAGTCACGGCTCGCCATCCCGACACCTTTAAAGGAAAAAGATGAAGCAGGAAAAGAAACAGAAACAGTTTCAGGAGCATCATGTAGAGACGTGCAGGATAAAAATACAAACTGAGAGTCGCAGCGCTGTGCAGGACCAAAATCTGACACTGCAGAGCAAATGGACATATATTTAAATCCACACCGAATATCTGAACATGTCCAAATACTACAAACCTTCAGCTAACCTGTCAGTCCAACAGTGACCCAGAGCAGACATCCAGATCAACAAAAGCAGAAAACACCAGAAGAAGGTGAAAGTTTTAGATGGATCCATCTGAAATCTGTGGGGTGACCTGATGAGGGCGCTCATAGAGCTGCAATGTTCCTGCAAACAACATGGCCAAAAATCTAAAGGTGCTTCTACAGAGTTTGAGAAGCACCTTTAGGGGTCTTCACCTGAATGCAACCAGGTTATTGTAGGTTTTTATTTTATCCCCTTTAATGTTCCAGCCCAGTTCAGGGCGATGGTGAAGTTAAAGGTGGAAAGGTTCTGGAGTGATTAAGGTGAGTTTCCAGACATTTCTGCTGACTCAGTGATCCTGTCGTTCTCTCTGACTGTGACTATGATGAAGCACAGTTGAAGCCACATGGATATGCTGCTGTTTTGTAGGTTTCTCTTCAGATCTGTGACTTAAATGCTGTCAGCATGTTTTATGATGGACACTTTAAAATGTGATCTCACCCCAACCGGTCGTGGCCGCCCCTCCCTGAGCCTGGTTCTGCTGGAAGTTTCTTCCTGTTAAAATTGAGTTTTTTCTTCCCACTGCCACCAAAGTGCTTGCTCATAGGGGGTCATATGATTGTTTGGTTTTTCTCTGTATGTATTATTGTAGGAGCTACCTTACAATATAAAGCGCCTTGAGGTGACTGTTGTTGTGATTTGGTGCTGTGTAAATAAAGCTGAATTGAATTGATCTCTGAGCTAAGAGTGAAATAATGTCTCCGTTTGGCAGAACAGGATCTGTACCCACACACCAGGAGGAGGTCACTTGTTATGATTAAGATGCAGGATTACATGAAAAAAAGATCATTTAATAATGAAGTTGTGATGTTGGTGTAACAGAGAGATTCTTCACTTGATGACTGATTTCTGCAGTAACGGGCGCATTTTGACTGAGCTCAGTCAGACGGGTAGTGAAAGTGTTGGAGCAGAGGGACGTGTTGAATGTGTAACAGGGAAGTGATGAAGCTGAAAGCCTCTCTGCTGCTCAGGCTTCAGACTCTCAGTCATCACTCAGACATGAAGACTGCGTCCGTCTGTCTGCTCCGGGGTGAGTGAACATGTATTCCTTACAGCTTCATCCAACACGCGCTCAGACAGCACGTCTGCATGAGTGCATCAGTGATGCTTCCACTGATGTATCACCTGAGTATCTGCAGCCTGCAGGTACATGAGCTCAGATCATGTACCCGTTCTGCTCAGAGTCGGGATGAGGTTCTTGGTTCTGGTTTTCCTTCAGTCGAGGAACATAAAAATCCTAAAACAGCATCATTTCTGAACCCTAACTGAGCTTTCATTGACCTCTGACCCTCAGTGACCTCTGACCTTTAGTGACCTCTGCCCTCCTGTTGCAGGCGTGTGTGTGCTGCTGCTGTCTGCACCGACTGTTTCTGCAGGTGAGTCTTTTTTTTAAGTTTATATTTATGATTTCAGGTGCAGAGACAGTCTGCAGTCATTCCTCTGTGACAGAACAGAGTGCGTTTTATATACACTGAGCCAATACTTACTTCTAAATGTTTGTCTTACAGTAGTAATCCCACTCTACTGGACAATACAGTTACATGTTTACTTATTTTTACGGAGTTCTTCATTCTTTTGGAAGTGCCCTAAAATTCTAGTTCTTCATATAAGTTATAAATCTTTTTAAATATGGTCTTTTTAATGGGTTGTGAATGGCCTTATGCACAATGTTCTCCACCAGCTGTAATTTTTCCATTAATACATTTTTACTGCCTTACAGTCTTTAAAATAATCGAATTGCTGTTCGCCGGTCTTAATCTTAAGGAAAGCCCTTTAAAGAGGTCCCTCATTGACCCTGTAGTCACAGACTTACACTAAGTTGTAGATTTTGTAGAGAGTATAATTTACCAGAGCAAATATCCGTCTGTCATCACCCTTGTTTCCAAGTATCAGGATGGTTCACAGATGCATTAAAGAACAACACATCCACCCTTATTCACAATATAATCTGATATTTTTGGTAATAAGGGTTAAGCATAAAACATCCTCGCTTTTACTTTTTGTATTATGATGTACGTATAATAAATGGTTCGTAGGAAAAAGTCCAAATTTATAAATATCAACAGTGTTAAGACAGAGATGATTAAAATAAGAAAACATTTTGTTAATAATTTTACGCAGGCACGGGTCTTTTATTATGACATAAACAGTAATAATTGTGAAAAGGACGGTCAGTCATTCCATGTCACATAACACGGACCTTATATAATGATTTTTAACTTCATATATCAAATACTTTTCAAGATACTTTATAAAAATATCACATTGCAAAAGACACATAGTGACAGTTCCTGAATTGTACTGTACATGAAACATAAACATAAAATTCTCAGACACAAAAATAAAGAAAGTCTTTTTTTCATTCAACTTTCCTGTATGAATTAATGCGACTGCAGTGATGCAGATGCTGACGGATGCCGGTCCGTCATGGTGAAGAGAGAGCCGTTGATTTATCAGTCGATCTGCATCCCCACCCTCACCCATTCTCACAAACTCTGGCTTTGACCGAAAGAATAAGATTGTGGATGCAAACGACGGAAGTGAGTTTTCTCCAAGGTGTGGCTGTCAGAGTTAGCCAGAGATAGGGTGAGGAGTTCGGCAATCTGCTATTCATCCATCTGGTAGAGCTGCTATTCCTCCATGTTAAATTAACCAGTTGAGGATGCCTGTTAAAGAAGCCTACTGGAGCTAGGTGTTTCGGGCAAGTCCCACTGAAAGAGGTCTCAGGGAAGACCAAGGACATGCTGCAGAGATTCTATATCTCGGCTGGTCTGGGAGCACCTTCGTGTTTCCCAGACCACTCGGGGGCCTGAAAGCTAAAGGCGCTGCTTTCCATTTTACTTTTAAAACAAGTAACAGAAACTCAGTTTTGCTTAAAAAAATAATGAATAAAATCTGAAGCAATGTTATTTTTATTTTGACGGTGGGTTTTAGAAAGAGTGACGTTGTCAAGAAGGAAACCACTTTTGATGATATCAAATTATCCAGGTAAAGACATTGATTCTCTTAAAATGTTTCTCCCAATCAAAGCACTATGTTCACATGAGCCCTATTGCCCAAGGATCTGAAATTGGACTCTTAAGCAGACTTTTCATATTTTTGTATTTTATTAGCAGAGGTTAGCTTGGGCCCCATCAGGATCCTGGATTCTGGTCCTGAAGGTCTCATGATTAATGCCCACCCTGAATCTGCTTTCTCCTCCTTTACAGTTGTAACTCCATGTGTTGCTGGCGACCTTTGTTCTAACAATTTCCTCTTTCTGTCCTCCAGTTTATCTGTCTGCCAGTCCAAACTTTCAGCAGTTCTTCAGTGGACCCACATCTGTGTCTTTGGGCTGCGTTGATGATGAGGATGGACAGGAAGTTGACGGATGGACGGTGAGGAGGACCAGAGGAGGACTCACTGAGGACTGTGGAGCAGCTGAAGACTTTGTGATGATTGACAGTTTGTGTCTTCTGGATCGTAACTCGTCCTACAGTGGAAACTTCTGGTGTGAAAGCTTATCTGGAGAGAAGAGTGATGAAGTTACCATCAGCGTGTCCAGTACAGAAAGTGAGATGTTCCAGCTGTGTCTCTGTCTCTGTGTGACTCTGCTCTGAACTGTGTCTCAAACATTACTCTGTTTTATTGTTATTCAGAAAAAGGTGTGATCATGGAGATCCCTGTACTTCCTGTGAGACCAGGAACTGGTGTCATTCTACAATGCAAGAAGAAGAACGGTGACACAGTTCCATCTTATTTCTTCATGAATGGACGTCTCGTTGGACCTGGATCTACATCGGAGTACAACATCAGAAGAGCCCAGTACTCTGATGAAGGTCTCTACTGGTGTGCTACTGATACGTTTGGAGAATCTCCTCAGAGCTTTCTGAGGGTCAGAGGTCAGTACAATGACATCACTTCCTGTTTAAAGACCTGGCCTGCTCAGCTAACTCATTTACCTGTTTCATCATTTCTCCTGCAGGGTCTCCTATAACGTCTCTTAAAACATCCGTCTCTCCACCTCCAGTTTCTGAGACCAATTCTTCCCTTTCCACTTTGCTTCTTCCAAACAATTCTTCCTCCCCTCCTCCTCCTCCTCTTCCTTCTTCTCCCTCTGTGTCTTGGATCAGAGTCATCTGCCACCTGTTGGCCTTCTGCCCGTACTGCATCTGCACCATCCTGCTCCTGTCCATCTGCTGCAGCAGGAGCTCAGGTACAAACTCAAGCAGATTCTCACATAAACACTTTGATCACATCAGCACCGTCCTGATTTCTCCGCTCTGCCCACAGGTAACAAACATGCTGTCTCCATGGAGACGCCCCTGCGTGACGCGGAGTATGATGACATTGTTGCTGATGTCACCACTGAGCATGTCTTCTAAGCTGATAGATCCTCTGAGGAATCTGAAAGTGTCCAAAGCTGTAAACTCTGTTCACTGATCAATCAATAAGCTGTCAAATTGATTTCTGAAGTATTGAATCAAAGTGTAAAAACATGAATCTGACTATTTTATATTCACAGCTGTTTGTTTCTGTGATGTTTTTGTGCTTTAACTGGATCCAACCACAATAAAAGATTCAGACATCAAAGACGTGTGATTGAGACGAGCTGCACAGGACTAAAGGGGAACATCATCAGGAAACTGCACTCATAACACACTAAAATAACCTGTAATAGCAACAGCATTGAAACATCCACAGACCAACCAGGAGAGAGCACACAGAGCAGAACTAATCTCATTGGCTGGACGCTCACTTCTATTTAAATCTTATGAAAACAGCTCCGTCATACCTGAACACAACACTTCTGCTCTCATGGTCTATAACTGGAGCTTTAATGTCAACAACACAAACATCTGACATTATTATAATGAGATATTTTATTATATCATCTTATTATAAGATGCTCATTTATAAGGTGCAGAGCAAACATGCTGAGAGGAGTCAGAGGTCAAAGTTCAGCCATCTCCTTCAGTGGTTTGATTCTCCTGTGAGCAGAGAGAGGATCTGAAACTGCAGCAGGAACTGTTGATCAGGAACCTTTGAACAGTTTCAGATAATGATGACTTTTTAATATTTCATGAATTTATTAAGAAAGAAATGAATCACAAACCAGGTCTTTATGTCTTTAGGAAATGTTTGTATAACGAACTAGTGGATTTGTGTCATCTAGCTTTTGGATCAGTAAAGCTGGGTATCATCTGCATAGCAATGAACAAATGCAGTGTTTTCTAATAATACTGCCTGAAGGAAGTATGTACAATGTGACAAGGTACTGGTCCCAGCACAGAACCCTGAGGAACTCTGTGACAAGCATTCATTCATGAAAATCATCATAAAATGGGGAAAACCAAGAGTATAACAATATAAAGTGATTAAAATAAATGAAAAAAGAAAACATTGACACTGAGCAAATAAACAAAGAGTCACAGAGTCAGGTTTGTGTTCCTGTCAGGCTGAAAACAAACCTCTGCAATGATCCGGCCTTTGCCAAACTCTCTGATACATGCAGTACTGTGAGGCTCCACCAACAGCACACAGGGATACCCAATGGGATCAAAGGGAAGTGATGAAAGGGAAGCTGAAGGCGTCTCACACAGTCAGTCAGCATCCAGACATCATGAAGGCTGCAGCTGCCTCTCTGCTCCTGCTCGGTGAGTCCCACCTTCCCACAGTCATTTAAGATTAGCTAGTAAATAACAATTAGCTAATGTTGTTCATGAGACTAAAGTCAGTGTAAATATGAGATGGCCAATATTATAGTTATTATATTAATCATTATAAGTTACTACAGCAGTGAGTTTGAACTCTCAAATCAAATCACTTCTATTGTCACATCACATGTGCAGGTACACTGGTACAGCACATGTGAGTGAACTCTGTGTCAAATACGGAGCTTCAGTAAAGATTCAAGTTCCAGTTATTTATATTTCCTATCACCTTAAATCTTCACTCAAAGACACTCAAGTATCTCTGACAGTGTATATACAGATGTATTATATATAAGAGACAAATATTGTTATTTTAATATGTTGGCATTACTACATTTGGCTCAATGCTTACATATATGTGTAAAAAGAAAATGTACGAGCTGTGATAACTGTTTCTGATAGAATGAAGAGTAGACTGATATATTAAATATCCCTTTATTGGGTGAGAAAATCAGACCATGTCATAACTGCTTTAAGTCATACAGAATAGATATCAGAGCCTTAAACAGGCTGACTGCTGCTAAATGGGTCAAACTGGGCAGAAAGTATACAAACACATAACATCCTTATAGAATATGATGTAACACTATAGATCAACTTAGCTCAGAATATATAAAGCATATAAACAATTACAGCAATATGATGCAACAAACACAGCAGGACTACTAATCCAAAATACTCAAAGCTTCATAGAACTGAAACAAACATTTATTTTTAGCTCCATTCTGCTGCTGATACATACTTTAGGTTTCTGAATATTAAACTTGTTGCTGCCTTTCATAGTGTGTAACTTGAAGGCCCTGAGTACTTTCTCCCACACTGAAAACACTGGGATGATCAAATTATTTGAACATTACCTAATAAGACTGATTCAGGACAGACAATTAGTTATGTTAAACTTTCCTAGCAGTCCTTCACAAACAGGGAACAGTCTGTCTATTCTCTCCATCTGTCAGCTGCTGCTGGCTCTTCCTCCTCCTCTTCCTCACACACTGCTGAGTTTGTCCTGGTGGATCATCAGGGTGCAAAGCCTCACAGATGATGTGCAGCAGTGGGTCCCTCAGTCTGTCCTCACTCTGGACACTTGCAGTTGTCACACATGGAAATCAAATGTGTGATAAGCTGCAGGATTCAAACACAAGTGTAACTTATAAATACATGTTCATACTTTTATTCCACAATCAGAGAGAAAGAAACAGAGAGAGAGTGCAGGACAGACAGACAGGTGACAGTCTCAGGTGTATACACTGCTACAAAACAGCACAAGAGAAGGAGGATTTAGTGTTTGTGTTATTACGAGTGCTAAACAAGAAGAGTTCCAGATGGTCCAGTGGACACATGTGTGACTCCTGTGATTAAAGCATCTTTCTTTCAGCTTAACGAGTGAACCGTCAGCTCGTTCAAACACACGTTAAAGTCCGTTTGGCTCGACACCACCGAACAGAGGCAGCAATATAACATAGCTAACATTAACAGTGCAGTGAATCCTGCTTGTGCCGTCATATTCAGGACTGCAAACCGAGCAGCATCACTGACTTTCAGCTTGTTGTGTTTGTGGATATATGACTGACTTTAATTACCCATAAAATCATCACATTCTCTGTAAGATTAAGGTCAACTATTGTATTATATTTTATAGGCTTTAAAACAAAGTAAACGCTGAACGTACAAACATCGCTAATGTCACATAACTTTGTCGACATGTGGCCAACAGTAATGTTTTAATGTTCCTCATTATTAAACATTCGCACATAAATAAGTGACATCATATTCAGTACTTACGTTTAACAGTTTACTCTTCGGCCGCTACGCTTCTGCCGTCTGCGGCAAAATTATCCACAGTGACTGCCGCGCTATGAATTGTGGAGCAAGAAGAAGCAAAAGCTTCTTGTTCTTTGATAAGCCAGGGCCAAGTCAGCTCCGATCAGCCAGAACTCTGCTATCGTGGTTCTGAATAGGTAGATGTCATTCAGTGTCCTCCATTGAGAGTCTCGCCAGATAAACGATGTGACCAACCATCAAGTATATGGCAGCAAATATCTCGGCTTCTCATCTAGAAGAGGGTGTTAATTTCGTTACCGGACCAGTTGATCAAATCCATTATTCTTTAGGTTTTACAGAACAAGACTGACAGACTCTTTGAGGGTTAGAGTTAGACAAGACCAGACAAGGACATGAAGTTAAGCAGGAAAGATAAGGAAGGGAGAGGGTGAGAGATGCGTCCGAGCTGAAGAGTCTATTTACTATTACTAGAGTCCATAAGTCGTTTCTCGTCTTCTGCTTCACGTGTTTCTTGTCTGAATGTTTCATGTTGTTAAGCTTGTGTGTCATGTCTACATATGTGTTTCCTGTTTTATTTTGAAGAGTTGGGTGTCTCCATGTTCAGTGTGTTTCATTTTAGTTCCCCTGTGGTGTCATTAGCAATGTTCCCTCTAAGCTGCACGCGTGCGCAATTGCGCACTGCTGGCATGGTCTCTGCGCAGAAAAAATCTGCGTTGCGCCCACAAAAAAAATTCTAACCTGAATTGAAATTAAAGTAATATGTTAACAATTCTGTTTTGCAGTGTTAGTCAGTAAGTGACTGGCTGCTCCCGTATGGGATTAGAACGATGCCACCTTATCCCATAGTCCAGCCAATGATGCGATTCATATTCGTATACGCAGCCAATCAACGTCGTTGACAGGCTATGACAGCGTCCTTATGTGCCGACACCGGTGTTTTAGCTAGCAAAGTGGCGTGGCTGATGTGGAGTGAAGCCACATTAATGACAACGTGTACAACCATTGGAGATGTGAGCAGGACAGACGGAACAACTGACGGAAAAAGTGTGGACTTTATACCAGTTTTTAAATTGTGTTGATCGGCCACGTAAAACCAGAGTTATGATAAAAATATCTGCAATGTTTGGTTTTCTTCCTGAATACTATCGTTGTTTATATTTACTGCGGGAAGAAACGGTAAAAACGGCGTTTTATAAGAAAAAAGGCTCGAAAGCCTGTGAGCAAAGACGAAACCAAAAAAAACCCACCCTTTCCTATTGGTGGAAAAATGTACCATGTCGACCAATCAAAACATGGCATTTAGTTGTTTAGGAAGGGGGAAGTTTTAGGAGTGACGGCGGTGTTTTGAGATGTGAGAGATTTGCAACGTTTAGCGCAAATCTTGTGTAGTTAGTGTGTAGTGTAGTCAGTAGTTTTGTTGTGTGTGTCAGAACAATGAGGCGACTGCTGAATGTTACAGGTGTTACAGCAGTGATACATCTCCTGTTGTCAGGCCTGCAGGTATCAGGCTGTTGTTCTCCTTTATCTCATAGTGGACAGAAATTATTTTTTGGAGTGGCACAAATAATTTTTGTGGCATCAGATTTGATGCAGAACAGCTGATTGTTCTGTAAATAGTTTGAAATGTTTGTTTAAAAAACACTTTGGGTGCATTTTAGGTAAACAGCTGCAAAAAACTTTGTTGTTTGCAAAACTGAGTTACTTTTTTGAAGAAGTAACTATATCATTAATTGCCCAGCATTGGTCATTATATACTGTATTTTGCAGACTGAGTTACAGGACTCTCTCCCAGACCACAGACTCATAATACAAGTCAGAGCTTTATTTAAAAAAAAGAAAGTTGTGTTTTCAAAATTGGAGTTCAAGTTATTTTTACTTCCAATAGTGTTAACATGCTACACAGGTCATGAACAAGATTTTCTTACATTTTCATTGTAAGTGGGCTAAAGCAGTTAATTAAAAGTAGTCTAACATAAATATAAATGCTGTAATGTGATTATTTTATAAACCATGTAACTTGGATGGATTCGATGCTGGCGTGACCACAGTGCACACGTCTGCTGTTGCTCACAGTGGTCCAAGGGACGCTCAGGGAGTTTGTGTGTTCAGACACATGGAAAATTAGAGGGAACATTGGTCATTAGGTGTATTCCAGTCAGCTGTTTCCTCATGTGTTTCTACTTCCCCTGATCACCTCCTTGTGTGCATTTAGTCTCTGTGTTTTTGTTCATTCCTTGTCAGGTTGTCTGTTTTGTCTTCATGCCTAGTCACATCACATCATAGAGCTTTTCACTGTTCAGGTTCATGTTTGGATTATTTCATAGTTACATTGTTGCATGTTCCTGTTCAGTTTCACAGGTGTAAAACTGCCTGTTTCAGTTTAAGCATTGTTTTAAATAAATTGCATGCTCAAAAAAAATGTTTTCTCCCATTTCTTCTTGTTGCATGTTGAAGCTCTACTTGGAACCTTGTTAAGATCCAACCATGCAAAACATGATTTTTTGACATTTTTCAAGCAGTCTTAAACTTTTGATCAGGACTCTCAGATAATTTTAGCTTTCAGAGCCTCTGAACAGATTATTACTGCACATTTTCCCTCTTTTCTCTGTCTCTTTCTCTTTATCACTCTCTGTCTCTTTCTTCTTGATAATCTGCCCCTCCCAACCTGTCAGCTCAATCATATTATTAACATTAACATATTATTTATTCACATACAGGATAAATAAACTGACAAAGCATTCAGATCATAATTCTCCTTCTAAAGCTGCTGAACAGGACAGAAAAAACAACAATAATAATAAATCTCAAACTAAAAATCAATTATTTTTAACCCTTGCTTGAAAATGAAAGTGAAAGTAAACTGGTGTTTGTGCAGCAGTCTCTGGGAGTGTCTGCAGTGCTGCTGCATGTGTCTGACTGAGGATCAGATTTAACGGGACTTTGCAGGATGAAGATGCCACTGATGCTGATGCTCGTCTTACTCGGTAAGAAAGCTGCTCTGATACTCTGCATGCATGTGCACACACACCCACAGGTTATTATATATGCAGTGCACTGATGTCTACTCTCTGTGTCCTGCTGAATGAAGCCCTCCCTGCTCGGGTCGATGCAGGGCGGATCCCACCACATGGCTCAAATAACTGAAAACTATGAAGCTCAGTGAGGTTTTAGTTCATCATAGATAAAGCACTGACACACATTCACACAGATCTCAGTTTTTTATTCATTTTGAAGCAGCTCATGAAGAACAGGTTAATGACAGTGTGCATGACTCATGAAACACAACATCACAACAGTTTGTTTAGAAGCTGTTTATATTTAGAAGGTTGAAGTAAATGTATTCAATTTTTTTTTACTTCAGTGTCTTAAAATTTCAATGGTAACTTTATTAATATAACATTAGGTAATATTTAACTTATTCTGAAAAAAAAGTGTTTTTATTTATATATGTTTATATATAAATATATATGGTGGCCCCTAGAGACAAAGCACGTACAAACTCCAAAACACATTTCTAGCATTAACTGAACTTCCAAAACAGAGCTACCTAGATCACTTAAATTACACAATTGAAAGCATATGTGTATTGTTTGTGTAATTATACACACGCACTCATATATATTCAAATAATTCAAAAAAATGTTAATTTACCTGTTACTACCACACACCAAATCCGCTCGTTGGTACTTCCTGGCTTTTATAGCCACTAGGTAACAAAAGCTTAACACTGCGCCTAGCATCCTGGAGCACTTCTTTTGTGTTTTGCACGTGCTTCAGGGTTTGTACATGTTTTGTCTCTAGGGGCCACCGTAAATATACTTTTATTTAAATGGCCTGTATTTGTATAGCGCTTTACTAGTCCCTAGTAAAGCGCTTTACACATCCAGTCATCCACCCATTCGCCACCGGGTCCTCTGACCACCACCAGTAGGCAACGGGTAAAATGTTTTGCCCACGACCGAGCCTGTCTAAGCCGGGACTCGAACAGGCAACCTTCCGATTACAAGGCGAACGCCCAACTCTTGAGCCACGATTGCACTCTACATAAAATGTAATAAATAAATCATTTACTACATTTCAACTTTTAACTATTTAAATTTTCAGCTTTTTCCTTTCAAACAAATTTAAAGTGAAACAACACAAAAAACTGCAAACCACAACATAATTAAATATAAATATGAAAAAATAGGAAAACAAAAAGAAGATGCACATTCTCTGTCATATGGGTCTGCATGAATAAACTTTCTGAATCCTTTATCATCTGCAACTGAAAATAGTTGTGGATGATTACTATACCTTTCTAATGTGACGTTGTTGTCCCTGGCTCTCTTTCTCTGTCTCTCCCTCCCGCTCTGTTCCTGTGCTACTGCGAGTGTAACTACAGCTCCTCCCCCCTCTTCCCAGCGCAAAGCACAAGGCTCGCATGCGGAGTGAAGCTGTATGCCACCTTGAAATGAAACCGAAAAAAATATTGAAACCGAAAAAAAATATTGTAACTGAAATAAATGTACTGAAAAATCTTGTATTGTAACTGAAAAAAAAAATGATAGTAAAAAACAATTAATGGAAACTGTAATTTTTTTGTTTTCGCTTACAATTTTTGTTTCAATCCATTTTTCGGTTTCAAACCATTTTTCAGTTTCACTCTGCTGGCACTGTTTTGGCGTCCGGGGGTGCGCTGGGGGGGGGGTATTCCGACCCGCATGTATTTGCATATATTATAATGCTGACCAATGACTGGAGAAAACACGGACGACGCGGCTGTGGTCACGGACAAACTTGCATGTGTCTGTTCGGGAATGGCAGATGCTGGGAGGTCCAGCGTTTACATTACCGACTATTTCAAAGTGACAGCCTGGGGTGTTTTTCAGTAAATTGGACTACCGGACAGGAGGACCTGAGGCCCCACCGCATTATTTTTGGTAAGTTAAATGTGTTTGTAAGCTAATCCGTAATTTAGGTCCTTAGCTAGCTACCTAGCTAGCTAAGATGAGCACTCGGCTGTAGGGGAAACTTGTTTTGTAAAGTTCGTTTAGCTAACCCGTGCAGGTGAATGAATTTACCCTAACTAAAGAAATCAAGAGAAACGCACCGGGCTACTTAGTGACTAACCACGGTTACTGTACTTTTATTATGAGTATTATACTGTAAGAGCAACAGGCTGGACTCTGCTTCTGCTCCTGTGCAGAGTTTGTGATGATTCTGTTCTGTTTGTGATTACAGGAGCTGCCCTCAGATTCAGACCTCAGCACCACCCAGTGACAGCAGACAGATCATCCTATATCTTCAATCTTTGTAGTAACTTCAAAATTAACTGAAGAAAACGGTACAAAGGTTAAAGTACCACATGTGCTGTCAGTGAAAGCTGCAGCTGTTTTATTGATAAATTTAAAAACACATAGTCAAAAGGATTAATCACCCATGTAACTGTGTCACTATACATCAGCATTAACAGGAGCTCAGTTTGGTGTTTCAGAAAACTGCTGATCTCAGACCTGCACAACTTCTGTTATGAACACTGAATGTACTCAGCTACATGAAGAGCACATGATGTTTTCTCTGACACAATTAAATAAAACCTGATTAAAGTCAAAGGTTGTTACTTGTATTTTGAACTAAACTTGTGATCTGGAATTCTTTCACTGTTTTTTGACAATAGTGTGTTATTTATCATAAAGTAATTCAGAGCCATTCATACCAGAGTAACCAGAGAGCACAACATATATTTAACTTTCTACAGGACTTAAAGATATTATATTATGTAAAAGTCCAGACCCTCTGAGGATTATCTGAGTACTTCTAACATTACACAAAGTAAAGGTCTCCATCAGTGTTCATGAAATGCTGGGTTTATCCTTCTTGTGAGGGAGCTGCTGGTGAAGATCACGAGCCCTGCTTGATCCCGGCGATGAGTTTCAGTCTTCCTGGTGTTTCTGAAATGATGCCTCTCACTGTGGGTCAACAGAACATCTGGCACAGGACAGCTGTAATGAAATAAATTGAAGAAGTTTTGAAAAAAAATCTTGGAAATGCCCTATATGTGAGAAGCAGATTTTGTATTTACTTTTCTTTTGCCAATCAAGATAACTAAAAGTATAATTTTCACCATACAATTACTAACCTTGTCATCTCCTGCACTGTCTGTTTTGGGCTCTGGGCTTGTCCTTCCCAGCACTTATGAGACTGCTTTTGGTGCACCGTGATATGAGGTGCTAACCTGTTGACAGTGTTGGGAAGGTTAATTTTAAAATGTATTCCACCAAAGATTATAGAAGTAATGTATTCTGAATACTTTACAACTACATGAATGTACTATTGCTGTGTGATTTATTACTATTACTGAAGGCTACTCGCCATACCAATACCAACTAGATGTTAAAATCTTAATATAAATGAGTAACAGTAGGTGGACATTAGGTAAGGCTGCACTTTTTGCAGCGATCTCATATAGAAAACTATTCCGCACGTATATAAAACAGGTCCGCGGCTCCGAATCATAGTAAAAGGACCTCTGGCTAATACGTCGGGTTTGTGTCGGGCTCGTAGCTGAAAACTAGCTTTACTTTGTTGTCTGGGTCAACTTTGCTAGCAAGAGACAGAGAGAGGCGTTGAAAGACTGCTCCAACGGAACTTATTTTTTCCGGAGGAAAACACGAACACAGTGTACAGTTGAGTCTTAATAGCTTACTTACAACTGGGCTCGTCAGGCACTCTTCTTGGCTGCAGTGGTTATTATTATATTTACATGCTTCCATCTCCCGTTTCTGCTCGGTGACAGCTCAGACTTTTCCTTTCTCTCCCTCCCTCACTCACAGACACATAACGTGTATGGCAGTCCATTCTCCCTGCAGCACGGACTACACCGCCGATGAGGCTACATTGTTTAGGGCGATGCCTGTAACATGCTATTGCCTTCATATCAAATCATTTTTGTATAATTTTTAGAGCCTCTTATTGCGTGTTTTGTTTGGGTTTCCACCGGCGTGGAATTACCAAAAATAGAGAGACCATAGCCTAACATATGAAACAGGAAAATACCGCCATGTAATCCATTTATTTCAACAAAGTAACTGTATTCTCAATATCACCTATTGAACGGTAACTGTAACGGATACATTTACTCATATTTTGTATTTTAAATACGTAACGCCGGTACACGTATTATGTTACTCCCCAACACTGCCTGTTGATGAGATCTTGTGCCGCTCCTAAAACACCGGCCTTCAACTCCTAAAAAGACACGGGTATCCCTAAATTTAGCAAATATTAGCTTCAGGCTAGCTTGCTACGACGAATAGGCTAATACCCGCATTTTACCACAACTTCACCAGATGTAGCTAAAAAAAAACTAAACTAATGTCCAGTCCAGTGGGACAGCAAGGAAAGATGACAAAAAACGATTACTTACCTGCGGTTTAGAGGGTCAAGCTGAAATTGAAGCAGCCATTGAAAGACGGGAAGAGAGAAAGATGGCAGCTTGGTCAGCACTAGTGGTCTCTATAATGTATGCAAATACATGCGAGTCGGAATCCCCCCCAGCGCGCCCCCGGATGCCAAAACAGTGCCAGCAGATTGAAACTGAAAAATGGTTTGAAACCGAAAAATGGATTGAAACTGAAAAAAAATGTATTTAAACTGAAAAAAAGAAAATTGTAAGCGAAAACAAAAAAATTACAGTTTCAATTAATTGTTTTTCACTATCAATTTTTTCAGTTTCAATACAAGATTTTTCAGTACATTTATTTCAGTTACAATATTTTTTTCGGTTTCATTTCAAGGTGGCATTGTTCTGATCCCATATTAACACAACAGTTATTTTTACATGGACATAATGTGTTAACACAACTGTTCTGAAATCACACAAAAACATAAAATCCTAGTAGTAGTTATATTTTCATTTTACTATAAAAACCCCAAACATGTTTAGTAAATTTTTTTCATAACTTGAAATTCAAATATAAATTATTATTTCTAAAACGTATGCAGACATTTTGTAAAGAATAAAGTTATATACAACTATCTGTCTAAAAATGCAGCCAATGCTTTGTTTTGTACAACCATTTCAAAACACCACTTGAACTAAAATGAGAAAAACAATGAGGTGTCACAAAAAGATGCCCCACAAATTATTTGTGTCAATAAAAGAATTTTTTGTCCGCCAAACAATATCACAATATAATATCACAAAATCAAAATATCACAATATCCGCTGTGATATATTCAGTTTTAGAATTTATATTCAGTGTTAACTGTAGCTAGGTTTAAAGTGTTAATGCTATCCTACTTTAATAAACAACACTGTCATATGCAAAACTAGGGTGGCACTTGGGGTAGCAAGAGATGGCCACCCCATGCCACCCTTCTAGCTCCGCGCCTGATGTTGAGGCAGCCAGGAAGTGTGAATAATGAACTCTACATCGTCGGATAAATCAAAGGAGTGTTTACATTCAGAAACGTCCACCTTCTGAAACTCTGTTCAGTTATACTGGTTCTTGGTATTTGGTTTGGACTCCAGTACCGTGAATTGCTGCATCAGCTCCTGAGTTTGCGAAGGTGTAAAGACCTCAGCAATGCATTCTGGGTAGTCAGCACCATGTTGTTCATGCACAACTAGAAGAAAGACAGAGGCCAACAGGTAGTAAAGAGGAATACACAGCAACAAATGCTGAAAACGTGAATGATCAGCGAGCAGATCAGCAGCATGACAGGACACAGAGAAGCTGAACACCGAGGCAGAGGAGCGTTATGCTGAAATATGTTTTAGTATTTTTCTGTATTACTTTCGTTCAGGAAATTTAAGATGCAGATATTTCTGTTAAGGTTCTTCTATTTTGTTGGCATAGATTTAACCACTATATGATCACACTGCCATTGTAAATGTATACAGCGAGAGTAATGGAGGATTCCCGTAGAGGGCTCACGCTGATTGTCGACAAGAATTAAAACTAGTCTACTTGTTGCCCTTTGTCATGAATGCAGATGCTGAATAAAAAGGGACTGTTGCTGCAAAATTGACCCGACCCTGTTCGTTCATTTAAAGGCCTGAGAAGACATAAAGCAGAGGTCACACTGAGCTCCGACACATCAAACAGGTTAAAGTGATGAATGTGTTCAAGGTGGGACTCCTGTTTGTGTGTGTGCACAGCAGGAACTGGGACTGTATAAAAGGCCCCAAAGTTCACAGAATAGTTTTATTGGTGTTTATAAGTTTATATAAGTTCATTTAATATTCAGTCTTCTGTCAGTTTGGGCCAGCCCACCTTCTAGTGACATCATCCGGTTAGTAAGGTGGGCAGTTTAATGACGGATGAGCAGTGTTGGTCCGGAGGGGGTGCACTGATTCCTGGGGAATCTTATGTGTGCGTAAATGACAAGAAGCCACACACACACACACACACACACACACGTACACCCGCTGGGTTTACAGCCCCAGAAATTGAGTGGTGACAAAAAGTGCCTCAAACGGAACCTCAAGCTCCCTTCTTATTTCCTACTCTGGGACAATTTGGCCTTAAGTGGTGTTCTGGCCGACACACCGGGGTGACCGTAGTGCTCAAAGACTGAATCAGTGCCACAGCCATGCCTATCTTTGATATCTCCACTACAGGGACCATCGTCTTACTTTGAGCTAACTGTAGATGTTTGTGTCCACAGAACAGCTGTCTGCTGTGATGCTTCTCAGGATTACAGAGTAACAGCCTCCTCTGTTACAATCAACTCAGTCGTCTCTCTTTACTGTATTTGACTGATGGAACAGGAACTGTTCTTCACCATGATATACAGGCTGTGTCAGTCACTGACCACTGACCCTTAGTGACCTCTGACCCTTCGTGACCTCTGACCCTCAGTGACCTCTGTCCTCCTGTTGCAGGTGTGTGTATGCTGCTGCTGTCTGTATTATATTTACTCTGACTTTAGTGTCATGAACAACATTAGCTAATTGTTATTTACTAACTAACCTTAAAATGACTGTTCAGTACAGAAATGAAGCCCAACAATCATGTTTTACAGTCCTGTGGTTTCAGCCTCAGATACTTATCAAATCACACAAAGCTCATGTAGAAACAAATGAACAAAATATGTTCTCCTTTATTTCTGTCAAACAAAGCTGTATGAAACGTTTCCAGCTGTTAGTATCATGGTTGCTAGGCAACCTGGGCAGCGTGACGAAGGCTAGACCGTCCCATTTCACAAGCCTACAAGCCTCGCACTTCCGGCCTCAGTGGTCTTTGAGTACACGGCCCTTGTGGACCGTTAAGGCTGCAGAACCTGAATTGGGATACAGCCACAGAGTCAGGACGCTCCGTGGAGATCCATCAGAACAGCAGAAACACACTCATCATCATTATAAACTTCTAATGTTAGGCAAACAGCTGCAGAACATCTGGCTGAGGTTATTTAGCTGTTAGCTGTTAACAGAGGAAGGCTAAAGCAAAGGTGCATCTTCCTCAGGGCTGAATACACAACAAATACTGTATATACACACAGGCTGCTCTTCATCACCAGCTCCTCCTCCTCCTCCTCTGTGACCCATCAAGCTGAATGAACCTCCATCAGAGGAAGGTCTTCATGGTTCGTGTTCCTGAGGACACAGAGGACAGTCAGACACTCACATGGGTCGGTGGGTTTGATGCTGGAGTCTATCCCAGCTGATCAATATCCTACAAACAGACTGATCGGTTCTCTGATCTGTGATCGATCAGCTGGAACTAGGATGAGGATCAGAACCAAGAATAAAACCAGGTTCATACATTCATACCTGCACGGGTAGGTCATGTCCTCACTGAGCTCTGAGCTCCTTGTTCCATTAATCAGTGTTAAATATGGAATAATCTTTATATCATAAGTCCCATGCAAGAAAAAAAAACATAATTCAAGCAAATAATTAAATTCCTCGTGCATAAAGTCAGTGCAGCACTCAGCAGCCAGGTGCACAGAGAAGCCAAATGTAAACTGTTTACAGTTTATGTTTTCATGGTTTTGATGGTCACTGTAGAGGCTATATCAATCTCTTACAGTTCTTTCTTTCTCTTATATTTAATATAACCACACTACGGACGGATGGACAAGCCACTGTTTTTAGGTGTTGTCGTTAGCAACAACGATGGTAAACCCAGCGTGTGGCTCTGCCGTCCGCTTGTTTATTTTCTACATAAACCTTTCACAATAAAGCTGAAGATCCTGTTGAGATTTTGCAAAATAAACTGAAATGATGACAAACAGAAAGACCAAACAAATCCAGGACATTATTCCTACATGAGGGGCTCTGTAGCAAGAAAAGTCTGACACGGGCCAGAAAACTGTACTCTGCAGATTATGCCACAAACCCGTCCCCACTCAAACACGGCAAACCTCTTCTACCGCCTATGCAAGAGTCACATGACAGAGGATGGAGAGAATTTATTGATGAGAAGCAAAGCTCCCTCCACCCACCACATCACCCTGTTCTGAAGCAGCTTCACTGGCTCCCGGTCAAATCTCGCATTTTAAAATACTCCTCTATACATTTAAGGCTATTCATTGTCTCTCCCCACCATCTCTGACTTGGTTCAGATCACCATCCCACTCCAGTGCCCCCGATCATCCTCTTCTCTTTCTTTTTCTCTTCCTTCCTCTCATCTTGTTTCTATGGGGGGCTTTTAGCCCCTCTGCCCCCCAACTTTGGAATTTGTTACCTCCAGACCTCAGAAACATCACCTCATTCCCTCTTTTTAAGTCCAACCTCAAAACCCACCTGTTTAAAACTGCCTGTTTTTATGCCTGTTTTATTTGCTGTACAGTGTCCTTGAAAGGTGCTTTTAAATAAGCATCCTAAAAGGTTCATTGTGTTCATCTGTGTTTTCAGTGGCACCACTGAATTGTTCATTGTTCCCTCTCTGCTGCTAGTTTGAGTCATTGTGCAAATGTCCTGTTTATAAGGTTGGAAACCTGCAGTCAGCTGAGACTGAAAGAGTCACTTGGATGATATTGAAATGTTTCTCCCACTGAAAACGTCCAGATGAACAGACTCAGCCTTTGGGTTGATCCGCCTCCACACTTCCAAGTCAGGTAACAGCTGTAGATATGTGCACCAGCAGATGAACTGCACGAGTGTAAAAATGCTGCAGCACGATCAAAGGAGAAACACTCGCAGCTCCTCGTGCGTGTGGACGCTGAGCTCTGCGCGGGTTGTTGGATTTCTGCACGAGGAATTCAACTGTGCCGTGAAATGAAATTATTTGCTCAGATTACATTTTTTCTTTTTCTTCTTTCTTCTTATGATATAAAGATCGTTCCATATTTAAAGTGCAGCTCATTGAAACTGGACCAGCTGCAGTTACCATGGTGACCTCACAGGTAAACACACCTCTGTGACCCTGCAAACATACCTCACGTCCTCTTTGACCTCTGCATTTGGTGCCCTCCTCCTCCTGAGACATGGAAGCATGTCTGCCATGGTTCCCTTTAATGTTGCTGCAGAGGAGAAAACAGGAGTGAGTCTCAGTGTTTCTACATCAGACACACAAACCAGGTGATCATGTGACTGTTTCCTCTCAGCTGTGGTTTAGTCTGAGTAGTGGGAACACTGGAACAACCTTTAATAGTGATGAAAATGATCACATACATGAACTCTGCATAGATTTGGCTTCCTACAGTTAAACGAGACTGAGTGATATTTAAAATGCAAACAAAGCATTCACTGAATCAGCACCTGGTCACCTGTCTGTAAAGGCCAATCACAGCTCTCCATGAGCCGCTCAGCTGTAAGTTTAACACTACAATGAAGGACAAGTATCACAGATGTTATTTGGATGTACTCTGCACAAACACATTTATAGTTAGTTATCTTATTGTGCTCAGTGTTATGCAGTCCGAAGGTTTTATTCATATCCATCGTGTAGATAAAACTAACACACTTAGCTTCTATATTTTGCTTGTAAAAGATCCTGGTGAGTAAACACCATGCTGTACAATATCATCACTTTTCTGTGGATCATGAATTAAAGTCATACCAATTACACACAGTGATGTTATCAAGCAAGTATTTATGATTATTTTCATTTCTCTTTAACTCAGTGAATGAATGTGGATTTAACCTTAAACCACATTCAGTCATCCAGGATTCTTCAGTCTCAGAAGGCTGAAGAAGTCACCCTAACACTTCTATTAATAACATCCAGATGAACACAGTGAGCTGTCTGTGGTTGCAGACATCATGTGAAGATAATTCTGCTGTTTATGAAACTAGACACCTTAAATATTTCTGAGAGTAGTTTCACTACAGGAGCAAAGGGTTCAGATCTTTATGTGGCACTGCAACACCCATCACTTTCTTTCTTATAGTGTAAACTTCTTTTTTACATCATTTCTTCAACATTAACTGCACTGTTACACTCACACGTTTACACATCTGGGATTCACAGTGTGGACAAACAGCTTTAACACTCACCTCTGACACAGAGAGTCACTACTTTCTGTACCAAGGTCCGTCCATCCTTGTTGTAGACCGTGCAGGTGTAGCTACGACTGTCAGTGGGGAGGGGCTTTTTCAGGGTCAGACTGAGGTCTCCAGTTCTCAGTGGATCTTTATTCATCTCTGTGCGACCTCTGTAAGGCGGGTCCAGTGAAGGTGCCCGTTTTTTACCATCAGGCACCTCATACACGTGGACTATCTTGAGTGGGTCTTCAGTGAGAGTCCAGTACACTCTGACAACATAATGAAGGTCAGCTGTGGTTTTAAAGGGCAGCAGGACAGACTCCTCCCCCTCTGTCACCTCCACCATCTCCAGTTGGAAGTCTGAGAGCAGAACATGAAACAGACAGACATCAGTGAGGTTGATCCTCCATCCTGTTCTCTGCTGTGTAACCAGCAGCTCCTGTTTTCAGTGTTTCTCTGACTTGGAGCTGAACTGTTGTGTGTTGATGTGTGAGGCTGCACAAACAGCTGTGCAGCTTTTATTCTCACACAGCTGCAAACAGCTGGACACACTCACAGGTTTACACATCTGGGATTCACACTGTGGACAAACAGCTGTAACACTCACCTCTGACACTGAATATCACTGATCTCTGTAGCAGGATGTCTCCATTTCCTCTGTAGGCGGTGCAGGTGTAGATTCCACTGTCAGTGAGGTGCAGGTCTTCCAGGTTCAGACTGAGGTCTTCCTCATTTCCCTGACAGATATTTATTTTCTTTATCAACTTGTATTTGGGGTATATGAGTTTCCACTCCACTGTGGAAATGTCACGGAGATTGTTTGATTTTTGAAATTCTAGCAAATAAGACTTGTTTCCATACACTGTCCCCAACCTGTACAGATTTTCTGAAAAGAGACAGACAGACACCACTGAGAGTCCACTCCACTGTGACAAACTTGACCAAGGTCAGCTTTGGTCTTAAAGACAGCAGGACAGACTCCTCCCCCTGTGGCACGTCCACCATGTGTGGCAGACTCTCTCAAAAGAGATCAGACAGATGTGAGTGAGTGATCATCTCCTCTGCACAAACAGCTGTGCAGCTTTTATTCTCACACAGCTGGACACAGTCACAGCTGGACACAGTCACAGCTGACTGTTTCCATCAAACAGAGCCTGAACACAGAGATGATCCTTTGTTTAAAGTCTGATGAGTATCGATGGTACTGGAGTGATATTTAAAGTATTTATAAGCTCTGATGTTATCGGTGCTGCTTTCAGTCCTGGTGAAACTAAGCAGCTGTGAGTGGTCGTTGCCACTAGTTACAGACAGGAACATGATGGATGTTAAACACTGAGTGAAGCTTCGTCACAGACTCACAGCTGTCAGTGTGTCAGCTATGCTGGCAGCCTGGAGTCACCTGAAGCTTCACTGTGGGCTGATGCTGAACTCTGACTCTTATATGTGTGTTATTAACCTCAGAGCTGCTCAAACTGAGGGAGGCTGGACTTACAGCACAGGAAGTGATGTCAGAACAAAAAAAGACTTTCAGTCCTGAGTGAGTGACAGGTTTGACAGGACGCTGATGTGGATCTCCTTCAGACCTGGATCACAGTCTTCACACTAAACCCTTTAAACATCTTTACTCTGTTTGTGCTTTTCCATCATCAGCAAATCTGTATTTATCCAAACATTGTTATTTATTAACCTTTCAGTCATTTTAATTTTAAAACTGTGTATATACTGTATATTCTGTGTATTTGTTCCCTCACTCTTACTGCCTGTTAATGCCCTGTCCTTATCTTCAACGTCATCCTGCTCTGTTGTATCTTAATTGCTGCACTAGCTGTCAGCTTTTATTTACCATAACACAGGGGTCGGCAACCTGCGGCTCCGGAGCCGCATGCGGCTCTTTAGTCCTTATACTGCGGCTCCGCGTGGTTTGGGCAAATAAATTAGAAGTATTTCGCTGAAGTGTATTTTATTTATGTTAGTTCTTTTTAACTCGTAGTTCTAAAATGGAAGATTATTGTGATATTGAAATATAAAAATAAAATTATATTCTATTATTTTTCATCAGTCAAAATAAGAGTCACACTCATGAAGCCGGTATTCCCTTGACGTCGTGCATTTATCGAGACTTTCAACCCCAGGTAGGCCAATTATGGATCTTCGGATCCACATTATGTCAGCAGCTGTTCTCCACCGTGAACTATGTTAAAAACAAACACCGTTCACGCCTGACAGATGACAGCTCACAGTCCTGCGTAAACTGACTTCAGATAGCCCGATTTGCGGACTCTGTGCGCAGAGGTTCAGGAGCAGAAGTCCCATTGTAAACAAATCACGGCAGACCCGACGATGTTTCCATGAGCATGCTTTTGAGCATCTCTTTATTGAGCACTTTTCACACACGGTTGCTGTATGCATACAGCCGGCTGTAGCTTTTCAGCTCACAGCCCGACATACACCACCAACAACACAACAGCACAGATAGCGCAGACGTAAAGGCAGCGAGGCGTGATTGCGGGTGTCGCTCAGGTGCGTCCGCCTCCCCTGCAGCGGCGCTGCAAACCACGCCCCCCCCCCCCCCTGCATGCATTAACCAGGTAAAATACATATTTAGGCAGAATTTTGCAAATATCTATTTTTCAGCAGCATAGAGCTTTTTTCCAATTATTTTTTAAGAGTCAGGTCAAGGCTCCAACAGCCCAAAGGCGATATAAGGGTGGCGGTTTTTGTTTGCCACATGGATCATTTTAGTTCAGGTTGGTGTCTTTCCTTTTGTTATATTTCTTTAAGAGTTCAAAATGTGTTGATTACATAAATATAATTTAATTTTCTCTGTTGCACTTCATGGATTTCATAAGCAGCACACCTTAGTTGTTCACACAAAGGTAGAAAACAATATATACAGTGTTATCTTCATTTTAGATGTCAAAAAGTATTTGCGGCTCCCAGTGTTTTCTTTTGCGTGGAAACCGGGTCCAAATGGCTCTTTAGGTGTAAAAGGTTGCAGACCCCTGCCATAACACATTTAAATAGTCAAAGTATTAATTATTATTTCTAAACAATGTTAGTTTATGATCATTTATATATAGAAGATGAAGCACTTTGTTCCTTATTTACCAAAAAGTCTCTTTAAAGTAGTCGACCAATCAGCAGAACCCTGAAGAGTAGCAGTGCCAGCAAATATATTCATCTGTACTGATCAGTGAATGTCAGGAGGCTCTTATTAACATCTCACAGTGATGATGATGATGATGATGATGATGATGATAGAGATCTCAGTGAAGAACATACCCAACTTATATTAGATAGAAAACACAAAATACCTCATTACACTTTCAGCTATTAAAATTCATTTCCAGCACTTTTGTGTCGCAACATTATTTTATCATATCAGGTTATCACAGATCCATCAGCAGCTCTTTGATTTCACTGATTCATGCTGGATTCACACAAACAGCTGTTTTACTCACGCATGACATGGAGAGTCACTGATTTCTGTAGCAGCATGTGTCCATCCTTGTTGTAGACGGTGCAGGTGTAGACTCCAGTGTCACTTAATAGGGGCTTTTTCAGAGTCAGACTGAGGTCTTTTTTTCTCAGTGGATCTTCATTCATCTCTGTGCGACCTCTGTCACCCTCGTCCTGTTTGACAGGCTGATTGTTTCCACTCTCATACACGTGGAGCTTTACGTTGTTGTATGTCCACTCCACTGTGACGTCCTGAGGAAGGACAGCTGTGGTTTTTGAGGGCAGCCGGACAGAATCCAGTGCTTGTCCCACCTGCACAATGTCTGGCAAACCCTCTGTAAAGAGACAAACAGACATCAGTGAGGTTGATGGTCCATCATGTCCTCTGCTGTGTAACCAGCAGCGTTCAGTGTTTCAGTGTTTCTCTGACTTGGAGCTGAACTGTTGTGTGTTGATGTGAGAGGCTGCACAAACAGCTGTGCAGCTTTTAGTCTCACACAGCTGCAAACAGCTGGACACACTAACAGTTTACACAGCTGGGATTCACAGTGTGGACAAACAGATGTTACTCTCACCTCTGACACTGAGAGTCACTGATTTCTGTAGCAGCATGTGTCCATCCTTGTTGTAGACGGTGCAGGTGTAGACTCCACTGTCAGTGAGGTGGAGGTCTTTCAGGGTCAGACTGAAGTCTTTAGTTCTCAGTGGATCTTCATCCATCTCTGTGCGACCTCTGTAACACTGGTCTTGGTTGTGTGACTGATTGTTTCCACTCTTATACACGTGGACCTTCCTCTCTTTGGGTTCAGTGAGTCTCCACTCCACTGTGATGTCCTGACGAAGGTCAGCTGTGGTCTTAAAGGGCAGCAGGACAGACTCGTCTGCATCTGTCACATTTACCACCTCTGGCTGAGGAACTGAGAGAAAACAGAGAAGAGTGTGAGACAGATAAAAAAAATGTTACTGTTCCATGATGTAATGTGGATACTGCTCTGTTGTTCAGCATTGTGTAAGAGGACACAGGTATTTATTATATAATTAACACATGAATCAGTTGAATGTGGTATAAAATGGATGTGTTATATGAGACTAAATATTCCCACTGTGTGCACTGCTGAGAAGAAACACACAGCACTGCAAATTCAGTACAAACTGTGATTAATTATATGCTACAAATGCTAACAAATCATGTCTTTGTATGTTCTCCTACCAAAGGTTTGCTACACCTATTATTGTTGAACTGAAAACAAAGCAATACAAACTTTTTTGGGAAATATTCTGATAATGGGCCTGGAAAACAGCATTTGAGAATGAAACCACTAATGGGGGTTAAAACTATGTGTAGTAGCAAAAAGATGATCATACAAATACTGTCATATCCAGACATTTGGTAAGGTTATCTTAAAAATAATTAAATTAAAGAACACAGCACCCAAGAATCTGTCTGGTTGGATCTTATTCATGGAGGATTCACACTGTGGACAAACAGATGTTACACTCACCTCTGACAATGAGAGTCACTGATTTCTGCAGCTTGTTTCCATCCTTGTTGTAGACGGTGCAGGTGTAGACTCCACTGTCAGTGAGGTGGAGGTCTTTCAGGGTCAGACTGAGGTCTTTAGTTCTCAGTGGATTTTTGTTCATCTCTGTGCGACCTCTGTAACCCTGGTCCTGTTTGACAGGCTGATTGTTTCCACTCTCATACACGTGGACCTTCATGTGTTTGGGTTCAGTGAGTCTCCACTCCACTGTGACGTTCTGAGGAAGGTCAGCTGTGGTCTTAAAGGGCAGCACGACAGACTCCTTCCCCTGTGTCACCTTCACCACCTCTGGCTGCAGAGCTGAGAGGAGAACATGAGGTTTAAAGACAGACATGAGTTAGGTTGATCCTCCATCCTGTCCTCTGCTGTGTAACCAGCAGCTCCTGTTTTCAGTGTTTCTCTGACTTGGAGCTGAACTGTTGTGTGTTGATGTGTGAGGCTGCACAAACAGCTGCTTTCCTATGTCAAACATACAGGCAGTACTAACTTTGAATTATAACAAGCATTTATTTAATCTGTGAAAGTTGTGCATGAATTAGTGCTGCAGTATGTTGTAATCTGTCAGCTCTTCTTTAGAGACATAAAGGAAACTAATTCTTCTGCTTCAGGCTGCTACTGATGGTCTGCAGAGATTGTAGCAGATATTAGTTAAAACCAGTAACACTGTAAGTAATCAGTTTATTCATGAAGCACTTTCAGACTCCCAGCTGCAAACAAAGTGCTGACACTTGACATGACAAACAGAAAACTTCCACTTATCCCTTTCAGGGTTGTGGGGGCTGCTGGAGCCTATCCCAGCTACCATAGGGCGAGAGGCGGGGTCCACCCTGGGCAGGTCGACAGTCTGTCTCAGGGTTAACAGACAAAGCCATTCGCACTCACATTCACTCACAGATTCACAACTATGGGCAGTCAAAAGAGTTTGCAAAGAAAAGCGTCTGGACTTCTTTGAGTTGCTTGAAGACGTTTCACCTCTCATCCGAGAAGCTTCTTCAGTTCTAAGGTCAAATGGCCGAGAGTCCCAGATTTAAACCCAGTGGGAGTATCCCCCCAAGGACGGACAAAGGACCCCCTGGTGATCCTCTAATCACATGAGCCAAGGTGTGAAAGCGGGTGTGGGACCTAATCAGCCAGGGTTTCGGGTGATCTCATTGTGAAACCTGGCCCCACCCTATCATGTGATTTCCTGAGGTCAGATGGCCCAGGATGTGAGTGGGCGTTAAGGCGTCTGGGAAGGATCTCAAAACTGGATTATAGATGGCAGACAGTTGGTGTCGTAAACCACCGCCTCTGTTCAAAGATGGTCGCTCACAGTGGACATAGATGGCCTCTTTCACTCCTCTTTCAAACCATCTGTCCTCTCTGTCCAAAATGTGAACATTGGCATCCTCGAAAGAGTGACCTTTATCCTTAAGATGCAGATGGACTGCTGAGTCTTGTCCTGTGGAGGTGGCTCTTCTATGTTGTGCCATGCGCTTGTGAAGTGGCTGTTTGGTCTCTCCAATGTAGAGGTCTGGGCATTCCTCGCTGCACTGTACAGCATACACCACGTTGTTAAGTCTGTGTTTTGGAGTTTTGTCTTTCGGGTGAACCAGTTTGTGTCTGAGTGTGTTGCTGGGTCTGAAGTACACTGGGATGTCGTGCTTGGAGAAAACTCTCCTGAGTTTCTCTGATACACCGGCTACATAGGGGATGACAACGTTGTTGCGTCTGTCTTTCTTATCCTCCCTCGCTGGTGTCTGATCTTCTTTTCTGTGCCTCTTTGCCGACTTTATGAACGCCCAGTTAGGATAACCACGTGTTTTCAGTGCTTCCTTTACCTGTGTGTTCCTTCTTTTTCCCTTCAGGCTTAGAGGGAACATGTTCTGCCCGGTGGTGTAGGGTCCTAATTACTCCAAGTTTGTGTTCCAGAGGGTGATGGGAGTCAAAGAGGAGATACTGGTCCGTGTGTGTGGGCTTCCGGTAAACTTCAATGTTGAGGTTGCCATTCTCTTCAATGTGCACAGCGCATGGGAAGGTGCACCGTGGTCCTAAACACAACAGATTACCACACAAAGATCACTACTCTCCTCAGTGACAACAACACCTACGAAGCTTTAAAACGAGACCCCACAAGCAGCTACAAAAAGAAAGTTATAGCTTGCCTTCAAGACCTTGAAAAGGACAAAATCATTGACCGCCTCAAATATCACCGCCTTTATCCAGGGGATGCCATACCCTGCATTTATGGACTTCCTAAAATCCACAAGGAAGGGGTCCCACTCAGACCCATAGTCAGTAGCATAAACTCAGCCACTTATAACATTGCGAAACACCTTGCTACCATCCTGGCACCTCTCGTGGGGAACACCCCACACCACATCAAGAACTCCACCAACTTCACCGACAAGGTCCAGAAACTTACCCTGGATCCAGACGAAACCATGGTGTCCTTTGATGTAGTCTCTCTCTTCACGTGCATACCCACCACGGAGGCAGTGGAGACTGTCAGAAAACGACTACAAGAAGACAGCTCCTTGGAAGACAGGACCAACTTCACACCCGATCAGATTTGCACACTGTTAGACCTCTGCCTCACCACAACATACTTCAAATACAACGAAGGCTTCTACAGACAAAAACATGGCTGTGCCATGGGCTCCCCTGTGTCACCTATTGTAGCCAACCTTTACATGGAGGAAGTGGAAAGAAAGGCTCTTGGCTCTTTTAAAGGGAGAGTACCCAGCCACTGGTACAGATATGTAGACGACACCTGGGTCAAAATCAAGACACAAGAAGTGGAATCCTTCACTGCGCACATTAACACCGTGGATAAAAACATCAAGTTCACCAGGGAAGACACAAAGGATAACTGTTTGCCTTTCCTGGACTGCGCTAGCACATTGAAGAGAATGGCAACCTCAACATTGAAGTTTACCGGAAGCCCACACACACGGACCAGTACCTCCTCTTTGACTCCCATCACCCTCTGGAACACAAACTTGGAGTAATTAGGACCCTACACCACCGGGCAGAACTTGTTCCTCTAAGCCTGAAGGGAAAAAGAAGGAACACACACATGTAAAGGAAGCACTGAAAACACGTGGTTATCCTAACTGGGCGTTCATAAAGTCAGCAAAGAGGCACAGAAAAGAAGATCAGACACCAGCGAGGGAGGATAAGAAAGACAGACGCAACAACGTTGTCATCCCCTATGTAGCCGGTGTATCAGAGAAACTCAGGAGAGTTTTCTCCAAGCACGACATCCCAGTGTACTTCAGACCCAGCAACACACTCAGACAGAAGCTGGTTCACCCGAAAGACAAAACTCCAAAACACAGACTGAACAACGTGGTGTATGCTGTACAGTGCAGCGAGGAATGCCCAGACCTCTACATTGGAGAGACCAAACAGCCACTTCACAAGCGCATGGCACAACATAGAAGAGCCACCTCCACAGGACAAGACTCAGCAGTCCACCTGCATCTTAAGGATAAAGGTCACTCTTTCGAGGATGCCAATGTTCACATATTGAACAGAGAGGACAGATGGTTTGAAAGAGGAGTGAAAGAGGCCATCTATGTCCACTGTGAGCGACCATCCTTGAACAGAGGCGGTGGTTTACGACACCAACTGTCTGCCATCTATAATCCAGTTTTGAGTTCCCTCCCCAGACGCCTTAACGCCCACTCACATCCTGGGCCATCTGACCTCAGGAAATCACATGATAGGGTGGGGCCAGGTTTCACAATGAGATCACCCGAAACCCTGGCTGATTGGGACCCACACCCACTTTCACACCTTGGCGCATGTGATTAGAGGATCACCAGGGGGTCCTTTGTCCCTCCTTGGGGGGATACTCCCACTGGGTTTAAATCTGGGACTCTCGGCCATTTGACCTTAGAACTGAAGAAGCTTCTCGGATGAGAGGTGAAACGTCTTCAAGCAACTCAAAGAAGTCCAGACGCTTTTCTTTGCAAACTCCTTTGACTACGATGACCTGGATGACTGAGAACCTTCACAGACACAACTATGGGCAATTTAGATTTTTTCAATGAACCTATCTCCACAAACTGCATGTCTGTGGACGGTGGGAGGAAGCCAGAGTGCCCGGGGAGAACCCACACAAACACAGGGAGAACAAACTTCACTCAAAAAGACCCGGCCTGATGGTGGAGTTGAACTCAGGACCTTCTTGCTGTGAGGCAACAGTGCCCAAAAAGAAAGAAGAAAACAATACATAAATAAAAAAGAGGTAAAATTAAATGGAAACAACAAAATCAGCACATTAGATTAAATTAAAGCAGTAAATTGAGAAGATGTGTTTTAAAAGTGGACAATGAAGCGGCGTCTCTAATGTGCTGGGCCAGATTGTTCCAGAGATTAGGAGCAGCAATGGAGAAGGCCCCGCCCCCTCTGAGCTGAAGATAAGATAACCTTTATTAGTCCCACACGTGGGAAACTTGTTCCTCTTGGACCTGGGTACCTCCAGGAGCAGCTAACCAGCTGACCTGAGAAACCTGGGGTGGTTAAGGTCAGGGTGGGGCAATTTAAAAACCAACAGAATTTTAAAATGAACTCTAACATATACAGACAGCCAATGGAGTGAAGCCAGGATGGGACTTTAACTGGGAGTTCCAGTTAAACTCGTGCAGCAGCATTTTATATCCTGATAGAGACGCCAGCAGTTCTTTAAGGTTAGAAGAGACACCTGAAGTTTGCCACTCTTCCATCTGCGTTCAGCTCTGCGACTCTCCCTCCTCACAGCCGCATCGTGTCACTAAACCAAGGCTCGGTTTTAGCCTTGGGCTGCCTGGTTTTTAATGGCGCCACAGAGTCCAGGATAGTTAGGCAAGAAGACTGAAATCAAATCCGACAGCGGCGAACAGGAGCGCTGGTTTGAACTGTAGTGTGTGAAAACACAGCATCAAATAATACAGCCATATGAGAAGGCAGTGTCAGTCAGTCACCTCCACGTCAGACACAGGTAGACTGTGTGACAAGACCAGTGTGTGTGTCCGTGTTCGTGTGTGTGACCAGGTACGGACTGGACCAGATTAAAAGAGTCACTAAGGCTTAAAAACTCCTTCACCAGAGGTTTATCAGGACAGCAGACATGGATAGTAAAATCTCCCACAATAAGAACATGATCATAGTTGGGCATAATCCCAGCTAGAAATTCTGAAAAATCATTTATGAAATTCTTATTGTACTTAGGGGGACGATAAATAACAGCAAAGAGCACAGAGTTCGAGCGATTGACTTCAAAACACGAGCTCAAAGCTGGAAGACGTTTACCAGCCCAATCCTGACAGGAGCTGGGGCAGAGGTATGAGCCCCAGCGGCACAGGGAGCCCCACACAGCAGCCTCAGTTTATCAACGTTCGCCCAGTGCACACTGAGCCGAGGAGAAGAGGGGTCACGAAGGAGCGGCGCGTCATCCTGGCCGACCACGGGGATGAGGCAGGAATCCACAGGGTCCAGGAAACGTTGGTGCACAAAAACTCCACGAAATAATCTCAGGGAGAGCTTGAGTTTAACCAGCCAGCCACTGCGCCTACCCAACGCCTTTGCCGGGGAGGTAGCATGACAGCACGGCATAGGCTGGTCGGGATTTGTGACAGCAGTGGGCACCAGGAATTCTGTCTTCTGTTAGCAAACAGAACTGTGTTTAGATCAAAACTTCAGAGATTTAGAAGCGACTGGCGATCGTACACCAGTAGAGAGCAGATTTCCTGAGTGTCACATGACAGGAACAATATAAGAACAAACAAAACTGACAGCCACAGACGAGCAGCCACATACACCGGCGCCATCTTGATCCCCATTTAAGGCTGCAATGAGCTGCTACTAAGTGAAAAATAATATTTGTTGCTACTATGTAACAAACATTTCTGGACTGTTTCCCCAGAGTACAGCAGTAAGTGCTGAAAGAAGCTGGTTTGTAAGCTGCCGGTATTGGAGAGTCAGTAACAGCTCAGCTGTAGAAGAACACCAGACCTCAGGAACAGGTCTGTGATTGGTGGCAGAGGATCTGCTCTTCCATCTAAGGACCCTGAATCACTGAAGCTGCTCAGACCAGCTGATCCTGGAAAAATGCTCTGATGCTCACATTAGTCATGTGACCTCAGTACGGGATTGATTATTGTTATTGATAATATGAACACAATAACTGCATGACTGAATGTGTGACTGTGGTGTTACTGAGTTATAGGTGCAGGTGAGGGCTGCTGCTTCCACTTCCTGGTCTGCTCTGTGGAAACGCACACACACACACACACACATTATAAAACATACACACACCTTCTCTGTCCTTCATCCTTTTATATGCACAGTACATAAACAGACCAAAGGCAGCAGGCAGGATGATCAGAATAACCAGCATAGCTGCGGGGACTTTGGGCCAGACTGGAGGAGGTACTGTAACACAAACACAGGAGACATGAACATCATCAACATGTTTGTATGAACTCACATCAATCCGAATTTTGTCCACTGACCTGTGACTTTCAGCTGTACTTCAGTCCGGTTCAGCTCTTGTCCTTCTTTACGGTAGATGCAGGTGTAGGTTCCACTGTCAGAGACTGTGGGGTTCTTCAGAGTGAGGCTGAGGTCTCCAGTCTGCAGAGCGTCGACTCTCATTGATGTTCGATTTTGGTAACGATCACTCTGACCACTAAGATCGTCATACTCATCAAGACTGCCACTTTTCTGCCTACGCAGGTGAACTGTTGGGTTACTGAGCCCATCACGGTCCCACACTGCTGCTGTGGAGTTCCTGGAAAAATCAGTTTGTACCCGACAGGGTAGCAGGACAGACTCTGCCCCCTCATACACCTCCACCCCTGAGGCATGCTGGGAAACTGAAGACAGAAACATGAAACAGGTGAGACCTGTGCTTCACAGTCACATGACCTTTCTCTCTCTCTCACACACACACACTTCAGCAAAGAAACACTGCAGTGCTAACATGAACCATGAGCTCAGGTCTGTAACAGTGAACCTGTCCGGCTCAGATCACCAACACAACACAAACACACACGTACAGTAAAGGCTTCTGCACACACAGCAGACCCTTTGTTCTGCCCTCAGACAGAAACCTGCTCTGTACTCAGAACATCACAGAGGAAGCAGCTGAGAGAAGCTTCCTGTGAGGGTCACTCAGGTCCATCAGCAGGTGAGCAGTGAAAGATGGGCTCAGGTCAGGTGGACAAAGCTCATCTGTCTGCAGTTAATTATATGAATGTAGCGTATATGCTGTGAATAACATCAGCTGAAAGTAACTCAGGCTGTGACATCAGACGAAAGATAAAACTCTATGTTACTAACTGAATGATTTTATGCTCCTCAGCTGCAGCAGGACAAATATGTAGTATTTACACATAGTACCAATATGTAGTACATGTTTCTGTCTCTGCCTCTTAAAACTGGCTTTGGGTGGGAGTGCTTGTCTAAAAGGCTCAGTGGGAACTTCCTGTAGCTGCAGTCTGAGCTTAGACACGTCAGATCATCTCACACACACGCTGCTCAGTACAATACTGTACAGTACAATAGTGTACAGTCAGGGTCAGGGTGTTGAGTAGGAGACTCACAGTGCCCTGCAGGCCCGGGTTCGAGTCCTGCCTGTTAGCATCCACCCTCACTGTCTCCTGCTGTCTGTACTACACACGTTTAAACCAATGACTGTAGAAAACATGGAGGACGCGACACCGCCTCCTCCAATTGTACAATTGTACAAAAATGAAGCCAAAATATCCCTTATGGCGGCTGCCATTTGGAGCCAGAGTCTGCGCAGTAGTGACTTGGGGTGGAGCGACTGTGTCACGCTCCCGCCCACACACCCGCTGGATGTGACCGCCCCCCCCAAAACACACACTTTTTACGTAGCCCGGCTGCTCCAGTTTATCTGCTGATGGATTTGCAATGCAATCATATGGCACATTGACTTCTGAGGAAATTTTAGACGCAGTCATCATCAGAAAGGTTACCGACCCCTGGTTTAAACACACACATATGATCAGCTGATAAAACCAGCTGAAAGTGCGGGATCCGCCCTGCATGGGCGGACTGCATTCACTGTTTACCGGGGAGACCGAACGAAGGACTCAGGCAAGAAAAGGGGAGGAGGGGTGTGCTTTATGGTTAACTCCTTGTGGGCTAGAGATGTGTGTATCTTAAAAACTTACTGCTCTCAGAGCCTCGAGCTGCTGACCATTAAAGTCAGGCCTTTTTACCTCCGAGGGAGTTCAGCTCAGTTCTCCTCTCAGCTGTTTACATTCCACCACACGCTGATAAAGCTACGGCTATGGACGAACTGTATGACATCATCACTGGACTTGAGAACAAAAATCCAGAAGCTGCCTTTATTGTGCTGGGAGACTTCAACGGAGCCAACATGAAGAAGGTTTTCCCCAAATACTATCAGCACATCTCCTTCCCCACAAGAGGTGATCAAACACTGGACCATTGTTACACTCCATTCAAAGAGTGCTACAAACCCCTCCCCCGCCCAGCTTTTGGTAAGGCAGACCATTGTTCCATTCTGCTGCTGCCTGCATACAGACAAAGACTAAAACAGGAAAAACCAGCTTCCAGGGTCATCTACAAATGGGACAGTGAGGCTGAGGAGGTCCTGCAGGACTGCTTTGACACAACTGACTGGCAGATATTTGTGGATGCAGCTGATGGCAACATCAATGAACTCACAGACTCTGTCATTGGATATATTGGAAAGTGCATGGATGATATCATCACAAAAACCACTGTCCGCATATACCCAAATCAGAAACCCTGGGTAAATAAAGACGTCGCGCCAAGCTAAAAGTGCGGACCTCTGCCTTTAACTCCGGGATGCTGATGCATATAAAGCAGCCAGGTATGACCTCCGTAAGTCCATAAAAAGGCCAGAAAGGACTACAGGGACAAAATGGAGTCCAGCTACCACAGCTTTGACACCAGGCGACTGTGGAATGGACTGCGCTGCATCACTGACTACAAGAAGGTCAACACAGTCAGTGTCCAGCCCACTGCATCTCTCGCAGACGAGCTTAACAACTTCTATGCTCGCTTTTGATGCAGACAACAGAGAGCAGATCCTCTACCCTCAGGAGGACAGTGAGGCTGCAACTTTAACTCTGAAAACAGAAGCTGTGAGATGGACCTTTAAAAGGTCAATCCTCACAAAGCTCCAGGACCGGACGGCATCCCAGGCCGGCTACTCAGAGTGTGTGCAGACGAGCTGGCAGAGGTGTTCACCAACATCTTCAACCTCTCCCTGAGGCAGTCAGTGGTCCCCACGTCCCTCAAAGCATCCACCATCATTCCCGTTCCCAAAAAATCAGTGGTCTCCTGTCTGAATGACTACCGTCCTGTTGCACTGACATCCGTCATCATGAAGTGCCTGGAGCGGCTGGTCAAAGGTCACATCTGCTCCTCCCTCCCTGACACACTGACCCTCTTCAGTTTGCCTATCGGACAAACAGAGCCACAGAGGATGCCATCACCCTGGCAACACACACCACCCTCACTCACCTGGAGAAAGGGAATACATATGCAAGAATGCTCTTCATCGACTACAGCTTGGCATTTAACACCATCGTCCCCTCAAAACTTGCCACGAAGCTCGTCGACCTTGGGCTGGGAACACCGATCTGCAGATGGATTCTAAACTTCCTCACAAACAGGCCCCAGGTGGTGAGAGTTGGTAAGCACACTTCCTCATCACTCATCCTTAACACAGGTACGCCCCAGGGTTGTGTGCTTAGCCCCCTCCTATATTCCCTGTTCACACACGACTGTGTTGCTAAACATGAGTCCAACATCATCATCAAGTTTGCTGATGACACAACCATCATAGGCCTCATCACAGACAACGACGAGACAGCCTATAGAGAGGAGGTGATGGCACTGTACGAGTGGTGTCCTGAAAATAACCTGACTCTCAACATCAGCAAAACCAGAGAAATGATAGTGGACTACCGGAAACGACCAGTCAGGGAACACCAGCCCATCCACATCAACAGTGTCAAGGTCGAAAGGGTCAGCAGCTTCAAGTTCCTTGGAGTCAACATCACTGAGGACTTCTCCTGGACCCTTCACACAGACACTGCTATCAGGAAAGCTCGCCAGCGGCTTTACTTCCTGAGGAGGCTGAGGAGGTTTGGCATGAACGCCAGCATCATCTCAAATTTCTACAGGTGTGCAATTGAGAGCTTGCTGACGAGCTGCATCACAGTTTGGTACGGAAGCTGCTCTGCCAGCAGCCGTAAATCACTACAGAGGGTGGTGAAGGCAGCAGAGCACATCACTGGCACGAGGCTTCCTGCCATTCAGGACATTTATCACCAGCGATGCCTCCGTAAAGCACACAGCATCATCAAGGACCACAGCCACCCAGCACATCAGCTGTTCTCCTTGTTACCATCTGGCAGACGTTACAGGAGTCTGTCTGCTCGGACTACAAGACTTAAAAACAGTTTCTACCATCAAGCCATACGACACCTCAACCACAACACTTAAACACACACAACACAGGACTCAGAAGCTACCCTGCAGCTTCACAAGTACTCTGTTTAATCTGCACTGGTCACTTCACTTTATTGTTATTGTAATTTATATTTAAAAAGTGCAATACTGTAAATTTCTGCTGCTCATTCCTGTGCAATATCCCATCTGCCCTCCCGTCATATTTCTTTTCAAGATTTTCTTATTTAATCACTAGTGTACATATATTTATATTTATAGATACATATATATTTAGTCATCTTTTCTCTTTTACCATGTCTCTCTAATATTTTGTTCTTTACTATTTTTCTATTTGTTATTTTATTTTATTATATTATATTTTATTATATTTTTTCCTACTGTATCATGCTGCTGAGAGACCGCTGCTCGTCAAACACATTTCATTGCGATGTTGACCCTGTGCTAACTTGCATATGACAAATAAAACTGAAAACTGAAAACTGGAGGCCGCGGGGACGAGCTTCATCACATGAACGAGCTCGATGAACGTGAACATGAGCGGTTAAAAAAACAGACCCGCGATACACTCGGTATGCAGCCACACCCACCTCTGTGTGTGTGTGTGTGTTTCTTACTGAGTAAGAGGAGCACGATCATCATCATCTTCATCCTCGGTAACAGTCCCGTTACAGCTGATCCTCATCGACCGCTCCCAGACACAGGGCGTTTATCAATATGCGTACTTGTGCGTACTTGCGTTCTAGTGTACTCGTGATACGTCATCAGTCGGAGACCAAGTACTGTTCCAATTCGAAGTACGCATCAAGCCGAGAACGCGAAAAAGTCCCGGATGTGTTCTCGATCCGCCCATTTTATCGAGCATGCATCGGTGTGGACTTTGGACAGCTATATATCCCAGAATGCATTTCGTCCAAAACTCAACAGCGGACTCCCGGCACATCGTTTTCAACCCCCCCCACCCCCGCTCGCGGACTTCTCACTAGTCAGGTTAAAGAAACTCCAGCAGCTGTCTATAGTATTGTGTGTCCACTAGAATAGAAATAAAAGCGTTCTAACATCTCACCTGCTTGTTTTTATTAAGGTATGTACACGTATGTACATGTACACTATTTTTATTAATAGAGGTTTCACTACTGAGGTTAAAAATGATATATAAGTCACTTAGATCACTTCTAAATGTTAATGTTTGGTTTATTTCAGTGTTTTATTTGTTCCTGAGTAAACCGGTTTGGCTGTGATTACAGTTAAGCTTCATAACATGTTACTCACAGTTAAATTAGGAGGGGACGGCAGTAAAAACTCCGGACCTGTGACATCATCACGTACGCAGGTGTTCCAATTGTACAAATCGCGAGTCCGTGCTCGCGTTCTTGGCGGGTACGTACTCACCGAGAACGCGAGTACTCGCGTACTTGGGCATTGATAAACGGCCACAGACACGTTACTCTGAACAAGATGGCGCACAAACCGGAAGTCTCCTCCTCCCTGAGAACCTTCATAATAAAAGCTCTTTACTGTGTTGAACACAAGGTAAAAGGAAAGGGAAGAAATAAAGAGTGATGTGCAGGTGAGAAGCTGTAACACTCACAGACTGTACGAAGGTTAAAGATGCTCCAATAAAAGAATAAAGCTCTTCATTACAAAGAGAAAGGAGTGAAACACACCTCCTCCTGTCTGCCTGTGAACTGAGCCCACACACTGGACTCTGTGTCACTGATGCAGCTGCTGACTGTGAGCTCATACCACGTTCATGTTTCTAACATCTAATCATTTTACCTTAAACACATACAACACAACAGTGTGAACTACACACTCTGAGGTACAGTGGTCCCTCGCTATAACGTAGTTCACCTTTCGTGGCCTCACTGTATCGCGGAATTTTTTGTGGCAATTTTGCTTTTTTTTAAACATTTTTAATTTTTTTTAATTTTATAGTTGTGAGTTGAATAAAAGAACAATTAGAATAGAATGTGCTTAGATAATAGGATGCGGCTGCAGATCAGAAGAACAGGAAATGATTCGTAAGTGTGTGTCTTGTTAGGATGACTTGATCAACCCCTGTTTAGAGGACAATTGTGAACTTTTATTCTCAAAGCATTTCATGTGGCTTTAAAGCTGTCAAGAATGAGATTGAGTTGTTGAACCTGACCTCTGACATGCCAAAGCAGGTAGTTTAGCTATAAACTTTGGTGTGTAGAGTGAGGAATTTATTGACAGTGGGGGTCTGCTTGTCATAAAAGACCTGCCTCAGAAAGATAGCCCCCCCATACTCTATATAGGTAATGTGCTTTATTATAAAAATGCACAGAATTCATTTTTATAATAAAGCACATTATGCATCATTTAACCTGAATAATGAGATTTTCCAAAATAATAGAAATAATCTATTTTTTTGCACTTATCTTTTCCTACAGTGTAGCTACAAACCAAACTAAGGACAGGTGAAGCAAAGGAGACAGATGCAGGACAGTTCACTGGCAATAAGGACAAAATCTTCATTGAAATGTCAGAAGGTGCAAACAGCGGAGGAAGCACAGAGCCATGAGAACCATGACGAGAGGGGAATCAGCGCTTGTGTGAGGGCAGCCAGAGAGTCTGAATCCTATAGAGCTGTTTCAGATGTTTTGGGCTGTTAGAGTCTGATGAACAATGATGGCAGTGATCAGATGTAGGACAGCACTCGCTGGGTTCAAGCTCAGTTCGCTTTTATTTATACAGCTCCAAATCACAACAACAGTCACCTCAAAGGGCTTTATATTGTAAGGTGGACCCTACAATAATACACACAAACAAACTGGTGGTGAAGAAGAAAATGAGGGCTTCAATGGGCTCTGAAAGAGAGAATCACAGAGAGCAGGTACACTCTCTGTGTACTCACTACCTAATTTATAGCCAAAGTATTCACTCACTAGTCGTGTCCAAATTCATGGGCTGCATCCTCCTGAGGACCCGTCCTTCGTGGTCTACGTGGGCTGGGTCCTCAGAAGGTCGGGTAGGCCGGAAGTAAAATGCTGTGAAATTAGACGGTCTAGCCTTCATATTTGCGTCACCGCTGTCTCGGTGGAGTTTAATAAACTCGGCCGTCTGCTCCTTGCTATGTAAAATATAACAGGACACTGGCGTAAATTCTTAACCACCTCACACTTCTGTTTAATCAGTTTTCTGTTTGACGTTTATTCAGCTGTGTGAAAACCAAGGAGGAACCCACCCAGGGGATTAATAAAGTTTTATTTTATCTAATCTAATCTAATAACTTTAATCTCAGCCAAACCGATTTACTCATGAACAAATAAAACACTGAAAAAAGCCAAACAATAACATTTTTAGGTTGTCTAAGTGACTTATATATTATGTTTAACCTGAGTAGCGAAAGTCCGCGGTGATCTGAAAATGATGTGCCGGGAGTTGTGCCGTTCTCTGCGGCTCTAGTGACCCTCGAGCTCCCGGCTAGCTATTGAGCTGGTGGGTAACAGACGTCTCCGAAAATGTCGGAGCACTTTTGCAAATATGTGATATCTTGATAAACCGAGCAGATATTTGAATTTTACACACCCACATTCTCGCCTGAAAATATGTTAAAAATTTATTTTATGACCCAGAAAGATTAATATTAAAAACGTAGTAGTGGCTGCCATTGTTGGAAACTCGAATTAGCTTAGCCATGCTATGAATTCTGGGATATGGCGGTCCACGAAGGGCACACTCAACCCATCCTTCAAATTCGGGGAAAACCCAGATAGCAAGGAAACATTGAAACAATGTTGAGTCAATATCAGGCGACGTCATTGAAGCAACGTTGAAGTGTGACGTTGACCCAACGTCACTCTTGCACCCATTTTTAACGTTGAAACAACGTCAGGTTTTGATGTTGAATCAATGTTGAAACCTGACATTGATTCGATGTTATATTTTCGAATACTGTTGACATTGAAACAATGTCAGATTCTGATATTGAAACACTGTTGAGCTATTGTGAAAAGATTTTGTTTATTCTTCAAATATGCTTTGCTTGTAATTGTGTAAACTCTGAATGACGATTCACCCTGATAAACATGAAGCCTTGCCTATGCTTATCATATGCCTGTGAAGACAAGTTCCTGTGTAAAGAGGAACGGAAAGTTCCACTTAAGCAGATGTTTAGTCTAAGTATGAACAGAACGTTTTAGCAAGATATGCATTTGTCTGTTAAGCAATCTATATTCTGAGAACAGGCGGAGACTGCCTCCGCCCTGTTGAGTAACCTACATGCCTATATAACCTGCAATAAAGAAGTGTACTGGTGTGACTCTCTCTCGAGACGTTCACCCATGTACATGTGATTGATTATATTGTCTCACTGTGTCTCTGTTTTACTTTGGCAGCCTTCTATTTGGGAAATTTCTCCCGACAGCTATGGTGTTGATTTTCCACCTCTTTTGCACAGTTGTTTTTTATTAAAACAGTTAAATCATGCCTGGAAATCTACCTTTCTTTATAGTTATTTTAACCAATACTAAACTACTGCATGTTTCCATCAATACTTAAACCACCTAAACACATAATTGCACTTATTCCTCAAACTGGACACCCTTTATAAAAATCAAATGTCTCACAATGTAACATGTCAATATTAATATCCTAAAATAAGAAAGCATTGCATGTGATGTAACAGGGGAAAAAAAAACTAAACAAAAAACGTCAATAGACATGTTTCGTTTGCTAATATACTTTATTAAAACACAGTTTTCTATTTACATTTATATTTTAACATAACTTTGTAGTTTTTACTCCGGGATGGGGACGGCCCAGATAGCAAGACGACATTGAATCTATGTTGATTTTTCATCCGAACCGTCGTATATGGTCGGGGTTGAAATGCCAATGTTGTAACAACATTGAAATACTGTGGTAAACCGACGGTCTTACTATAGAGACGTTGTAACGATGTTGATTCACCGTTATTTTTTGTCATTGATATTTGATCTATTTATAGTCGACCAGGTGACAACAACAACGTCGAGAAAACGCTCTATTTATAGTTGACGATCATTCGCTCCGTCACCATCAAAACCATCGATTTGTAGTAGTTGAGCATTAAATTTCATTGCAACTGATCGGGTATAAAGTACCAGAGAAAGTAGATTTATTGTTCATTTGTTATCAATGACTTGGTCTAGTTCACCAGCTTTAAAAAATCGTGTCTACGTGCAATTTATGTATAGTTGACCGGAAATTAAAGCAGCGATCACTTGGACTATTCCACAGCACCCTCTCACATTGGTACATCCCCAGGTATTCATTGTCTTCTACAGTAGAGCGGGACATTTGATTTACTCTCAGCGGAATTGACCGGAGAAGGCATCAGGTCATGCACTGCACTGGCCTGCACCACGATTAGTATAAGGTAAGAATGAATGATTTTTTTTTCCTACTTGTTATTTCCATGTTTGCATTTGAATAACAGTAAAAAACTCGTTAATGTTGTACATTAACGAGTTTTTTTACTGTTATTTACGTTGCTCCCAAAAATGTGGGAGCCCGAAATTGTGTCTACTTCTTACAATCCGGCAACAAATAAATTGCACTGCACAACAAAGTATATCAACAAAGAAAACATTTTCGTTTCATAATTTCTTCGTTATATTCCTTACAAAGCTAGCTTTAACGCTCGAGGTTTCCTTTGTTCTTGCCGTCGCCTCGGCGCTTGACCCAGACTTTCGCTCTGTAGTTGCTTAGTACTACAAAAATTCTAAATCTGTGATATATGATTGATAAACGTAAAGTTAACTGTATAAACGTGTTCAATGACTTTGTTACTTTTGATGATTGGAGAGCACTCGCTTCAATTCGCACACGAAAACTTTAGACTCAGTTTGAATGCTCACGCAGCATGCCCACGTGACTGTCGTTGCACGCTCACCTAACTTTACGTTGCACGCGCATATGACTTTCCGTTTGTGCCTTGAATAATGAATAAGGCTACGTCCACACGTACCAGCGTATTTTTGAAACCGCTGATTTTTCTATGCGTTTGCACCTTTTATCCACACGTAATGTATGTCTGGCCGTACATTGTGTTTGTATTTCAGGCACATTTCACGAAGCAGAACGCAGTCTTCAGAGATATCCACGTGAACGCTGTGACTGACCTTCAGTCCGAAGAAGAAACCCAGACCAGTCTTAAAAGAAAGCACAAGTAAAACCTTTTTATTCACAAACATATCTTTGATTGTTAAGAATTTATGATCTTGTCTTTTATACATATCTGTGGTGCATGCATAATGCAATATCACCACATAATATAGTCCAAAAAGTGGAAGTTTGTAAACTTTTTAAAAATGCAAAGCCGTGTACACTTGTGCACTTCAAAAATTCATTGTATACTGTACCTTCTTGCACGTCTCTGTTTCCTGTGTGTGTTGTTAGAAATCAAACTAACTTTAGGAAACAATATGCCAAAAGCATATTTACAATTACTTAAGACCATTTTTAATTTCTTTTCTTTAGACCAAATCCCTGTACACATATACAGACTCAGAGGATGAGCAGCCTACAAAAAACGGTTTCCCAGGCCCCTCGAGTGAAAATACCAGGTAATAAAATACTGTCTAGTGTCTGTGTACATATCTGTGTCTGACACGAGGAAACTTTTTTGACAAGTTGTCTGTATTCTTAAATACTTAAAAAATTATCTTTTTCTAAACAGCCCTCATCACTCCGCAGTCTGCCCCCCAGCCCACTGATAGCAACCATCATAATGCCCCACCCAGCTTCCGCACCTTTCGCCACTCCGGCACAAACCGACACAGCTTTGCGATCTCGCCAGCATGCAGAGTCTGATGTCTTCCCTATAGATGGTATGCTTTTAAAAAAGCTTTAAAAGCTGCATCACAATGTCATTGTACTCTTATCTAAAAAAAAAACCAATTTATACTCCTGAATGTCATCTTGTTGTGATTTTTTTTTCTGTAGATTCCAGAGACTCTGTGAGGCCACTATTACAAGGCAAGTTTGAAAATCTTGGAATTTCAGTTTACATGGTATAACAAATATATGTGACAGGCAAAAACTAGTAAACACTTTTAGCAGTTACAAGAACTAACAAATGAATATCCAACAAAAGGGAATAGAAATACATTGTACTGCCAATACTTTGGTTTATTCTTTGTATGACTTGAAAATCAGGCTTTAGGAAAACTAAATGACATGTTTCTATCATCAATTACATGAAGTAAACACACAAGCACTTGCATACACATTTAAGACATGAGACACGCTAATTCCATCTCATAAAATGTGTCTATAGGTGAGACGCTTTGCGTTGATTGGTGCTGCTGGACCACACTGGAGGTGCGAGTCCGCCGTGTAATGGTTTATGCCATTACAAAGGAGCTGGCCTCTGTACTCAACTGGGCAGGGGAAAAAAACCAAGGACCAGACAAAGCAAAAAGGGCATTTAAAGAGACAGCGCTGTGCAGATGCATATTTGTTAAGTTTTAACATTTATTGTAGTTTTATGAGCCTAAAGTGAACAATAAAGGGATCAATTGATGTGCTGGGTGCGTTTCACATTTCCTATGTCTTTTTTGCTATATTACTTTGTCTTTCTTAATAACAAGACTTTCATGTCCGGTTAATCTGGAGATGGAGTCTTTGGTCTTCGACTTGTTTGTCCTCGGGTTGTACACTTTGTACAGCCCGAGGACCCCATGTTTTTTTTTTTTTTTTTAAGGATACACGGCACACCATGCTAAGACATATCACATTTTCAGCTTATAGCTCTTTGGGAATCAAATGCGGCAGTTTGCTGATTTACGCCTGGTGACTTTCATGTTTATCAGCCTAGGAGTTTACATACTTTCTCCCTGCTGAAGACAATTAACAAGAGCTTATTCATGTGCTCTAATTCCCTTTTTTTTTGTCTTTGTTTTTTTGTGTGTGTGTCTATTTTTGTCCTAGATGGCCTGGCGCAGCAGGTAGGGGCGAACTCTATGTCTGAGTTGGTCTTTGCTCAAGCAGTCCAGAAATGGCTCAGATATGCTCCAGATCGTGCGGGTGGCGCATGGGACGCACATCATCCATCCCCATCCCAGAGTAAATAATAAAAGTGACGTGAAACATAGAAATGTAAATAGGAAACTTTGTCTTTTAATAAAGTATTTTGCAAATGATACATGTCTATTGACCTTTTTGTTTTTTTTTCAATAAAAAGCAACTGTGCGAAAGAGGTGGAAAATCAATACCATAGCTCAACAGTGTTTCAATATCAGAATCTGACATTGTTTCAATGTCAACAGTGTTAGAAAATATAACGTCGAATCAATGTCAGGTTTCAACATTGATTCAACATCAAAACCTGACGTTGTTTCAACATTAAAAATGGGTGCAAGAGTGATGTTGGGTCAACGTCACACTTCAACGTTGCTTCAATGACGTCGCCTGATATTGACTCAACATTGTTTCAATGTTTCCTTGCTATCTGGGGGATGATGTGCGTCCTGCGCCACCCAAACGGTCTGGGGCGTATCGGAGCCATTTCTGCACTGCCTGTGCAAAGACAAACTCTGACATAGAGTTTGCCCCTAACTGCTGCGTCAGGCCATCTAGGACAAAAACACACATACAAACAAAAAAAGTGAATTAGAGCACATGAATAAGCTCTTATTATCTGTCTTCAGCAGGGAGAAAGTATGTAAACTCCTAGGCTGATAAACATGAAAGTCACCAGGCGTAAATCTGCAAACTACCGCATTTGATTCCCAAAGAGCTATGAGTGGAAAAAGCGATAAGTCTTAGCATGGTGTGCCGTACATCCTTTAAAACAAAATAAACATGGGGTCCTCGGGCTGTACAAACTACAACCCGAGGACTAAACAAGCCAAAGACCAAAGACTCCATCTCCAGATTAACCAGACATGAAAGTCTTGTTATTAAAAAAGACAAAGTAATATAGCAAAAACCGGACATAGGACATGTGAAACACACCCAGCAGATCAATCGATCCCTTTATTGTTCACTTTAGGCTCATAAAACTACAATAAACGGTAAAATTTACCAAATATGCATCTGCACAGCGCAGTATCTTTAAATGCCCTTTTTTGCTTCGTCTGGTCCTTTGTTTTTTTCCCTGCCCAGTTTAGTACCGAGGCCAGCTCGTTTGTGATGGCATAAGCCATTACACGGCGGACTTGCACCTCCAGTGTGGTCCCTCCAATCAAGGCAAAGCGTCTCACCTATAGACACATTTTAAGAGATGGAATTAGCATGTCTCATGTCTTAAATGTGTATGCCGTTGTTATGCATTTAAATCACATCTGACAGCTATTACACTTTATAGTTACAAAGTGTACATAACCTTTATATACTCACCATTGCCTTATTTGCCTCTTGCGATTGAAGAGCTGCCTCTGCATTGTTTAGCTCCTCAATGTTGTGCAAGGGCAAATCCAAAGGGAGTACCCCAGCATCTACCGATTCATTGGAGCTGGTATTGCGGATGGCTCTGACCTCCTCACGGAGTTCGTTAAGAGATCTCGTCAGGTCTGACAGCATAGTTAACATCTTTTGTGAGGTCGCATCTGTTTCAAAGAACAATTCCAGAAAGATTAATGGCTTAAGCAGTGAGAGGCGAAAAACTAATATATCCATAAGTGATGGTGTAACATTCTGCATTCAAGTATTACTTGTTTTAACTGCTAAAAGTGTTTGCTAGTTTTTGCCTGTCACATATATATGATATTTGTATATGTAGCTTGCCATCACCAGTGCGTGAATGTGTGTGTGAATGGGTGGATGACTGAATGTGTAAAGTACTTTGGGGTCCTTAGGGACTAGTTAAAGCGCTGTACAAATATAGGCCATTTACCATTTATACCATGTAAAATCTGAAATTCCAAGATGTTCGAACTTGCCTTGTAATAGTGGCCTCACAGAGTCTCTGGAATCTACAGAAAAACAAATCACAACAAGATGACATTCAGGAGTATAAATTGGTGTTTGGAAGATAAGAGTACAATGACATTGTGATTCAGCTTTAAAACAACTTTAAAAGCATACCATCTATAGGGAAGGCCTCAACATCAGACTCTGCATGCTGGGGAGATTGCAAAGCTGTGTTGTTTGGAGTGTTCTGCCGGAGTGGCGAAAGGTGCCGGAAGCTGGGAGGGGCATTATGATGCCTGCTGTCAGTGGGCTGGGGGGAAGACTGCGGAATGGTGAGGGCTGTTTAGAAAAAGATAAATTGTTTAAAGTATATAAGAATACAGACAACTTGTCCAAAAAGTTTCCATGTGTCACACACAGATATGTACACAGACACTAGACATTATTTTATTACCTGGTATTTTCACTCGAGGTGCCTGGGGAAACCGTTTTATGTGGGCTGCTCATCCTCTGAGTCACTATATGTGTACAGGGGATTTGGTCTAAAGAAATAAGTAGAAAAAGTTCATAAGTAATTACAAATGTTCTTTTGGCATATTTTTTCCTAAAGTTACAGTTTGATTTATAACAACACACACAGGAAACGGAGATGTGCAAGAAGGTACAGTATACAAGGAATTTTTGAAGTGCACAAGTGTACGGCTTTGCATTTTTAAAAAGTTTACAAACTTACACTTTTTGGACTATATTATGTGGTTATATTGCAGTATTCAAGCATCACAGATATGTACAAAAGACAAGATTATAAATTCTTAACAATCAAAGATATGTTTGAGAATAAAAAAAGTTTTACTTGTGCTTTCTTTTATGACTGGTCTGAGTTTCAGCTTCGGACTGAAGGTCAGACGTATCACAGTGTTCACTTAGTCCTATGTGTGAAGGAACAGTTACTGTGTGTGTATATGTAAGCATTTAAACATTGAATATACTAAAATTAACAGTATTTTGTCTAAGTCTGCCATTGTAGGAATTCATGGCACCGAGACAAAAACGTGGCGCACAGTGTGACGTCAAAATTGGCGCAGACCTTTGACGCTGCGTTTTCTCCGTTTTTCTCGTCCACACATAAATGCAAAAACGGAGTTTTCGAAAATATCTACCCTGGCAGGCGTTTTTAGAAATCTCCATTTTCAGTGACCAAAAACGCTGTTTACGTGTGGACGAAAGGTGCAAACGCAATTGGTAGGTGAGCGTGCAACGTAAAGTTACGTGAGCGTGCAACGTAAAGTTTGAATTGAGTGCGAATTGAAGCGGGTGCTCTCCAATCATTAAAAGTAACAAAGTCCTTGAACACATTTTTTTTTTTTTGATACATCCCTTTTTCATAGTATAATCTTAACGTGCTTCATCTGAATCACCCTTTCTGTGTACTCACTACCTAATTTATAGCCAAAGTATTCACTCACTGTCTCTTTACTGTTTCGCTAGCTTAGCTTAGCTCGTAGCCGACTCGTTAGCACCATGGCTACTTCACCTGTCCCTCCTGCACTTTCCTGCTCATTGTGTCAGATGTTTAGTTACTCCTCGGCCTCCTTTAGCAGTAATGATACCTGTAATAAATGTAGCATATTTGCAGCCCTGGAGGCCAGGATTACTGAATTGGAGACTCGCCGCACCCTTCATTCACCCGTAGCTAGCCAGGCCCCTGTAGCTGGTGCAGCCGAAGATAGCGTGAGGCCCCGCTAGCTGTTCCCCGGCAGACCCCAAGCAGCTGGGGAAAGAGGCGGCTGGGTGACGGTGAGGAGGAAGCATAGTCTTAAACTGAAGCCCCAGGTACACCACCAACCTGTTCATGTGTCTCAACTGCTTTTTCCCCACTCGGCGACACACCATGGGGTCAAACTCTGGTAATTGGTGATTCTGTTCTCAGACATGTGAAGCTAGAGACACCGGCAACCATAGTCAATTGTCTTCCAGGGGCCAGAGCAGGCGACATTGAAGGAAATTTAAAACTGCTGGCTAAGGGTAAACGTAAATACAGTAAGATCATAATTCACGTCAGCAGTAATGACACCCGGTTACGCCAATCGGAGGTCACTAAAATCAATATTGAATCGGTGTGTAACTTTGCAAAAACAATGTCGGACTCTGTAGTTTTCTCTGGTCCCTCCCCAATCAGACCAGGAGTGACATGTTTAGCCGCATGTTCTCCTTAAATTGCTGGCTGTCTGAGTGGTGTCCCAGAAACGATGTGGGCTTCATAGATAATTGGCAAACCTTCTGGAGGAAACCTGGTCTTGTTAGGAGAGACGGCATCCATCCCACTTTGGATGGAGCAGCTCTCATTTCTAGAAATATGGACAAATTCATTAAATCCCCAAAATATGACTATCCAGAGTTGGGACCAGGAAGCAGAGTTGCAGTCTTACACGCCTCTGCAGCTTCTCTCCTCCTGCTACCCCCAAAAACCCATCTCCATTGAGACTGTGTCAGCTCCCAAAAGACAAAAACAAACTAAAAACCAGCAATAAACAACTTAAACATAAAAATCACAAAGAAAGAACAATACAGTATCCACATCTGAACCAAAGAGTAAAACAGTGAAATGTGGATTATTAAATATTAGGTCTCTCTCCTCCAAGTCTCTGTTAGTACATGACTTAATAATTGATCAACAAATCGATTTACTCTGCCTTACAGAAACCTGGTTGCAGCAGGATGAGTATGTTAGTTTAAATGAATCAACACCCCGAGTCATTCTAACTACCAGAAATCCCGAAGCACAGGCCGAGGGGCGGTGTGGCAGCAATTTTTCACACCAGCCTATTAATTAACGAAAAAACCAAGACAGACTTTTAATTCATTTGAAAGCCTGATGCTTAGCCTCGTCCACCCCAGCTGTAAAACTCAGAAACCAGTCTTACTTGTTATCATCTATCGTCCACCTGGGCCTTACACAGAGTTTCTCTCTGATTTCTCAGACTTTTATCTGATTTAGTGCTCAGCTCAGATAAAATAATTATTGTGGGTGATTTTAACATCCATGTAGATGCTAAAATGACAGCCTCAACATCGCATTTAATCTGTTATTAGACTCAATTGGCTTCTCTCAAAATGTAAAAGAACCCACCCACCACTTTAATCACACTCTAGATCTTGTTTTAACATATGGCATAGAAACTGAATATTTAACAGTGTTTCCTGAAAACCCTCTGCTGTCTGATCATTTCCTGATAACATTTACATTTACAATAATTGATTACACAGCAGTGGAGAGTAGACTTTATCAAAGTAGATGTCTTTCTGAAAGTGCTGTAACTAAGTTTAAGAATATAATCCACCCACTGTTATCATCTTCAATGCCCTGTACCAACATAGAGCAGAGCAGCTATCTGAACGCTACTCCAACAGAGGTCGATTATCTTGTTAATAATTTTACCTCCTCACTACGCACGACTCTGGATACTGTAGCTCCTGTGAAAACTAAGGCCTCAAATCCAAAGTCCCTGACTCCGTGGTATAATTCTCAAACACGTAGCCTAAAGCAGATAACTCGTAAGCTGGAGAGGAAATGGCGTGTCACAAATTTAGAGGATCATCATTTAGCCTGGAGAAATAGTTTGCTGCTTTATAAGAAAGCCCTCCGCAAAGCCAGAACATCTTACTATTCGTCACTGATTGAAGAAAATAAGAACAACCCCAGGTTTCTCTTCAGCACTGTAGCCAGGCTGACAAAAAGTCAGAGCTCTACTGAGCCAACCATCCCTTTAACGTTAACTAGTAATGACTTCATGAACTTCTTCACAAATAAAATTTTTATCATTAGAGAAAAATTACCAATAATCATCCCACAGATGTAATATTATCTACAGCTACTCTTAGTACCATCAATGTTAAGTTAGACTCTTTTTCTCCAATTGATCTTTCTGAGTTAACTTCAATAATTAATTCCTCCAAACCATCAACGTGTCTTTTAGACCCCATTCCTACAAAACTGCTCAAAGAAGTCCTGCCATTAATTAATTCTTCGATCTTAAATATGATCAACCTATCTCTAATAATCGGCTATGTACCACAGGCCTTCAAGGTGGCTGTAGTTAAACCTTTACTTAAAAAGCCATCTCTAGACCCAGCTGTCTTAGCTAATTATAGGCCAATCTCCAACCTTCCTTTCATATCAAAAATCCTTGAAAGAGTAGTTGTCAAACAGCTAACAGATCATCTGCAGAGGAATGGCTTATTTGAAGCGTTTCAGTCAGGTTTCAGAGCTCATCACAGCACAGAAACAGCTTTAGTGAAGGTTACAAATGATCTTCTTATGGCCTCTGACAGTGGACTCATCTCTGTGCTTGTCCTGCTAGACCTCAGTGCTGCGTTCGATACTGTTGACCATAATATCCTATTAGAGCGATTAGAACATGCTGTAGGTATTACAGGTACTGCACTGCAGTGGTTTGTATCATATCTATCTAATAGACTCCAGTTTGTACATGTAAATGGAGAGTCCTCTTCAGACACTAAGGTCAATTATGGTGTTCCACAGGGTTCAGTGCTAGGACCAATTCTATTTACATTATACATGCTTCCCTAGGCAACATCATTAGAAGACATAGCATAAATTTTCACTGCTATGCAGATGACACGCAGCTCTATCTATCCATGAAGCCAGGTAACACACACCAATTAGTTAAACTGCAGGAATGTCTTAAAGACATAAAGACCTGGATGGCCGCTAACTTTCTGCTTCTTAATTCAGATAAAACTGAGGTTATTGTACTCGGCCCTGAAAATCTTAGAAATATGGTATCTAAGCAGATTCTTACTCTGGATGGCATTACCTTGGCCTCCAGTAACACTGTGAGAAACCTTGAGTCATTTTTGACCAGGACATGTCCTTTAATGCACATATTAAACAAATATGTAAGACTGCTTTCTTCCATTTGCGCAACATCTCTAAAATTAGAAATATCCTGTCTCAGAGTGATGCTGAAAAACTAGTTCATGCATTTATTACTTCCAGGCTGGACTACTGTAATTCACTATTATCAGGAAGTCCTAAAAACTCGCTGAGAAGCCTTCAGCTAATCCAAAATGCTGCAGCAAGAGTACTGACAGGGACTAGAAAGAGAGAGCATATTTCTCCTGTTTTGGCTTCCTTCATTGGCTTCCTGTTAAATCCAGAATTGAATTCAAAATCCTGCTCCTCACATACAAGGTCTTAAATAATCAGGCCCCATCTTATCTTAATGACCTTGTAGTACCATATCACCCTATTAGAGCACTTCGCTCTTGCACTGCAGGCCTACTTGTTGTTCCTAGAGTATTTAAAAGTAGAATGGGAGGCAGAGCCTTCAGTTTTCAGGCCCCTCTTCTGTGGAACCAACTTCCAGTTTGGATTCGGGAGACAGACACTATCTCTACTTTCAAGATTAGGCTTAAAACTTTCCTTTTTGCTAAAGCATATAGTTAGGGCTGGACCAGGTGACCCTGAATCCTCCCTTAGTTATGCTGCAATAGACGTGAGGCTGCCGGGGATTCCCATGATGCATTGAGTTTTTCCTTCCAGTCACCTTTCTCACTCACTATGTGCTAATAGACCTCTCTGCATCGAATCATATCTGTTATTAATCTCTGTCTCTCTTCCACAGCATGTCTTTCATCCTGTTTTCCTTCTTTCACCCCAACCGGTCGCAGCAGATGGCCGCCCCCCTGAGCCTGGTTCTGCCGGAGGTTTCTTCCTGTTAAAGGGAGTTTTTCCTTCCCACTGTCGCCAAAGTGCTTGCTCATAGGGGTCATATGATTGTTGGGTTTTTCTCTGTATTTATTATTGTGCTATCTACTGTACAATATAAAGTGCCTTGAGGCGACTTTTGTTGTGATTTGGCGCTATATAAATAAAATTGAATTGAATTGAATTGAATTGAATTCATACAGTTACCATTACGTTTATCAATCATATATCACAGATTTAGAATTTTTTGTAGTACTAAGCAACTACAGAGCGAAAGTCTGGGTCAAGCGCCGAGGCGACGGCAAGAACAAAGGAAACCCTCGAGCGTTAAAGCTAGCTTTGTAAGGGAATATAACGAAGAAATTATGAAACGAAAATGTTTTCTTTGTTGATATACTTTGTTCGCAGTGCAATTTATTTGTTGCGGATTGTAAGAAGTAGACACAATTTCAGGCTCCCACATTTTGTGGGAGCAACGTAATAAACAGTAAAAACTCGTTAATGTACAACATTAACGAGTTTTTTAATGTTATTCAAATGCAAACATGGAAATAACGAGTAGAAAAAATCATTCATTCTTACCTTATACTAATCCTGGTGCAGGCCAGTGCAGTGCATGAACTGATGCCTTCTCCGGTCAATTCCGCTGAGAGTAAATCAAATGTCCCGCTCTACTGTAGAAGACAATGAATACCTGGGGATGTACCAATGTGAGAGGGTGCTGCGGAATAGTCCAAGTGATCGCTGCTTTAATTTCCGGTCAACTATACATAAATTGCACGTAGACACGATTTTTAAAGCTGGTGAACTAGACCAAGTCATTGATAACAAGTGAACAATAAATCTACTTTCTCTGGTACTTTATACCCGATCAGTTGCAATGCAATTTAATGCTCAACTAGAAATCGATGGTTTTTGATGGTGACCGGAGCCGAATGATCGTCAACTATAAATAGACGTTTTCTCGACGTTGTTGTTGTCACCTGGTCGACTACAAATAGATCAAATATCAATGACAAAAAAACAACGGTAAATCAACATTGTTACAACGTCCCTATAGTAAGACCGTCGGTTTACCACAGTATTTCAATGTTGTTACAACATTGGCATTTCAACCCCGACCATATACGACGGTTCGGATGAAAAATCAACATAGATTCAATGTCGTCTTGCTATCTGGGAAGGAGGATGCATTTGTCGGCTGCATTCGGAGGAGTCTATGAATTTGGACAGCCTGCGTTGCGCCGCTGTGACATAATCGACCTACAAATGCGGCCTCAGGAGGATGCAGCCCATGAATTTGGACACGACCACTGTGTCTTTACTGTTTTGCTAGCTTAGCTTAGCTAGCCATGGTGCTAGCTCGTAGCCGACTCGCTAGCACCATGGCTACTTCCAATGTTCCCTCTAAGCTGCGCGTGTGCGCAATTGCGCACTGCTGGCACGGTCTCTGCGCACTGAAAATCTGTGTTGCGCACAAAAAAAATCTAACCTGAATTGAAATTAAAATTAAAACTTTAACAATTCTGTTTTGCAGTGCTAGTCAGTAAGTGACTGGCTGCTCCCGTATGGGATTAGAACGATGCCACTTTATCCCATAGTCCAGCCTGTAATGATAACAGCAAATCCTTATTTGCCTAGTATCATGTTTTATGTTAATACTCCTAGACTGTAGGTAGGTAGGTAGGGGGAGCTAGAGAGCCAGAGGGAGTTACCTCTGAGCAAACTGTGATGGCGAAGCTTTGTTTACATGTGAACCACAGTTCGATAAAATACCTTGTCTTCAAGTAATGGTGTCATTCTTGAGAACCCACAACAACATAAAGAAAGAAGACACAGCCAATAATGCGATTCACATTCGTATATACGCAGCTAATCAACGTCGTTTACAGGCTATGACAGCGTCCTCATGTGCCGACGCCGGTGTTTTAGCTAGCAAAGCGGCTGGTGTCCTGGTGACGGAAGGAGAGGTAAGTGACGGAAGTGACGGACAAGGTAAGCGACTCATGTTGTAACTGACGTCAGACGCCGGAGATTTTGGCGGAAAATTAAGCGAATGGTAGTTTAGATTTGTACAGATTCCTTTAAGCTTCAGTATTACCAAATACACTTATCAATTGTCTTATAACTAACAATATTTGTCTTAATAATCTCCAACACCCTGGAGAACAACGGGGAGAGTTTAGAGGCTCTCCAAGATTACATTGATCAGTGCTTTCAGGATCTCGTGATGAAGAAGGCCCAGAGTGCATCTTCCCGGCCAAATCTGAGACGCCATCGTCGAAAAGACTTCGCCCGCAGAGATTCCCCGGCACAACATCGCCAGCCGGCAAAGATATTGCCGACATACTGGAGTCAATCGACAAGCGATTGTCCAGCTTCGACGCAAGGCTGTCCTTGGTGGAGCTTCTTCACCGGGAATTTAAATGCTTGCGAGAATCCCTGGAGTTCAGCCAGCAGCAGGTGGAAACGCTCGCTGCTGAAAATGCCACGCTAAGGGAGTCGGTGAAATGTCTCACAGAAAATGTTACCCAGCTCAATAGAGAAAATAAAAAAATAAAAGAAACAGTTATTGATCTACAAGCTCGTAGCATGCGTGATAACCTGGTATTTTCTGGTATTCCAGAAGCCGCTGGAGAGGACGCGGAGGCCACGGTAAAAGCTTCATCAAAACCACCTGAAGCTGCCGGAGGACACGGTGAAGAACATCGTCTTCGATAGGGTGCATCGCCTCGGCCCCATTCGGCTACGGCCGGAGACCACGTCCTATCGTGGCCAAATTCGCCACTTCAAACAAAAGGAACATGTGAAAAGCGCATGCAGGGAATTAAAAGGAACGGACTTCAGCGTGAACGACCAGTTCCCCAAAGAGATCCTGGAACGACGCAGGGTCCTCTTCCCAATCCGACGCGGCTTCATCCAGAAGGGCTCCCGCGCTGTCATCGCTGTGGACCGGCTGTACGTGGACGGACAGCTCCACCGCGACCCCGACATCACTCCGTGGCTGTATTAACTTCACACCAGATAAGAATCCGCTACACCCTTTCCCCATCCACTCACACTAACTTGCATTAACATCTGTTTAACTTACCAGTATCAAATCGCATCTTAGGTGTGATATCATAGCAGTATTAACACCATCACTCTCCGTCAATGATTTGATTAGAATGTTTCTGGTTTTTCTTTTTTTTTTTCTCTCTTCTTGTTTTTTCTTCTCTCCTTTTCAATTCAATTCAATTCAATTTTATTTGTATAGCGCCAAATCACAACAAAAGTCGCCTCAAGGTGCTTTATATTGTACAGTAGATAGCACAATAATAAATACAGAGAAAAACCCAACAATCATATGACCCCCTATGAGCAAGCACTTTGGCGACAGTGGGAAGGAAAAACTCCCTTTTAACAGGAAGAAACCTCCGGCAGAACCAGGCTCAGGGAGGGGCGGCCATCTGCTGCGACCGGTTGGGGTGAGAGACGGAAAACAGGATGAAAGACATGCTGTGGAAGAGAGACAGAGATTAATAACAGATATGATTCGATGCAGAGAGGTCTATTAACACATAGTGAGTGAGAAAGGTGACTGGAAGGGAAAAACTCAATGCATCATGGGAATCCCCGGCAGCCTACGTCTATTGCAGCATAACTAAGGGAGGATTCAGGGTCACCTGGTCCAGCCCTAACTATATGCTTTAGCAAAAGGAAAGTTTTAAGCCTAATGTTGAAAGTAGAGATAGTGTCTGTCTCCTAATCCAAACTGGAAGTTGGTTCCACAGAAGAGGGGCCTGAAAACTGAAGGCTCTGCCTCCCATTCTACTTTTAAATACTCTAGGAACAACAAGTAGGCCTGCAGAGCGAGAGCGAAGTGCTCTAATAGGGTGATATGGTACTACAAGGTCATTAAGATAAGATGGGGCCTGATTATTTAAGACCTTGTATGTGAGGAGCAGGATTTTGAATTCAATTCTGGATTTAACAGGAAGCCAATGAAGGAAGCCAAAACAGGAGAAATATGCTCTCTTTTCTAGTCCCTGTCAGTACCCTTGCTGCAGCATTTTGGATTAGCTGAAGGCTTTTCAGCGAGTTTTTAGGACATCCTGATAATAATGAATTACAGTAGTCCAGCCTGGAAGTAATAAATGCATGAACTAGTTTTTCAGCATCACTCTGAGACAGGATATTTCTAATTTTAGAGATGTTGCGCAAATGGAAGAAAGCAGTCTTACATATTTGTTTAATATGTGCGTTGAAGGACATGTCCTGGTCAAAAATGACTCCAAGGTTTCTCACAGTGTTACTGGAGGCCAAGGTAATGCCATCCAGAGTAAGAATCTGCTTAGATACCATATTTCTAAGATTTTCAGGGCCGAGTACAATAACCTCAGTTTTATCTGAATTAAGAAGCAGAAAGTTAGTGGCCATCCAGGTCTTTATGTCTTTAAGACATTCCTGCAGTTTAACTAATTGGTCTGTGATACCTGGCTTCATGGATAGATAGAGCTGCGTGTCATCTGCATAGCAGTGAAAATTTATGCTATGTCTTCTAATGATGCTGCCTAAGGGAAGCATGTATAATGTAAATAGAATTGGTCCTAGCACTGAACCCTGTGGAACACCATAATTGACCTTAGTGTCTGAAGAGGACTCTCCATTTACATGTACAAATTGGAGTCTATTAGATAGATATGATACAAACCACTGCAGTGCAGTACCTGTAATACCTACAGCATGTTCTAATCGCTCTAATAGGATATTATGGTCAACAGTATCGAATGCAGCACTGAGGTCTAGCAGGACAAGCACAGAGATGAGTCCACTGTCAGAGGCCATAAGAAGATCATTTGTAACCTTCACTAAAGCTGTTTCTGTGCTGTGCTGAGCTCTGAAACCTGACTGAAACGCTTCAAATAAGCCATTCCTCTGCAGATGATCTGTTAGCTGTTTGACAACTACTCTTTCAAGGATTTTTGATATGAAAGGAAGGTTGGAGATTGGCCTATAATTAGCTAAGACAGCTGGGTCTAGAGATGGCTTTTTAAGTAAAGGTTTAACTACAGCCACCTTGAAGGCCTGTGGTACATAGCCGATTATTAGAGATAGGTTGATCATATTTAAGATTGAAGCATTAATTAATGGCAGGACTTCTTTGAGCAGTTTTGTAGGAATGGGGTCTAAAAGACACGTTGATGGTTTGGAGGAATTAATTATTGAAGTTAACTCAGAAAAATCAATTGGAGAAAAAGAGTCTAACTTAACATTGATGGTACTAAAAGTAGCTGTAGATAATATTACATCTGTGGGATGATTATTGGTAATTTTTTCTCTAATGATAAAAATTTTATTTGTGAAGAAGTTCATGAAGTCATTACTAGTTAACGTTAAAGGGATTGTTGGCTCAGTAGAGCTCTGACTTTTGTCAGCCTGGCTACAGTGCTGAAGAGAAACCTGGGGTTGTTCTTATTTTCTTCAATCAGTGACGAATAGTAAGATGTTCTGGCTTTATGGAGGGCTTTCTTATAAAGCAGCAAACTATTTCTCCAGGCTAAATGATGATCCTCTAAATTTGTGACACGCCATTTCCTCTCCAGCTTACGAGTTATCTGCTTTAGGCTACGTGTTTGAGAATTATACCACGGAGTCAGGGACTTTGGATTTGAGGCTTTAGTTTTCACAGGAGCTACAGTATCCAGAGTCGCATGCGTAGTGAGGAGGTAAAATTATTAACAAGATAATCGACCTCTGTTGGAGTAGCGTTCAGATAGCTGCTCTGCTCTATGTTGGTACAGGGCATTGAAGATGATAACAGTGGGTGGATTATATTCTTAAACTTAGTTACAGCACTTTCAGAAAGACATCTACTTTGATAAAGTCGACTCTCCACTGCTGTGTAATCAATTATTGTAAATCTAAATGTTATCAGGAAATGATCAGACAGCAGAGGGTTTTCAGGAAACACTGTTAAATGTTCAGTTTCTATGCCATATGTTAAAACAAGATCTAGAGTGTGATTAAAGTGGTGGGTGGGTTCTTTTACATTTTGAGAGAAGCCAATTGAGTCTAATAACAGATTAAGTGCCATGTTGAGGCTGTCATTTTTAGCATCTACATGGATGTTAAAATCACCCACAATAATTATTTTATCTGAGCTGAGCACTAAATCAGATAAAAAGTCTGAGAAATCAGAGAGAAACTCTGTGTAAGGCCCAGGTGGACGATAGATGATAACAAGTAAGACTGGTTTCTGAGTTTTACAGCTGGGGTGGACGAGGCTAAGCATCAGGCTTTCAAATGAATTAAAAGTCTGTCTTGGTCTTTCGTTAATTAATAGGCTGGTGTGAAAAATTGCTGCCACACCGCCCCCTCGGCCTGTGCTTCGAGATTTCTGGTAGTTAGAATGACTCGGGGGTGTTGATTCATTTAAACTAACATACTCATCCTGCTGCAACCATGTTTCTGTAAGGCAGAGTAAATCGATTTGTTGATCAATTATTAAGTCATGTACTAACAGAGACTTGGAGGAGAGAGACCTAATATTTAATAATCCACATTTCACTGTTTTACTCTTTGGTTCAGATGTGGATACTGTATTGTTCTTTCTTTGTGATTTTTTATGTTTAAGTTGTCCCCTCTTGTTTTTATGCTGCTCACCCTTGTCCTTGTTTTCTTCTTTTGTTTTTTCCTTCACTGCTTCGATCACCTGCTTCCACACTCATCCACAAACAACATCCTTTATTTCGACACATACGCACAGCACGATCACGCACAGTCATGCGCTCAACGGCAGCACATTTACATCAGTCAGACAGCGCACACAGTTGTATAGGATACACACACTTAAGCCAAGCGTACTCATCTTAGTAAATATGCAAACACATAGTCAGACTCAGGGAGCATCTCGCCACACACTTTTTCTCTCTCTCCCTCTCTTTCTTTATGAACAAGTGATGTATTCTCTCCACCTGTCTAAGCGACACACACAGCATACACCCCTAGTTATACACAGACATCTTTGGGTGCACTGAGATTCGTTACATGGAATGTAAATGGAACTGGCTCCAGAGAAAAGAGGTTAAAAATATTTAACCAACTCAAAAAACTACAGGCAGATGTTGTCCTTTTACAAGAGACCCACAGACCTCTTAGAGGTTCGAATGAACTTAAAACACCTGAGTTTCCTAATGTGTTCTCAGCTTGTTATAATTCTAGACAAAGGGGAGTAGCAATTTTAATACATAAAAATATTAATTTCACAGTACTCGATACAGTTATAGATCCAGAGGGCAGATTCTTAATCATTAAACTATCTATACTTGATAAAAAGCTATGTATTGTAAGTGTATATGGTCCAAATGTTGATGATCCTCATTCTTTCACAGTTTTTTCAGTGCACTCTCTGAACACTTAGATGGCACACTTGTTCTTGGAGGCGACCTCAACCTTGGACTAAATGAAGAAATGGATAGGCTCAATACAGCAGGAACTCAGCGTAATTGGCAGTCCACAAATATAATCAAACAGTATATGAGCGACTTTGGTCTTTGCGATGCATGGCGCCCCTTCACCCCACCAGTAAGGAATATACTTTTTCTCACATGTTCATCACTCCTACTCTCATCTGGATTATCTTTTGGTCAGTAGCTCACTGCTGAGTGACATTTCAGACACTGAGATTCACCCTATAGCTGTCAGCGATCATGCTCCTGTATCTTTAACACTAATGCACAAGAATAATACTACGCCAAGTAAAAACTGGAGATTTAATACATCACTGCTTAAAGATGAAGACTTTATTAAATATTTTAAAAAAGAGTGGACTTCATATTTAGACTTTAATGACACTCCCGAACATCAGCTTCTGTTTTATGGGAAGCAGGAAAGCCGTGATGAGAGGTAAAATAATTTCTTTCTCATCACATAAAAGAAAAAAGAAAACAAAAATATTCAGGAATTAGAAAAACCATCAAATCACTAGAAGAAGCCTACGCGTCCCACCAAGATCAGGAAACATTGAACAAAATACGCAAAACAAAAACTAGAATTAAATGAGATAATTGATAAAAAACAAAATTCTTAGTACAAAGACTACGCTTACAAAATTATGAACATAGTAATAAATCCGGTCAATTTCTAGCAAACCAGCTAAAAATAAATAAAGAAAAACAACTATATGTGCTGTTCAAGATTCATCTGGGAACACAATATATGAACCGAAACAAATAAACAACATTTTCAGGGATTTCTATAAAACGTTGTATTCACCACAAATAAACCCATCTAAAAGGAAATTGATCAGTTTTTAGACAACATAACTCTCCCAAAATTATTAGACACTCAAGCAATGGCACTGGATTCGCCACTGACGCCAGGTGAACTCCAGGAAGCCCTGATAAATATGCCCAATAATAAGGCTCCAGGTCCAGACGGCTTTCCTGCAGAATTCTACAAAGAATTCTGGACGATTCTAGCACCAGTTTTTACAGAACGTTGTTGGAAATCAAAGAAAATGGCAGACTTCCATCAAATATGAATTCTGCAAACATTAATCTCCTGCTAAAACCAGGCAAAGACCCTGTATATCCCTCAAGCTATCGTCCAATATCCCTTATAAATGTAGACCTTAAAATAATTTGCAAAGCTCTCTCAAAGAGACTAGAGAAAATAACCCCCTCTTAATTCATCCTGACCAAACTGGTTTCATAAAAGGTAGGCACTCATCAACAAATACACGTAGATTACTTAATTTGATAGACTACTCATACAGTAAAAACCTTGAAACTACAATATTTTCTTTAGATGCAGAAAAAGCGTTTGACAGAGTTAACTGGAAATTTCTATTTGCAACTTTACACAAATTTGGTTTTGGATCTTCTTTCATCAACTGGTTAAAAATATTATATAATTCCCCAACAGCTTGTGTCAGAACAAATGACCAGACATCCTCCAGCTTCTGTCTCCTGAGGGGCACCAGGCAGGGATGCCCACTCTCCCCTTCACTGTTTGCAATTTTATCGAACCACTAGCAGCAGCAATTAGACAGAATTCAGTAATTAAGGGCATAAAATGCAAGAACGTGGAACATAAAATCAGCCTTTATGCGGATGATGTGTTACTCTTTCTCCAAAATTCACAAACCAATATCTCTGGGGTGATTGAACTGATAAACTCTTTTGCAAGAATATCAGATTACTCAATTAACTGGTCAAAATCTACAGTCCTTCCGATTAATTGCTCCTTCCATAATTCCTCTTCTACTCCACTGCAATCGGAAATATAAAATATTTAGGTATTAATGTTTCTCCCAAGCTTGCAGATCTAACTAAATTAAACCATATCCCACTTTTAAAGAAAGTAGAAGGTGATCTGGCTAGGTGGAAATGTCTACCCATATCACTCATGGGAAGGGTTGCCGCTATAAAAATGATGGTATTACCAAAAATAAATTATTTATTCTCAATGATCCCAACTAAACCGCCGCAAGATTGGTTCAGATCTCTAGATTCATATATGTCCAAATTCCTTTGGAAAAATAAGCCCCCACGTATAAGCTTAAAAAACACTACAAAAGACCAAGGATAAAGGAGGATTAGAACTACCTAACTTTCAGCACTACTTCTTGGCCAACAGGCTTCAGTTTATCTCAGGATGGCAAAAACATACCCTCTTAGATGAACCTTGGCTAGATGTAGAACAAGCACTTTGCAATAATCTAGAGATTTCAGATCTACCGTTTATCAGCTCAAACATCCAACGACATGAATGCTTCAAAAGCGCCAACATCAGCTCCTCTCTGACAGCGTGGTGGGAGTTTCTGAAGTTGACAGAGTCTCCATTAATCCCATGCAAACGTACACCTATCTGGAACAACCCTGACATATTACAAAACAATAATATGATAAACTTTTCAGATTGGAGTAGTAAAGGAATCAAATATTTAGAACATATACTAGAAGGAACAGAATTTATTTCATTTGACAGACTAGTTACACAATATGGGATCAACAAGAAAAGATTTTTAGAATATCAACAAATTAAATCCATAGTAAAAAGAGATTTAAACCGGGTCAAGTTGAACTACAAACACCACAAAGTGTGGTTCAATTTCTTACTCTTAAAACCCCAAATTACTATCCAAAATATACAGAATGCTTTCTAAAACAGATGAATCAATATCACTTCCTATTGCAAAATGGGAAGCGGATTTATCAGTTAACTTAGACCAAAACTTCTGGTCTCAGATTTGCTTAAAACCTTTCATTTAATTAGAAATCCCAGTCTTCAATTAATTCAATACAAAATACTACATAGAGTGCACTATACAGGTCATCGGATGTTCAAGATGGGCTTTACGTCTACCAACAACTGCTCACACTGCCAAACCAATTCACCGGACAATTATATCCACGCTCTTTGGTTCTGTCCACCAGTTCAGAAGTTTTGGCGTGAGATATGTGAAGACTTATCAAAGTGTCTGAAATGTAACATTCCAACTTCTCCTTTAGTATGTTTGTTGGGCAGCTTAGATAATGTCACTACGGAAAAGAATATAGCCCATATGGTTTTCACTGCCCTATGCATAGCCAAGAAAACAGTCCTCATGAACTGGAAAAATAAAAATAATCTTAATTCTAACCAATATAGAAATTATCTATTAGATTACATTAGTCTTGATACAGCCTCTGCCACCACATCAGATCAATTGCTCTGGGCTCCTTTGATCAGCTCCATCACCTAGTGGGGTGGGGGCCATAGTTTGGTCCCACCTTCACTGTTGTGATTGGTGTGGGGTAGGGACAGGCTTAGGGCGTCGGGGGTTCCCCAGGAGCATCTTCCTTGGGGGCTCAACCCGGGTAGCGGTCATGGCCAATTAGGGGCTCTGTTGGCTCTTAGGTGACGGTTTCCTCGTGGCTGCGTGCAGCGGGGCTAGGGAGGGTCTGTGCTGACGGACGTGGGTTACTGACCTGGTAGCCTGGCTGCCCCTGGGTGGGTCCGGGATGGGCGTGAGGTTCTGGGGCGCTCCGTTTCTGGGCTGGGGCCCTGGCCGGGCCTCAGGGGCTTGGGTCCTGGTTGGTGTGTTGCCGAGGTTGTGCGCTGGTGGGTGTATGGGGGCCCGGCCCTGGCGCTGGGTGCCGCTGGGTGCATCGAGCCACCTGGGGGCTCTTCAACTGGTGGGGAGGTTGTCACATCTTGCAGGAGCTTTCCTCTCTTCAGGAACTCTCTCTGCAGGAGGGGAGATACAGGAGAGGTGGAGGAAGATCTCAGCCTGGGCGTCTATTGTCTTGTGTAGTCTGGAAGATGAGTGGATGATGGGGTGGGTGCAGTTTTCTGTGGTGGGGTCAGGTGAATTGTCCCGGCTCTGTGGGGCCGGGCGGCGCTGCTGCACTGGGCCCCGGTCCGGATGGGCCTGGGCCCCTTTCCTGGCGGGTTGCACAGCATGGGGTGCCTACTGGGGTCAGCGGGGAGCTGGCCCCAGGAGGGGTCACTGCCCTCCCTTCCTTCCCTCCCCATCTCCAGCGGCCTCCCTCTTCCCGCTCCACCACAATCACCCACACATGCAGGGCCTTGGGGTAGGGGTGTGTCACCAGGGTGCAGAGGAGACATCCCCCCCTCTGTCCCCTTCTGGCTGCCTCTGCCTCAATTTTATCCCACAACTTAGACATTCACATTACTCACACTCTCATTACACATACATATAGGATCTTGGAGGTGGGCACGCTACACGTTCCAAACTACCATCAGGGTGTACACCTCACCCCTGGCGCCGCTGCCCACCTCTCAATTTTAAATACATGTAGACATTGAGGGCTAGCAGGAGGGGCTATATGCTTACCTGCTGCTCTGGCAGGTGGCTCCATGCCCTCCTGGGTTTTAAATGCACCTTAGAACACACATACATCAACACATATGTACATCAGTACATATGAGCGGGTGGAGGGAGGTTTGGAGTCTTCCTACACCCCCGTTCTCTGCGGCCTGCTGGAGCAGGGGGCTAGGAGGAGGAGTTGGCCGTCCGACTGGGGTCTGGTGTATGGGGCCTCCCTGCTGCTGCGGAGTCGGGCGGTCTGCTTCTCTCCACCGCAGGGAAAAGGGGTTACACCACCTGAGTCTGGGTGCAGTTTCCCCTCCAGGGCAAGGGTACCTAGACTCGGGGCTTAGAGTACGCTTGGGGAGTGTGATTGTGTGTACAGCGTCTCTCTATGTCTGTCTCCACGTTGGGTGAGTGTTGAGCAATTGCATATGAGAGCATGAGGGTGGGAATAGATGTTTGTATCTGTGTGTGCCTGTTTGTCTGTGTCTATATGTCAGGTTGGGTATCAGACGCCACCTCTCTGGGGACATCTCAGGCCCTCCAAGGTTTGGAGGCCCATCTCCCCCACCACTTCCCCTGCCGGTGGCGGACGCCCTCAGACATCGGTGCATTGGTGGTTCTCTGTCTCCGGGTGGGCGCCCAGGTACCCACCGCTCACTCTTGGCGGCTGCTTATTGGGGCCTGAGCCTGGGGCTCGCTCGGGCCACTTTGGGATGGGGTGCCTCGGCCTCGGCCCGGGCTCGCCACTCAGGCACAGCTGGCTGCCGGGCGGAGCTCACGGGCACGCCACTGCAACCCCCTGGCTTCTGCTCCGCGGCTGCTGAGTGACCCCTCATCTGGGACTCTCCTCAGCTCTTTCTGGGATAGTGGCGCGCTGCCCTCTGTTGGTCTTCCTTGGTCTCTTGTGTTCTGGGGGCCTCTGGATGTCTGGAGTCTTGATCTCCTCCATACCTGCTTCATGCCCTGGAGGTCGGGGCAGTGGCCCCCACACCCTCTAGCAGATCATTACATGAAGGAACCTTTTTAAAAACAAGCGCTTCATGCTCACAGGTGTACACACGGGTGATCACACACACAAATTACACCCTTTTTGGCTCCTACCTCAAAGCACACTGTGCGCTGTCGATCTCACGTGCTGCACAATAATGTTTAATATTTAGTATTTACTGTCATATTCCCATATCATTGTGATCTTGTTTATTACTCTCGTTTTCTTCTGCTTGCTTTCTTTTTTCTTTCTCAACAGGTGATCCAGGTGATCGATATGTGTATTTTTTTTCTGCTTATTCTGTTGGTTTTGTTTTTTGCCCTTTTTCCCGTCCCTCTTCTCAGGTTTTTTCTTTCCCTCTTTCTTTCTCCACGTTCTCTCCTCCAGTCAAGTCTGTCCCGTATTCAGCAAGTGAAAATAAAATAAACAATAAAGTTGAATCAAATGGACCATTACGGCAAGGCTGGGATGGTCCATTTGGTAAAGTAAATCCGTTGGGCATCTTTCTTCGCCTTTAGACAATAATTCTGATGGCAAAAGAACCAAACGGGACAGGTTAAAAAAAAAAAAAAAAAAAAGCTAGCAAAGCAGCGTGGCTGATGTGCAGTGAAGCCACATTAATGACAACGTGTACAAACATTGGAAATGTGAGCAGGACAAACGGAACAATTGACGGAAAAAGTGTGGACTTTATACCAGTTTTTAAATTGTGTTGATAGGCCACGTAAAACTAGAGTTGTGATAAAAATATTTGCAATGTTTGGTTTTCTTCCTGAATACTATCGTTGTTTATATTTACTGCTGGAAGAAACAGTAAAAACAGCGTTTTATAAGGAAAACGCTCGAAAGCGCTCTCCACCTGTGAGCAAAGACGAAACCAAAAAACCCCACCCTTTCCTATTGGTCGAAAAAAGTACCGTGTCCACCAATCAAAAAATTATATGGCAACAGTTGTTTAGGAAAGAGGGGAGTTTTAGGAGTGATGGCGGTGTTTTGAGATGTGAGAGATTTGCAACATTTAGCGCAAATCTTGTGTAGTTAGTGTGTAGTGTAGTCAATAGTTTTGTTGTGTGTGTGTCAGAACAATGAGGCGACTGCTGAATGTTACAGGTGTTACAGGAGTGATACATCTCCTGTTGTCAGGCCTGCAGGTATCAGGCTGTTGTTCTCCTTTATCTCATAGTGGACAGAAATTATTTTTGGAGTGGCACAAATAATTTGTGTGGCATCAGATTTGATGCAGAACAGCTGATTGTTCTGTAAATAGTTTGAAATGTTTATTAAAAAAATGCCTTGGCTGCATTTTAGGTAAACAGCTGCAAAAAACCTTCTTTGCAAAACTCAGTTACTTTTTTGAAGAAGTAACTATATAATTAATTGCCCAACATTGCTCATTATATACTGTATTTTGCAGACAGAGTTACAGGACTCTCTCCCAGACCACAGACTCATACTCATAATGCAAGTCAGAGCTTTAGAAAAAAAAAAAAAGTAGTTGTGTTTTCAAAATTGGAGTTCAAGTTATTTTTACTTCCAGTTGTGTTAACATACTACACAGGTCATGAACAAGATTTTTTAAAATTTTCATTGTAAGTGGGCTAAATCACTTAATTAAAAGCAGTCTAACATAAATGTAAATGCTGTAATTTGATTATTTTAATAAACCATGTAACTTGGATGGATTCGATGTTGGCATGACCACAGTGCACACGTCTAATGTTTCTCACAGTGGTCCAAGGGACTGCTCAGGGAGTTTGTGCGTTCGCTCAGACACATGAAAAATTAGAGGGAACATTGGCTACTTCACCTGTCCCTCCTGCACTTTCCTGCTCATTGTGTCAGATGTTTAGTTACTCCTCGGCCTCCTTTAGCAGTAATGATACTTGTAACAAATGGAGCATATTTGCAGCTCTGGAGGCCAGGATTACTGAATTGGAGACTCGGCTTCGCACCCTTCATTCACCCATAGCTAGCCAGGCCCCTGTAGCTGATGCAGCCTGAGATAGTGTCAGAGTAGATCAAGATGGCGCCTGTGTGTTTGGCATGCCGTCTATCGCTCTCTTTTATTTGTTTTATTTCAGTGATTTTAGTTAATTTTGTGCAACATGTCAGCCCTACATTGTTTTATGATCGCCAGACATTATTGGAAATAGGCTTATCTACCCAAGCTTTAGCTCAGTTTGGAAATGACAACCAAGGCTTTCTGCCTCCCAATTTGGAAGTAACACCACCACACTGGCGTTCCTTACCACTGCCACTGGATGTGCAGAAGCGACGCAGGAGACGGGGTAACCGTGGAGGTCGCCTCGTCAGACTGAGACTCAGGATTTCTTGTTTTCCTCATGAGCTTCGCTCCATTTGTCGATCCTGCCCGCGACTCTTGGTGCCGTTACGTGCTTTGGACCCGGTGGACTCCTGCTTGGTTCCTGTTGTGGGATCTCTCGAGAAGGGTTCTGCAAAATCCCCTCCTCTCCAACATCTGCGTTGGCGTGGAGTGGACCAAACAAACCTCCGACCTGTGGATCTGGTTGTTACCGCCTCGGAAGCTCCCGAGCCAATTCCTCTCAGGTTGGGTTTAATCAATGCCAGATCGGTGGCAAATAAGACATTCATTTTGAATGTCTTATCCCATGCGCTGGATTTTCTTCGCTTGACTGAAACTTGGATTCCACCCAGTGAGTTAAGTGCCTTTTCTGAATTTCTGAATTATTGCCGGCTGGCTGTGCCTTCTTTAGTGTTCCGAGAGTTTCTGGTCGCGGAGGAGGGCTAGCTGTTGTTTTTAAGGCACATCTTGACTTTAAGCAGCTATCCCCATCGACTCGTCACACCAGTTTTGAACTCTGTTTGTGTGAACTGGGCCATTCGTCTTCCCTGTTGTGTGCGATTGTTTATCGTCCCCCAAAATATAATAAGGAGTTTTTATCTGAGTTCTCAGAGTTTCTTGCTGACTGTGCATCACGGTATGACCAGATCCTTGTGCTTGATGATTTTGATATACACGTCTGCTGCCCGGGGAAGCCCCTGGCTAAGGACTTTCTGGACTTAGTGAACTCTTTTAATTTTGTTCAGTCTGTTAAAGGTGCCACTCAAGAACACACTGGACTTGGTTTTATCACATGGTTTATCTGTCCATAACGTACTCGTCGAGGATGCGGTGTTCTCTGACCATATGCCTATTTTATGTGACATTGTTCTTTTTAATCCTGTTGTTAAGCGGGCTGTACCTGCTCGATGTTATCATGCTTTTGGCTCAGATACTGCCGAGCGGTTTTCCATATTGTTTGACCAACTTATTTCTTATCCTCCTGAGTTGTCCACCTCAGATGGATTAGTTTCTTATTTGGATTCTGCTTGTAAATCTGTCCTCGATGCTGTCGCTCCTTTTAGATTCAGACAATGCAAGCCAAAGGCTAGTCCTTGGCTAACTGATTTTACCAGAGCCGCTAGAAAAGAATGTAGAAGATGTGAAAGACGGTGGAAAAAAGATAGGCTGTGTGTCTCTATGGAAGCTCTTAAGACTAGCTGGAAAGTCTATCAGCGAGCAGTAAAGGCTGCCAAGCACTCCTATTTTTCTCAACTTACTGCTGCCAGTTCGCATAACCCTCGTGTTCTATATAACTCTATAAATTCTGTACTTAATACAGAAGGCTATATTCTTTTACACCCTTCTGCGGTTATGTGCAATAAGTTTCTTAATTATTTTGTGGACAAGGTTGCTAGTTTGAGACCTCCGACTCTACCTATTGCTGACCCAGCCATGCATGGTTCTTGCTCAAGTTTGTTCTCTGCTTTTCTACCAATTGTTTTATCTGATTTAGAGAAACTTGTGTTGAATGCTAAACCGTGTGGCTCTCCAAATGGCATTGTTCCTCCCCGTTTTCTTAAACAGGTATTTCCTACCATCGGACCACACATTCTGAACATTATTAATACTAGTCTTTTGTCTGGTCAAGTACCTAGGGAATTTAAACATGCAGTCATACATCCTTTACTTAAGAAACCAGGCTTAGACAGTTCAGTCATATCAAATTTCAGACCCATCTCTAAGCTTCCCTTTCTTAGTAAGATTCTGGAAAGGATTGTTTATACTCAGTTGATGGACTACTTGAATGACTCTAATTTGTCAGAAATCTTTCAGTCCAGTCAGTCCAGTATACAAGCGCGTTGATCCACACAGGTGTGCACACGGGTGTTTACTGTTCGTAGACATAAACTACACCTTTCTTAGCTGCTACTTCAAAGCACATTGTGCGCTGTCTGTCCTGCATGCTGCACAACAACTTTCAATATTTAGTATTTACTGATGTTCACACTTAGCTAGATTAACGTGATGGTGTTGTGTTTAGTATGTTGCTTTGTTTTTGTTTGGTTTTTTTTTTTTTTTTTTGCTTGTCTTCTCTTCTTTTTCTCTCAACAGGTGATCCAGGAGATTTTTTTTTCTTTCTCTTTGTCTTTGAAAGTGCCCTTTCTCACTGTCTCTTTTCCCTTCTGTTTTTCTTTTCCTTCCTCTCTTTCTTTCTCCCTTTCCTATCCCCCAGTCATGTCTGTCCCATCTGTAACAACTGAAAATAAAATAAATAATAACAACAAAGTTTGATCAAATGGACCAATACAGCAATGCCATGATGATCCATTTGGCAGAATAAATCCATTTGGTATCCTTGTTGGTCTTCAGACAACAATTCTGACGGCTAAAGAACCAAATGGGACAGACAAAAAGAAAAAAAAAAAAAAAGAAATCTTTCAGTCCGGCTTTAAGCCATTTCACAGTACGGAGACAGCCCTCGTAAAAGTTATGAATGACATCCTGATAGCGACAGACCGTGGTAAATATGCAGTGCTGGTCTTGTTGGACATGACCGCTCCATTTGACACAGTGGATCACGATTTGCTGATCTCCCGCTTACAGCAGTGTGTGGGAATTTCTGGTTCGGCACTTTTGTGGTTAAAGTCCTATCTCTTAAATTGGACCTTTTGTGTTAAGTTGGGGTCGGCTTCATCCTCTGTGGCCCCTCTGCTTTGGGGTGTGCCACAGGGATCTATTCTTGGGCCATTATTGTTTTCACTGTACCTTTTGCCTCTTGGCGCGATTTTCTGAAAACATAAAGTGCCATTCCATCTATATGCAGATGACTGCCAGCTTTATTTACCTTTTAGTCATTCTGATAGTCTCCCAAGTCGACCTCTGCTTGACTGCCTTACTGATGTTAAAGCATGGATGGCAAAAAACTTTTTAAATTTTAATGATCGGAAGACAGAAGTGATTTTATTTGGCCCAAATCGTTTTTCTCACACTCCAGATGTTGATCTTGCAGCTTTGACTTCCCAACTAAAGAGTTCGATCACAAATCTCGGAGTAAAAATTGATTCTGCACTCACCTTTGATGACCACATAAACGGGGTAGTAAAATCAGCATTTTATCACCTCAGACGTTTAACGAAGGTTAAGCCCTTTCTTTCCAAGCGTGACTTGGAAAGTGTTATTCATGCCTTTATTACATCACATTTAGATTATTGCAATTCTCTTTTAATAGGAGTTGGTCAGGGCACTTTGTCACGCTTGCAACTAGTGCAAAATGCTGCGGCACGAGTTTTAACTGGGAGAAGGAAATTTGATCACATCACTCCAATCTTGGCCTTTCTACACTGGCTTCCAATTGAATTTAGAATCCGTTTTAAAGTATTTTTTTTGGTTTTTAAATCTCTAAATGGTCTGGCACCTGTTTATTTGTCTGACTTGTTGAAGCCCCATGTCCCCACTCGTTCCCTTCGGTCAGCTGAGCTGCTGCTGCTTTCGGTCCCAAAGTCACGGCTGAAACTTAGAGGAGACCGAGCGTTCTCTGTTGCAGCGCCAATGCTTTGGAATAACCCTCCCCTCCATATTAGACAGGCTACATCAGTGCCAGTTTTTAAGTCTTTATTAAAAACCTATTTTTATTCCCTGGCTTTTAACTCTGTGGGTAACTGACATTCTATTTTTTTAAAATTAATTTTCTTGCTATGTCTGGTTTCTATTACTATATGAATATTTGTATTGTACAGCACTTTGGTCGACCAGGTGTGCTTTTAAAGTGCTATATAAATAAATGATGATGATGATGATAGTGTGGGCCCCGCTAGCTGTTCCCCGGCAGACCCCAAGCAGCTGGGGAAAGAGGGCTGCTGGGTGACGGTGAGGAGGAAGCATAGTCTTAAACAGAAGCCCCAGGTACACCACCAACCTGTTCATGTGTCTAACCATTTTTCCCAACTCGGCGACACACCCGCCGGGGGTCAAACTCTGGTAATTGGTGATTCTGTTCTCAGACATGTGAAGCTAGAGACACCAGCAACCATAGTCAATTGTCTTCCAGGGGCCAGAGCAGGCGACATTGAGGGAAATTTAAAACTGCTGGCTAAGGGTAAACGTAAATTCAGTAAAATCATAACTCACGTCGGCAGTAATGACACCCGGTTACACCAATCGGAGGTCACTAAAATCAATATTAAATCAGTGTGTAACTTTGTGGGACTCTGTAGCCAGGAATCAAACCACCAACCTTGCGATCAGTAGGTAGGTGACTTGCTCTACCACTTGAGCTACAGCCACCCCAATAAGGCCAGGAGTGACGTATTTAGCTGCATGTTTTCCTTAAATTGTTATTTGTTATCATCTATCGTCCACCTGGGCCTTACACAGAGTTTCTCTATGATTTCTCAGACTTTTTATCTGATTTAGTGCTCAGCTCAGATAAAATAATTATTGTGGGTGATTTTAACATCCATGTAGATGCTGAAAATGACAGCCTCAACATTGCATTTAATCTGTTATTGGACTAGCTGTTGCCCGTGAAATGAATGTTCATTTCTCTACCATAAGCCTATATATATATATATATATATATATATATATATGTATACTAGTGCTGTCAGCGTTAATCTCGTTAAAATGACGTTAGCGCCATAACCGCATTAATGCAGCAAATCTCCATTAGCGAGTTAGCGTAGATCGCCCTGTGTGTGGGGCTGGATAGCGTCAACACGTTAACGAGCTAACCGTGCTAATGCGATGACACCATGCAGCCCCACACGCGGATGATCTGCGCTAACTGTCTATTGCGCTAGCTGTCATTCTTGTGCTCAAAGAGCCGATTCTGAGAACTCACGACCACAGTGAGCTGCTCCAAGATGTAATCCAACTTTCGCTCAGAGGTGTTATTCTGAGTATTCACGGCAGCCGTGAGCTTCTTCAAGATCTTAACCATGCTGCACTCAGTGAGCCCATTCTAAGAAGTCGCGCCTCGTCCCATCGGTTCAATCCCAGCGGGCAGCCTTGGGGGGGTTTGAACAGCCGGTTCCGCTTTCTTAATTCTCCGATAAGCCAGGGCCAAGCCAGCTCCGATCAGCAAGAACCCTGTTATCATGGTTCCAAATAGGTAGATATCTTCAGCGTCCTCGATCAACAGTCCCGCCAGGCACACGACCCTCCAGTTCTGCCACCCGTCCATCATGTATCCGGCAGGGAAAGTACCTCCAAGGCTCTCTGGCTCTCCCGAGCCAGGGCTTCTCGTTGAGAAGAGCATGTCAATTGCATTCAGAGACCAGTTGATCAAATCCATAGTTCTCTTTTAGGTTTTAGAAACAGACTGTGAGAGAGTGTTCCAGGGAAAGTAAAAAAACACGAGACAAGACAAGGACATAAGAAGCTAAGCAGGGAAGATAAGGGAGAGGAGAGGAGAAAAGTGCGACCGCCTTCGCTGAGAGCCAAACGAGAATTATTGACATCTTGTTCTGTTACAGTGAGTGAAGCGGTGCAGGAACCAGGTGAAGATGAGGATGGGAGCAGGGCTGAAGCAGATGAGTGCTGCTGTTGTGGTGTTTCAAAGCAGGTGAAGAAGCTGTTTATTTCCTCTGCCAGCTGCACACAGGTTCTCTGCTTTCACAGCCTCTGTGGTTGATGATGTCTTGTATTCCCTGCCACACCTCCCGTGTGTTGTTGCTGGACAGGTAGGACTCTGTTTCTTTTGTGGTCTGTCTTGGCTTTTTGAATTTCCCTTCTCAGGTCAGCTCGAGCAGCCCTGTACAGAGCTCTGTCACCTGACCTGAAGGCGGCATTGCGGGCTTTGAGGAGTGAGCGGACCTTGCTGGTCATCCAGGATTTTTGGTTTGGGAAAATCTGAATGCTTTTGTCCACAGTCACATTTGCAATACAGAACTTGATGTAGTCCTGTACTTATCCTGTGAAAGTTTCTAGGTCCTGGTGTTCAATTATGTCCCAGTCTGTCTGTGTGAAGCAGTCCTGTAGTTTGGAGAGAGCATTTTCAGGCAGAGTTGTATCAGTCTTTGTGGTGGGCCTGGCACTGCATCTCAGGGGGGGTGTAGGCTGAGGGGAGCAGGAGGAAGAGGTGGTCGGACTGACCGAGGTGGGGGAGGGGTTTGGCTCTATATGCATGCTTGATGTGGGATAAACATGGTCTAGAGTGTTTTCTCCTCTGGTGGGACATTTGACATGCTGATAGAACTTTGGGAGTACAGTCTTTATGTTGGCCTTATTAAAGTCACCTGCAATTATGTGATCGCCGTCTGGGCGGGCCCACTGCTGTTCGTTAATGGTGTTCAGCAGGATAGCGAGCGCCGTGTTTACATTGGCATCAGGTGGAATGTACACAGCCGTCATGATCACTACTGTTGTTGCACCAGATTTGATGCACTCTTACTGGAGTCCTTTGTCCTGTCCCAGCGGAGCAGAGTAGGGCCTGCTAGCTGTACGCTAGCATCGGGTATTCCCGGGTGAAGCCAGGTTTTGGTGATCGGTGATGATCAAGGCAATATTAACAATGGAATTTGATGCATTATACCAGAGTTAGCTTAAGCTAAGAGTTAGCTTAAGCTAACTGGCAGGTTGCATACAAAATATTGCATCAATAAAATATTGCATTAAAAGTAAATCACAAAACACAGAAGACATCCACACATCTGTAAGTGTAACATAGTTAAATAGAGTTGAAGTTAAATCAAGCTAGATGGGACACTGGCACCACCTACTGTTGTAAAAGTCACCCTGCAACATTCACAAAGGGCAAGGGATTCTGGGTAATCCTCAGAATAATGGAGGATTCCTGCAAGGTAAGGAATGCGCAAATGTTGTGGGGAAGAAAAATGTCGCAGATTGTAACAGTAATACAATCTGACCCGATTATTTTTGTTTAAACATCATATGTTGCAGGTTATTTCTCCAGTCCTTAAGTTGAATTGATGCACGTTTATGTGAGATTTCTTTATTGGAAAGAGAGGAAAAAAATGGGAGCATAGTTAGCTAACTCTGTTGTTGCTTTTCCATTTAGATCTTACGCTGATTGTCGACGACAATAAAAGAAAGCATTCTAACTTGTTGCCTTTTTGTTGTGAATACAGATGACTGTGCCACACTGTTTACAGAATACACATTGTTTTATGTACAGCTCTGAAATATATTTCTGTATTCTTTTCATTTGGGAAAATTAAGAAGCAGATCAATTGTGTTGAAGTTCTTCTATTTTGTTGTGTATAATTTTACCACTATATGATCACACTGCAAGTGGAAATGTAATGCTCAGAATAATGGAGGATTCCTGTGAGGTCTTATGCTGACTGCCCACGACAATAAACAAAAGCATTCTAACTTGTTGCCTTTTTGTTGTGAATGCAGACCAGAGAAGACGCTACACAGAGGTCACATAAGCACCAAACAAGAATTAACAGACATGAATGTTTACAAGTCTGTCGTTAAAGCTAGCAATAGAGCTGTGGTTTCTTAATGATTTAAGACAAGTCAGAACAGTTGTTGTTTTTTTTTTTATGAAGAGATTATGTGAGATTTGAGATGAGATTTGAATCAAGAATGAAGATATCTGCATTAGTGTCATGATCCTGGGTTTTGTACCCAGTTTCCTGTTTGATATTTGATGTTTCCTGTCTTATGTTGATATCCTGTTTTCCTGTGCCTTGTTTTTCCAAACTGTGTGTCTTTTCCTGACTCGCTTATGTGCAGTTAAGCCTCAGTTTTCGTTAATTCTTGTTGTACTCGGACTGTTCAACTACCTAAGTGTTTGTCTCAAGTATTACCTGATTTTAACCCTTCCTTCTTCAGCCATCTGGATTTACTATCTCTGATAATAAAGGTTTATTTTGTGTTTAATAAATGCTGTTCTGGAGTCTGAATTTTGGGTCCAGATTTTCCACAACAACTACAATTTATATATTCTCAGCCTTGAGAAAAATGTCTGCTCCAGCAGACTGTCTGGTTTTAGAGGCAACTATTCAATTTAATTCAATTGTATTTATACAGCAGCAAATCACAACAACAGTTAAAGCCGACCCTACAATAATCTAAAAGAACATCTAAGTAGCGCTGTCACTCAGCTCTGTGCTGTTTCCTTCCTCAGTAATCATCTATTTTTGTTGTGGCACGTCCTCCTTTTCTCTTGTGTTCCTGTTTTCACCTTCTTAACACTGCAAATCATTTTTTCATGTGACATCATAACTGAGCTTCCTGCTTAGTTCAGAGTCACTCGGGTAAAACAGCAATTTCAGTCACAGATCAGGGTGACTTATTAGACTCCTCACATATTGATTTAATTATTTATTTATTTTGCATTTTTTAAATTAATTAAAAGTGACAATTTTGTGCCAGCTGGTGTTTTCTTTTTATATTTAATGGACAAAGAAATTTGGAGGTGTGTCATAAATGATTTATCTGTATGTGAAACATGAGAGAAACTGTGTTTTTAAAAAAACATTTTCTCAGCAGACATAGTCTCCACTGTAGTGTGGAGAATATACTGCTGATCACATGTACAGATCCCACATTAGGAACTCCACACACAGTGTCCATAAAGCTTTAACTAAACCTCTGTCATGGCGGGGTAACAGTGGGATGGACCCACAAACAGACACTAGAGAGAGCAGCTGAAGTTTTAAACACAAAGCCAGCCTTTTATTGTGGCTGATGACACAAAGTGAACGGGAACAAAACTAAATTAAAGCCTAAACTGGAATGACTGACTATTAAACAGTGACATGAACACAACTCTGCACAGGTGTGTGAGAAACACTCTGAAGAACATGAACATGAATATAACCTGAGCATCGTGAAAGGCTTAATCCTGACGTGACGTGGTAGGAGGAGAACAGACGAGCTGACACTGAACAAAACAGAGGACTTAAATAAAGGGGAAGTGGAAACACCTGCTGACAGATTTGATGATGATGTTGATGATGCATGGGGGTGCAGTCACTAGTGTAGATGGTGTATAGGAGAGGACTCAGCACACACCCCTGTGGTAAAGTCAATCTTTATTGTCACATGCAAAGTTTACATGTTGCATGTTACACGTACAATTACTTGCAGTGAAACTGGACACCTACCGACCACACATACACAGCACAAACATTCACATAGTGAAGACAGGTCAGAGAGGTGGAATGGTAGGAAAAACAAAGGAAATTACCCACATCAGGTACAAGAGGAGAAAAAACAGAACTCCACTCAAACTGAGCTCCTATGGGAGGCAGTTTATTGCTCTGAACACAGTGAACCTGCTGTTCTTGGAGGCTAAATGTGTGTTTGCTGTGCTCACAGGAGGCTGTGGGAGTGTGCATGGTGGGGGTGTCTGCAGTTCTCTCGAAGTGGAAGTTCCTCTGCTAATGAGATGTCCATGTTATCTGTCCATGTTATCTGTATTTGTCTCGTTGCCTTTGTAGTTGGTGATGTGTTTCAGGCCCTCCCATACCTTCCTGGAGTCGTTATCAGAGAGGAGACCTGATAACTTGTTTGAAATGTCAAGTTTTGCTGCTCTGATGCCTTTTTTAAGGTCTGCTCTTGCTCTGCTCTACATGTCCTGGTCCCCAGATTTGTATGTAGAGTTGCCTTTAACATGCCTGAACCTGACTTGTCATCCAGGGTTTACGGTTTGTCGCTTTTCCGTGGTGACAGTGTCCATGCAGTGTTTGATGTAACCCAGCACTGCGGTTGTGTGAGTCTCTAGGTCGTCCTGTTCAGAGACACTCTGTGAGCGCAAAACAGTCCTGCAGCTGAGCCAGAGCTTCCTCAGAAAAGGTGTTACTGGTTCTGATGGTGGGCTTTGTCCTTTTCCTGAGTGTGTGTATGCTGGGACAATGATGAACTTTAGCTTGGTACATGATAACTACAGGCTGCGGCGCAGTAAAGTAAGCCCCGCCCTCACCAACCACACAGTGTGGCGGAGTTCAGCCAGTGAAACACTTCATGTGTTAAACTTGTTAAAGGGGAAGTGATGAAGCTGAAGGCGTCTCGCTGCTGCTCAGACTGATGTTCAGTCGTCATCCAGACACGATGAAGACTCCGTGTGTCTCTCTGCTCCTCGGTGAGTCAAACTCAGAGCTGCTGCTCATTTATTCATCAGCATTAAACTGAATGGAAGCTCTGCTACACACAGCCGGGAATGTGGGAAACTGTGATGCAGGACAGACACAGACACTAAATCCACACTGTGAAATCTAATTAGCTCCCAGAACTAAAAAAACTAATAAACTTGTTGCCTCAAAAAAACAGAGTAAAGCTTAAGATGATTATATTAGGACAACTTATTCATTAAGTGCACAGTTCTAAGAATAACTTGATGACTGTGTAACACTGATTGTTCACCCACTGACAAACATGTCAAGTTCTGCTACATTAAAGAACAACTTGTAGTTATATTAATATAACACTGTATGCAAATGTGATTCAAAGAGAATAATTAACAACACTTCTTGTAATGGTGTTTAAATCAGCCCAACTTTTATTTTGAAATGTAAAACAACAGCCAACATCCTGGACACTGTTCTGCTGAACAACAACAGTTATACTGTCATCATTGTTATAATCTTACAATGAAACAACGTCTCAGATTTAATTATTCTTATTATTAGTTTATTAAGTTTGTTTGTAGTTACATTACTTCTATAATCAAAATAAAATGTATTTATTGTTCAGTCTCCAGATCAAACAACACATTTGTTTTACATTCAAACACAGGAGCTGGTGTGTTGTAATATTTTAAGGATGCTTGTTTCCAGTCCAGGCATCACTGCCTGAATGACTGTCATGGATCGAGCTGATCCAAATGTAAGTGCAGCAGAAAGTCTTTAACTTACCTTCAGTACAGTGGCAGTGGATGTGGGCTGGAGATGCAATGACCTTTGACCTGCAGGTGACCATCTTCACTGACCAGTGACAGAGGACTCATCTCTCCTGGTGTCCTGCAAGCAAACAATCATATTTTTTAGCACACCAACTTATTTGCTTTTTTAAAACTTTTTATTTGCTATTGAACAGAACCCAATTTAGACAATCTCAGGCTCCACCCCCACCAGAGAGGTGACATTCAATTTCCCACTTGTCAGTCTGGATAGCTCTGACCACCACCCAACACACAATAATGTCATGAAAGCATATTTTAAAAAAGGGCTCTGCAAACATGGCCAATAACTTAATCTGATGATCTGCAGAATAATTTGGCCACAAAACAAATTTCACTGTTCAAAAACTTGCAGACTTCACTATATACAGTGCAGACAGTGTGGACCCTCTAAACTAAGTCTGTGGGATGTGATCTTTGAATAAATGCAGACCAAACTGTTGTTGTTTGTTACTTACACAGCATGTCTGTAGGATTAACTGGAGTCATCAGCAACAGCACAGAGCAGTCACATCTCAGGTCTAATAATAGAAGACAGGAAACCAAAGCATAAAGGAAACAGCAAGTAAAACAGTTTGATCTAAAGTATGATTAAAGTTCATCCTGATTAATATAAATGTGACAGCTACTAATATATTGTGGGAAGTAAACTGTAACCAAAATATTTCCCACTCAGCTGATGTCTTTCTGTCCAACAGCTCCTTTTCTAGACGTGTAAGAGTTTGATGTCATGTGAAAAGCTGCCACAAAGAATTAAAATAAATACAGAGGTTAAGAAGATGCAGTTCATATGTTATAAAAGTGGGCTGAAAACAAGCCCCGCCCCTAACAGCTGGGCTCTTATCTGGTATCTGCTCACGTTTCTGTTTCAAACAATCAACAGAAAACTTCACCGAGAGATTTTATATAATGTTTTTAAAGCTGTGGGTTAATTTTTAAGTAACATGAGCCCAGAGGCAGCAGCAATGCTAGGCTAACACTAGCTAGCTAGCAAGTTCATAAACCTGGAGCTAAACTGAGAGAAGGCACAAAAACAGTTTGAATAAGAGTAAACATTTACTCACTGAGTCAGTGTATCAGGTAAAGATCCACAGCAGTGACAACAATAATCTCTTGAGCTGAAGCTTCTCCAGGTTTGCTCAACATATTCCAGAAAAAGATGGCGGCACCATGAACACGCGGACTGATCTGTGAGAGGAGGAGGACGGTGGTGACGTGGCATTTTCAAACCATATAGTCTAAATTTCCAGCTTACTTAGTTTTTCTAATTTAAGACAACTCAAATAAACTGAGTTGATCAGCTCTTTGAATAAAAAGTACAGGTAACTTACCTAACCTGAGATCTAATAACAAGCTGATGAAAATTGAGTTCAGTCTACTTAATGTTTACCGTCGTTTAAGAACAGTTTACAAAAACAATGCCATCAGGTCATGAATTTAAATAAAAGCTTCGGACTTTAATACACATTAATAATTCTCCAGTACACCAGAGTGACTACACGCCAATAATTATGGTTAAACAAGCAGGAAAAGCATTTAAAAATACTGATTTCAGTGGTCTGGGACACTGTGTACATGAAAATGTGTATAAAACACAACACCTGGTGATTAAACCATAAACTAGTTTCATTAAAAAACATCCCTTTGACTACATTCAGTGTGGCAGCCTGACTGTGCCACTGTTATGTATGTGATTGGTCTTTAGAACAAATGTCACCGTTTCACAGACAAGACTACAGCCTTCCTGGAGGAGATTTCCTTTAAGGGAAAATAGGAATATTAATGTAAATACATGAAAAAGTACAAACTCCTCAGGAAATAGCATCTCTGTATTACTGCTGCCTCTTTTCACTCACCTTTAAAACCATCTGTGGGAGTGATGGGGGTAGGTACAGGTCTGTGAGTGGGTGGATTTTCAGTGCTGATTCTTCCATCCACCTTAAAGAGCTCAGCACAGGCCACAGAGAGCACCCTGTTCTGAATATGATGCTAATCCTACTAACTACATGTGACTTCCTGCTGACTTCCACTCGACTGGAAACCAGTGAGAAAACAACCAAATATGTCCAAAGAAAAAACTTGAATGCTGATCATAAACCCTGGAGAACTGCTGCTCAAGACCACTTCAACCTCCCTCCGTGATACTTTGACCTTGGCCTCTAGTCTCCTTCTCCATGGAGGCCACTGCTGCTTGTAGCCTCTCACTGATCTCTCCTGCCGTGGTGTAGATGAGCTGGTTGCAGTAGGTGGCGTCCGTAGAGCTGCATCCACATCATCTAGTAGATCTTCTGAGGGTACTTCACGTAGTCTTGGTAACTGTCTGTGTGTGTGTGTGTGTGTGTGTGTGTGTGTGCCGTACACACAAATATAGGTAGAAAAAATGGCCTGTATTTGCAGTAGCGGTTTTAGATACGGGCGACACGGGCGGTTGCCCGGGGCGGCATCGTGGTGGGGGCGGCATCACGGGCATCGGCAAAAAAAAAAAAAAAGCTCGTACTCATGCTGCCCCGACGGCAGCCAGCGCATATTGGGAATGTCATAGGCACCGATCGGTTTTCTATCGCCCATTTGCGGAGAGTAAGGGCGCCCTCCGTTTGCGAGGTGCGGCTGCTGCTTGCGGCACAGGGAGGAGAGGGCGAGGCGGCGGGGGCTTCTCTGGCTGGCTGGAGCAGCATCTAATAACCAACTCGCAAAATAAAACAAAATAAAAACAAAACAACAAACACGAAAACACCGGACATCATGATACAGACTTATAATTTGCACCAATGTTTTTTCGAAATTCTATACGCGAAAAGTGAGCGCGAGAGCCCTCGGTGCGCCTGCGCGCTGCTGAAGTCAAAGTAAACTTTATTGTCATCTCCGCTACATACAGTCCAGTATATAGAGAGACGAGACGACGAGGCTCCAGTTACAGCAGTGCAAATAAACGAACAATAAATATAGTAGAGTAAGAAAATAAATATACACTTTAGGACTCGGGGTAAAGGGATCAATAACAATTTAAAATTTATAATTTACAGTTTGATGATTTAAAGTCTCACACATAACCCGTCGAAAGGGGAGGGAGACCTGCTGCTTCCAAAGAGAGCACATTTCATTCATAATGTTGTAAATCCAAGCTCATTATGTATTCATGATTTGAATCCTGGGTTGTGTGAAATCTCAGAAATGCACCCTAGACAAAGTTAATCTTTGAACTAAGGTGTAGGTCTGTTAGATTATGTTGTGGTGATCCTCGGGTTGAGGGATGGGTGTTCATGCTGGAGTGCAAAATTAAAACCAATGGAAGATGGACAAGAAAAGTTCAAAGCTATCAGGTGCTCAGTTTAGAAAAAAGAGAAAAGAAGAGGAGAAGAAACGAACAAAAGATACAGGTAAGCAGATGTGTCATTGGATAATGGCAGGTCATCCTGAAACAATCAGAGTCAGAATACTTTATTAATCCCTAAGGAAATAATGTGGGTTACAGTTGCTCCAAGAAGAAATGGTAAAAATAGCAACAGTAACAAACTAAACTCCAAACAATACATTATGTTACAGATTTTAATATTAATTAGTCATTGTCAGTTGTTGATTTATCCTGTTCTCATTGTATGAAGAATTATGATGGCTGTTTGGTAGCTGTTTGCATACAATGCATACTCTCTCTCTCTTCATATATGTGTGTGGACAACAGTTTTATGTTAATGTACAATCCTTAACATGTTTTGTGTGTGTGTGTGTGTGTGTGTGTGTGTGTGTGTGTGGTGGTGGTGGTGGTGGTGGTGGGGGGGGGGCGCCAGAGAGAGTGTTCGCCCAGGGCGCCAAACAGGCTAGGACCGCCACTGTGTATTTGTATAGTGCTTTATTAGTCCCTAAGGACCCCAAAGCGCTTTACACATTCAGTCATCCACCCATTCACACACTGGTGATGGCAAGCTACATGTAGCCACAGCCACCTTGGGGCTGACAGAAGCGAGGCTGCCGGACACTGGCGCCACCGGGCCCTCTGACCACAGTGTTGGGAAGGTTACTTTTAAAATGTATTCCACTACAGAATACTGAATACATGCCCCAAAATGTATTCTGTAATGTATTCCGTTACGTTACTCAATGAGAGTAACGTATTCTGAATACTTTGGATTACTTAATATATTATCGTGCTGTTTACAACTACGTGAATGTACTATTGCTGTGATTTATTACTATTACTGAAGGTCCGCGGCTCCGAACCGTAGTAAAGGGACCTCTGGCTAATACGTCGGGTTCCGTGTCGGGCTCGTAGCCGAAAACTAGCTTTACTTTGTTGTGTGGGTCAACTTTGCTTGCTAGAGACAGAGAGAGGCGTTGAAAGGCTGCTCCAACGGAACTTATTTTTTCCGGAGGAAAACACGAACACAGTGTACAGTCCAGTCTTAATATCTTACTTACAACTGGGCTCGTCAGGCACTCTTCTTGGCTGCTGTGGTTATTATTATATTTACATGCTTCCATCTCCCGTTTTTGCTCCGTGACAGCTCGTACTTTTCCTTTCTCTCCCTCCCTCGCTCACAGACACATAACGTGTATGGTAGTCCATTCTCCCTGCAGCACGGACTACACCGCCCATGATGTTACATTCTGCATTCTGCCTTTTAGCTTAGCACAACAACAACAACAAAAAAGCGCTCTCTTACCCAGGAAACACGCAGAGAGAGAGCGTCACCCTGTAACCATGGCAACCGTAACGCTGCCGCCTGGAACAACAGAACGTAGCTGTCAAACAAACCCAAACAGTCCTGACCCGCGACAATATGAAACAGGAAAGTACCTCCGTGTATTCCATTTATTTCAACAAAGTAACTGTATTCTGAATACCACCTTTTTAAACGGTAACTGTAACGGAATACAGTTACTCATATTTTGTATTCTAAATACGTAACGGCGGTACATGTATTCAGGTACTCCCCAACACTGTCTGACCACCACCAGTAGGTAGTCGGTGAAGTGTCTTGCCCAAGGACATAATGACAAAGACTGTCGGAGCTGGGGATCGAACCGGCAACCTTCCGATTATAAGGCGAACTCCCAACTCTTGAGCCACGATTGCTCACTCATCTGTTCTCTGATTGGATTGTTAAATTTGTGATTGACATGACATTGACCAGTGAGCTGAAAGGAAGAAAAAGGAGCGAGGGAACTTGAGTGCAGAGTTTTACACGTAGTTTTTTGCTTTGTATCTGTAAACAGACCTTAACTAAAACATTGTAAGTTGTGCACATATTTTTCACACACACACATTCTCATCTATAGATGCACAAACAGAGTTTTCAGATATTTTGGTTTACAGGGTTACCAAACACTACTAGGCAGTCTGATTTACAAGTCCAAAATATTTATGAGCACAATTTGAACCAAACCCAAAATGCTGTTCTTCATGTGGGAACTCTGTCTGATCATTTGACGTAACAACGTGGTTTATGTCCTTTCTGACATAAAGCCTGGTTTATTTATTTTTCTCAGTGCCGTATAACCACCAGAAAGGATGGTTCCCACTATACATGTTCTGGTCAGGTGTCCCTACAATGTACCAAAGACAAGGACAGGTGTGTGTCTGTGTGTAATGATCATGTAAACCAGGTGTATTAAACTAAAGTTTAAAGAGGTCGTGTCAGAGACAATGTCTTGAAGCTAAAGTCCAGAGGATCAAACATAAACACACAGATACAGATATGTAGATGCAACATAGAAGTAAACACATATGTAAGACTGTTCATATGCATAATGCTCCATTTTAACATAATACAATGTGATGCATGTTCAAAGGGAGATAAATAAAAAGAGAAAGAACTTGAATTTCCTCTTTTCTGTTTCACACACTGACTGTGTCTCAGTGATACTGGTAACACATCTCAACCACAGTTTCCACTCTCCTGTGCTTTTGCACGTTTCTGCTCTGTGAGTAAACTGAGCTCCAGCTTGTGCTGCCAGGATTTTAACCCTGGCTGACTCAGAGCCTCACACACATGTGGAGGAGCTCACTGATGAGCTGGGAACCATATTTAGCTGTGATTATGTTGACTGTGGAGAAACTGCTTTAGTGTGTGGAGCCAAACATGGTGACGATGCTCAGAGTCAAAGCTGAGAAACTCGTCTCAGTGGTGGAAGGTCACCTCTTACAAGCTTCAGGTCCACGTTAGTCACATCAGCTGACTGCAGGTTGGAAAATCTGATTTGGTTGTTGGTTTGGATCTGACAGGGTCTGGGTCCAGACTGTGGTCTGCCTGTTTGTGACCTCTGACCTTTAGTGACCTCTGACCTCTTGTTGCAGGTGTGTGTGTGCTGCTGCTGTCTGCACCGACTGTTTCTGCAGGTGAGTTGATGAAGTGAAAACAATCAGTGAGACTCCAACAAGAACACAAATACATTTACTCGGTGTGCGTGTGTGTGTGTGTGTGTGTGTGTGTGTGTGTGTCCTCCAGTGTCTCTGTCTGTTGGTCCAAACCTTCAGCAGGTCTTCAGTGGATCTTTAGTGGATCTGAGTTGTGTTGATGATGGACAGACAGCTGATGGATGGACAGTGAAGAGGACCAGAGGAGGACTCACTGAGGACTGTGGAGCAGCTCCAGCCTTTGGGGGGCTTCTTGGTTCCTACTGTGTTGTGGATCTTTCTGCTCCCAGTGAAACCTTCTGGTGTGAGGACTCCTCTGGACAGCAGAGTGACAGAGTCTCCTTCAGTGTCCAATCAGACACTACAGGTGAGATGTTCCAGCTGTGTCTCTGTCTCTGTGTGACTCTGCTCTCATTAACTCTGTTTGTCTCTGCTGGTCAGTTAAAGGTGTCATCCTGGAGATCCCTGCACTTCCCGTGAGGACAGGAAGTGATGTCATTCTGCGCTGCAGACAGAGGAATGGTGCCACAGTCGCAGCTTATTTCTTCATCAAAGGAAGTTCTGTTGGTCATAAACCAAAGCACATCATCACTAACATCACGCAGGCTGATGAAGGTCTCTACTGGTGTTCTACTGATGAGGGTGGAAAGTCTCCTCAGAGCTCTCTGAGGGTCAGAGGTCAGAACACTGACATCACTTCCTGTTTAAAACCTGATGTAACATTGTGACCTGATAATAAACTGACTGAACCATCTTCATCATCTTTCCTGCAGATCCTCCCAAAATCATCCATCCTCCTCCTCACTGTCCTCCTCCTCCTCACTGTCCTCCTCCTCCAAGCACCTCCACAAACTTTGCTCCTCCCTTAAAAACTGCTCTTACTTGTCCTGCCTGTACTTCTCCTCCTCCTTCATCTCTCGTGGTCCCAGTTGTAGCAGGTCTGGCCTCCGTGGTTCTCCTGGTTCTGGTTCTGGGTGGAGTTCTGTTCCTCTGCAGTAAACTAAAAGGTGATAAACCTGCACAGAAGTAAAAGTCTTGTTCCTTTATCGCTTAAAGCTGACGAGAGCAGCCGCGCTCCCATCAACTCCTTTAAAACCTGCTGCAGGATGAGTTGGAACAATAATGTTTGTGCGTTTGAAAACAGAGGAGTTGTGTTTACACATCACACATTCAGCTGGTCCCAGGTTTCCTTCCACTCATGTGTCTGCAGGAACAACAAGTTCACAGCACTTCCTACTGTCTAACAAACACCATCACGCTGTCAGCACCAACCATCACATGAGTTTGATGTGCACCATTACTCCTCCTGTGCTGATGTTTCTCTGTGTGATGTAGGAGGTCGGGGAGCAGACCTGTGGAGCTGTGGAGGTGACGGCTGTCTGAGACGGAGCGTCTGCCTCTGCTGTGAGTCTCCTTCATGTTTCTCCACATATTTTATCTGTGTTTTGAAGCGAGATCGATCAACTGTAGACCAGACAACAAACGACGGAGGCCCAGAAAAGTACAATCAAACGATGAGTTTATTGACAACGGAGAACAACCGTCAGCATATGGCTTATTTGCTCTGACAAAAATACACTGAGTTCTGGTTTTATAGCATAGAGGATCACACCCCCACATACACGTCAATACAGGTCAAAAATACATTATGTCCAGTCATTGTTTACAGACAAGGGTACATCTTGTACATCTCTAATAACTATAAACAGACATATAACTTCTCTTTTTGATAACACCTTCCTTTTAAGGTAATAACTTCAAGCTTCAGGGCCTCTAAGGGCTAATAATGGACCCTCGTCCTCAATCACTAAGTAGACTAAATTGGCGCAGGTCTCAAATAAGAAGCAGAAGACACTTGGGCCTTCGCTCAGGCCTGCTACTAGATTTATGTGTATTGTAAGCATGCATGCAATTAACCTGCTATGTTCTCATCTTCCCTCAACATGTATCACCTGGACACTCTCACCAGTGAAGCTTAAAACCCTCTTGGATAGAACATCAACTCTAAACATGCACAGTTATGCATTGTGTATAGAATGAACTCAACCTGTGAATAGAATGAATGTGATGACAAACATATTCAATGCAATATGAACCCTGTAAACAATATTACTGATAAAATAATACTGTAGAACATGTTATTAATGCATTTATCATAAGGCAGAGTATATGGCAGCAATAAAAGAATCTCTAAATCCCAACATTCCTCTTTTGACATTCCATCAAGGAATGTCACCATACCTCATGTTGTATCACTCCCTGCCCCACTCTAGGGGTTCTAAGTTCATCTGGTAGATGCCCTCAACCCAGCCAGGGTTAGGAACCCTCGCCATTACTTTTACCAACAATCCTCTGACACAAGGAATGATACAACAACTAGCGATGACCAGTATTCCCAAAAGTACAGTCAAAGAAAACATCACTGACATAGCCACACCTTTCCATTGTCCAGACACAGATGTCATCCAGTACGCCAGCAGATTTTCGATACCTGAGTGTTCATGCATAGTTTTAGACAAAGTTTTCAAGCCCTCCAGAGCTCGGGTTACTGAGCCATCTGGGGCAGTATTATTGGGGATAAAAGTGCAGCACATGTCTCCGAATATGGCGCACACACCTCCCTTCTCATGTTAAGGGCCATTCGATTTCCCATCAGCAAACTCAGACCCAATTGTTCTGCGAACCCCTTCATGGCGTCCCTGGTTAGGTTAGAGAGTCTCAGCAGGTTGCAATGAACATAGTTAATGCGATCAACATTCTTGTTAGGTGTCACCCAAAGAAATATACTTTCAAATCCTACAGCTACCAGATTTACCAGCTTGTACTGCCTGAACTCCCTGGGCACTCCAATAGAGTCTATCCAGGTCGGAGAGTTTAACCTAGGGTCATATGCATGTGTACCCTGGGTCCCTCTTTCGGCCAAAATATGTCTCTTACCTCTGGCGGCTAAGGTACGTGTGTTGTGTTGTGGAATAGCCTTAGGCTTCAGTCTAGAGTAATCTGTCGTCAGAAGTAATCTCTCTTTTGGTTCCTGTTCCTTTTGAGCTACTGTTCCCAAAGTTACCATCTGATCAGTCAGAATGGTGATTAAGCTTTCTGCGAGCGGCTTAGACTTTGCATCAACTAAATTTACCCTAAGCATATCATGGGGTGATTGCAGACCCATACCTCATACACTCTCCAGCTACTACTAGCTCCTGTACACTTAATAACGTCACACAAATCAAATGTGAATGAGCGGGTAGACCCTTTAACATAATTCAACTCTATGCCATTATTCATGCTGAGACACTCATCACCTTTACCTGACACCTCGCGCTTTTGTCTTTTTTTTTTTTACCGATCCTGTTTTAGCAACTACAGTCTCAGGAAGTGCTGGGCTGGACTGGCCTCCGTGTTCAGACAAGTGGTCCAGAGTGCCCTGCAAAATATAGACAATAAACAACACAGCCATAGTTAATATCATTGCATACAATAAACATGTAGTTGTAAGGAACATTCTAATCAGTTTTCTCATTACGTGTCTCTGACTCGTGTGTTTGCATCATGTTATATAAACTTTATATCCTGGAATGAAACTCCCCTGCTTTTGTGGAGTCCTCAACTTGTCACCGCTCCTTTCTGCTGGCGTGGCGACCTTCTGCGCTGCTCCTCTTCTCTCTTCGGCCTCCCAGGTAGACTACTGGTTGGCCCGTTGCACAGGTGAGAGGATTTATTTTGCCTCTGCTCGTTATCGTTGACACCTGTGTTAGTTAAAGACGAGTTTTCCTCTAGCAAGCTCTCATGTGCTGGTACACACTGCGACCAATGATACCAGGTATCGCCTTTCCCTTTAGTTGACCTGCTATAGTTGTTCTGGCAACGACCTCATAAGACCAGTCCAGCGTGGCTCCTTCCACTGCTGGAGCTCCTCGTGGGCTCAAATTCAGTTCCTTGTTTGCAGACTATAGCATAGCCTGCTTTCGATCCTTCTTCATCACGATGACAGCAGCCATCTATGAACCAATCCTCAGCTCCAGGGATAGGTTCTGCTTTTAAATCTTCCCTGACTTTCCCTTCAACTTCTGCTTTCTTAGTACAATCATGAGGTTCTCCTGATCCCATTAAATCTGCCATATTGATTCCTTCATGTGTAAATGTCAGATTTGGAGCATCTAAAACTTTACTCAGTCTCTGTTGTGCTAATGATGTCATAGTTGAACGCCTGCGAGTTCACATATGCCACCACACTATGTGTAGTCAGAACTTTTAGTGGGTGTTCTCTCACTACATGTGCTGTTTTCTATATTATTTTGGCAACCCCTGCTGCATGCTGTGCGCATATAGGGTGCCTTGCTTCTGTTGGACTCAACCTTATGCTGACATAGATAAGTACCTGTCTTTCTTTATTCAATCATCTTCTGGGGGTGAGACACCTCTGCACAGCTCAAACGCCAGTTGCAAGAGCTCTCTAACATTAGAATCATCAACTGTGACTTATATGGTGTTATTTCGGTACTTTACACGTCACACAGGCTTGAACGTTGTTTATATGGGGAGTTCCTCTTTTTTGTGTCTATATCTATTAATATGCCTTGTGCACTAAAACTTCCTGTTTTTCAGTCTGGCTGAGCACTTGTTTGTGAGTCAAAGGTGGCCTTGCTCTACAAGCCTTCATTATTAAAGTACATAAAACAGGATAATGAGCAGATACACATTAAAAATATTTCTTTTATTCCTAACACCAGTCCCCCTTTTTCATTTTTCACTTGAGAAATGAACTAATTCCTAATTTATCACATTAAGTTTACTTCAATACAATTCAATTGAATTTTATTTATATAGCGCTAAATCACAACAAAAATTGGCTCCAGGCGCTTCATAGATACAGAGAAAAACCCAACAATCTTGTGACCCCTATGAGCAAGCACTTTGGCAACAGTGGGAAGGAAAACTCCTTTAACAGGAAGAAACCTCCGCCAGAACCCCGCTCAGGTACAGGCAGCCATCTGCTGCGACCGTCGGCGTGAGCCAACAGAGGCTTTGAAGAGAGAGACCTAATATTTAATAATCCACATTTCACTGTTTTATTCTTCGGTTCAGATGTGGATTCTGTATTGTTCTTGCTTTGTTACTATTGATGTTTAAGTTGTTTTATTGCTAGATTTGGTTTGTTGCTGTCTGTTTGGGAGCTGACATAGTCTCTATGGATAAGGGTGTTTGGCAGGGTAGCATCAGGAGAAAGCTCCAGAGAGCATGTTCCCTGTTAAAGCTAAAATATAACAAAAGAAATTATGCTAAACAAACAAAACCTTTCAATTCCCCAACCCTATCTGTCTCCTCAACGGGTTGTATGTTTTCAATGTTTAAAATAAATCAAACAAATAACTTAAGCTGTGTGACGGCACCTTGCATTTACGCCAGGCTGTGAGCTGCCCTAAATCTACTTGCTACACCCCTTTCACCTAGTTTAATTTTTTTCAATCCTAATTTAAACTATTCCTGACTTCCCTCAGTGCACACTATAAAGTGTAAAAGATACAATTAGCTTTCTCCTGGTAAAGGTCCTAAATTATTTTCTCGACCTTTGGAAACATCCTCTATCGAGTTAACCCATTTCATTTTTCAAACTTAGGCCTGATTTCTTCGCCCCTTTAACGGGTAGCGCATATCCGGTCTGAACACTGTGTTTGGGCAATTTACTTAATTGTTGCAGGATTTCTATGTTATGTAAAGTTCCTCTCATCCCTTTTATGCTTCCATTATAACCTGTGTCTAACAAGCTTTTGATCTTCTTTATAATATAAACAACTAGGTGTCTCTGTGCTCTGTTCTTCTCCTTTCTCTGGTTGGTTCCGTTCGATCTCAGGCTTCCAGGATTCTCGCCACCCCTGTGGTCGCTGTGGTCCTGAAATCTTCTCCTGTAAAGGATAGAAAACAAACAGCCTCTCTCTGCTACACCTCACTAATCTACTGTGTTCATCTAAGGTTCCTTTAATCATTCAAAGTTGTTTCACCATATCATGTTCTGGGCTCTGTCCTTTATATTAACTTTACTTAATCTCCATGCCCTTCATGTGTGTGAGCAACACTTTTAGTTTTATTAAACACGCCCAGGGTAAGATATAAACCATCACCATCTGAGCATAGAAACAGATCAAAAAGAACCACAAAACAATTTCTATATCTAAATTATCAAAAACCCCAAACGTCATAAAACGATCCTAAAACCCATTTCAAATTAAACCTTAAATCCTATAACTCCCCCCTTTTGTGACACATCTTATGTGTTACAAACTCAAAATCCTTCACTTGAGCTTAGGAAATTAAAAGAAAACGGTTAGTCATATCATATTAGATATTCATGCTCCGGCCCTTCAAACCTGTGTTTAAGGAATGAAATCAAATTAATCATTATGTCAAATCTTTTCTTGGCTCCATCCACAGCCTGCATCCTTGGAACTTCCTAGAAACAAAAACCTGTATGTTAACCAGAACTTCACATTTCATCCTCAGTTTTTCCCCACTTATGATCCAATCTGTGTTATAAGAAAGAAAACTTAAAACAGAAAAGTTATCAGTCATGTGTCTAACCTTAGTCCAGTCTTTATCTCAGTGTCCAGTCGGTCCAACCTATGGTCTGCCTCGTCCGTCCAGTCACCATCCATTTACACACATTCACTCACATGCATTAACATCAGGTATTGCTGACAGTGGAGACTATCTCGCAAATATTCAGTCTTCACTCTCAGCAACATCAACTCATTTATTTGTTTTACTTTGTTTTTAAGAAAATAGTTCTTTCTGCTTTTAGACTGGATTGGCTCGCGGCAATCCTTTTAGACAGAGACTTAGCCTTCTCCTCTGCCTATTGTAATCTGGAGAAGGTCACCGAGAATTTTCAGCGCTGTTATCCACTCTTTTGCAGGCCTGCTTAGAACAAAAATGAGAAGAAGAGAGCTGATTATTAGCTCATCAAAACACAAAACAAAATCACCTGACAGGTTTTTCTAAGTGCACTGTTACAAAAATGATGGACCCCCTTAGACATGTGCATGTTTGATAAAACTCCCTCTATTAAAATAAGAAAACAACACAAATCTAACCGATAAAAGTAACCCATCACTACAACAACAACCTCAACAATCTTAAACACAGAACATTTTGCCACAAGTTCTTCAGGGTCCTGACACTCTCAGATCAACTTAACATAATTTCACCTGCTCAAAACACAGAAAATCTCGTTAAACACCACACAACTTGCACACCATCAACACTAAATTCTAAATTTTCTCTTCTGAAAACTTACTACACACTAAGCGAGTTGGACAACATGATAAACAGACTCCTATGCTAAACCTGCTATCTGATCTTCATGAGCTCTTTTGTATTCTAAGGCTAATGCATTTTCTATTTGTGTGTGTGATATTGTGTATATGTTTCTTTTCGTGGTTTTTCAGACTCCCTCACAAGGTTCCACTTAAACAGTCAGTTTTTCTCTTTCCCAAATTTGATCTCCCTCCTTAAATAACAACATTCCTTGTCCTCAGCCAGAAGTTAGAGCTTGATTTTCAGGTTCAGGGAACAATTCACCCTGAAAGACAGTGAGTGTCTCCCCTCTTTGGCTCATCACTCGTCATTGTTAATGACGTTTCCCCCTCTGCCCCAGCGGCTTTACCCTTGTAGTCCCGTCTCCTCCAGTGAGTCCAAGCTCACTTAGGGACCTAGGTTCAAGCAATCGTGACTGCGCCTTGCCTTAGGTTGTCCCAGGGTTTCGAGGTGGGATCTTACCCGTCATGGGCTGTCCAGCCTTCCATGCTTCGCCTGATCACGGGGCCAAGTGGGCACGGGTGCTATGAGGGAGGGGACACACTGACTCTGGAAATCAAAGGAGTGTAAGCTGCTTTCTTCATTTCATCAGTATATTATGCTATCTCACTTCTTGATTATTCCCAACATTTCACCTGTAACAATTTGTGTACGTGTGTTTTCTATTCATTAATGTAATTGTTAGTTCATGTATTTATTTTCTCAGTCTTTCTTTTTCTAAAACATGTAATTAATATATTTTATTACTTTTTCTTAAGACATTCAGTCTCTAATTGCTCTGTTTTCATGCTGCAACGTCTCTCCCCAGCTATAATCAGACTTCCTGTTTGACGCACACACACTCTCTCAGGCCTCCTCTATTCACGCACTCCCCTATGAGTTATTATTACTTATTTATTATTTTGTACAAATCACACAGAATCATTCAAATCAAGTACTCACAACATTCCCACACTTAGCAGCACTCAAAATACGCTTTCCTAAGAGTATTTTATCAAACATGCTTGCTTAGAATCAGAAAGAGCAAGTAGACAACACTCAGTGCGTCTGTCCTCTTAAAAAAGAGAAATAAACACATATGGGACAATTCTCCCATCTTAGACAAAATGTGACCTTAAATGTCCGTTTCAAGTCATGTTCTTCTCTACACACGACTCTTGGCCTCCAGGGCATAAAACTTTAAACCTAAGTTTTTACTTTTACCAGAACTAGTACTTTACCAGAACCCTCATACGTCCAATAAGACTGCTATATGTGCAATTCTTTCTTTGACAAAGTTGTATCTTGTATTTTCTTACTCAGCTGTATATAGTATTGGTATTCTATTTTATTCTATTCTACTTTATTTTATTGCATTCCAGTGTTTTCTAATTTCTGCTGCATAACTTTGCACTTTTGCTTTAACAAAACAAATTTCCCAGCTGTGGGACTAATAAAGGTCATCTTTATCTTTAACTAGCCCTAACCTAAATCCTGTCTCATCCACTGCTGAAATTCTAGTTCAATGAACACGTGTGTTGCAGTTTTAAAATTAAAAGAGGAAGTAACTCACACCCAAGTACTGTGTGTGTGTTAATGTCTGTGTCCCTTTAAATGAAAAAGGTGAACACATGTGGTGAGTTTTCCTCAATTTACACAAAATATGACATGAAATATCCTTTTCTAATTCCTGTTCTTCTTTAAACACCATGAATGACCTCCAGGTCATAACCTTTGGACTTATAACTCTGATATAAGTCCACACAGCGCACCAAGCACAGAGAAAATTCAACCTCAGTGCTTCAGAATTCTAAAAACTCAGAAACTGTTTCTGTCATTTATCTGCCCAAGAACTTCATCATATGGACCTCGCTGGGTCCAGTAATCTTCAGCACACGTATCTCACTGCAGCCAGTGAAGATTTAAAAACAGTTTATTGTCTCAGTTTACCCAGTATTAACTTATCAGGTGGACCGCAGCTGATCCATACATCTCAACACAATTGTGTGTTCACCTTTACACAACTTATTCTTTACTTGTATCACAACACATCTAGTAATATCATCAGAATTACTTCAACATGGTAAACATTGATTTTCCTTTTGAATCAACTTACCCTTAAAACTCAAGATCACAGCTGACTCGATTCTCTGAAATCCTGAGTCAGTTAAAACACCTTGCTCAACTCACGGTGTTCTTTTCTCGGACCCCTTCGTCCGAGCTCACTCTTTTACCCCGGCATCTCCCCAGATTGTTACGAGATCTTCATAAACCCAAAAGTAAGCATATTATTTCCCTAATCAAAAGTGAAGCCGTTCCTCACACAGTAATTCTTCATCCAACAGCCTTTGTGTTTTGAAACTAAAAAGAGGAAGGAACAGGGCCCAATTTTAAACTGTGCATGTTGTCACTGAACAACACACACCAGACACAGACCCAGGGCAATTCTTCCTGGATCATTTATCAACGTTCGAACAAACACAGTCAGCATTGATTATTTTCTGGACCTCAGCAGATCCACCAAAATTCATATAAATATATCAGCCATTAACCAATTTATTTCTTTTCCTCAGACCACACCGGATCTGTTACTTCAGCACAATAAACACTGATTTTCCTTCAAAATCAGTTTACCAAGAGCCACAAAACCATTTCTGACTCGATTTTCTGAACTTCTGTGTCACTTAAACATCCTGACAGCACCAGGTGTTTTCTGTCGGACTTCCTCGTCCGAACTTAATCCTTTCACTTACAAATAAGCGTCTCCCAAAATGATCCTCTTGATCATTAGCTATTCACCGAGCCCAAAACTCTCGGCAACACCACCTGACATATGCCCATCGCTGAGCTCCTCTTTGAAGTCTCAAAGAGGTACAGGAGTTTGACACTTATTAAACCATAAGCTGACCAATAACTCTTATATTCTTCTATTCTTAAACATGCATTGGTCTCTTTTTCTTTTACCATGAAATACCATATAACCTTTTAACTCAGTACTGTCTGTTTCTCAAAGTTTCATTATCCTTGCTTCAAAGCTTCTCATTACTTCCAAGTTACTCATTCATTACTTCTGACGTTTTACTTTATTCTCGAGAATTCAGTTTTACCCTACTGCACCAATTTAGTAGTTAAGATCATCTACTCAGCGAACAGATAATTTAGAATTCAGTCAATTTGCACAAATTTGCTTATTGAACAGGTTTGTGCGCACTTCTTTAATCTTTTTAGACCGGTCCTCTGTTCGCCTCATATCAGATCCAACCTTCGGCCACATTAGTTCTCTCTGATTTAATCTAGAAACTTCACGGTCTGCCATACACAGAATCTCTTTTCCTTTTCTTTAACAAGAGATACTCAAAAATTCTGCAAATTCTCTCCACTCAGGAGGAGGCTCACAGCTTTATTTATTACTCTGTTTCTGGTTGGATTAAAATAACTCTTATATTAGAATCACCCTGTCCAGTGATACTGTATTTCAAAATCACCAAAGGCACGCTCACAAAACAGGAAAATGCTTCAGCAGCCTTAATGGGATCCCCGTGGGCCTCTCACTGTCTATTTCAAGCACCTATAATGAAACAACGGCACAATGAGCATGCCTTTTATCTACCCTCATTTAATCAATGTATCTATTCTTTGTTAAAATTAAAAGGGAAGTGACCGCACCCAAATTTTAACTGCGCACTTTTCCCCAGCAAAAAGAACGGAAAAGAGACTTTTACAGCCCCTCTCACACACAGCCTGCAGCCGGCTGGCACTTAAATCATTGCAGAGAGTTTCTTACGTCACGGTTTCCAGCTGTATGAGTGGGTCCCTACAACCCGGATATACACACCGCTGCTCGTCTTTAAGAGACGCCAACAGGTCTGCAAATTCTCCAGGAATATCAACAAAACACAGCTTTTCTCGCCCACGGCGGTCCACAAAATTTTCACTGACCACGGCGGGTCCACAAATGCATAGGTAATACTTTTTAATCGTCTCTCATAGCTCACAGTATTTATTCTCAGAGTTACTTCAACACAACAGACCTTAGTTTCACTTTACTGCTCGGCTGGCTTTACTGCAAAACCTCAAGCTTACGGCTGACCTGAGTTTCTCTTAAATCATATATCAACTTCCTCGGACTCTTGCGTCCGGTATTTTACTCTTTTTCTCACAATTAAGTGTCTCCCTAACAATGATCCTCTGCGATCACCAGGGCTATATCTGAGGCCACAAAATCTCAGTGGGGCCCTTCCCCCAGTTTAATACCCAGGAAACGTCTTTCCCAGGGGTGGAGTTCTTCAGCTCCGTGACTTTTAAACACTTATAATCTCTTTATTCCTCTCTATTTCCTTAAAACAACATCTCTAGTTACTTTTAGCTCAGTACTGCTTTTTCCGAGCGACCGTGAACACAACACAAATTACTTTTAGCTCAGTACTGCTTTTTCCGAGCGACCGTGAACACAACACACTCTTAAGTTTCACTTTCGTTGCAACAAAGGTTTTCGTTTCAAACAAAACTCAAAACAGAGATCAACGGATGACCACTTGACTACATATTCTAGAATTATAATCCACTACAGCACAATTTCAGTTTAAGAGGTTTGTGCCTTACCTTTTGCGGGCCCAATAGTCAAGCGATCACCGTGGCGCTGCCGTTCGATCACCTGATCTGGCCGACCTCCGCCTCGACAACAAACACCTGTAATTCTTTCTGCTGATCTTTAGTTGCCCTGCATCCTCCACCAAATGAAGCGAGATCGATCAACTGTAGACCAGACAACAAACGACGGAGGCCCAGAAAAGTACAATCAAACGATGAGTTTATTGACAACGGAGAACAACCGTCAGCATATGGCTTATTTGCTCTGACAAAATACACTGAGTTCTGGTTTTATAGCATAGAGGATCACACCCCACATACACGTCAATACAGGTCAAAAATACATTATGTCCAGTCATTGTTTACAGACAAGGGTACATCTTGTACATCTCTAATAACTATAAACAGACATATAACTTCTCTTTTTGATAACACCTTCCTTTTAAGGTAATAACTTCAAGCTTCAGGGCCTCTAAGGGCTAATAATGGACCCTCGTCCTCAATCACTAAGTAGACTAAATTGGCGCAGGTCTCAAATAAGAAGCAGAAGACACTTGGGCCTTCGCTCAGGCCTGCTACTAGATTTATGTGTATTGTAAGCATGCATGCAATTAACCTGCTATGTTCTCATCTTCCCTCAACATGTATCACCTGGACACTCTCACCAGTGAAGCTTAAAACCCTCTTGGATAGAACATCAACTCTAAACATGCACAGTTATGCATTGTGTATAGAATGAACTCAACCTGTGAATAGAATGAATGTGATGACAAACATATTCAATGCAATATGAACCCTGTAAACAATATTACTGATAAAATAATACTGTAGAACATGTTATTAATGCATTTATCATAAGGCAGAGTATATGGCAGCAATAAAAGAATCTCTAAATCCCAACAGTTTCCACCACTGGAGGGCGCTGTGGGTTATTGATGTGTGGGAACAGTAACCAATCACTGCAGTCTAAATGCTTCTCTTTGGTCATGTGACCATTTGATCTTTGATCAGTGTGTTCTTCAGTTTCAGGCGTGTTTCTGCTGACTGCTGCAGGTGAGCTGATGTTCCTACACCTGTCTGTCCTCATCATGACCTCTGACCTTTGGTGACCTTTAGTGACCTCTGTCCTGTTGCAGGTGTGTGTGTGCTGCTGCTGTCTGCTCTGACCGTTTCTGCAGGTGAGTTGACGGTAACAGGAACTCTGAGGTGATGTAGGTGCTCTGTGCTCGCTGCTCCATCATTATTTCATCATCGTCGTCGTCTTCTTCTTCAGCTTAGTTTTTCCTGCCTTAAGAGCTGCTGTTTTATCATTCTTTTCTATCAGCTTTTTAACATTTCTTTCTGACTGTAGAAACTTTTAATTAGTTTTTATTGTAACAAATTTTTCAAAGTTTATGAAACTCTGAGGGGAATTCAGTCTCTTGGTGTGTCCACACTCACTCAAAGGTCCTCCAACACTAAGAAAAAAACCTGGCTTCCACATGAGGAACTACAAAAGACCATAAATCCACAGTTCTAACAATGTAACCTTGGCCTGCAACACCCACAGGTTTGGGTCAGATCTGACCCACAAACATGTACACCTGAGGGTCAAAGGTCAGAGCTGTAGATACAAGGCTGGCCTTTAGTGCAAATTTACTTACAGCAAGATGCCCAAGGCTCTGTGAGGTTATAACAGGCAGCTCTATGTCTACAGTATGCAGGATTCAAAGTACTGCATGGAGTAATTTGAGTCCTTCTGACCTTCTGACTCCTCCTCTGTGTCCTCCTCTTTCAGGTCCTCCTACTCCATGTGAGTCTGTGCTCAGACTCATCTGCCATCTAGTGGTTCTCTGTCCGTATTGCATCTCCACTGGTCTGCTGCTGTACATCTGCTGCAGCAGCAGGACGCCGAACAAACTGGCCATCTCCATGGAGATGACAAAGCGTGATGTAGGAGGTCAGGGACTGGCTGAAGATGGTGATGATGTCACTGCTGATGTCACCACTGAGCATGCCTTCTGAGCTGCAGACTGTGTGTCAGGGTACCAGCATCTGCAGTATTTCTGTATCTTAGTTCCTCTTTTGCTGTATTGGAGAAAAGTTCTAGTGTTTACTGTCAGTGTGGATTAGTTAGGTTTGAGTTTATCGCTTCATCCCTGTTTCCTGTGTAAGTCTGTCCTCTGTGCATGTCTCCTCTGTCTGTATTGTGCCTCCTGTACATTCTCTCCAGTCCATCATGTGCGTCTCTTCCCGTTGTCTTCCAAGTCCATCTAGTTCTTCCCTCCAGTCTCCTGTGTCATGTTGTGTGAATTAGTGTTTCCTGTTTTACTTTGACAGTGTCACGTCGTGTGTTCAGTGTGTGTAGTTTTGCTTCCTGTGTGTCGTCAGCTCCACTCTCCCTAATTACCCTTGTGTGCTTATGTTGTGTCTGTTTTCCTCTGTGTCTCTCACATCATGGTAGTTCATCCCGGTCTCATGGTCCAGTTTTCCTTGTTTTTTGCTTTATTTCCCCAGTTTAGTCAGTTTCAGTTTCAGTTTCAGTTTTCAGTTTTCAGTTTTATTTGTCATATGCAAGTTAGCACAGGGTCAACATCGCAATGAAATGTGTTTGACGAGCAGCGGTCTCTCAGCAGCATGATACAGTAGGAAAAAATATAATAAAATATAATATAATAAAATAAAATAACAAATAGAAAAATAGTAAAGAACAAAATATTAGAGAGACATGGTAAAAGAGAAAAGATGACTAAATATATATGTATCTATAAATATAAATATATGTACACTAGTGATTAAATAAGAAAATCTTGAAAAGAAATATGACGGGAGGGCAGATGGGATATTGCACAGGAATGAGCAGCAGAAAATTACAGTATTGCACTTTTTAAATATAAATATCAATAACAATAAAGTGAAGTGACCAGTGCAGATTAAACAGAGTACTTGTGAAGCTGCAGGGTAGCTTCTGAGTCCTGTGTTGTGTGTGTCAGTGAGTCTAGTCTCAGTTTCACATTTTATGTATGTCAACATTCCAATAAATGACTGTCTTTCTGTTCAACCTCACTCTCGCCTAAGTTGTCTACATTTGGCTCCTCCTCCTCTCTGCAATCTGTCGTTGCAGATCGCGACACTGTGGAACTCTGATGTGTTTTTATTAGACAGTAAGTTTACCTCAGCGTACGAGGTGAAAAACTTACTTCATCATCTTTAAATTTGTTACTGAGGTCTGGACGATGAACATAAACCTGTAAACTCTCCCACTGATACTTCAGGATATTCTCTTACCCAATAGCATGGTCACTGCTAAATAAACACAGCTGTGTGTTGAACCAAAATCATACATGTTTCCATGTAAAAATGTCTTGATGCACGCTCAGTGATCCAGGTAAGGAGATCCCTAAAGGTTGACTGTAGATCTGACCTGTGTGACCTCTGAGGCTCCATCACTGAGTGTATTCAGCAGATACAGATACAAACATTTCCCCTGTTCATGTCAGTGTGCAGTGCTGTTTACACAGCATCCACCTGACTGCCGAGACTGGGAGGAGTCGCAGCTCCTGGGTGGGCCGGGTCAGAAAAGCTACCAGATCAAACCTGTGGATCCAGCTGCTGTGGATCCAGCTGCTGTGGATCCAGCTGCTGTGGAGCTCTCAGTGGGATCTCTGGAGCAGTAAATTCAGATTTGATTCAGGTTAACTACATTTGTGCTTCCTGCTTCTTCATATGAGGGTCACAGTTCACAGGTCAGATGAATGATGATGATGATGATGATGATGATGATGTCCAAAGAACTACAGAAGCCAGAGACAACGACGGCTCCAGGACCTGAGCCAGAGAGACCAACAGGACTGAATCCACCCAACTGTACAAAAACACTGGACTCTGAAATATGTAAATAACAACTGAACATATTTAACTCATAATAGAAGAGAGAAAACGTGGACTGTTAAAACTGAGAAAATGAACCACATTAATAAAATGAGCTCCTTTTTAATTGGCTGGCATAGAAATAGCATGTTAGAGAAGCAGACAGAGGTTCAGCAGCTGTAGAGTCATGTTCCTCACTGTGAACATCTCATCATCTACAGAACATGATCTGATCAGGAGACTCAGGGTTCAGTTAACCTTTGACCTTCAGCAGCGCTGCTTTGACCTTTGACCTCCAGATGTGACCACGATGGAGAAACAGCGTTGTCTCCTCAACAGAGGAGACAACGCTCAGTTTGATCAGACACTGCTGGGACTGAGGACTCTTTCTAACTCGTCCGTTTATGTAGAAATGAATTTATTCAGGAAAGATAAATTCAGCTCTGGTTAAAAACAAGCTGTTGTGTTCATGTGTGTGTTCATTGTGCTCATTCATGAACAGGGCTGGACTGGGACAAGAAATCGGCCCGGGCATTTTGACTAGAGACCGGCCCACCAGGTATTATAGGAAAAACCATAAAGCCTTTGAATGAAAACAAACTCTGTTGTCACAGTGATGTACACTTTCTTGTTGGTATATATGTATCAGTCTAATAAACTTAAACCTACACCATCCTCCCTATTCTGGTATTCTAAACAGTGAAACCCGAAAGTAGACTGCTTGGTCGAGTTAACCTCCTGAACTATCTACAACACATGGTGAAAACCTGAAAGTAAGACAGAGAAGACTAGAGGTGAGACATGATCAATACTGATTACTGATGACAGATTTAGATATATTTTCATAAACCATTCATTTGCCACATCAACAGGGCAAAATATTTTTCCTACCATGGCAACCTTTAAAAAGTGAAAGGAGACAAAAAGACAGGTGAGAAAGAAAAAAACTTAATTGACTTTTTAATGGCATTTTACACACAGTACTGGTACAGTATCTAGAAAATGTGGGAAAATACTGGCATCATATACAGTACTTAGCTACTTCTGAAGAAATTATGATGGGACCCTAAAAAAATTACTATGTACAATAATGGATTTCTATACATTTTACATCAGATAAAAACTTTGGTTGTATGATTCAGATAATTATTTATTAAAAGCGAGACATTTTAAATGAGAATAAGAAAAGTATTTCCTTGTCCCCCCCTTTCCCTGTTAATGCCCTACCTGGCCCCCTGGCAAAACTTTGATAGACCCGCCCCTGCACAGTTACCAGCTGTCAGCGTAAAAAGGGATCCTGGTGTTATTTGCCTCTCAGAAACAGTTCATAAAAAACCTGTTTCTCCATCACCTGTTCAGCTCTGATGATTCAGTAAGGACATCTCCTGGTTTCATCTGCATGTTTCCCTCTCACCACATATCCAAACCAATATCATGACCAGCAGCTTTACAGCTGTAGCTCCAGCAAACATCAGCTGATACTAGAAATTAATATTAAATAAATTCTAACAACAGCTGATCAACAGCTTAAACGTGCTGCTGTTGTTTAGCGCGACCTCCGCTGGTTTCCTCTTTCTGGCGCAAAGTGGGAGATAAACAAACGAGAGAAAAGCCGATCAGCTGATCACTGATCAGTTTCATGATTGAAGTAGAAACAGGAGAGAGAGGGGGAGAGAAGAAGAGGCAGCTGTGCAGCAAACAGAGAGTAACTCCAGCTGTGTGTCTTTTTCATTGTAGCTGAAGTCCGGGACAAACTGTGTTCCTTTTCACCTCAGTACGAAACACGTAATATTTTCTCTGAATACGAGACAATTCTGTTTTTTAGGGGACGGTTGGCAACTCTACTAACTAACCTTATGAATAAAATAAAGTTCACTATCAGTAACATCATAGCACCCACCCAGCTGTATAGAAACTCCGTCATGCTAGCTAGTACGCAGTACGAGTTATTGTAACTGATTGTAAAAAGTCAGCACAACGAAAATGAACTCCACCTAAACTTGGTTTATATCTGACCCAGATAGACTGCAGGTCATAACTTCTTACCTGAAGTTCAGTTCACCTGACACTCGGACTGGCGGCTGCCTCGGGTCTCTCCTCCTCCTGCCTTTCCGTCATCCACCTGCCAGCGTGTTGCATCTGCTGGCCTCCACCACTTGCTAATGTTACTGAATCTGTGGAAGCTCCGCAGTAGCCACCACCAAACAACTGAGTTATTTTTACACATCTGGCCAATCCACCACCTTTCAGTGTTTATACCGTTACGGGGAAAAAAACGAAAAAAAACCCCCATTGGCCCATAAAAACGGAAAATCACCATCGGCCCACCGGGCAAATGCCCGGTATGCCCGATGGCTAGTCCAGCTATGTTCATGAACAACACCAAGTCATTGGTTCAGGTATGTGGATGACACCTGGGTGAAAATCAAATCTCAGGATGTTCCACATTTCACGGATCACATTAACTCGGTGGACCAACACATCAAATTCAAATGTCAAAGCTGGAAAGACGCCTAAAAAAAGCTCCAGCTGATCCAGGAGAGAAGTACAACTTCTGACTAAGCAAGAACCTGTAGTGATCCCATATGTGTCAGGAGTATCAGAGCAGTTGAGACACACCTTTTCTAAACACTGGGTCTCTGGCTTTTAAACCCCAAAACACACTGCGCGAAAAATTGGTCCACCCCAAGGATCGGGTCCCCCGACACAAACAGAGTAACATAGTGTACGCTGTTAAGTTCCAGGAGGATTGCCAGGATTTATACATCTGGGAAACCAAACAACCTCTGGCGAAGCGGATGGCACAACACAGAAGAGCAACCTCATCAGGCCAGGACTCTTCAGTCTATTTACACCTACAGGCCAGTGGACACTCTTTCAATGATGAGGATGTACCTCACATTGTTCCTTCAGTGGGCTGGTTTCAGTCATTATGCAAATGTACTGTTTATAAGATTGGGGAAACCTGCAGTCAGCTGAGACTGAAGAAGTCACTCGGATGAGTGACGAAACGTTTCTCCCACAAAACGCTACGTCCAGATGAACAGAATCAACTTTTGGAGATTTACTTTCCTGGATGATTGAGAATGCATCAAGACATGTCGACCATTTTTAAAAAAAAATGGCAACACATGCAATTTGTTTGTTTAGGGCGAGGGGAATGTTTTGGGAGTGACGGCAGTGAGACAGAGTGAGCAAGAGAGAGACAGAGAGAGTTTTGAGATGTGCGAGATTTATGATGTTTAACTTGGAGTGTATAATTAGCGTGTTGTGTTGTGTTGTGTAATTAGTGTGTGGTGTATTCGTTGTTGTATGTTGTGTGTCAATGAGGGCACTAATAAATGTCACAAATGTAGATTACAGTGTAAACGCTGTCTCCAGCTGGGAAACGGGAGGAGTGATACACCTCCTGCTGTCAGACCTGCAGGTTTATCCTTGTGCTGTTCTCCTCTGTCGTATAGTGGACACAAACTATTTTTGCAGTGGTACAAATCAATTGTGTGCCTTCTTATTTAATGAAGAACACCTGTATTGTTCTGTAAATAGTTTGAAATGGTTATAAAAAAACACATTTGCTGCATTTTTAAGTAAATATCTGCATGTAACTTTGTTCTTTGCACAACTTGTGCATAGGTTTTTAAAATTTTACAATATATTTACAATTTATATTTGCATTTCAAGCTATAAAACTGATTCGTTTTTACAGTGACAAAAATAACTTTTTTGCTACTCTGATTTTATGTTTTTGTCTGAATTTAGATCACTTGTGTTAATACAGTATGTTAAAATGGAAAAAAAAAACAGTAAATTCAAACATGTGAGGCTGTGCTGAGAAGAATGAGACCAAACAAGGCGAGATAAACAGTTTTAAAGGTGAAATGTAGAGGTAAAATCAAAAGTAGTCAAAAACAGCCAGTTATACCCTAAAAATGGTTTAAATTTAAATTCTAAATGTTGTGATGGATAATTATAACCAATATCTACTAAAGTATTTATTTTAATTAATTTTTAATGACCTTTAATGACCTCATTTTAAATTGCAGACTGATGTTGATTGAGACCAGTCGCTATCCAATCTAGTTGCAGGAGTGGAGCTGTTTTCCACTGCCCTAGAAATATTTTGTTGTAAACTGGAAACTCTAAGGTACTGGAGTCACACTTTCTTTAACTTCCACTTTTGCTAAACCCCACTGTATAGCTTTCAGGTCTGTTCCATCAGCATCAACGTCTGCTGACGGACAACTGGATATTTGTTCGCTGTTTCATCCACCACATGTATGTACAAGCAGTTTTGTTTTATATTCCAAAACCAAGTGATACCCAACTTAAATAGTTTGTTCTTTTACTTAAAAGAGTGTGAAGTGTGTGAATATACAGGCCATTTACCATTTACTCAGTGACTAAAGATGCACAGCAGACTGAGAACTTCATTCTGTACTTAAGTAAAAATACTACTGTTAAAAATAAAAAAATTGAAGTACTAATTCAACATTTTACTCAAGTAAAAGTTAAAAAGTACTGGCGGTGAAATGTAAGAAAGTAAAAAGAGCTGATTGAAGAACATTTCTAACACATAATAAATATTCCCAGCTTGAATCAGACAAGTTGAACATGAGCAGAGAAAAAGAAGGAAAATCCAAATATTCCTGTGTTCAGTTTCCTCCATTGTACAGACTGACTGTGCCTCTAAACAGGAACATGAGCAGGAAGAGGCTGAAGTGGATTCAGCAGGTGGAGGATGCCCAACATCAGCTGGAAAGATTTACTGTGACGTTTGTTTGCTGTTTTCGCCTCGTGCATGAGAACATCACCAAATAAACTCGAGACAGTTTTTAATGTTTTATTGTTCAAGAGCAAAAAGACTGACGGACTGTGTTTAAGACAACCTCACAAATGTCACACATGAAATATTCAGTGTTTATTTGCTGGTTTGTTGGCAGCGGCTCCTTAAAGTCTGTCACACATCTGTTTGACCGTCTCCAGTTAATCTGAGCATCAGGCGGCTCAGCTGATCTCTGCTGTGTAGCTGCTGTGCTGCGGTCCCATTCCTCAGTGAAAGTAACAGCAGATCCACATGTTTGAAAAGAAAGCTTTTAAACAGACGAACACACTCAGTAAAGGACAAAGAAATAAGTAAGAAAAAATTAGAGTAAAGAGTAAAAACAGGAGCAACTGAAACAGGCTGCATGCTAGCTGACGCATGAGCACTAGAACTGTTAAACTTAATTGTTATGATTTTAGCACCGAGTTACATGAAATACTGCATCAAAAAGAACAACACAGCGATCACAGACATGTTTATGCCAACAAACAAACATTAACCCAGAAAAGCCTTTAAAACAACCTGCTGTGGTTTGGAGTAGAGATTCCTGAATTTACCAGGTGCACCTAAAGGCAGCACGTGCATTTCGTTGTTGCTGATTTTTGTTCAAAAACAAGAAAAAAAGAATCAACCTTTAATATATTTTCATGTGTGTTTCAAGCACTATGACATATCACACACACACATGCTGAGTGTGTCACTGATAAAGCTGTGACCCAGCAGCTCACTCAGTCCAGTCCAGGTAACAGACTCACCTGTTAGCAGCAGCTCTCCCCTCACAGAGCTCAGCTGCTTATTTTAGTCAGCAGGAAAAATGAATATTATGGACTACAGCAGTCTGTCAGGGCCGTTCAAGGACACAAAGTCACATACAGGCTTAAACTGTTAGACTCATGAATATCCACAAAGTTCGATGCACATTTATCTTTAACAGGAGCAAACGGCCTGATCAGATAATATAAGAACTCATAAAAGCTCATTTATGTAAATCTCTGCTTGAACCAGTGAAACAGCCTCACACTGATTAAACACCATCACTGACTAAAGTAATGACAGAGGGGCATAGGCGTGCTCGTGGGACAGTCCTCCTTCCTCCAGCTGTGGAAACCAGATGTGGAAGCAGACTCCCTGAGGTCTGCAGTCCAACACCAGTGTGAGCAGAGAGGACTCAGCTGCTGGGCGGAGCTTATCTTCTGTTTCAAATCCAGCATTAAACTCTTCTTATGTTCACTCTTCAGTCTGATCATGTCTAACAGACGTCACTGTTCACCTCCTCCTCCCTCTGTGACTCATTCATGTCCACTTTACTCCTTAGTAAGTCTCCACAGCTCCAAACCAGCTCTGCACTCAGAGTTAGTCCACGTTTATCTAAGTTAGTTCATCACAGGTCCTTCCTGCTCTGATTGGAGCTCTGAGGTCAGAAGGGTGTTTCATGATGTTTGTCTGATCTTCTCTGAAGCTCTGATGCTTCCTGACAGTCAGCAGCTTTGAACTTTGACTCAAATGAAGCATTTTCACTCCATAAGAACAGCAGAAACACGTTCAGGGTCATCATCATTATAAACTTCTAATGTTAGACAAACAGCTGCAGAACATCTGGCTGAGGTTAGTTTAGCTGTTAGCTGTTAGCAGAGGAAGGCTAAAGCAAGGCTGCATCTTGATCTTCCTCAGGGGTGAATAAACAACAGATACTGTATATACACACAGGCTGCTCTTCATCACCAGCTCCTCCGCCTCCTTAGACTGTTTCTTCAGCAGTCAGACGTTCCTGTGTCCCTGAGGACAGTCAGACACTCACATGGATCCGTGGGTTTGATGCTGGAGTCTATCCCAGCTGTGCCAGCTGATCAATATCCTACAAACAGACTGATCGGTTCTCTGATCTGTGATCGATCAGCTGGAACTAGGATGAGGATCAGAGCCAAGAATAAAACCAGGTTCATACATTCATACCTGCACGGGCAGGTGAGTTCCTCTGATCATGTGACTATATGAGTTTATATCATGTCTGTGTGACTCCACATGTTTAAACTCTGACTGTGATCAGTTTAGTTTACTATACATGAACATGCACAGCAGCTCCTGGGAGACACAAGTTGTATATAAAACACAAACAGATGTGTTTCATCTGGAAATGCTGTCTGAGATTAACAGGTGAGAGTGAAACAGATGTATAGGATGAACTGCTACCTGCTGACAAACATGTGAATACTTCTGCTTTAAAATGCATTTCTTTGTTATTTTCTGTTTAAACCGTGACTCATGCCTGTGCTGTCACATTGTTTTACCTGCTGAGAGAGAGAGAGGCTGCTGCTACAACATTAAAGGTGTGTGACTGATGTACTGGCTGATATTTCAACATGTATGATGGATGATTAATGAAATAACTGCACATAACAAATGTCACAGAAAACTGTATGTCTGATGTATCTGAGAGAAAAACTGATATCAGGAGTATGTTTGATTTTTAAATCATTCGTTAATTGTGTAAGTTTGAAAAATCATGTTTCTTACTTTTGTGTTCGGAAAAGTCATTTTACAGTTTTTATTCACGTAAAATTACAGGTTAAAAGTTACTTCTGTACTTTCAATAAAGACTTTGTGGTAGGACTTGACTTAAGCGGTCAAAGAAGTGCAGGAGACTGATGCTGTCCAGTGTAGCAAGTGATTTATTCACCATTTTGTGACCCAAACAATATTTACAAAAAATAAATAAGAAACTCAACTCCAAATTAACTCAGTTCAAATAAACATAACTGAACTCAAATCAACAGAAATTAAGGTCAAACTGCACACAGGGGCGATCGTGGCTCAAGAGTTGGGAGCTCGCCTTGTAATCGGAAGGTTGCCAGTTCGAGCCCCGGCTTCGACAGTCTCGGTTGTTGTGTCCTTGGGCAAGACACTTCACCCGTTGCCTACTGGTGGTGGTCAGAGGGCCCGGTGGCGCCAGTGTCCGGCAGCCTCGCCTCTGTCAGTGCGCCCCAGGGTGGCTGTGGCTACAACGTAGCTTGCCATCACCAGTGTGTGAATGGGTGGATGACTGGATATGTAAAGCGCTTTGGGGTCCTTAGGGACTAGAAAACGCTATATAAATACAGGCCATTTCACAGCTACACTGACCTGAACCTTTCTCCTCAAACACCTGAGTTCTTCTGCTTAAATAGTCCACTTACCAAACAATTTCTCCTCTGCACTATTCCATTCAGTAGGTAAGATGAACATCATCATACTCAAACCTCTAGTGCTACTCTTTACTAGCAACATAAACTCTATGGTGTAATCAATACATTGTACAGCAATAAATCTATTTCTCCATAAACACTCTAAAATCAACTTTATTAACCCTAGAACACTATCGCCGGGTGATTTACACCCGGGAAAATACATGATACATGATTACATGATACATGATTTCTCTCTCCTGCAGCTGTTTGCGTGTCGAGGAGCCTGTGCCTTCACCAGGGAAGTCTCAAATTTCACAGGAATGGGTGGACCAAAGACCAGCTTTCCAGAGTCATTATTTTGTTTTAGGAGGTTTTTTTTTCATTTTGTTAGACATGGCACAGTTGAAAGTAAAAGAAGACCACTCTAATTTGTCATGTGTTGTCATATTTTGATATATTTGATTACTTTTTATTGGTTATATTATATCGGGTAAAAATCACCCGGCATTAGTGATTGTGTTACTATTTATAGCGATAGTGTTCTAGGGTTAAATTACAAGAATTCTTCCGCTTCTGCACTTGGTCTCTTCCTGTGACCTCAGATGAACCAAACCCAGACGCTATAAAGCAGGAAGTAAAACTACATTTCCTCCTTTTGTTTCTGGAAGACAGGTAGGTAAGTTCTAAACAATACAAATTAACAGCTGAAATAAAGAACATGTTAACTTAACAAACTTGTAGGAATTGATTTAAACCAAGATGTTATATTATATAATCTGTAAAAGTGCAAAACATTAACAAACCCGGGAAAGTAGATGTTTGCCTATTGCAGATTACACATGAAATATGGATAAATCAAAACAAGGATGTTAACTAAGAATATGGACAAGTGGTCTCACCCACTTTGTCACAGACTTATTTATCCAAAATAAAAACACTTTGGCCAGATACGCTTGAAAATCATTTTGATGAAGGTTTAATATAACTCAGAACTAAAATCACAACAATGAAGTAGCTTCTAACAGAACTCGGTTTAATCCTCAAATTCCACCAGACAGTTCTGATGTTTCACAGCATACACGCTCATACACAGGCTTACTGAGGCATTTCTAACCAACAACATGTTGCACCATATTCCTGTTTTTGTAAAAATACACACAGTCACATTCAGGTCCATAGTGGACGCTCAGAGGATCAGAGAGGCCTTCTTACCGAAAACGAGGAGCAGAAACCTCAACATCATCTTTAAACCATCCCGTTACAGCTGATCCTCACCGAACCACCGACAGCTCCCACACAGATCCGTTACTCTGCTGAAGGAGGAGCAGAAAGTCTCCTCCCTGTTGGACAGGAAACACTGACAGGGGGCGTTTCCCAGCGCCAAGCTGCTGTTTTATTCTCTTTATTAACAAACACAATAAACAATGATGTCATTTATCCATCTACATTAACAAATGAGAGACCACAACAGAGGGAGAAATAACAACTCTTCCCAGCTTTCTGGTTTTTGAATCTGCCCTGGTTTGAATGTAACGCTCGTTTTTTAAAACGTTGCAAATAAAAGTTCGTATGAATCTTGGTTCTTTAAATACATGGCACTTTATAAAAATTAGGGGTTGTTTATGAACCGCTTCATTAAATGTATTCTAAAAAGTGTTCACAAAATGGAGATGACTGAATTCATACATGTTCATAATGTAATGATGTGTTTCTCATTTCTCCAGTAACATTAGTATGTGTAAGTATTACAGATGGCATAATACCACTTTTTTATGTCCGATACCGATATCATAAATTTGGATATCTGCCGATACCGATATGAATCCAATATAGTGTATTTTTTAATCAATAAAACTGTTTTTTTAATATCTTGCTGCAGTTTGTATAAGTTCATACTCAAAAAACAAAGAAACACTAAAGCTATTCTGTTATACCTGTATGCAAAAACTATTTTATAGTTCTGCAATACTGAGTAATACTGACCAATCTAATAAACATAAACCTGCACCATCCTCCATATTCTGGTATTTTAAAGAGTACTTAGCAGAAATATTAAGCAACCTAACTAATAGGATTGGCAAGTCGCAGCAAAAAAAAGGGAACCACCCCCCACCTTCTGCTTCGTGATGCTTAATCGACATAATCAACTCTAATTTAATGCACGTGTAAAAGAAAATGCACAGATATCAATTATTTTTCCACAAAAATTAAATAGATTCAACATCTTTCTTCAACAGAATTGCAGACTGCACAGATGGTACTTTCCCAAAGGAAAAAGTACTATAGCTTACTAGGGTATATATTAGACTTAATAGTTACTATATACAGTAATGGACTTCTATACATTTTACATCACATTAAAACTTTGGGTGTAAGATTCAGATAATTATTTATTAAAAGCTAGACAATTTAAATGAGAATAAGAAAGAAAAGTATGTCTTTGTGCCCCTTTTCCCTGTTAATGCCCTATCGGCCCCTGGCTAAACTTTGCTAGATCCGCCCCTGCACAGTTACCAGCCAGCTACGTGAAAAGGATCCTGGTGTAGAAAGTAATATTAAATAAATTCTAACAACAGCTTATCAAGCTTAAACATGCTGCTGTTGTTCAGCCGCTGGTTTCCTCTTTCTGGTGCAAAGTGGACCAAAAACAAACAAGACAGACTGAGTCACGACAGAAAAGCCGATCAGCTGATCATTGATCAGTTTCATTATTGAAGTAGCAGCAGGAGGGAGAGAGAGAGGCACTCGCTCCATATATCGGTTGTTAAGCTTAACGTGGGAATGCTTTACAAACATTCAGAGATAAACTTCTCTGGGATAACTTCCTCTGAGATGAAATGCCGGTTTGGTAGCGAGGCTCCAAATGCTCAACCAGACCGCTGACAGGTCTGGCACGCCACAGTCGCTCTATCGTGTGACGCACACTGCTCCGAGGTGCTAAGGTTATGAGCTGAATTTCGCCGTGTTTTACGCAAGTTTTGTGAGGTGTTTTCGTGATACTTAATGGATCGGATTACATTTTTTATTTCTCTCCGATATCCGATCCAGTAATTTAGGTCAGTATCAGACTGATACCGATACGTAATATCGGATCGGTCCATCTCTAGTAAGTATGTGACTAATGGGACCACCCAGCTAATAAAGGTGGCAGTACAATCGGGGGCGGGGCTTATTATTAAAATATATTATAAACTGGTTGTCACGAGGACCGAACGGACTCCGGTACAGGCTGTAGTATCAGGTAAATGTTAACAGGTAGGAACGTTTGTGCTGGGTTGTTGTGAGGAAGGGGATGAAAAAATACTAAAGGACGCTCAGCGGAGTAATGCCGTCTCGCGTGTCTGAGTTATCCCTCCAGTCAGATAACATTCATAACCTCAAATAAAGTAACACAGACCAGCTCGTTAGAATAAAGTCAACAGTTTATTCACAGACACCAGGTGAAAGCCTTCGGAGCACCTCTGATGACATGGTCCAAAAAATAAATAAATTGTGGCCACAAAATACTACTTTGTGGACACGAAATAGGTATAACGTGCGTGTAATAATATTACATTCACAATACTTTTGTGGTGGACCACTGGAGGGCTCCACTCACACCCAGTTCTCAGGAAGTGTTGTTGCTATGTTTTGGAGGGAAAAGTGTTCAGTTGTGTGGTGATGAGGAATAAACGAGGAGTGTTAATCGAGAGCTCTCGTGTCGTCTGTGTTTACCTCCACATTGGTGACCCCTGACTCGAACATGCTGCAGTCCGATGATGGCACCGACTCCACTCTGGATGCATCAGCAGCCGCCAGCCCTCTGCCTCCGGCTGCAGCTGCGTTTGCTGTGCCGCTCGAGCTGCCGGACTTTTGGCTTCACGATCCCCTGTCGTGGTTCGTGCACGTGGAGGCTCAGTTCGCCCTTCGTGGCATCTCGGCTGACGACACGAAATATCACCAGGTGGTGGCCTCTCTCGACCCGCTAGCCACCCGTCGTGCGTTGACTCTCCTCCGGGACCCACCTGCCCGAGGGAAGTACGCCGCCCTTAAGGAGCTGCTTCTTCGGCGCTATGCCCTCTCCGACGCAGAGCGAGCCGAGAAGCTCCTCTCCCTCTCAGGCCTGGGTGGCGGTACGGCTCTCGAACTGATGGAGCGCATGCTGTCCTTTCTCGGTCCGGACGACGGGGGATTCCTGTTCGCCCACATCTTCCTCCGACAGCTGCCGGCGGCGGTGAGAGCCGGCCTCGCCAACTCTCCGCTTCTGGGCACGAAGGATTATCGCTCCCTGGCTGAGGACGCGGATCGTATTCTCTTGGCTACCCGCGCTTTCCACGATCACGACCTAGCTCCAGCCTCGCCGGCGGCGCCTTCTACTTCCCCGCTGACCTGCCCCGACGTGTCCGCTCCTTCGCTGGCGGCAATGGTCGCAGCACAGCGACACCGCGGACGGGACCTCTGTTTCTACCATCAGCGTTTTGGCTCCGGAGCGCGCCGCTGCTTGCTGCCTTGTGCTTGCTGCCTTGTGCTTTTCCGACCCTGGGACACGGGCCCCGACAGTGCACTGTAGCGGCCGCGACCGCTGGCGACAAAGAAAGACTGCTCTTCATAGAAGACTCGCGCTCCGGGAGACGTTTCCTGGTCGACTCCGGCTCCCAGAAGAGCCTCCTTCCCCCGTCCGGCGCCGACAGTTTAGCAGCGGGCTGCGGACCGCAGCTTATTGCGGCTAATGGCTCTCCCATCGCAACGTTCGGGGAAAGGTTCGTGACTGTTTGTTTTCATGGTCGGGATTTCCAATGGACCTTTGTTGTTGCTGCTAGCTCTGTACCTATTTTGGGCGCTGATTTTCTTTGTGCCCACGGACTGCTGGTCGATGTCGCTAACAGACGCTTAATCGACGCCCAGTCTTTTTCTTCAGTGCCCTGTTTCACTCGCGCCATCGAGCCCCTGAATCGGGCTAATTTGGTGACTTCTGGGAATGTTTTTCAGCGTTTGCTCTCTGAGTTCCCTTCACTGACTGTTCCTAATTTCTCAAACACGGCAACGATGCACGGGGTTGAACATTATATTCCGACGGTCGGTCCCCCGGTGTTCGCACGCGCGCGCCGCTTCAACCCCGCGAAACTCTCCGTCGCTCGGGAAAAGTTTGCCGCTATGGAGCACCTCGGCATTGTGCGGCGCTCGAATAGTGCCTGGGCCTCTCCGCTACACATGGTGCCCAAGTCCGACGGTCGGTGGCGGCCGTGTGGGGATTTTCGCCGTTTGAATAATGTCACGGAGAACGACCGTTACCCCATTCCCCACATACAGGATTTTTCCGCCCACCTCGCCGGCACCTCGATTTTTCTAAAATTGACTTGGTGCGGGGTATCACCAGGTTCCGTCGGCGCCGAAGACGTCTCAAAACTGCCGTTATTACCCCTTTCGCCCTGTTTGAATTTTTGCGCATGCCGTTCGGCCTGAAAGGCGCCGCCCAGACTTTTCAGCGATTGATGGACTCTGTCTTGCGCGGGCTGCCTTTCGTCTTCGTGTACCTTGACGATATATTGGTGGCCAGCTGTTCTGAGAGTCAGCACGCGTCACATTTGCGTCAGGTTTTCTAGCGCTTGGCGGCACACGCCTGATCGTCAACCCTCCAAGTGCCAGTTCGGCTTGCCGGTTCTGGATTTCTTGGGCCACCGCATTTCCGCTGACGGTGGAAAACCGTTGCGGACAAGGTCCGGGCCGCTTCGCTTTTCCGCGTCCTGCGTCCGTTAAAGCGCTGCAGGAGTTCTTGGGATGGTCAATTTCTACAACCGCTTTCTCCCCAGAGCTGCACACCTGCTGCAGCCTCTATGCTGCTTTGAAGGGTAAAACTGCTAAGGACCCGATTGATTGGCTCCTGAACACATCCAGGCATTTTCTGAGGCCAAGGCCGCGCTGGCAAACGCCGCCTGCTGGCCCACCCGCTTTCCGTCGGGCGGAGATTGCGTTGACCACCGACGCGTCGGACGTGGCGGTGGGCGCAGTGTTGGAGCAGCGGTCTCCGGTGACTGGCAACCGTTTGCCTTTTTCAGTCGCACGCTTAGGGACAGTGAGCGCAAATATAGGTGTTTTGACAGGGAGTTGCTGGCCCTGCACCTCGCGACCCGGCATTTTCGTTTTTTCTAGAGGGTCGGAGTTTCACCGCGTCGTCGATCATAAACCCTTGACATTCGCGATGTCCAAGGTCTCTGACCCGTGGAGCGGGCGCCAGCAGCACCAGCTGGCAGCCATTTCCGAGTTCACAACTGACATTCAGCACGTGGCTGGTAAGTCCAACTGCGTGGCTGACTGTCTATCCCGCGCTGGTTTCTCCCGCTTATGTTGGCATAGACTTTGACGCTATGGCCGCTGACCAACGGGCGGACCCGGACGCCCTTGCCCTTCGGTCTGAGCAAACGGGCCTTGTACTGGAGGACAGACCCGTGTGTGGAACGGCGGGCCTAGCCTGCTTTGTGACGCTTTCCACCGGCCGACCACGCCCTGTAGTTCCACTTTCGTGGCGTCGTCGCGTTTTCGACTCCGACACGCCCTCTCTCATCCGGGCGTCCGGGCCTCGGTCAAGCTGGTCAGCTCTCGGTTCGCTTTGGCCGAGCCTTCGTAAATCGGTGAAAGACTGGGCAGCAGCGTGCATCCCATGCCAACGCAAGCTAAGATCCATAGGCACACACAGGCGCCTCGAATCCTTCCGCGCTTCAGGGAGGCGTTTTGATCATGTACATGTGGATCTGGTTGGTCCCCTGCCGCAGTCACAAGGTTTCACGCACCTTTTGACTGTGGTGGACCGCGACAACCCGCTGGCCTGAGGCGGTGCCTCTGGCGTCCACTACAGCAGCAGCAGTGGCCAGGGCATTTTGTCAACGTGGGTCAAGCGTTTGGTCCCCCGCCGACATCACCTCAGACAGGGGCCCCAGTTCGCTTTCGAGCTTTGGTCTGCCATGGCTGACGGCCTGGGCGTCAAGGTCCACCGAACCACTGCGTACCACCCGCAGGCCAACGGGATGTGCGAGCATTTCCACCGGTCGCTTAAGGCCGCGTTCCGTGCTTCTCTCACAGATGGCAACTGGGTTGACCGCCTTCCATGGGTTTTACTGGGGTTGCGCTGCGCGGTTAAAGAAGACCTCGGGGTTTCCTGGCTGAACTTGTCCTCGGTCAGCCCCTCCGGGTCCCCGGGAATTCTTGCCCGAGAGCCCACCCCTGCTTCGCTCCCTCTGTGCTGTCTCTCCGTCCCCGAGAGACTCGTTTTTCTCTTCCTGGCCCAGTGCACCATTGTCTGCCCGGCACCTTTGTTCCGAGGTCGTTGGACTCTTCGCAGTTTGTTTTCGTCAGGCATGACGCTCATAGGCCTCCGCTGCGTCCACTGTATGACGGCCCCTTTAGGGTTATTCAACCGGGCCGGAAGCATTTCTTTTGGACTTTGGGGGTCGTCAGGAGACTGTTTCTATTGACAGACTTAAGCCGGCATGTGCTGCAGGATGATCAGTTGGTGCCGGCTCAGGCCCCCGCCGTGGCCGCCCGCCTTCCACTGGACTGGACAACCCTGCTTCTTCCTCTGGGAGCACCCCCACCTGGCGGGGCCCGAGCTATCTTCAGCTTCTCCTGGCCGCCCATGCCAGCCTGGTTCTCAGGCTCGCTTCCCTCAGCCAGCTCTCCACCTCCCGGTTCAGCCGTTCTGGACGCTTTGATTAAAGCGAGGGTTCTGGACTAGGGATGACCCTACTGGGTGTTCGGGGGCATGTGTGGTGGACCACTGGAGGGCTCCACTCACACCCAGTTCTCAGGAAGTGTTGTTGCTATGTTTTGGAGGGAAAAGTGTTCAGTTGTGTGGTGATGAGGAATAAACGAGGAGTGTTAATCGAGAGCTCTCGTGTCGTCTGTGTTTACCTCCAAACTTTCATTTTAATTTTCACTTAATGTAATTCACAATATATTTTAAAGATGTCTAAAATATTTGAAATGTAAAAGATATAAAATGATTCCATGGAAAGTACAATACCTTACAGTGTACAAGTATGACTAGGTCATTGAATCAGTGTCTGTTGTGAGTCTCAAGTAAGTTGCATGCAATGATATTTAAGACCCAGCAGGTGTCAGTATGGAGCAAAACAGCAACACTGTGTCGACACAGTATTGATACAGTTTGGGGAATGTGCTGAAACGCTTCACGAGGCCTCATCTACCCATCACTAAGTGCCACGATGAAGAGAGTATAACCTGCTAGCAGAAAACCAGCAGCCTGGCACAGTTAGCTGATGATCTGACAGAAGGCTTCTTCTTCTTCATATTGTTTTATTGGCAAACACCAACATGGTGCATTACCACCACCAACTGGTGTGGATTGTCTGACAGATGGTTGTCGTCAGTGCTGGTCTTAAATGCCGGTGACTTGATTGCAGTCAAGTGTGAAGGCTGATTGGAGTCTCCATCCGAAGGTGGAGCCCAGCAGAGTGGAAAAACCCCAGAATTACCCGGACAATGACAAAGTTGTTTTAGTCTGGTTTCTTCTATGTCTCCTGGTTTATTAGTCTTTCCTGTCTTCTGTGTAAGTCTGTCTTGTCCTCTGTTTTACTTTTGGTTACGCCTGTGCTTTCATGTCCTCAGCCTGTCATGTGCTTCATGTCTGTGTTCCACATCCTATTGTCAAGATTGTGTTATTACGTCAACGTCTTTCCATGTTTCCTGTTTTATTTTGTTTTATTTTATTTTGAAGAATCTGGTTTTTCCATGTTCAGTGTGCTGAGTTTTACTTTTCCCAGTGGCATCATGGGCTGTATCCCAATTCAGGGTCTGCAGCCTTAAAGGCCGCATTTTAAGGCCAAATACGTCACCGCAACTGTCCCAATTCAAAGGCTGCTCGAAATGCGGCCCTCAAATGCGGCCTTAATTTCCCTGAATTTTAAGGATGTGGCAGTGTAGACTTCATGGCCCAACATATCCCAGAATGCATAGCACGGCGGTGGGTGTGGATAATTTTGCCAAAAAAAAACAAACGGCAGAAGCGGGGCGGCCAAAGAGTAAACTTGGAAAAGTAAGTACTGAATATTATGTCACTTATTTATGTGCAAATGTTTAATAATGAAGAACATTAAAACATTACTGTTGGCCACATGTCGGCAAAGTAATGTGACATTAGCGATGTTTGTACTTTCAGCGTTTACTTTGTTTTAAAGCCTTTACTTTAAAATATATGCCGTTCAATAGTCGACCTTAATCTTACAGAGAATCTTATGATGAGTTTATGGATAATTAAAGTCAGTCATATATCCACAAACACAACAAGCTGAGAGTCAGTGATGCTGCTCGGTTTGCAGTCCTGAATATGACGGCACAAGCAGGATTCACTGCACTGTTAATGTTAGCTATGTTATATTGCTGCCTCTGTTCGGTGGTGTCGAGCCAAACGGACTTTACACTAAACACTAAATCCTCCTTCTCTTGTGCTGTTTTGTAGCAGTGTGTACACCTGAGACTGTCACCTGTCTGTCTGTCCTGCACTCTCTCTCTGTTTCTTTCTCTCTGATTGTGGAATAAAAGTATGAACATGTATTTATAAGTTACACTTGTGTTTGAATCCTGCAGCTTATCACACATTTGATTTCCATGTGTGACAACTGCAAGTGTCCAGAGTGAGGACAGACTGAGGGACCCACTGCTGCACATCATCTGTGAGGCTTTGCACCCCTGATGATCCACCAGGACAAACTCAGCAGTGTGTGAGGAAGAGGAGGAGGAAGAGCCAGCAGCAGCTGACAGATGGAGAGAATAGACAGACTGTTCCCTGTTTGTGAAGGACTGCTAGGAAAGTTTAACATAACTAATTGTCTGTCCTGAATCAGTCTTATTAGGTAATGTTCAAATAATGTTATCATTCCAGTGTTTTCAGTGTGGGAGAAAGTACTCAGGGCCACACAGTACGTGACAGTTGTGATAAGATCAGTTCAGCTCTGCATTGCTGTCTTTGTTCTTCTCTGTTTGCCCTTTAGATCATCTTCTGTTGTTTTTATCTTTAATGAAATGCTCACATTAAGCTGAACTGAACCATCGATCACAGCCTGCAAACGCGTTGTTACACGGCCTGATGAGAGAAGGTCGTCTCTGCATCTGTATCTGGAACTTCTTCATTAATTTGTAGTTTGGACAGTTTCACCTGTCTTTGTGACCTTCAAAGAAAAGCTACTAAACATCTGACACTGGTGCTGCGGTTGAATACATCAACCAACCTGAATCCCATTAATCACAATTCCTACTAGAAATATTTCATAAAAGTCAAACAATTATTCTGGGCCCATAAAAGGTCAAATGTGGGCTTTGGGGGTATGAAGTGACTAGTGGGTGAGAAGGCATAAGATTAGAATTTATGATTAAAGATCTTCTAAGCCATGTTTTTAGGTGTAAAATGTAGAAAACTTTTGGAAACAGCAGATAATGAGCTTTTTTAAAATTGTCGTATTAAACTTAAGTAATGAGAGAGTGTGAAAGCAACGTTATCAATCTGCCAGTCAGTCTGTATCTCCACCTCCACCTGTGGTCACGAGCCAATGAGAGATGCTAAACAGCTGCACTCAAACTACAGCACCAGCGTTCAGCTGAACCAGGTCTGTTTTAAAAATGAGACACTGAGTCTCAGCAGGACTACCTGTGGCATCAAAAGTTAAATAATAAAAACTAATGGCTCTCCTTCGATCTGCAAAGACTCATTCGAGTTCTAGCTCTGCTTCTTCTCTATAGCACAGCTACATGCTAACCACACAGTTCTCTAAGAGACGTCCTGTTTTCTGCGCTATGACTTGAGGTAAACCTCCGTCGTTGTGTTGACACAATCTTCAAGTTTTGTGATTGGTCTATTCCATACAGCCGACTCTGTTTTAATGGATGAGTGAGAGAATAACTTCAAAGATGAGGAATAATAATCACAGTATAAAGACTCACAGATGGCAGAGAATCCTGGAGGGAGATTGCTGAAAGTGCTGGAATGAACCTGAGCAATGAGTATGTTTCAGGCTCTACAGAGACACAGACACTGACACATCAGACACTGTGAAGTCTTTCTGAAGCATCGTCTCCAGGATTAGAGTAACTGCTATCATCAGCACCCTCATAACCAAGGCACAAATATCATATAAGACAAATACAACCTGAGTAAATAACCAATGCAATTTTTAAAATAAGAATTTCATTTATTAAGGCAAAAAGGCGCTGTGTGGGTGTGCTCCTCATTAGTGGAGTGTTTGCTCAGGCAGTAAAGTGTTAACAGGGAAGTTGTGAAGCTGAAGACATCTACGCATCTACGACTTCAAACATTCAGTCACCATTCAGACACCATGAAGACCTCGTCTGCCTCTCTGCTCCTCGGTGAGTCAAATGTTTATCTACTCATTGATTCATGATCTGAGCTTCAACACACACTCACAGAGGAAAAAACACATTTACATTAGAAATAGAGGACACCAGACTATCATCAGACTTAACTGCATCAATTAGAGATTGTATTCATTATAAAATACCAAAAATCGTGGGCTAGAGCTAATAAAAACTGAAATCAGGTGTTTTTAATCTTATGACCGCAAGTGTATAAAATCCAGCAGTTCCCATGCAGACTGCTTTCAGAAACATCAATGAAAGAATTGATCTTTCTAAAGAGCTCAGTGAACACGAGGCTAGTACTGTAACAGGGTCATACCATTGCAACACGTTGGTTTGTGAATTTTTTAAAAATTCTAAATGTTGTCTAAGGAGCTTGGAAAGAGCGTCTGGACTTCTTTAAGTTCCTTTAAGGTGTTTCATCCAAGCAGCTTCTTCAGTTCTTGGGTCAAATGGTGGAGAGTGCCAGATTTAAGCCCTATGGGACTGTATCCCCAAGAGGGACATGGACCCCCTATTGATCCTCTACCTAATCACATGAGCCAAGGTGTGAAAATAGGTGTGGGTCACAATCAGCCAGGGTTTCAGGCGAGCTCATTTTGAAACCTAGCCTCACCCTATCATGTGATTTCCTGAGGTCAGTTTACACATGGTCCACATACCACAACGAATTTGGTGGCCCAGATCAGGTTTGCCAGAGGTGGCCCACACATGGGCCAGCACAAGGCCAGTTGCAGACACAATGGTGGCCAAGTGTGCTGACAATCAAGCCAAACAACAACATCATCAAATATACAGTTGAAACCAGATATTTAAACACTCTTCAGATAAAAACACAAACACTTTTTTAATTGTCAAACATCAAATCAGACTAAATGTTTATTTTTGTTAGATTGATAAATATAAAAAACATATTTGTTGAATATAAGAGTAAAGAGTGTCACAGTCCTGGGTCTTTTGACCCAGCGTCTTGGAGTTTTAGGTTATGTTTATGTTTAAGCCCTCTAGGTTTTCAGTTCATTTTTCATCATGCCTAGGTTGTTATAGTTCTTCGTTATTAGATTCCCCTTGTGTCTTCCAACCCCTGTTTATTCTCCCTTGCCCTTCATGTGTTTCATGTCTGTTTTGTTGTCAAGTTCATGTAGTCATGTCTGCGTTTCATTATGTTTCCTATTTTATTTTCTAAGAGGTTCTGTTTTGTTTCACTCTTTCCCTGTGGTGTTGTTATGTCCATGTTGTGTCTACTGTGCCTTTCTGTCCCATGTTTCAGGTCCCTATGTTCTGTCTCCTCGGTTGCTGTCAAGTTTGCATGTCTAGAGTTCAGTCAGAGTGTTTCCTGTTTTACTTTGATTTTTTTTTTTTTTTTTTTTTAACCTGTCCCGTTTGGTTCTTTTGCCATCAGAATTATTGTCTAAAGGCGAAGAAAGATGCCCAACGGATTTACTTTTTACTAAATTGACCATCCCAGCCTTGCCGTAATGGTCCATTTGATTCACCTTTATTGTTTATTTTATTTTCACTTGCTGAATACGGGACAGACTTAACTGGGGAAAAGAAAGGGAGAAAGAAAGAGGGAAAGAAAAACAGCGGGAAGAGGGACGGGGAAAAGGGCAAAAACCAAAACCAACAGAATAAGCAGACAAAAAAAAATACATATATCGATCATCTGGATCACCTCTTGAGAAAGAAAGAGAAAGCAAGCAGAAGAAAACGAGAGTAATAAACAACATCATAATGATCTATGGGAATATGACAGTAAATACTAAATGTTAGACATTATTGTGCAGCACGTAAGATCGACAGCGCACAGTGTGCTTTGAGGTAGGAGCCAAAAAGGGTGTAGTTTGTGTGTGATCACCTGTGTGTACACCTGTGAGCATGAACGCGCTTGTTTTTAAAAGGTTCCTTCATGTAATGATCTGCTAGAGGGTGTGGGGGCCACTGCCCGTCCTCCAGGGCATGAAGCAGGTATGGAGGAGATCAAAACTCTAGACATCCAGAGGCCCCAGAACACAAGAGACCAAGGAAGACCAACAGAGGGGCAGCTGCGTCACTATCCCAGAAAGAGCTGAGGAGAGTCCCAGATGAGGGGTCACTCAGCAGCCATGGAGCAGAAGCCGGGGGTTGCAGTGACATGCCCGTGAGCTCCGCCGGCAGCCAGCTGTGCCTGAGTGACCGAGCCCCGGGCCGAGAGGCCGAGGGCACCCCGCCTCCGAAGTGGCCCGAGCGAGCCCCAGGCTCCAGGCCCCGATAAGCAGCCGCCAAGGAGTGAGCCGGTGTGTACCTGGGCGCCCACCCCCGGACACAGAGAACCACCAACGCACTGATGTCTGAGGGCGTCCGCCACCGGCAGGGGAAGTGGTGGGGGGAGATGGGCCTCCAAACCTTGGAGGGCCTGAGATGTCCCCAGAGAGGTGGCGTCTGATACCCAACCTGACATATAGACACAGACATACAGGCACACACAGATACAAACATCCATTCCCACCCTCATGCTCTCATATACAATTACTCAACACTCACCCAACGTGGAGACAGACATCAAGTGACGCTGTACACACAATCACTCTCCCCAAGCGTACTCTAAGAACCGGGTCTGGGTACCCTTGCCCCTGGAGGGGGAATCTGCACCCAGACCCAGGTGGTGTTACCCTTTTTTCCCTGCGGTGGGGAGAAGCAGACCGCCCGACTCCGCAGCAGCAGGAGGCCCCATTCCAGACCCCAGTCGGACGGCCAACTCCTCCTCCTAGCCCCCCGCTCCAGCAGACCGCAGAGAACGGGGTGTGTGAAGACTCCAAACCTCCCTCCACCCGCTCATATGTAGTGTTGATGTATGTGTGTTCTAAGGTGCATTTAAAACCCAGGAGGGCATGGAGCTACCTGCCAGAGCAGCAGGTAAGCGCATAGCCCCTCCTGCTAGCCCTCAATGTCTACGTGTATTTAAAATTGAGAGGTGGGCAACGACGCCAGGGGTGAGGTGTATACCCTGATGGTAATTTGGATTCTGTGTGGCGTGCCCACCCCAAGATCCTATATGTATGTGTAATGAGAGTGTGAGTAATGTGAATGTCTAAGTTGTGGGATAAAATTGAGGCAGAGGCAGCCAGAAGGGGACAGAGGGGGGATGCCTCTCCTGCACCCTGGTGACACACCCCTACCCCAAGGCCCTGCATGTGGGTGACTGTGGTGGAGCGAGAAGAGGGAGGCAGCTGGAGATGGGGAGGGAAGGAAGGAGGGGCAGTGACCCTCCTGGGGCCAGCTCCCCGCTGACCCCAGTAGGCACCCCCATACTCTGCAACCCGCCAGGAAAGGGGGCCCAGGCCCATCCGGACCGGGGCCCAGTGCAGCAGCGCCGCCCGCCCCACAGAGCCCGGGACAGTCCACCCGACCCCACCACAGAGAAAACTACACCCACCCCATCATCCACTCATCTTCCAGACTACACAAGACAATAGACGCCCAGGCTGAGATCTTCCTCCACCTCTCCTGTATCTCCCCTCCTGCAGAGAGAGTTCCCGAGAGAGGAAAGCTCCTGCAAGATGTGACAACCTCCCCACCAGTTGAAGAGCCCCCAGGTGGCTCGATGCACCGCGGCACCCTGCGCCAGGACCGGGCCCCATACACCCACCCGCCCACAACCCCGGCAACACACCAACCAGGACCCAGCCCCTGAGGCCCGGCCAGGGCCCCAGCCCAGAGACGGAACGCCCCAGAACCTCACGCCCATCCCGGACCCACCCAGGGCAGCCAGGCTACCAGGTCAGTAACCCACGTCCGTCAGCACAGACCCTCCCTAGCCCTGCTGCACGCAGCCACGAGGAAACCGTCACCCAAGAGCCAACAGAGCCCTTAATTGGCCATGACCGCTACCCCGGTGGAGCCCCCAAGGAAGATGCTCCTGGGAACCCCCGATGCCCTAAGCCTGTCCCTACCCCCACACCTATCACAACAGTGAAGGTGGGACCAAACTATGACCCCCACCCCACTAGGTGATGGAGCTGATCAAAGGAGCCCAGAGAAATTGATCTGATGTGGTGGCAGAGGCTGTATCAAGACTAATGTGATCTAATAGATAATTTCTATATTGGTTAGAATTAAGATTATTTTTATTTTCCAGTTCATGAGGACTGTTTTCTTGGCTATGCATAGTGCAGTGAAAACCATATGGGCTATATTCTTTTCCGTAGTGACATTATCTAAGCTGCCCAACAAACACACTAAAGGGGAAGTTGGAATGTTACATTTCAGACACTTTGATAAGTCTTCACATATCTCGCGCCAAAACTTCTGAACTGGTGGACAGAACCAAAGAGCGTGGATATAATTGTCTGGTCAATTGGTTTGGCAGTGTGAGCAGTTGTTGGTAGATGTAAAGCCCATCTTGAACATCCGATGACCTGTATAGTGCACTCTATGTAGTATTTTGTATTGAATTAATTGAAGACTGGGATTTCTAATTAGATGAAAGGTTTTTGAGCAAATCTGAGACCAGAGGTTTTGGTCTAAGTTAACTGATAAATCCGCTTCCCATTTTGCAATAGGAAGTGATATTGATTCATCTGTTTTAGAAAGCATTCTGTATATTTTGGATAGTAATTTGGGGTTTTAAGAGTCAGAAATTGAACCACACTTGGTGGTGTTTGTAGTTCATCTTGACCTGGTTTAAATCTCTTTTTACTATGGATTTAATTTGCTGATATTCTAAAAATCTTTTCTTGCTGATCCCATATTGTGTAACTAGTCTGTCAAATGAAATAAATTCTGTTCCTTCTAGTATATGTTCTAAATATTTGATTCCTTTACCACTCCAATCTGAAAAGTTTATCATATTATTGTTTTGTAATATGTCAGGGTTGTTCCAGATAGGTGTACGTTTGCATGGGATTAATGAAGACTCTGTCAACTTCAGAAACTCCCACCATGCTGTCAGAGAAGAGCTGATGTTGATGCTTTTGAAGCATTCATGTCGTTGGATGTTTGAGCTGATAAATGGTAGATTTGAAATCTCTAGATTATTGCAAAGTGCTTGTTCTACATCTAGCCAAGGTTCATCTAAGAGGGTATGTTTTGCCATCCTGAGATAAACTGAAGCCTGTTGGCTAAGAAGTAGTGCTGAAAGTTAGGTAGTTCTAATCCTCCTTTATCCTTGGTCTTTTGTAGTGTTTTTAAGCTTATACGTGGGGGCTTATTTTTCCAAAGGAATTTGGACATATATGAATCTAGAGATCTGAACCAATCTTGGCGGCGGTTTTAGTTGGGATCATTGAGAATAAATAATTTATTTTTGGTAATACCATCATTTTTATAGCGGCAACCCTTCCCATGAGTGATATGGGTAGACATTTCCACCTAGCCAGATCACCTTCTACTTTCTTTAAAAGTGGGATATGGTTTAATTTAGTTAGATCTGCAAGCTTGGGAGATACATTAATACCTAAATATTTTATATTTCCCGATTGCAGTGGAGTAGAAGAGGAATTATGGAAGGAGCAATTAATCGGAAGGACTGTAGATTTTGACCAGTTAATTGAGTAATTGTTTTACTTTGAAGGTCCGTGTCTCATGTGAGTGATTCTAGTTTTGCTTCCCTTGTCTCGTCCAGCCTGATTACTCCCAGCTGTGCTCTCCTTCTGTGTCTAATTCCCTCGTTATCCCTCTGTGTATTTAAGCCCTGTGTTTTCTCTTTGTCAGTGTCGTAGTCTCCCTCATGGCTGTGTTTTCCTGTGTGTTAGTGATCCATGTCCCAGTTTAGTTTTGTTATGGTTTTCATGCCATTCTGCAATAAAGCAGCTTTGTGAGTTTAATTCCTGCGTGGTGAGTTTTGCGTTTGGGTCCTTCTCCTGCCTGCACACAGCCGAAACATGACAGAAGACTACGACCAGACAATGGACCCAGCAGCTCACAGTCCCTCCGCTGAGCTCCAGGAGGACATGATCTACACGGTAGAATTTCTCTGCCAGGAGTGGTTTGCGCTGCCATTTAAGGAATACCAGGAGGAGCTAGCTCTCCGCTTACAACGGATGATCTCTGGACTCCCCTGGTTATTTGGCATGCTCCACCCTTTAATCCAGGACTTCCTTGTTTCTACTGTGCATGTCTGCCCTGACAAGCCACTCCTGTCTGAAGAGCCGGAGGATTTTCAGCCGAGTCCGCTGGAGGATTCGCAGGCCGACTCGTCTCCTCCCTCTTCCAGGAGAAAGCGGCATTCACGCCGCCATCGCTCCACAGCAGCTGAGCGGACCACTTTCATGAGTAAAAGTGACTGTTTGCCACATTCTGATTCAAAACCTTCTGCCATTTCATCCACGGTTAGTCATGCTGCTCCTATGAACACTTTGGTTTTTCAAACAGCTCCTCCGAACCTTCATGATTCTGATCCTCTATCTGAGACTCTACGTGATGCTCTGCCAGTATCTCAGTCAGTTATTTTTTTCTGTGCCTCAGCTGGGAGGTGTAAATAGTAACAGAGTGCCTCCTACCATAGTTAAACTGCCTAAAAGACTTGGACTTGATGCCACTGAGCTAATGAATCAACTTGAATTTTGTGTTCCATAGCCAGCCATGTTCAAACACACTCACCATGTTTTAGAGTCAGACCAAGTTCAACCTGCACCTCAAGTGACTGTTTTGGGTGTGGCTTCACCCCTGGACTTTGCTGCTCACCAGTCAGCTTATTCTGAAACTGCCTTTGCAAACCTACCTACTCCTGTGACCACTCCTGAGCTCCGCTCTCCACCACCTGTCCCGGCTCCCAGGGTGAGGCCAGCCAGGACACAGCCTACCTCCGCACCCGTACCTACTCCTCGGGTGGGAGCGGCTCATGTCCGGCGGGTGCCTGCACCCATTCCTGTGTCCGCTGAAGGCTCAGGCGAGCCTATCCAGCCCCTGTCCTTGTGTTCTGTAGGCTCAGAGTTAGGTCAGCAACCACTACCACAATCACTACAACCTCTCATTTTTTCCATAGTTCAGTCTGTTGCTCAGTCATGTGTTCATCATCAGTTTTGTCTCCAGGTCAGGCTTCAGTTTTGTCACCCATACCCCTTTCATTAGCCCAATCATCTGCACAACCAACCGCTCAACAGTCTGCTCAGCACTCCGCGGCTCCCACGCCGCCGCCTGTTCCTGCTGGAGGCCCAGGAGAGCCCGTCCAGCCTCATGCCACGCCAGCTGGAGGGCCCGAGGAGCCCGTCCAGCCACCACCTGCGGCTTCACCACCTGCGGCTGCCACGCCGTCGCCTGGTCCACGTCCGGGCTGCCACGCCGTCGCCTGGTCCACGTCCGGGCTGCCACGCCGTCGCCTGGTCCACGTCCGGGCTGCCACGCCGTCGCCTGGTCCACGTCCGGGCTGCCACGCCGTCGCCTGGTCCAGCCTCTGCCACCGCCTGGCCCACGTCCAGCCTCTGCCACCGCCAGGCGGCCTCTGCCACCGCCTGGCCCACGTCCGGCTGCCACGCCGTCGCCTGGTCCAGCCTCTGCCACCGCCTGGCCCACGTCCAGCCTCTGCCACCGCCAGGCGGCCTCTGCCACCGCCTGGCCCACGCCGGCTGCCAAGCCTGGTCCAGCCTGGTCCACGTCTGGTTTGGCGTCAGCAGCCACCTTCCAGGCCGCTGACTGGACTCCTTCATCGCCACCGCTGGCTCCGCGGTCGTCCTCCTGAACTGTATAATCTCTTGTGCGGTCGTCCTCCTGAACTAATAAGCCATGGACTGTTGTGCCGTCACCCTCTGGGTCGTCCTCCTGAGTGGTGCTTTTGGACTGTTTCCTGAGCTTCAGTGCTTTTCATAGACTTTTGTTTTGCACTATTTCGTGAGCTCCGGGTTTTTGGGGATTTTGTTGTTTTTGAACTTTTGCTCTGGCTTTGTTGACATCTCTTGATTTTCCATGTCAAAGAAACAGGCTCTGTGTTTTGCCTTATATGCATCCACAGGTGTGCCACCAATTTACTCACATGGACTCTACTAACCTATCAGAAGCTTCTTCAGCTCAGAATGGAATCGTCTGCAGTTTTCTTAATAATTAACAATAAACTTAGTGTATATGTACTCCTACATTTGATGAAAGTGATTAAAATAGACAGCTCCCTCTTTTTGTTCTGACATTTAACTAATTCAGAAATTTCAACATTTATTTATCTAAAACAAAACAAGTTTACTCTAAATTGATGAACAGTACAAAAAAAAAAGTTTGTTTTCTCCCTAAAGTGTATTTAAATATCTGGCTTCAGCTGTGAATATACTGCTGTGTATTGATGTTCCTCTTGTTTTGCATAGAAATATACTGAACAAAATACAAAGCATAATATATAAAATAACATCTACCAGAGTTTTTTCTTTGAAAGAAGCTCCTTATGTCCATTGTTGTATATCAGTACATTACTGAAACCGATTTATTTAGCCGTGGAGGGAAACAACTGAAAATATGAAATAAACACACATGTAAGCTAAGACTCTCTAAAGAAACAGCGTTGTTTTTGTTCGGCTTTTTATTTCACCATTTGTTGATTCACTCGAAGAGCAAGTAACGCAATATGGGTCAAGTGATCAGTTTGATGTTCTGCTCTTGGTTCTAGTTCGACTTCTTTTCCACTGCAAAAAGCAAAATGAAGCAAATGGTACGACCTCTGTCACATTCACCTGAGATCACAACAAGGAGCCCAGCTGCTGCAGTCTGAGGCCAGATGTTTCCATTTTGGTTGATCTCAGCTGCTCCTTTATGAGTACTTTTGGTTTTATAAAGCTTCAGATGTTTCAGTGGGTGAAACAGGTGGACTACAGGCAGGCTAGCTTAGCAACCAGACTTATTTCTGAAGTGTGATCACACTGAGGTTTGGAAACATCTGACTGAAATGATGAGATGAGGCTTGAGGTTTTGGGTTTCTGTTGTTTCCTCTGAGGGCTGTCTGCTTTGACCGCGGGGTCAGTGACCTTTGTCTGGAAATGGATTCAAAACCTTCCCACAATGTCAACAAATGTATCTCTAAAATCACTGTTGTCTTTATTGTTGGTGTTGTGTTAACACACAGCTGAATGCTCCAGACCAACAAACTGCCAAACGTCTGCTTCATTACAGGTGAATCAGAATCAGTCAGTGTGACTTAGTATGAGTCAGTATGTTTGAGGTTCTGTGCTGACTGCAGCTGATTACAGATTTGAAACATCATCTGTTTGTGTTTCCTCTGTTTGTAGCTTCAACATGACCTGAGTGTGTGTGTTTGTATTTTCCAGATACACATCAAGCTGATACACATGTTGTCTACTCTGACGTGAGGATTCTCACTGCAGGTACAAACGAATAAAATGAATTTTGTTAATTTTATTAGATCAGGTTTTGTTTCATAACAATAAATGTGCAGCACACCGCAGAGAAAAACAGAGCAGATTAAGGAAGAAGGTAGGAAAAATAAAATGTAGTCAGATTAATGGGGGCTGAATACAGATTCACACCACACTTTACAGGATGAATATAAATACTTTGTCAAGACACTGTACATAGAACACAAACATCTGGATGGGAGTCCAGCAGCTGAGTCAAGACCTGAAGGGGGGTCGGTATGAGAAAGTGGACTGTTGGCAAGAGACGAGTCTCAGTTTAACAGGTTTAATATCACAGAATGAGCACCGATGAGAGACTAAAGGATTACGATGACTGGGAGAAAGAAACTGTTCTGATGGAGCTCGTGTCAGGGTGGTGTCACAAACAGTTCACATCTGGGGTGGGAGGGGTTCCAGAGTCTGAGAGGCTGAAGTGGAAGGTGATTTCTGCTCTGGTGTCAGGGTTGCTGTGGGGTAAGACCACAGAGCTCTGAGTCAATCACTTCCTAAGTAACTGATGTGGAAGAACAGAAAGGAGGGTTGATCTGTTTGTGATCATTTACTGGAGGAAACTTCACAGACATGTGGGACAGGTGGCTGCTCAGAGCAGGTGGAGGAGATGAAAGGACTCCTCTTTGAATTTATATGCAGTGAGTGAGAAGTTGGAGCTTCATGTATGTGAGCTGCCTCTGGCAGTTTGAACCTACACATGACTGCAGGACACGTATGATGCTTCACACTCCTTTGTTGTGTTTCTGTGTGTGTTACAGAGCAGTCAGCTGATCCAGGTGTTGTTATTCATCACCGAGAGCAGGTAACATTTACACACAAATGTAAAGTTTTCAATTCAATTCAATTTTATTTATACAGCGCCAAAACACAACAACAATCACCTCAAGGTGCTTCATGCTGTAAGGTGGACCCTAGAATAATACATACAGAGGAAAACCCAACAATCCCTCTGCTCCTCTTCTTCATGCTGTCTGTGCTTTAGTCTGTTTTAAATACAGCTGTTAGCTCTCACCTGTGCACACAGTAACATCTGCTCAGGAAGCAGGTTCAGTAACTCTGAGTTTCCTGTTGTCAACTGTGCAGGTTTCAGACTTGCACACAGACGCTGTGCTGCACTCTAACACACTCTCACACTGATGGAGGCTGCAGACTGTTTAGCACAGAGGTCCTCTGACTGCCAATCCACAGTCTCTGATTGGTGGGGACCCGCTGTACCCCTGAGTCACAGACAGAAGCAGTAGTGAGAGCTGAGGACACAGGTGTGAATGAGGGTCTGTGACCTCCTCAGAGAGCTGAGTCTGTGTGACACAGCGTGGATGTGAGCCTGAGTCAGCAGGTTTCTGTAGTCACACAGCAGGAAGACACTCACTGTGAGCTCAGCAGCATTAACATGCACTGAGAGCGACACACACAACTACTGTCTGTCCCCTCTGATGTCCACACAGACACACTTAGGCAGCAGCAGGTGCAGCAGGTGAGGTCAAACACAGAAGCACTGAGATGAGCCGACAGCGCCCTCTGCTGGTCTCAGTTTGAGCTGCTGCTGATCGTCCACAGACCATATTTATTCATTCCATTTTCCTCCTACATGCTCTCCTTCACACTCTTTACATGTTTGTACTAAAGATCAGGAGTTATGGCTTTCTGGATGCGTGTCATCTGTTGCCATGGTAACTGACCCTGTTCAAGTTATCCTTCTTACTGGAACCAAAAGGCTGGAGTTTCCTTCATCTGAGGATTAACAAACTCAAACCATCAAACCTGCTTCCTGGAACAGAACCTGTGTGTGTGTGTGTGTGTGTGTGTGTGTGTGTATATATATAATCTTTTTCCATTTGCTTTTCAATGAAATTCTTTTTAATGTTTTCTAAACGTTTGATCGGATAAAATGAATAAAACTCTTTGTTTTGGGGAACTTTTGTGTCATCGTTATCAGATCTGTCCTGTGTCAGTGGAAGAATCAGCATACCTGTCTATACCTTTTTCCCTCTGAGCTCTTTATTGTAAAACATTTACAGATCTGAGCTCCATCACTGTACATGTGGGTCCGACCTGCTGGTGTGCTGAGCTGCCACAGCCCTGCAGAGGGAACAAGTCCTGGTGCTGAGCCAAAGTCCAGTCTGAGGTCTGAGAGACTCTGTGTTCTCTGAACTGTTCAAATATCTCTGTGTGTAGTCACACTGAGAGTTTTTACAAATTATCATCAGACTGAATAAAATAATAATTAGACTGCAATAAAAACATTCCAGTCTCCAAAATCACACAATAATCATGATCAATACTGAAATCAGTCCTGATTATAATAATCATGATGATCATTTTGACAGTGCTGATGCATGCTGGACTCCTGCCTCACACAACCTCAGTGAGGAGTTAATAATCCAAGTTAACTCCTGCAGGAGGAGAACGTGAGGATCATGGGTCATGAAGGAGTCCACAGTTTTATTATTTAGCTGATGATGTCCTCATGAAGTGGATTCAAAGACTGTTTGAATTTACAGATACAGCTTTAAAATACTATAAATATCAGATAATCATCAAACGAGCAAAACTGCAGATGCTGATCATGTAAATCCATCAGAGTTCATCACGACTGAACATTGAAGCTCTGAAGCCTCTAAACACATTTACACATCAGTGTGTTCAGCTCCAACTACACACTGTTTTTCTTTGATTTGAAGCTTCAGATTTATGGAAAAACGTCTGTTGGGATCAGCACGTTAGCCTGCGTGCACTCAGCTTCCTGTTTGTTGGAGAAACACTTGGTTTACACAGGCAGAGGGTCAAAGGTCACGGGACAAACTAAGATCATTTAAAATATGAGGATTATTTTTAATGCTAATGAAAATCACATGCAGTCAGTGACTCAGTCTGGAGCTCATGGACTGTGATTCCCCTAAATCTGTGATTCAGTTCTGTCCATGGCCTTCATGATATAATATGGTTTATTAACACATTTTACAAGGTCAAACGCTTGGCCAAGCTCGCATTTGACAAAGCCCTGGTGTATTGTTGTGAAGTTTGAAGATGATCCATAAATATACAAAGTTTCTACTAGTTTTTACATTTGCTATGACCTTTGACCTTTGACCTGTTATTGGTATGTACCATGACAGAAAAATTGAACATTATATGTTGAAAACGGTGGACGTAGACTGTAGCAGAGTAGCAACAAGTAGACACAAGACTGCAGCGAAGCAACAAAAAAAACCTTTAATCCAGCGCATAGACACAGCCCAGAAACAACAACATAACATTCAGTGCGTAGACACAGCCCAGAAACAACAAAATAACATTCAGTGCGTAGACACAGCCCAGAAACAACAACATAACATTCAGTGCGTAGACACAGCCCAGAAACACCTCTAACAAGCTCAAAACCAGACCTACTCAATCACCAACACCGAGATCCAAAGTCCAGAAGAAGAAACCCAAAGATGGACACTAACAGAGCTCTGTGACCAAACCAAAGAAAAGAAGGAAAAGCAAATACTTATAAGTTTACACTTCCCAAACTGTTCATCAAATCTGACAATCTTTTGTTCTTTTAAGACATGAAACACATTTTATCCACTGACATGAAAGTGATGATACTATAAATCTCCAAAAGTTGAATCTGTTCATCTGGACGTAGCGTTTTGTGGGAGAAACGTTTCGTCACTCATCCAAGTGACTTCTTCAGAGACTGAAGAAGTCACTTGCCCACCCCTGCTTTATGGTCATCTTTTTGTGGTGGGGTGTGGTTTGTGGCTCAGCGGAAGGGGAGGGGTGGAGCAGCGGCTAAAGGGTGTGGTGTCAGAGGAGGCTGGTCATCACAGCTGGTGAGCATCATCTAATCACACCTACATTATTACTAATATAGTACTGTCAGGCAAAAGTCACAGCAAACTTTATTTATAAAGCTTTATTATTTATAAAACTTTATTTAAAAACAGCAACCTGACATGCTGGAAACAGCAACAAAATAAAATGTAAATCAAATAATACAAATAAATATAAAACAAAAAGAATTAAATTACAACACAAAAGGAGAGCATCAACGCACTACAACATATAAACTCATATAGCAGCAGTATTACAGAGTGCAGAGTGAGGTAGTGCAGATAAAGCAGCAGAGTGAGTGCGAGAGGAAAACAGCTGCAAATGAAAAGAGCTGCTGTGTTAATAAAGTTTCATGTGTTTGAAGCACAGAGGTCAGACTGATCCATGATTAGAATAGTTTGAGGGGTTATAATCAGATCACTCATTACATGTTTAAAGGCTTTTATTCTCTCGGCTGCAGACTTGCTGCTGTAATAAATATTAAATATAAAAAGTGAATTCAAACATAATCTGTGTACAGATCTGATCTGAGGTCAGCTGGTACACTGCTGGTGTTTCAGGGTCAGATGGTAATGTTTGCAGAGCAATAAAGTTTTTACAAAATTCTTCACAGCCAACAGAAAAAAATGAGTCCAGTGATCCTGTATTTTTGTTGCTGATGCTCATTATTGAAGCACAGAGACTCAGATATGAAATCACTAATACTGCAATAATATCAAAATACAGTAGATTAAAACTGTAAAACTATTCAAACCTATTAAATAACTAATACTGCAATAATATCAAAATACAGTAGATTAAAGCTGTAATACTCCATCCATTCATTCACTTCCGCTTATCCTTTTCAGGGTCGCGGGGGGCGCTGGAGCCTATCCCAGCTGTCATAGGGCGAGAGGCGGGGTACACCCTGGACAGGTCGCCAGTCTGTCGCAGGGCCAACACACAGGGACAGACAACAATAAGTAACACTGCAATAATATTAAAATACATAAATAACTAATACTGTAATAACAGTGTGACCTCCAACATGAATGTTTACAGCTTCAGGTCACAGAGGTGGGCCTGATTGTCACTTTCTAAAATGATTTTCCATCTTTATCATTTTTCAGGGCTGAAAACCAGATTTATTAAAAACTGCAGCCAAATCAGTTTTACTGAATCATATTAATGCTGATGGTGGACCGACATTAATGTGATACTAACACAATATTGACAAACATAACTCACTCAAATTTGGATATTATATTATAGAGTATTGAATATGATATATAATATATTATAATAATAATGAATATTTCCTGATCAAACAGGAAGTGTGTTGCAGGAAAGGAGACCCTGTTTACAGCCCTGACAAGTACAGCATACTTACATGTAACACGGAGACGTTTACTCTGTTCTACAGTTACCATAGAAACACACACTATTGACAATATGAGTATTTCTCTGTTACCTGTAACACCTGACTGACTCTACAGCTGTGCTACCTGTAAGTGTCTGCAGGTAAATATCACATAATCCTGTTAATTACAGCTGTGAGGTGTATTATAAAGAGTTTCACAGCGAGGGTCTGATACTGTGACACACATGGAGACTCGCCTAGGGGTCACCATGGCAACGGGTGAATAAAGAGCAGAGCCTCCATTGGATGGTACCAGTGCAGCAAGAATGAAGGTGTAAGTAATGACCATGTTAATGTCGAGAGGCCTGATAAACAAAGTGACCAAAGACAAATAATCCCTGATGTTAATCCAGATTCACAGAGATTATTCTGCTGTTTACCAACTGCTGTGATGAACACGCCTGTTTATGATCAGTATGAATGTGAAAAATGTAAAACAGCTTGAACTTCAGGCCTTGGTCAGCTGCAGAGAGGTGATGAGAGGTGAGTCACATCAATGCAATCAGGACATATTCAGGGAAAACCTCATTTAAACATCAGCTTCTTCATTCTGCAGACGTCAGCTGACTAAGTGAGGTCAGAGTGGACTGACCTGCTTCAGTCTGTTTCAGATGTAACAAAGCTGGAAACAGTTTGTTGAAGCCTTTTAAAAATGACCAGAATCAGCTGATGTACAGAAATAACACCACGATGAGGCTGAAGGTTTAACATCCACCCACCAACACACCCACCTGTTGCACAGCGTGTGCTGTAGCACCCACACACAGACACTAGGTGGCAGCAGAGTGTGAGCACAGACATCAGTGATGGAGGTGATGGTGCAGTGACAGGTGGAGCTGTGACTGACTCATGAAGACACCATCAGATCTCAGGGACCTGAGTGAGATCGTGTCTGCATCACAGAATTATAAAGAGACAGATGAACTTAAAAGCACCATCACAGCCTCCTTTGTTCCTGTGAGCTGGCTCAGTGTGTGACACGTTACCCAGTCAGCACCTACACCTGTTTAAACAGAACCATCATGGCTGATTAACATGTGGCAGGTACCTGACAGGTGGGTAGGTCATATTTTTATACTTGATCTCCTTAATTTGAAAGGTTATCAGAGACAGATGCTTTATTGATAACACAGGGGAAATGTTTGTGTTACAGCAGCATAAAAAAGTTCAGTCTACAATAAACACAGTTAAATAAAAGTGTCACAGACATGAGAGAGACACAGAGAGACCCAACATCAAACAAGACACCAAGTACTAGAAACACAGATAAACTCAAGAGACACTGGAAAGAACTAAAGTCAAGACTAAACTGAACAAAGCTAAAGCTAAAGTCATCTTATTAATGTAAAGGAAAGATAATGAATCCACACAAAACACAGAAGAGATCGAGAAAAGGCTTTTCCACCAACTGTTTCCTGTTTACAGTCAGGCCTCCAATTAGTGTCTTCCTCCAACTTAAGTAGAGAGCAGCTGATCATGTAGTTACCCACAGGTGAGTTGATCATCCCAGGCTGTGGCCGTTTATCAATGCCCAAGTACGCGAGTACGTACTCGCGTGCTCGGTGAGTACGTACCCGCCGAGAACGCACGGGAGTACGTACCCGCCGAGAACGCGAGCACGGACTCGTTGGCCGTTTCTCAATTCTCAAGAACGCGAGCACGGACTCGTGATTTGTACAGTCGGAACACCAGCGTACGTGATGATGTCACAGGTCCGGAGTTTTTACTGCCGTCCCCTCTTAATGTAACTGTGAGTAACATGTTATGAAGCTTACCTTTAATCACAGCCAAACCGGTTTACTCAGGAACAAATAAAACACTGAAATAAACCAAACATTAACATTTAGAAGTGATCTAAGTGACTTATATATCATTTTTAACCTCAGTAGTGAAACCTCTATTAATACAAATAGTGTACATGTACATACGTGTACATACCTTAATAAAAACAAGCAGGTGAGATGTTAGAACGCTTTTATTTCTATTCTAGTGGACACTCAATACTATAGACAGCTGCTGGAGTTTCTTTAACCTGAGTAGTGAGAAGACCGCGAGCGAGGGGGGGCGATGTGCCGGGAGTCCGCTGTTGAGTTTTGGACGAAATGCATTCTGGGATATATAGCTGTCCCAAGTCTACACCGATGCATGCTCGATAAAACGGGCGGATCGAGAACACATCCGGGACTTTTTCGCGTTCTCGGCGTGATGCGTGCCAATTGGAACAGTACTTGGTCTCCGACTGATGACGTATCACGAGTACACGAGAACGCAAGTACGCACAAGTACGCATATTGATAAACGCCCTGTGTCCCAGTTCAGGGTATGCACGCTTGAAGTACGCATTTCAAGTGCGATTACGTCACCGCCACGCGACGACGGCTGTCCCAATTCAAAGTGTACTTCAAATGCATACTCCAAATGCGCCGTCGATTTCCCCAAATATCAAGCGTGGTCCGTGCACGCTTCAGTGGTCCCATATATCCCACAATCCATAGCGCGGTGGGTGTGGATAATTTTGCCTCAAAATACGGCAGAAGGGAGCGGCTGAAGAGTGAACTGTCAAAAGTAAGTACTGAATATGATGTCACTTATTTATGTGCGAATGTTTAAGAACATTAAAACATTACTCTTGGCCACATGTCGGCAAAGTTATGTGACATTAGTGATGTTTGTACTTTCAGCGGTAACTTGGTTTTAAAGCCTCTACGTCTAAATATATATATAGTTGACCTTAATCTTACAGAGAATGTGATAATTTTATGGATAATTAAAGTCAGTCATATATCCACAAACACAACAAGCTGAAAGTCAGTGATGCTGCTCGGTTTGCAGTCCTGAATATGACGGCACAAGCAGGATCCACTGCACTGTTAATGTTAGCTATGTTATATTGCTGCCTCTGTTCGGTGGTGTCGAGCCAAACGGACTTTAACGTGTGTTTGAACGAGCTGACGGTTCACTCGTTAAGCTGAAAGAAAGATGCTTTAATCACAGGAGTCACACATGTGTCCACTGGACCATCTGGGAACTCTTCTTGTTTAGCACTCGTAATAACACAAACACTAAATCCTCCTTCTCTTGTGCTGTTTTGTAGCAGTGTGTACACCTGAGACTGTCACCTGTCTGTCTGTCCTGCACTCTCTCTGTTTTCTTTCTCTCTGATTGTGGAATAAAAGTATGAACATGTATTTATAAGTTACACTTGTGTTTGAATCCTGCAGCTTATCACACATTTGATTTCCATGTGTGACGACTGCAAGTGTCCAGAGTGAGGACAGACTGAGGGACCCACTGCTGCACATCATCTGTGAGGCTTTGCACCCCTGATGATCCACCAGGACAAACTCAGCAGTGTGTGAGGAAGAGGAGGAGGAAGAGCCAGCAGCAGCTGACAGATGGAGAGAATAGACAGACTGTTCCCTGTTTGTGAAGGACTGCTAGGAAAGTTTAACATAACTAATTGTCTGTCCTGAATCAGTCTTATTAGGTAATGTTGAAATAATGTTATCATCCCAGTGTTTTCAGTGTGGGAGAAAGTACTCAGAGCTTTCAGGTTACACACTATGAAAGGCAGCAACAAGTTTAATGTTCAGAAACCTAAAGTATGTATCAGCAGCAGAATGGAGCTAAAAATAAATGTTTGTTTCAGTTCTATGAAGCTTTGAGTATTTTGGATTAGTAGCACTGCTGTGTTTGTTGCATCATATTGCTGTAATTGTTTATATGCTTTATATATTCTGAGGTAAGTTGATCTATAGTGTTACATCATATTCTATAAGGATGTTATGTGTTTGTTTACTTTCTGCCCAGTTTGACCCATTTAGCAGAAGTCAGCCTGTTTAAGGCTCTGATATCTATTCTGTATGACTTAAAGCAGTTATGACATGGTCTGATTTTCTCACCCAATAAAGGAATATTTCATATATCAGTCTGATCTTCATTCTATCACCAACAGTTTTCACAGCTCGTACATTTTCCTTTTTACACATATATGTAAGCATTGAGCCAAATGTAATAGTGCCAACATATTAAACGAACAATGTTTGTCTCTTATATATAATACATCTGTATATACACTGTCAGAGATACTTGTCTTTGAGTGAAGATTTAAGGCGATAGGAAATATAAATAACTGCAACTTGAATCTTTGACCCAGAGTTCAAGCTCACTGCTGTAATATATATATATATATGTGTGTGTGTGTGTGTGTGTATATATCTATATATACAGTATATATAGATATATATAATTTTAGTCTCATGAATAACATTAGCTAATTATTATTTACTAACTAATCTTGAAATGACTGTTCAGTACAGGAATGAAGCCCAACTATCATGTTTTACAGTCCTGTGGTCTCAACTAATCAAAGTGATGTCATGACAAAAATGAATGACCAACAAAACATTTTTCTCCTTCATTTCTGTCACACAAAGCTGTATGAAACATTTCTCGCGGTTAGTATCATGGTTGCTAGGCAACCTGAACAGCGCGACGAAGGCTAGACCGTCTCATTTCACAAGCCTCTCACTTCCGCACTTCCCGTACTTATAGTACGCACCGTACGTAGTACGCGTAGTGTGCGTACTTCAAGCGTGCAGACCCTGAATTGGGACACAGCCCCAGACTGTGGAGCTGAAGGACAGGAAGTAACAGGGGAACACACTGCTGGCAGGGGCCGCCTGACCATGACACTAACAGGTTCCAAGATGTAGAGATAATCAGTGTTAGGTGTCAGTAGTAATAATCTTATGCCTGACTGGTTTATGGTGACTCACTGAAACAGACTCTGACGTCATTCTGGAGTAAAGCCTCAAATATATCAGCAGCATTAAAAAGGAGATTTAATGCTGCTGAGGCTTAGGTTTTTGGGAGATGTATTTGCCTTTTTATATGTATCCAAAAAGGCTGATTCTGTTCATGTGGACACAGTGGAACAAATGTTTCATCACTCATCCAAGTGACTTCTTCCGTCTTATCTGGTCTTTAATCATTGGTCAAGACAGTTTGCATATTAATGATCATAAACTGACCTCACAGCTCATTGTTCCTTTAATGGTGCTGGTTTCAGTCATTTTGCAAATGTACTGTTAATAAGGTTGGGGTTTGTTTACGGAAGTCTGAGTGACCTCTGACCTGGAAGCACCTCCTCGCGAGAGCCGATTTCAGCGGACCACAAAGCCTCAGCTGAACCATCTCAGTGTGTCAGTAAGTGTTGACGGTCTGGCGATCTCACGCCCGACTATGACACTAACTAACTAATGAAAAACAGTAAAGTGTTCTTTAACAGTGTGTGTGTGTGTGTGTGTGTGTGTGTGTGTGTGTGTCTGCAGCTGTTCTTTGTGTTGTTGCTGGATCGTTGCCTCAGGGGGAAAGTTGTGTGTGTGTGTTGAACATGCAGACTAACAGAGACTGCAGCTGTCAGCAGCCACACACACTTTATATTCTTCAAATCAAATCAGAGTGAAACATGTTCACTGACAGCTCAGCTTCAGCATCTTATTCATGCTGTGACTGCAGCCGTTCAACTCTGTTTCTCTTTAACCCAAATCATCACAACATGGAAATATAATCATCAAAATGATGTGACTGGAAGGATGCAGCAGTCTGTGCTCCACCTTTCTCCTCCACACCTGCAGGTGGAGAACATGGATGCATGAATCTCTACAGAGTTCTTTGAATATTATCCGTCTTATCAGTTTTCAGTGAACAAAAATCCTCACAGAGCCAAAATAAGCAGTTTGTATCCAACATAACTCAGCTGGACTCTGATGCTCCGTATAACAGCCACACATGAGTCTGGATTCACTCAAAGCATTGAACAAACTTTATTGTAAATGAAGCTTTTGGACATTTATTCTCTGATATTTGCTCTTCAGCTCGAGTCTCCATCAGTGGGAACATTTCCTGATTCAACTTTTCTTCTGTTCAAATCAAACTCCATGAGAATCAAAGTGTGAATCAGAGTCCTGATGATCAGATTCTATAGAAACATGGAGACTGTAGAGGATTTACACTCAATATGTTCATTTGGTCCCTTCAAGAAAAATCAATCAGTTCATCCAATAAAATCAGTCGTTGATCGACTCAGTTTGATGGACAGGACAGATGATCAGAGGTGCAGAGTTTTTACCACCATCATTGTTACAGGGTTCGAAGTATGGGTGGAGTTTGTGAGTGAAGGAGCAGCCAGTAAAGGAGTAGATCAGAGCTGCAGCACCTACATCATAAAAGGAGACCAGACCCTCCTCATAATCCACAAACACCCCCACCTTCTCAGGACCAGGATGAAGACAGAGACGGACTGGAGGGTCAGCAAGAGCTTTGTACTCATTTCCATTTCTCAGCCCTACAGTCCAGAAACCATCCTGAGGTCTCAGTGTGATGTTTCCCTTCCTGTCTGTCTGCAGCATCTTTACTCATCTTCACCGACTCTGTGATCTCCTGAATCTTCAGTCGTCTCTTCTGGATCATCTGCTGAATCTCAGCCTCTGTCTTCTCCAGCTCTGCCTTCTTTCCTTCATATTCTTCTCTCAGAGGAACAAACTCGTGGTTCTTGTGGTCTAAAACAGAGCAGAGCATGCAGACACATGTCTGGTCGGTCTTACAGAACAGCTCCAGAAGTTTATCGTGCTTCGTGCACATCCAGCCTTCCAGGTTCTCCACAGCATCAATCAGCTGATGTCTTTTCAGACGTTTCACTGTCAGATGAGGCTCCAGGTGAGTCTGACAGTAGGAGGTCTGACACACCAGGCAGGACTTCAGGGCCTTCAGTCTGGTTCCAGTGCAGACGTCACAGGGAACTTCTCCTGGTTTGGCAGCTTGTTGCTCTGAGCTGCTGCTGCTGGCTTTCTGCTGAGCTTCACGTCTGAACTGAGCAACCATCTCAGAGATGAAGGTGTTGACCCTCAGCTGAGGTCTAGTGTAGAAAGTCTCTTCACACATGGGACACTGACAGCTCTGATTCATGTCCCAGTGCTGACTGATGCAGGTTTTGCAGAAGTTGTGTCCACATGGTGTAGAGACTGGATCAGTGAACACATCCAGACAGATGGAGCACAGAAACTGATCTTCAGATCGCAGATTGCTGGCAGCAGACATGTCTGCACTCTGAGGGAGAAAGAAAAGAAACATTTGATTCAAAATTCACTTTGAATTTCATTTTTAAAAAGAGAGAAACAAGCGTCAGTAGTCTGAGGAGCTTGGAAAGAAAAGCGTCTGGACTTCTTTGAGTTTCTTGAAGACGTTTCATCAGAGAAGCTTCTTCAGTTCTCAGAGTAACTGGTGGAGACCCAGCAACACACTCAGACACAAACTGGTTCATCCCAAACACAAACTTAACATCGTAGTGTCTGCTGTACAGTGCAGCGTCCAGATGAACAGAATAACTTTGGGGATGAAGATAAATACAGTCGTTAGAAAGATGTGAAATTGTTTCTCTGACTGTTTTACAGAAGCTCCAAGATTCATCCAAATCATTTTATACTTGAATAAATCAGTTTGTTGGATATATTCCATCAATCACTGTGAAGTAAACTTCGACCTTGTTGGTGACTAAATACTTCTTATTGTAAGTCCAGATCAACGAGCCATTAATATTAAACAGTGACTGTTCCAATAGAAGTGACAGTGAGGAGGACAATGAATCATAAACCTCAGAAATGTGTTATTAACTGTTTGATCCAGTATATTAATGGCATTTATGAGAACATGTTTATTCAGTGGTGTCTGTATATTTGGTCCATTTGTGCGTCATTAAAAACTGTTTTCTCTCACAGATACTGGAACATCACAGCTCCTCACAAACTCAGGATATGGAAGAAGATGAACTTTTCCAGTCACTCGCTGGGATACATCATTCAATTATTCTGGATCCTCAGAAAACATTGATTTATTTTTGTATTTCATATATTTGTTTGTCCAAATCAAAGATTTATGTTAGTAGAGAAGAAGCCACCATGATAAAGCCTGTGTGTGAAAATGAGATCAGTGAATTTTGTTGATCAAAATCACATTTAAGGAGGAATTCTGTCCTCCAGTTTGTTTAAATAAGCTTTGGGATTAAACACCATCATCTATGTTTGTGTCTGATGTTTGATCCAGTTCAGCTTGAATATCACAGCTGATGTGTGAACTCTGACATATTTAAAGCCTCGATTATCAGGATGATTCAAACACATCTGTTTAAATAATGAGATTTATGTTTCCACACAAAGTTATAAAGTGCAGCATCGACTGTTTTCTGAATGATTCAGGAACATCTGTGACTCTTACAGGATACACTAAGTCAGATAATCTCTCTTTGTAAAATGTCTGAATGACTTTTTGAAGTACTGACCAAAATCTGCTGGTTTACAGTATCAAAGGCTTTATATCAATAAAGAATAAACAGGTGTTTTCACGTCTGTAATCCTTATGATCAATCAGATCCAGAATCAGTCTAATAGGAACAGGAAGTGATGAATAACCAGGAAGTGTGGAGTCAGTCTGAAGTCCAGAGCACAGACTGAGTCCACAGTCCTGAGCAGAGCCACAGTGAGACTGAAGCAGCAGCTCCATGTTCCTACAGTGGATCTGTGGTTACATGAGCAGATTTCTATGGATCCAGTGTGACTGTGATGAGTCAGCATGAAGTGAACAGAGTGAAGATTTGTGTAGAAACAGGAAGTGTGATCAGCTGCACTCACCACTGTTGCTGAGAGAAACCTGATGGACTCCAGTGAATCTTCTTTTAGAGACAAACAGGACTCGACTGCAGCTCTGCTGCTGCTCTCTCACAGTTTCACTTCTGCAAAATGACGTTAAACTTCTCGTCTTTGCTCCGCCTCTTCCTGCCTCTCCCTTTATCAGCCGGTCTGTACTCAGTGACTGTGTGCAGTGGGTGGGAGGAGTGAGGAGTGGTGTGTGGGTTCACACAGTAATGACGGCCTCAGGTGATCAGGAGAAACTCACTTGGATTTCCTTTTTCCACAGCAGACTGAGAGCTTCAGGTGGACCCTGAAGGAGGTCTCAGACACAGGTGGTAAAAGTACACACAGTCTGTACTGAAGTAGAAGTACTACTGTTAAAAATACTCCAAGTACTAATTCAACTTCTTTACTCAAGTAAAAGTAAAAAAGTACTGGCTGTGAAATGAGAGTAAAAAGAGCTGATTGAAGAACATTTCTAACACATGTGTTTATACAAAGCTAACTGAACCATGTGCTGCATCAACGTAATAATAAAATAATATTATTCACTTTATTTCTAAATTTGAATTCCAATAAATATTCCCAGCTTGAATCAGACAAGTTGAACATGAGCAGAGAAAAAGAGGAAAATCCAAATATTCCTGTGTTCAGTTTTCTCCATTGTACAGACTGACTGTGCCTCTAAACAGGAACATGAGCAGGAAGAGGCTGAAGTGGATTCAGCAGGTGGAGGATGCCCAACATCAGCTGGAAAGATTTACTGTGACGTTTGTTTGCTGTTTTCGCCTCGTGCATGAGAACATCACCAAATACACTCGACACAGTTTTTAACATTTTATTGTTCAAGAGCAAAAAGACTGACGGACTGTGTTTAAGCTCACAAATGTCACACATGAAATATTCAGTGTTTATTTGCTGGTTTGTTGGCAGCGGCTCCTTAAAGTCTGTCACACATCTGTTTGACCGTCTCCAGTTAATCTGAGCATCAGGCGGCTCAGCTGATCTCTGGTGTGTAGCTGCTGTGCTGCGGTCCCATTCCTCAGTGAAAGTAACAGCAGATCCACATGTTTGAAAAGAAAGCTTTTAAACAGATGAACACACTCAGTAAAGGACAAAGAAATAAGTAAGAAAAAGTTAGAGTAAAGAGTAAAAACAGGAGCAACTGAAACAGGCTGCATGCTAGCTGACGCATGAGCACTAGAACTGTTAAACTTAATTGTTATGATTTTAGCACCGAGTTACATGAAATACTGCATCAAAAAGAACAACACAGCGATCACAGACATGTTTATGCCAACAAACAAACATTAACCCAGAAAAGCCTTTAAAACAACCTGCTGTGGTTTGGAGTAGAGATTCCTGAATTTACCAGGTGCACCTAAAGGCAGCACAATTTAAACCGTAAATAATGATGTAGGCGCGCAAATCCTTTTCAAGCGTCACACCATCAGATGAGCCGGCTTATGTTTGTTGCACTTCTACACTAAGTTTTACGCCAGCGTTTCTTCTTTGCTGATTTTTGTTCCACAAACCAAAAGAAAAAAAGAATCAACCTTTAATATATTTTCATGTGTGTTTCAAGCACTATGACATATCACACACACACATGCTGAGTGTGTCACTGATAAAGCTGTGACACAGCAGCTCACTCAGTCCAGTCCAGGTAACAGACTCACCTGTTAGGAGTAGCTCTCCCCTCACAGAGCTCAGCTGCTTATTTTAGTCAGCAGGAAAAATGAATATTATGGACTACAGCAGTCTGTCAGGGCCGTTCAAGGACACAAATGGACACAAGGACACGATGAGGCCGCCTACAGGGAGGAGGTGGATCGTCTGGCTGAGTGGTGCGACACAAACAACCTGCTGCTTAACACCGAGAAGACCAAGGAGCTCATCGTGGACTACAGGAGGAATGCTGACCCACATCCACCCATCCACATTAAGGGGACGGCTGTGGAGCGTGTGAGCAGCTTCAAGTTCCTGGGAGTCCACATCGCCGAGGATCTCACCTGGACGACCAACTGCTCCAAGCTGGTCAAGAAGGCTCACCAGCGCCTCTTCTTCTTGAGGACTCTGAGGAAGAACCACCTGTCCTCAGACATCCTGGTGAACTTCTATCGCTGCACCATCGAGAGCATCCTGACCAACTGTATAACAGTCTGGTACGGAACTGCTCTGCCTCGGACCGGAAGGCGTTGCAGAGGGTCGTGAAAACTGCCCAGCGCATCGCCGGAGCACCACTTCCTGCCATAAAGGACATCTACAGGAAGCGGTGTCTGAAAAGGGCTGGGAAAATCATCAGAGACCCCAGTCACCCATCACATAGACTCTTCACCCTCCTGCCCTCTGGGAGGCGCTACAGGAGCCTCCGGACTAAGACCACCAGGTACCGGAACAGCTTCTTCCCCACAGCTGTCAGACTCCTGAACTCTGCCTCCTGACATCTGACCCACGTTAAACTCATGGACTGAACATACACACACCCACAACCACTAGCACTTTATCACTATCACAATTATCCTAACTGCACTACTGTATAGTTCTGTGTGAATATCATTCTGTACATATGATAATTTTAATCCTACAACTGTTTATAACTTGCATAGTTCACATTTCTGTATAACTGTATATCTCAGATTTCTGTATAGTTTTTATTTCATATTTATATCCTGTTCATAGCCTGTACATAGCTTGTACTCACTACAGCCTGTACATACTTATAGTTATAGAATATTCATAACATACTTCACACCGTGTACATGATAACATACCATAATAGACCCATTTCTGTAATATACTTACATATCTATATTATTGCTAATATATATTGTAATATATCTATATCACGGCTAAAGCACTTCTGGATGGATGCAAACTGCATTTCGTTGCCCTGTACCTGTGACATGTGCAATGACAATAAAGTTGAATTCTATTCTATTCTATTCTATTCAAAGTCACACACAGGCTTAAACTGTTAGACTCATGAATATCCACAAAGTTCGATGCACATTTATCTTTAACAGGAGCAAACGGCCTGATCAGATAATATAATAACTCATAAAAGCTCATTTATGTAAATCTCTGCAGCTGAGGTCTGCAGTCCAACACCAGTGTGAGCAGAGAGGACTCAGCTGCTGGGCGGAGCTTATCTTCCTGTTCTGTTCAAATCCAGCATTAAACTCTTCTTATGTTCACTCTTCAGTCTGATCATGTCTAACAAACATCACTGTTCACCTCCTCCTCCCTCTGTGACTCATGTCCACTTTACTCCTTAGTAAGTCTCCACAGCTCCAAACCAGCTCTGCACTCAGAGTTAGTCCATGTTTATCTAACGGGTCCTTCCTGCTCAGATTGGAGCAGGAAGGACCCGTGGGTCAGAGGGGGTGTGTCATGATGTTTGTCTGATCTTCTCTGAAGCTCTGATGCTTCCTGACGGTCAGCAGCTTTGACCTTTGACTCAAATGAAGCATTTTCACTCCATCAGAACAGCAGAAACACGCTCGGGGTCATCATCATTATAAACTTCTAATGTTAGACAAACAGCTGCAGAACATCTGGCTGAGGTTAGTTAGCTGTTAGCAGAGGAAGGCCAAAGCAAAGCTGCGTCTTCATCTTCCTCAGGGCTGAATACACAAGAGATACTGTATATACACACAGGGTGCTCTTCATCACCAGCTCCTCCTCCTCCTTAGACTGTTTCTTCAGCAGTCAGACGTTCCTGTTCTTGGTTCGTGTTCCTGAGGACACAGAGGACAGTCAGACACTCACATGGGTCGGTGGGTTTGATGCTGGGGTCTATCCCAGCTGTGACAGCTGATCAATATCCTACAAACAGACTGATCGGTTCTCTGATCTGTGATCGATCAGCTGGGACTAGGATGAGGATCAGAGCCCAGAATTAAACCAGGTTCATACATTCATACCTGCACGGGCAGGTGAGTTCCTCTGATCATGTGACCCTACACATCCTCACTCACTGAGCTCATTTAAACTGAACCAGCTGCAGTTACCATGGTGACCTCACAGGTAAACACAGACACCACTGTGACCCTGCAAACATACCTCTTTTCCACTTTAATCTCAGATTTTGCTGCCCTCCTCCTCCTGAGACGTGCCAGCATGTCTGCCATGGCTCCCTTTAAGGTTGCTGCAGAGGAGAAAACAGGAGGGAGTCTCAGAGCTCATCAACTTATTTCTACATCACACACACAAACCAGGTGACCATGTGCAAGACTCTTTCCTCTCAGCTGTGGTTTAGTTTGAATTTGAATAGTGGAAATACTAAAATCACTAGTGGAACATGAGTGAGCGTCCAAGCCTGCATGAACCCGGCAGAGCTGAACAATGACTCTGGTCAGGTCTCCAAATTCAGGCTGTTAGAGTTATAAAACTGCACAACTCAATCTTAATGAGCAAGATTGAGTGAATCTGATTTCTGTGATTGAATATGTGGATGGAAATCTGGGTTCACAGCCTCTTATTTGTGCCCCTGCACGGTATGTACCACCGGCAGATAGAGGAGGCGGCTGACATCCAGAAATCCTACCAGTGGCTGGACAAAGCTGGACTGAAAGACAGCACAGAGGCACTAATCATGGCAGCACAGGAACAAGCTCTGAGCACAAGATCCATAGAGGCTGGGGTCTATCACACCAGGCAAGACCCTTTATATTGTACAGTAGATCGTACAATAATAGATAGAGAGAAAAACCCAACAATCATATGACCCCCTATGAGCAGCACTTTGGCGACAGTGGCAAGGAAAAACTTTTAACAGGAAGAAACCTCCAGCAGAACCAGGCTGAGGGAGGGGCCTTTCCTTTCCAGTCACCTTTCTCACTCACTATGTGTTAATAGATCTCTCTGCATTGAATCATATCTGTTATTAATCTCTGTCTCTCTTCCACAGCATGTCTTTATCCTGTTTTCCTTCTCTCACCCCAACCGGTCGCAGCAGATGGCCCCGCCCCTCCCTGAGCCTGGTTCTGCCAGAGGTTTCTTCCTGTTAAAAGGGAGTTTTTCCTTCCCACTGTCGCCAAAGTGCTTGCTCATAGGGGGTCATATGTTTGTTGGTTTTTCTCTGTATCTATTATTGTGCGATCTGCTGTACAATATAAAGCGCATTGAGGCGCCTGCTGTTGTGATTTCGTGCTGTATAAATAAAATTGAATTGAACTGAACAGAAGAGTGCAGTCCTAGGAACAGCAAAGATACTGTGCAGGACCCTCAAGCTCTGAGGCCTCTGGTGGACAATGTCAGGTTTTTGTTTCACTCTCGGTTTATTAATGATTGTGTGTTTATTGAAGATGATTCTGGGTTATGTAGGTGCCTGAGATATTTCAGAGTTTCTCTGGTAAAGGAGCAGAAGGATGGACTCTCATCATATCTCTTTATACATGACATGAGCCGTGTCCAAATTCATGGGCTGCATCCTCCTGTGGACCCGGCCTTCGCGGTCTACGTGGGCCGGGTCCTCAGAAGGTCCGGTAAGCTGGAAGTAAACGGCTGTGAAATTGGACGGTCTAGCCTTCAGATTTGCGTCACCGCTCTCTCAGTGGAGTTTAATAAACTCGGCCGTCTGCTCCTTGCTATATAAAATATAACAGGACACTGACGTAAGTTCTCGAACATCTCACACTTCTGTTTAATCAGTTTTCTGTTTGATGTTTATTCAGCTGTGTGAAAACCAAGGAGGAACCCACCCAGGGGATTAATAAAGTTTTATTTTATCTAATCTAATCTAATAACTTTAATCTCAGCCAAACCGATTTAGTCATGGACAAATAAAACACTGAAAAAAGCCAAACAATAACATTTTTAGGTTGTCTAAGTGACTTACATATTAAGTTTAACCTGAGTAGCGAAATGATCTGAAAATGATGTGCCGGGAGTTGTGCCATTCTCGGCTCTAGTAACCCTCAAGCTCTCGGCGAGCTGTCGAGCTGGTGGGTAACAGACGTCTCCGAAAACGTTGGAACACTTTTGCAAATATGTGATATCTTGATAAACCGAGCAGATATTTGAAGTTTACACAGCTACATTCTTGCCTGAAAATATGTTTAAAGTTTATTTTGTGACCCAGAAAGATTAATAAGAGTAATATTAAAACCTTAGTAGCGGCCGCCATTGTTGAAAACTGGAATTGGCTGGGCCGCGCTATGAATTCTGGGATATGGTGGGCCACGAAGGACACACCCGACCCATCTTTCAAATTCGGGGAAAAGGAGGACGCATTTGTCGGCTGCATTCGGAGGAGTCTACGAATTTGGACAGCCTTCATCACGTCGCTGTGATGTAATCGGCCTACAAATGCGTCCTCAGGAGGATGCAGCCCATGAATTTGAACACGACCATGACTCGCTCTTCTCCTCACACTCCTGACTCTTGGTGGCGCTGTCACTTGGTGTTCGCTCGCTCTGTGGTATAGTATCACTTCCTGTTCCTGCTCAAACACAGTGGTGTTTCTGAGTAGCTTTTCTGCTTAGCAATTTAATTTAAATCTTTTGATACATCCCTTTTTCATAGTATAATCTTAACGTGCTTCATCTGAATCACCCTTTCTGTGTACTCACTACCTAATTTATAGCCAAAGTATTCACTCACTGTCTCTTTACTGTTTCGCTAGCTTAGCTTAGCTCGTAGCCGACTCGTTAGCACCATGGCTACTTCACCTGTCCCTCCTGCACTTTCCTGCTCATTGTGTCAGATGTTTAGTTACTCCTCGGCCTCCTTTAGCAGTAATGATACCTGTAATAAATGTAGCATATTTGCAGCTCTGGAGGCCAGGATTACTGAATTGGAGACTCGGCCGCACCCTTCATTCACCCGTAGCTAGCCAGGCCCCTGTAGCTGGTGCAGCCGAAGATAGCGTGGGCCCCGCTAGCTGTTCCCCGGCAGACCCCAAGCAGCTGGGGAAAGAGGGCGGCTGGGTGACGGTGAGGAGGAAGCATAGTCTTAAACTGAAGCCCCAGGTACACCACCAACCTGTTCATGTGTCTAACTGTTTTTCCCCACTCGGCGACACACCCGCCGGGGTCAAACTCTGGTAATTGGTGATTCTGTTCTCAGACATGTGAAGCTAGAGACACCGGCAACCATAGTCAATTGTCTTCCAGGGGCCCAGAGCAGGCGACATTGAAGGAAATTTAAAACTGCTGGCTAAGGGTAAACGTAAATACAGTAAGATCATAATTCACGCCGGCAGTAATGACACCCGTTACGCCAATCGGAGGTCACTAAAATCAATATTGAATCGGTGTGTAACTTTGCAAAAACAATGTCGGACTCTGTAGTTTTCTCTGGTCCCTCCCCAATCAGACCAGGAGTGACATGTTTAGCCGCATGTTCTCCTTAAATTGCTGGCTGTCTGAGTGGTGTCCCAGAAACGATGTGGGCTTCATAGATAATTGGCAAACCTTCTGGAGGAAACCTGGTCTTGTTAGGAGAGACGGCATCCATCCCACTTTGGATGGAGCAGCTCTCATTTCTAGAAATATGGACAAATTCATTAAACCCCCAAAATATGACTATCCAGAGTTGGGACCAGGAAGCAGAGTTGCAGTCTTACACGCCTCTCTGCAGCTTCTCTCCTCCTGCTACCCCCAAAACCCATCTCCATTGAGACTGTGTCAGCTCCCAAACAGACAAAAACAAACTAAAACCAGCAATAAACAACTTAAACATAAAAATCACAAAGAAAGAACAATACAGTATCCACATCTGAACCAAAGAGTAAAACAGTGAAATGTGGATTATTAAATATTAGGTCTCTCTCCTCCAAGTCTCTGTTAGTACATGACTTAATAATTGATCAACAAATCGATTTACTCTGCCTTACAGAAACCTGGTTGCAGCAGGATGAGTATGTTAGTTTAAATGAATCAACACCCCGAGTCATTCTAACTACCAGAAATCCCGAAGCACAGGCCGAGGGGCGGTGTGGCAGCAATTTTTCACACCAGCCTATTAATTAACGAAAGACCAAGACAGACTTTTAATTCATTTGAAAGCCTGATGCTTAGCCTCGTCCACCCCAGCTGTAAAACTCAGAAACCAGTCTTACTTGTTATCATCTATCGTCCACCTGGGCCTTACACAGAGTTTCTCTCTGATTTCTCAGACTTTTATCTGATTTAGTGCTCAGCTCAGATAAAATAATTATTGTGGGTGATTTTAACATCCATGTAGATGCTAAAAATGACAGCCTCAACATCGCATTTAATCTGTTACTAGACTCAATTGGCTTCTCTCAAAATGTAAAAGAACCCACCCACCACTTTAATCACACTCTAGATCTTGTTTTAACATATGGCATAGAAACTGAACATTTAACAGTGTTTCCTGAAAACCCTCTGCTGTCTGATCATTTCCTGATAACATTTACATTTACAATAATTGATTACACAGCAGTGGAGAGTAGACTTTATCAAAGTAGATGTCTTTCTGAAAGTGCTGTAACTAAGTTTAAGAATATAATCCACCCACTGTTATCATCTTCAATGCCCTGTACCAACATAGAGCAGAGCAGCTATCTGAACGCTACTCCAACAGAGGTCGATTATCTTGTTAATAATTTTACCTCCTCACTACGCATTTACTCTGGATACTGTAGCTCCTGTGAAAACTAAGGCCTCAAATCCAAAGTCCCTGACTCCGTGGTATAATTCTCAAACACGTAGCCTAAAGCAGATAACTCGTAAGCTGGAGAGGAAATGGCATGTCACAAATTTAGAGGATCATCATTTAGCCTGGAGAAATAGTTTGCTGCTTTATAAGAAAGCCCTCCGCAAAGCCAGAACATCTTACTATTCGTCACTGATTGAAGAAAATAAGAACAACCCCAGGTTTCTCTTCAGCACTGTAGCCAGGCTGACAAAAAGTCAGAGCTCTACTGAGCCAACCATCCCTTTAACGTTAACTAGTAATGACTTCATGAACTTCTTCACAAATAAAATTTTTATCATTAGAGAAAAAATTACCAATAATCATCCCACAGATGTAATATTATCTACAGCTACTCTTAGTACCATCGATGTTAAGTTAGACTCTTTTCTCCAATTGATCTTTCTGAGTTAACTTCAATAATTACTTCCTCCAAACCATCAACGTGTCTTTTAGACCCCATTCCTACAAAACTGCTCAAAGAAGTCCTGCCATTAATTAATTCTTCGATCTTAAATATGATCAACCTATCTCTAATAATCGGCTATGTACCACAGGCCTTCAAGCTGGCTGTAGTTAAACCTTTACTTAAAAGCCATCTCTAGACCCAGCTGTCTTAGCTAATTATAGGCCAATCTCCAACCTTCCTTTCATATCAAAAATCCTTGAAAGAGTAGTTGTCAAACAGCTAACAGATCATCTGCAGAGGAATGGCTTATTTGAAGCGTTTCAGTCAGGTTTCAGAGCTCATCACAGCACAGAAACAGCTTTAGTGAAGGTTACAAATGATCTTTTATGGCCTCTGACAGTGGACTCATCTCTGTGCTTGTCCTGCTAGACCTCAGTGCTGCGTTCGATACTGTTGACCATAATATCCTATTAGAGCGATTAGAACATGCTGTAGGTATTACAGGTACTGCACTGCAGTGGTTTGTATCATATCTATCTAATAGACTCCAGTTTGTACATGTAAATGGAGAGTCCTCTTCAGACACTAAGGTCAATTATGGTGTTCCACAGGGTTCAGTGCTAGGACCAATTCTATTTACATTATACATGCTTCCCTAGGCAACATCATTAGAAGACATAGCATAAATTTTCACTGCTATGCAGATGACACGCAGCTCTATCTATCCATGAAGCCAGGTAACACACACCAATTAGTTAAACTGCAGGAATGTCTTAAAGACATAAAGACCTGGATGGCCGCTAACTTTCTGCTTCTTAATTCAGATAAAACTGAGGTTATTGTACTCGGCCCTGAAAATCTTAGAAATATGGTATCTAAGCAGATTCTTACTCTGGATGGCATTACCTTGGCCTCCAGTAACACTGTGAGAAACCTTGAGTCATTTTTGACCAGGACATGTCCTTCAATGCACATATTAAACAACATATGTAAGACTGCTTTCTTCCATTTGCGCAACATCTCTAAAATTAGAAATATCCTGTCTCAGAGTGATGCTGAAAAACTAGTTCATGCATTTATTACTTCCAGGCTGGACTACTGTAATTCACTATTATCAGGAAGTCCTAAAAACTCGCTGAGAAGCCTTCAGCTAATCCAAAATGCTGCAGCAAGAGTCCTGACAGGGACTAGAAAGAGAGACATATTTCTCCTGTTTTGGCTTCCTTCATTGGCTTCCTGTTAAATCCAGAATTGATTTCAAAATCCTGCTCCTCACATACAAGGTCTTAAATAATCAGGCCCCATCTTATCTTAATGACCTTGTAGTACCATATCACCCTATTAGAGCACTTCGCTCTTGCACTGCAGGCCTACTTGTTGTTCCTAGAGTATTTAAAAGTAGAATGGGAGGCAGAGCCTTCAGTTTTCAGGCCCTCTTCTGTGGAACCAACTTCCAGTTTGGATTCGGAGACAGACACTATCTCTACTTTCAAGATTAGGCTTAAAACTTTCCTTTTGCTAAAGCATATAGTTAGGGCTGGACCAGGTGACCCTGAATCCTCCCTTAGTTATGCTGCAATAGACGTAGGCTGCCGGGGATTCCCATGATGCATTGAGTTTTTCCTTCCAGTCACCTTTCTCACTCACTATGTGCTAATAGACCTCTCTGCATCGAATCATATCTGTTATTAATCTCTGTCTCTCTTCCACAGCATGTCTTTCATCCTGTTTTCCTTCTTTCACCCCAACCGGTCGCAGCAGATGGCCGCCTCCCTGAGCCTGGTTCTGCCGGAGGTTTCTTCCTGTTAAAAGGGAGTTTTTCCTTCCCACTGTCGCCAAAGTGCTTGCTCATAGGGGGTCATATGATTGTTGGGTTTTTCTCTGTATTTATTATTGTGCTATCTACTGTACAATATAAAGCGCCTTGAGGCGACTTTTGTTGTGATTTGGCGCTATATAAATAAAATTGAATTGAATTGAATTGAATTTATTAGTCTGATTGCATTGTTTAGCAAATACTCACTGAGACCTGTGACTTGTTCACTCACCTCTGACACTGAGAGTCACTACTCTCTGTAGCAGCATGTGTCCATCCTTGTTATAGATGGTGCAGGTGTAGACTCCACTGTCAGTGAGGCGGAGGTCTTTCAGGGTCAGACTGAAGTCTCCAGTTCTCAGTGGATCTTCATCCATCTCTGCGCGACCTCTGTAACCCTGGTGCTGTTTGTCTGCCTGACTTTGGCTTTTCTGAAACACGCAGACTTTGGTGTGTTTGGAGTCTGAGCGTGTCCACTCCACTGTGACGCCCTGACGAAGGTCAGCTGTGGTTTGAAAGGGCAGCAGCACAGACCTCTCCCCTTGTGTCACCTCCAACACGCCCACTTCGTTATCTGAAAAGAGACCAGAGCAGAACATGTCAAGTACAGACAGACAGACATCAGTGAGGTTGATCCTCCATCATGTCCTCTGCTGTGTAACCAGCAGCTCTTCATCCTGTTTTCAGTGTTTCTCTGACTTGGAGCTGAACTGCTTTTGTGTTTATGTGTGAGGCTGCACAGCTTTCTGTTGCTTTCTTTACTCTTACACATTCATTCTCAAACAGCTGGAAACAGCTGGACTCACAGCTGAACAATGTCCTGAACACTGTGACATTTCTTCTTCTGAACAGTTTTACATGGATGGAAAAATGTAACATGTCAGCAGAGTATGACTTTTTTAATTCACTTTGTTTCTGTGATATCAGGTTATCACAGATCCATCAGCAGATCTTTGATTACACTGATTCATGTTCGATTCACATAAACAGCTGCTACACTCACCTCTGACACTGAGAGTCACCACTTTCTGTAGCAGGATGTCTCTGTATGTGTTGTTGACGATGCAGGTGTAGACTCCACTGTCAGTGAGGTGGGGGTCTCTAAGGGTCAGACTGAAGTCTCCAGTTGTCAGTGGATATCCATCCATCTCTGCACGATCTCTGCGAGGCTGGTGCTCTGTGCAACAACTTATAACTATCAACTTGCACTTGTAGACTTTCACACTGTTGTGTCTCCACTCCACTGTGGTGCCCTGAGGAAGGTCACGTGGTATTTTGAAGGGCAGCATTACAAACTTTAGCCCTTGTGTAACCACCATCTGCATCCCAACATCTAAAAGCAGAATATCAGAGTACAGACAGGCAGACATCAGTGAGGTTGATCCTCCATCATGTCCTCTGCTGTGTAACAAGCAGCTCTTCACTCCTGTTTTCAGTGTTTCTCTGGAGTTGAACTTATCAAGTGCAACAGTGATATCATTTACCACTTCTGAACGTCTGTGGATTATTTCGGTTCTCAGTGGTCACAGACAAGTAATATCTGGATTTAGCTTGAACGCGGACATTGCAGACTCAGCTATACAGCTAACCGGATTAGCATGCTACCGAGCTGACAGAGAAGCCTCCTTATCTGGTAAGAGCCTAGGCGGTGGTTTGTGTGTCAACGTCAACAAACTGTGGTGCACAAATTTGGCTGAAGTGAGTCGCCACTGCTCACCACAGGAGGGATTTTTAATAGTAAAGTGTTACCCGTTCTACCGAGAGTTTTCCTCGATACTTGTTATAGCAGTGTATCTCCGTACAAAAGCTAATGCTAACATAGCACTAGGAGAGCTATCTCAGGCTATCAACAAGCTCCAGACTGCGCATCCGGAAGCTTTCCTTGTCATAGCTGGCAACATTAACCATGTAAACCTAAAGACAGTCCTCACCAAATTCCACCAACATGTAAACTTTTTCAACAAGAGGGAAGAACTGCCTGAAGTTTCCTCGGTTCCAAAGCCAGACCCTCCTTTGATGGTCTGACAGAAGTGTGTGCATTGGAGCCCATCATCAAGGAGTGTGTTTTCTCTCCTCCAGGCCCCTCTGCTTATATAGCAAGTAAGGATATGCCAGAGGAGGCAAGACATTAAATAATGTATGAAAACACTGTGTGTGAACTGGCAAGTGATCATGTTTTGCTTGCTGTTCCTATGTTCAAAAAACTGAAAATGCTGATCATGAACCCACCTTAAAACTAAAAAATGACAATATGGATTCAGGTCATGGTCACCCAAACTGTGAAACTTCTTAACTAGAATTCTGTTTACCTCAGAATATCAAGCATGGTGTTTTTGAAATGTTTAGCACTGTCACCTCCAATCAGGAGATTGAGGCTGAGCTCAGGGGATCCGATTCTACTGTTAGTGAATAAATGTTATCTCCTCTCAGAGTTACGCTGACATATTTCTCCTCTGAGTCTGTGAACTCATTACTAGACAAGGTTTTGAGTTGGGATGATAATGTTACCACCAACACACAGCCTCAAATGTCACCTGTATCAGCTAGAGATTCTAGCACTGTGTTATCTGTACCTGTCTCTCCGCACAACCCAGTTAACACTCCTAAGTTACAGTTCGCTTCAAGTGTGGTCTCAAGCAAATATGGCAATCCTACACACAACTGTCATGCTATTAAGTTGCCATCAACTAGATGCTTACCTGAATATTTAAGGTTTGCCCTGGAACCCAGCCATGAAGGTCTAAGTCATGTTTTTTTGGGCAATGCTGTAGATCTTGTTTGTTGTCCAGCCTCTCTGGACTTTAAAGAACTATCAATGAATGGGAATGTCGAGCCTATGTTCAATTCTTCTGGGTTTGAGGAGACTGAACTCACTGCTTTAGAGCCAGTTGAGACTGTTTGCATCACTTCTGGATCAAACAAGCTGGCTCCCCTGTCACCCATTTCCAGGTGCCCAGAGACTGTTTGTTTTTGGACATTTTGCTGTGGGGTTACAGGTCGGGTGGTGTGGCAGTTACTTGTGCCAGCTGGGGGCTCAGGCGAGCTCGCCCAGCATCCTGCTCCAGCCAGCTGGACCAGCCTTGTCTGGTCCAGCCTTGTCTCCTGCGGCTGCCATGCCACCGCCACGCAGTGCGCCCTGCACACCTGCGTCTGCCATCGGCCACTTTCCAGGCCGTCAGCTGGACATCTCCCCCATCATAGTCGGCCCTCTGAACTGCTTCGCCGCCACTCCCTTCCCCACGGTCACCCTCCTGAGCTGCTTCACATCAGAAAAAGCAACACATCATCTGCATACAGACTGAGTTTATGCTCTACATTCTTAATTACTACAGCCTGTCTAAATGCTGGTTTGATAAAAACTGCAAACAGTGAAGGAGAGAGTGAGCATCCCTGCCTGGTGCCACTCAGGAGACAGAAGTTGGAGAATGTTTGGTCATTTGGCCTCAGACAAGCTGTTGCTTTCTCTCTTGCTGTAAGTTTTTTTTAGTGGCACTAGAACAGAGAGTGGACAGTGGACTGGTGATTTTTGACTGAGCAAAGATAGAAAGAAAGAGACTAAAACACAACCATTGTGTGTTGGGTCCTTGTTACAATAATCTACGTTTATTTATAAGTCATATCTTGGATTTGGTCTGCTGTTCTGGTGTTACCCCCACTCATTGTTTCCCCAATCCGATCATATGTTTATTTCTTTTAATGTAATGCAACAGCTTCCAAAACCTGTGACATCACATTTAGAAAAATTAGTAATATTAATCTTCCTGATCTTTCATCTCCCATTTATGACCTTCCATTTATTCACAGCTCCTCATCCCCTGATGAACTTGTTATGTGTGCCTATGCCAAGAGGCACACATATTACTATTCGTCAGATTTATTATTATTATTATTATTCTTCAGTTTCCGCCTGAAATTTTTGAGACAAGCTTCATATATGTTACCTCATTTTGTGCGGCTGGATCAGGAATGGTGTGCTATGACTTTTGGTGTTTATGACTATTATAGTTTTTTGAATATTAATATTTTTGTGAAAATTTTCCCGCGCTCCTCTGCCTAACAGTTTTGACAATAGGGTTACATATGTTAGATCATTTTGTGCGGCTGGAGCTGGACTATTATGGTATACACTTTTGGTGTTTATAACTTTTATAGTTTTTGAAATATTTAGATTTTAGTGCAAATTTAGGCCAATTTCCATAGAAACAGACTTTATTTGTGGTGGGTTGGCTCTCTCTAGTGGTATACCGGGAGTAGTACGGCTGAAAATCTGTATGCTTGTTTTTAAACTCAATATCCCATAATCCATAGCACGCCTCTGCCGAGTTAAACAATGGCGGACACCTCTTCGTTTTAAATGTCTTTTATTAGTGTTTCTAGGTCACAAAATAAACTTTTAAGATATTTTCAGGCGAGAATGTAGGTGTGTAAACTTCACATATCTGCTCGTTAATAGCAACAGTGTTCTGACGATGTTGCTGCTAGACGGCTAACTAGCTAGCGCCGCTAGCGACCCTTCAAGCACCCGGGCTTGCCTTCAGTGAGACTGCTGACCATCACCCGATCGCTCGGCAAGGGTCTGTGTCTTAGCTGGACTTATTTTTCGTTTATATGGGCCGATGATGCTGGTCGATGTGGAAAAAATAACTGAGTTGTTTGGTGGTGGAGCTACAACAGAGGGCAGCTATCCACCGGTGTATGACAGAAAGGACATGCCGCGAACGAGACATACGAGGCGGAGCAGGCGACCGCCGATCGACCGGTGTTTGCTAACGCGGAGGTCAATCGTGGATCAGGGAAAGCGAAGGCAGGAGCGTGAGGTGAACTGAATTTCAGGTAAGAAGTTATGACCTGCACTCTATTTGGGTCAGATATAAACCGAGTTTAGGTGTAGTTTATTTAGCAACAGTTCTCTTACGTGTTGCTGATAGCCGGCTAGCTAGCTAGCTAGCGCCGCTAGCATAGTTAGCTAGCGCCGCTAGGTGAAAAAGCACCCAGGCTTGGCTTATATTGAGGCAGGTGAAACTCGTGTCAGCACCCGGTCGCTCGCCGACAGTATGTGTTTTAGCTGGACTTATTTTTCGTTTATATGGGCCGATGATGCTGGAAACCGAAGGCAGGAGGTGAGGTGAACTGAATTTCAGGTAAGAAGTTATGAACTGCACTCTATTTGGGTCAGATATAAACCGAGTTTACGTGTAATTTATTTTCGTTGACCTTTTACAATCGTACTGCCATGGGAGTTTATATACAGCTGTGTGCGCACTAAGTTACTGACGTTGGACTTTATTTTATTCATTAGGGTTAGTTCATAGAGTTGCCGTGCCGTACAAACGGAATCGTCCCACATTCAGAGAAAACATTATGATTTATTCTGTCGTTACGAAGCCTCCCCTGTCATTCTCTCGCGTGTTGAAACGTCAATCATGAAACTGATCAATGATCGGCTGTTCGCTCTTATTTATCGCGCTAAACAACAGCAGCAGTTTAAGCTTGATCAGCTGTTGTTAGAATTCTTTTGATTTTAATTTCTAGTATCAGCTGATGTTTGCTGGAGCATGAAGATGAAATCAGGAGATGTCCTTACTGAATCATCAGAGCTGAACTGGTGATGGAGAAACAGGTTTACACTTTAGGTGACATGAATGAGTTGAAGGAAGTTATGAGTTGTTTCTGAGAGACAAAGACCAAGCTCCTTTTTGTGTAGCTGACAGCTGGTAACTGTGCAGGGGCGGATCTAGCAAAGCTTTTAGGGGGGGCAGCTAGGGCATTAACAGAGAAAGGTGGACACAAAGATATACTTTTCTTTCTTACTCTCATATAAAATATTTAGCTTTTATTAAATAGTTATCTGAATCTCACAACCAAAGTTTGTATAATAATACACAAGATTGGCTGTAGACCATTGTTCATAATTCAGAACACTGTGTAAAAATAACAAAAAACAAAAAGTGAATGCATGTGTGAAAAGTGGTCCATAATGTAATGCTTCAAAGCGTGTTCATGCAAACATTGTCGGGTCTGCCGTGGTACAATGGGACTTCTGCTCATGAACCTGTGTGCACAGCGTCTGAAAATCGGCGCTGTGCGAAGTAACTTCATCTTTACACAAAACTGTAAGCTGTCATCTGTGAGCGTGAGCGGTGTTTGTTTTACCATAGTTCATGGTGGAGAATGGCTGCTCTTCTGAGTTTTGCTCTCTGTAGCCGTATGAATGGCAAACTACGGTGATTAGCAGCGGCATAGGCACACTTAAAATTTCTTCTGAAATTTTCGCTTTCTAGTTTCTTATTATAATGTCAACGTTCATAACCTTCTTAACATATTTGCTCCACTTAAACACTGAACTGTCTCATTTTCCCATTCAGCACTGTGGTTTACACGTAACATGCGCCATATCAAAGCTAAAGGATGCCAACTGGAACGTCTATTCGAGTAAACTGGAGTCACCATACACAAAGAAATGTATAAGGATCATATCTTGTTGTATAAGGACTGCATTGCGTCAGCCAAGTCCGCATACTATTCTGGCTTAGTCAGTTCTAGTGAAGGTAACTCCAGGTCTCTCTTTTCTTTGTTTAGTAAAATCACAAAACCTCTGGACTCATTCTCCTCTCATATGGACTCTGCTGACTTTTGCAACTCTCTTACATCTTTTTTCACTCTTATAATCTCTGACATCCACCAACAACTTACCTCTGTAGGAGCTTCTAACCTTGAAGTAGACTTTCTGTTTCCCTCACTGTCTTCCTGTCATTCATTTTCAAATTTACTCCTACCTGATGTATCAAATCTTATTCAAAAATCTAATTTATCCACTGGTCAGCTCGACCTTCTTCCCACTGTGTTAGTTAAAGCCTGTCTTCCCTCATTGGCTCCTCTCATAACTTGTTAGGGTGCCTGGGTCGTTGACCCAGGGTTTTGAGTTTATTATATTATTGAAATTGATTTTGATATCATTTATCATTTCTAGTCTTTAGTTTCTTTCTTAGATTTCTGTCTTATGGTTTATGTCTCTGTCTCCCCTGTCAGCTGTATCCCCTTGTTAAGTTCGCGTCTCTGTTATGTTTCCTGTTTTACTTTGAAAGTCTGTGTCTCATGTTAATGCGTCTGGTTTTGCTTCCTTTGTCTCGTCAGCCCTGATTTGCCCCAGCTGTGTTTCCCTCCTGTCTCTCACCTTGGTTGCCTGCCTCACAGTTTTGTAACATAACTAATATTACCCACTCACACTGGAATTGTTCCTTCATCTTTGAAAACTCCTTTTGTCATTCCAATTCTCTCAAAGCCTGGGGCAGATCCCAATAACTTTTATAATCTTCGCCCAATATCAAACTTCCCCTTTATTTCAAAAATCCTTGAGAAAGTTGTTGCCTCCCAGCTTCACTCATACCTCAGTGACCATAATCTCTACGAACAATTTCAGTCTGGTTTCCACCCCAATCATAGCACAGAAACTGCTTTGTTAAGGATTACTAATGACTAATGACCTTCTGATGGCAGCTGATTCTGGTCTTTTAACCATTCTAATCCTTCTTGATCTTAGTGCGGCATTTGATTGCATTTCTCATAATATCCTCCTGAACAGATTAGCATCCATTTGCATTAGTCATACCCCCCTTGCCTGGTTCACCTCCTATCTCTCAGACCACACTTAGTTTATCCAATTTAAATTCTGCTCTTCAAGTTTCTTTACTGTTTCTGCTGGTGTGCCCCAGGGTTCAGTATTAGGGCCTCTTTTATTCATTATCTACATGCTCCCTCTTGGCCATATATTCCGAAAATATAATATCAGTTTTCATTGTTATGATGATGACATCCAGCTCTACATTTCCTCCAAACCTAGTTCATCACTTCCACTCTCAAACTGTCTTATGGAGATTAGATCATGGTTCTCCTCCAAACTTAACAGTAATAAAACAGAAGTTTTACTCGCTTTCACAGCCTCCATCTTAACCAGATCTCACAGTTTCTCCATTAATATTGAAAATTCCCACATCCTTCCTTCCCCGCAGGTGAAGAGTTTGGGTGTTTCCGATTTCAGTCTCACATTAATTACATAACCCAGTCTGCATACTTTCCACTTACATAACATTAACCAACCTTGTCTCTTTCTTACTCCCATGCTGCTGCCATACTTGTCTATAGTCCTATTACTTCGGGGATTGTTTATTGCAACACCATCTTATTTGGTCTCCCCAAAAAGTCCCACCAAAAACGTCTTCAGAATTCTGCAGCTCGAGTCATAACTCTTGCTCATCTTCTCATTATGGGGAACAGAGCTTTCAGTCACTCTGGTCCTCAGCACTGGAACTCACTTCTTTCAGTATTTACCCTCTCGAGGCTTAATTACAGCTGTGAGGTGTATTATAAAGAGTTTCACAGTGAGGGTCTGATACTGTGACACACATGGAGACTCACCTAGGGGTCACCATGGCAACGGGTGAATAAAGAGCAGAGCCTCCATTGGATGGTACCAGTGCAGCAAGAATGAAGGTGTAAGTAATGACCATGTTAATGTCGAGAGGCCTGATAAACAAAGGGACCAAAGACAAATAATCCCTGATGTTAATCCAGAATCACAGAGATTATTCTGCTGTTTACCAACTGCTGTGATGAACACGCCTGTTTATGATCAGTATGAATGTGAAAAATGTAAAACAGCTTGAACTTCAGGCCTTGGTCAGCTGCAGAGAGGTGATGAGAGGTGAGTCACATCAATGCAATCAGGACATATTCAGGGAAAACCTCATTTAAACATCATCTTCTTCATTCTGCAGACGTCAGCTGACTAAGTGAGGTCAGAGTGGACTGACCTGCTTCAGTGTGTTTCAGATGTAACAAAGCTGGAAACAGTTTTTTGAAGCCTTTTAAAAATGACCAGAATCAGCTGATGTACAGAAATAACACCACGATGAGGCTGAAGGTTTAACATCCACCCACCAACACACCCACCTGTTGCACAGCGTGTGCTGTAACACCCACACACAGACACTAGGTGGCAGCAGAGTGTGAGCACAGACATCAGTGATGGAGGTGATGGTGCAGTGACAGGTGGAGCTGTGACTGACTCATGAAGACACCATCAGATCTCAGGGACCTGAGTGAGATCGTGTCTGCATCACAGAATTATAAAGAGACAGATGAACTTAAAAGCACCATCACAGCCTCCTTTGTTCCTGTGAGCTGGCTCAGTGTGTGACACGTTACCCAGTCAGCACCTACACCTGTTTAAACAGAACCATCATGGCTGATTAACATGTGGCAGGTACCTGACAGGTGGGTAGGTCATATTTTTATACTTGATCTCCTTAATTTGAAAGGTTATCAGAGACAGATGCTTTATTGATAACACAGGGGAAATGTTTGTGTTACAGCAGCATAAAAAAGTTCAGTCAACAATAAACACAGTTAAATAAAAGTGTCACAGACATGAGAGAGACACAGAGAGACCTAACATCAAACAAGACACCAAGTACTAGAAACACAGATAAACTCAAGAGACACTGGAAAGAACTAAAGTCAAGACTAAAGCGAACAAAGCTAAAGCTAAAGTCATCTTATTAATGTAAAGGAAAGATAATGAATCCACACAAAACACAGATGGAGAAAAGGCTTTTCCACCAACTGTTTCCTGTTTACAGTCAGAGCAGCTGATCATGTAGTTACCCACAGGTGAGTTGATCATCCCAGACTGTGGAGCTGAAGGACAGGAAGTAACAGGGGGACAGGCTCCTGTCGGGGGCCGCCCGACCATGACACTAACAGGTTCCAAGATGTAGAGATAATCAGTGTTAGGTGTCAGTAGTCATAATCTTATGCCTGACTGGTTTATGGTGGCTCACTGAAACAGACTCTGACGTCATTCTGGAGCAAAGCCTCAAATATATCAGCAGCATTAAAAAGGAGTCCCTTCACCCGACTCCCATCTTATACCTCCTCTTTGACTCCCATCACCCTCTGGAACACAAACTTGGGGTAATCAGGACCCTACACCACCGAGCAGAACATGTTCCCTCTAAGCCTGAAGGGAAAAAGAAGGAACACACACATGTAAAGGAAGCACTGAAAACACGTGGTTATCCTAATTGGGCGTTTATAAAGTCAGCAAAGATGCACAGAAAAGAAGATCAGACACCAGCGAGGGAGGATAAGAAAGACAGACGCAACAACATTGTCATCCCCTATGTAGCCGGAGTATCAGAGAAACTCAGGAGAGTTTTCTCCAAGCACGACATCCCAGTGTACTTCAGACCCAGCAACACACTCAGACAGAAACTGGTTCACCCGAAAGACAAAACTCCAAAACACAGACTGAACAACGTGGTGTATGCTGTACAGTGCAGCGAGGAATGCCCAGACCTCTACATCGGAGAGACCAAACAGCCACTTCACAAGCGCATGGCACAACATAGAAGAGCCACCTCCACAGGACAAGACTCAGCAGTTCATCTGCCTCTAAAGGTCAAAGGTCACTCTTTCGAGGATGCCAATGTTCACATTTTGGACAGAGAGGACAGATGGTTTGAAAGAGGAGTGAAAGAGGCCATCTATGTCCACTGTGAGCGACCATCTTTGAACAGAGGCGGTGGTTTACGACACCAACTGTCTGCCATCTATAATCCAGTTTTGAGATCCTTCCCAGACGCCTTAACGCCCACTCACATCCTGGGCCATCTGACCTCAGGAAATCACATGATAGGGTGGGGCCAGGTTTCACAATGAGCTCACCCAAAACCCTGGCTGATTAGGTCCCACACCCGCTTTCACACCTTGGCTCATGTGATAGGGTAGAGGATCATCAGGGGGTCCTTTGTCCCTCTTTGGGGGGGAAACTCCCACTGGGTTTAAATCTGGGACTCTCGGCCATTTGACCTTAGAACTGAAGAAGCTTCTCGGATGAGAGGTGAAACGTCTTCAAGCAACTTAAAGAAGTCCAGACGCTTTTCTTTGCAAACTCTTTGACTACCCAGGCTTAGGTTTTTGGGAGATGTAATTGCCTTCTATATGTATCCAAAAGATTGATTCTGTTCATGTGGACACAGTGGGAGAAACGTTTCATCACTCATCCAGGTGACTTCTTCAGTCTTAGCTGGTCTTTAATCATTGGTCAAGACAGTTTGCATATTAATGATCATAAACTGACCTCACAGCTCATTGTTCCTTCAGTGGTGTGAGTTTCAGTCATTGTGCAAAGGTACTGTTAATAAGATTGGGGTTTGTTTACGGAAGTCTGAGTGACCTCTGACCTGGAAGCACCTCCTTGTGAGAGCCGTCACTCCGACAGCTGATTCGGACCTTCCAGCACCTCGCGAGAGCCGATTTACTTATCTGGATGACTGAGCATGCATCAAGGCACTTCTATATGAACTTAACTTTGGAGCTTAATAAGAAGGCCTGATAATAAAGTTGATCATCTCAGTGTGGTTTGATAAAGGACATCAGCAGACCACAAAGCCTCAGCTGAACCATCTTAGTGTGTCAGTAAGTGTTGACAGTCTTGTGATCTCACAGCTGTGGGATATTTGTGGAAACAAGCACTGTTTGTCTCTGCGGTCACCTCTCAGAGCGGCTGAGGCTGAAGCAGGATTAAAAATAACTTTTCGTGCGCAGTCAAACAGAAAACGTGAAAGCATTTTCACACCTTGGTAGGACTGAGCTGCACGTGGGAGTTGTGATAAGATCAGCTCTGCTGTTTTTGTCCTTCAGATCATCTGCTGTTTTCTTTGTCTTTAATGAAACGCCCACATTAAGCGATCGGCTCTCTGACTATTACACTATTTCTGTTTGTGTATCCTTGTAACTTCTGTGTCTTTGGACTTATGTTATAGTTGTAATGTCATCACCACCTGTTGTTGTGTTTGACTTTCAAACAGCTATTAAAGTTCACACAGCAGTTCTTTGGATGAATACACAAACTAACCTGAAACGTTTTCTAATCACAATTTGTGTTAAAATAATTTTAGATAAAAAGTCAAAGAACAGTGGTGGGCCTTAAAAAGCATCAAATGACACTCTGTGGTCAAACTAATTTAAACTCAAATGACTTAAACTGTTGGTCAGATGTCATGAAACACTAAATTAGTTTTGAGATCGAAACCAGAATCTCTTTTTTTGTGTGGAGGTCTGAAGTGACCATAAGGAGAAAAACACAATCTTAAACTGATTAAAACAATGTTCACAGGTGAAACATTTAAAATGTTAAAACGATATATTTGGAAAGAGCAATTTATGTCCCTCAGCTGTGAAATGCTGATGGAGCTAAACAAAAAAACAACAACAACATTATACCATACTGCCTGTGATACCTCACTCTGACTTGCAGCTGTGACTCGAGCACCAAGCAAGGTGGTAAGTAAGCTGACATTTTGTTCCCAGAGATGAGCAATTTATTTACAGCGACCTCCATTACATGTGAAATTTTAAAAAAGCAGATGAATTTGGTAACACAGCTCACCTCTCCTCCCTCCTCTGAGTCTTGCAGAGACTCATTACATATAGGGCTATCATTTTACCTTCAGTTAGTGACTGAGAATTACTTAAAGCTCCCCACTCTTCAGATTAACACATTTACACAACTAAATGGCTCTACATAAGAAAAATATTCAACAAATCCCTCTGTATCCTGAAACAAAGAAAAGGAACCATTCCTATGGGGAAAGACACACTCCTCTTGGTTTAACCTGTTGATGTCAGACATGACATCATCAACACTTTAAAAATCAGGAAATACTGACCTACATGAAGACAGAAAAAAAGAAACAATGTAAGTATGCACAAATGACTTAATTCTGAAACATAATAAAATATAAAAAAATGCTGGCAACATAATGCTTTCCATCTCCGTGTGGTATGATGATGTATATCAGCAGACGACAACGTACATGGCTAACATTTTGTGAGTTTGTCAGTGAGTGTGAGGGTCTGTCAGACTCACAGCTGTGGTTCATGTTTCCAGTAAACAAAGTCAGAGATCCGTGTGTCTCTGCGGTCACTTCTCAGAGCTGCTGAGGCCATGAAGCAGTTACACACCTTAGCAGAATTGTGGTCACACAGTTCGTGACAGTTTGCCCTTTAGATCATGTGTTGTTTTGTGTTTGATGAAATGCCCACAGTTACCTGAACTGAACCATGGAACAAACTCTTCAAACAGCTCTCAGCATTGCACAGCCTCATGAGAAACATCCTGTTTTTGTGTCTCTGGATTCTTATTTGTTATCATCTATCGTCCATGGCATTTAATCTGTTATTAGACTCAATTGGCATCTCTCAAAATGTAAAAGAACCCACCCACCACTTTAATTGTTGGGTTTATCTAAATAAACCCCGCTGGAACAATTTAGACACCCCACTGCAGCCTCAAGACAAGACCGAGCTCTTTGTGTGAGCTCACGCGCGAGGGAGGCCTGACTGAGGTCAAGCATTGTTCCGCCCACTTGACCTCCGTCAGACTCTCAGTCGACTTCCCGTAGCGCTCCCTTTTATTGTGGTTACATGAATATGCATAGTTTCATTAACATGTGACATCTTAAACAGGCATGTGCGTGAACAGAGAACACCTGTCTGTGTGTATGCGCATGTGTGTGTGTGTGTGTGTGTGTGTGTGTGTGTGTGTGTGTGTGTGTGTGTGTGTGTGGGGGGGGGGGGGGTCAAAATGTGACCCTGTGAACGACTCCCCAGATAGCTTGCGGCAGGGAGTCCAGCAGGTCACCTAAACAAAGGCCCTTATACTTGAAAAGTTACAGATGTGTTTTGCCACACCATATATCACAAGACAAGATGGACCTGTCCATGTAGCTAAGATGTGTATGAGGTATGTCAGAACACACTAGGGAGTGAATGTACTCCTCTTTTATGGAGTCTTAGCAGCCCTACTAAGGATGAGACATTCTATCAATATACAACCAATTATATATCGCTAAGCATAAATGATTATGTGTTTCTAAGTACAAATGACAATCCTAAAATATCACTCTGACATTAATCACACTCTAGATCTTGTTTTAACATATGGCATAGAAACTGAACATTTAACAGTGTTTCCTGAAAACCCTCTGCTGTCTGATCATTTCCTGATAACATTTACATTTACAATAATGGATTACACAGCAGTGGAGAGTAGACTTTATCACTGTGGTGAAATATTTAACCCTACAGGTTAAATAATACAGGGGCACAGCCAGCCCCACTGAGAGTCAATGTCTCATTTACAAGAGATCTGTTTCAGACAAACACATAAAAACAATAAAACAGCTAAAATGGTCATGTGTGAGACCAACTTAAGACCAACTGTAATGCATATCGGGAAACATCTCCTCATCACTCAGAAAGACTACTAGAGCTCTCAACTGAAATTATCATGAGCTATGATTTTGTTTTTGTCCTAAACTGAGTCACTATGACTGATTTTAATGTCCCCCTGCTGAATCCACTTTAAAGCAAACAAAATACAGCAATTTTTAAAATTCTCCTTGTTTTTATGTTCTACATGACAGATTTAAATTGAGTACATTTGTTATAATCAAATGTAAAATAAAATAAAATGTTTATTCCTATGTATTATTATTGTATTGCATTACTATAGCACAAGGTTCAGTTAGCTTCACACAAAAACAGCTGCTAGAAACCTCCAAAGAACTATGTCCAAAGGTTGATTCTGATCATCTGGGCATAGCATTTTCAGTGGGAAAAATCTTTCGTCAACCACTGAAGGAACAATGGGCTGTGAGGTCAGTTCCTTCAGTATAATTATGCAAATCATGACCATTGAGTAGAGTAGGTCTATCTTCCTCCTGTAGACATACTCTACGGTTTCATGCCCCTCCTCAGGTTGGCTCTGGTAGTGCTTTACAGAGAAGTGTCCCTCAGCCTAAAAGCTGAGTTACGTGTTGTGATCAGAGCCTGGACTTCACTTGTCATCCAGGGTTTTTGGTTAGAAAAAGCTCTGAATGGTTTTGGTCACTGTTACATTCTCTACACTACACTTCATGTAGAAAAGGACAGACTGAATGAAGGTCTCCAGGTCCTGCTGTTCAAACATGGACCAGTCTGTCAGATCAAAACAGTCCTATAGCGGGAAGAGAGCATCATCTGGCCTTGTTTTAATGACCTGGGTAGTTGGAGGCGTTTGTTTTCTGAGGAGGTGTGGGCAGGGATGAGGAGCAGAGAGAGGTGGGCAGATTGTCCCAGATAGGGAAGGTGTGTCACTCCATAGACCTGTTTGATGTTACTGTACACATGGTCCAGTGTCCTGTCCCCTCTGGCAGGACACTTAATATCTTGGTTTTGGGAAGTAACAGTTGTTAGTATTTGAGTGCTGAGGTTTGACAGAAATGAAATGAGGTGGAATGAATACTACAGAATGTACATAAGGTGCAGTTGCAGTCTGGCAGTGGGAGCAGTGAGACAGGTCAACTGTTTAGGAGGGAGATGGCGAGTGGAAAGAAACTGTTCCTGTGTCGGGTGGTCCTGGTCTGCAGGCTTCTGTACCGTCTGCCAGAGGGCAGCAGGTCAAAAAGTTTGTGTCCAGGGTGTGAGGGGTCTGTGATGATTTTCCCTGCCCGTTTCCTGGTTCTTGAGAGGTACAGATCCTGGATGGAGGGCAGGGGGGCGCCGATGATCCTTTCTGCTGCCCGTACAGTCCGCTGCAGTCTCCTCCTGTCCTGTTAGTGACAGCACCATACCTTACTGTGATGGAGGAGCACAGGACAGACTCAATGACCGCAGTGTAGAACTGGATCAGCAGCTCCTGTGGAAGACTGTACTTCCCCAGTTGTCTCAGGAAGTACATCCTCTGCTGGGTCTTTTTGAGGATGGAGTTGATGTTGGTCTCCCACTTCAGGTCCAGGGAGATGGTGGTACCCAGGAACTTGAAGATCTTCACAGTGGATACAGGGCTGTCTGATATGGTGAGGGGGAGCAGTGTTGAGGGATGTCTCCTGAAGTCCACTGTCATCTCTACAGTTTTAAGAGTGTTCAGCTCCAGATTGTGCTGACTGCACCAGAGTACCAGCCGCTCAACTTCCTGCCGGTATGCAGACTCATCACCATCCTGAAGGACGCCAATGACGGTGGTGTCATCTGCAAACTTTAGGAGTTTAACTTTAGGAGTTTTATTAGTGTGGACATGGCCACAATCTCAGATGGGCTACTGCAGTGCTGCTGAATAAGTCCATACACGCTGTCATTTTGAGTTGTTACATGAACGACTGAATTTTGCTTCAAATCATGTCAAATGTTACAGAGAGAGAAGAAAAAGGGTTTGACTTAAAATAGTGTGAGTGTGCAACGTGGCTATCAAGGAGGAGGAACATGTATAAAAACCAGAGATGAAATGTTTTACTTCCTTTACTGTCAATGCCAAAAACTGGACTTATAATTTTTAGATTTTTTTCTGCTCATTTTTGCTCTTTTGGATTATTACTTCCAACGATTTGACTCCCTTCTTATTGGATCATATCAGCATGGATTGGAGATGAGTGTGTTGTTGGCTGTGGCGAGCTCGTTCTCTCCTTTGTCTCTCACTCCACTCACGATCAGCATTATCCAGAGTAGATTCATTTAATAAGTATAATTCAAGTGGTTTGATTATGTGATTATTATTTGGTTAGCATCTGCTAAACTGTTGTAATGAAATATCCTGTGTTCAAAAAGTCTAAAGTGTGGACATTCCCTTTTATCTCTGTGTGAAATAGTAAAGGTAAAGTCTTCTGTGTTATTATAACATTACTCAAAGGTTTTTACAGGTTACTGTAACTCGCTGCATGGATTTAAGCATCTTTTCCATTTAGTACCTACTCAGATCGACTCGCCATGACTTGGACCGACTGGTTTTCCATTACAATTTAGTACCTCCTAACGTGCGTGATCGTTGTCAAAGCAACGCAGCCAAGCATCCTGTGATGTAATTAATATGCAACACGAACGCTACAACACAGGAAGATCATGCCATTGTTTTTGTAGCCATTTTCCTCATTGCTGGGTTTGAAAAATGGCTGTTTTGATTTTCGTTTTCAGCCAACTGGCAGCATATAGTCTTACAACATCACATTTTAGGATCTGCTTGGATCGATTGAAACCTTGGCTGAGCAGATGCTATTGTACTACCTTGTGCCAGGTACTATGACCTAATCAAACACCCTGAAAACAGTGGCAAACCGTGCCAAGTCGATCCAATTACCCACTAATAGAAAAAGGGCTACAAAGAGTTGCTGATAATCGATGTGATTTTGTTTTCAGGTTTGTAGATGACCTGTGTGAGGACTAGAAAAGTTGGGTTTACAAAACCTGTATTGGTAAATGGGGACTGTAATTAATTTTAGATCACTGTAATAGTTAGCTGCACTACATAGATAGATTCACATGACTGTAGAGTTGTTTGTGCGCTCTTAATGGAAGACTGTGAACCAGAGCAAGGTGAAAGAAACAATAGCTCTCACAGATAGATGCTGCCACAGGAGTATGAAAGTAGGTAACAGGAAAGGGACAAACAGCTGACACAGGCCAGTGTGTGCTTGTGTGTGTGTCACGCTGTCACACTTACTCTGCCTGCACAAATACTGTTAAATACATTTTAAGAGCTGCTTTTAAAAGTCCAAAGGTATTCATAGCTAATGTTAATGAGTTAATGGGTGGTAACATGTACCGTATGCAGTGACAACATGAAAGTGGAAAAAAACAGGAAAGTGTTGAAGCTAAAGGCGTCTGTGCTGCTCAGACTGATGTTCAGTCTCCATCCAGACACCATGAAAACTGCATCTGTCTCTCTGCTCTTCGGTGAGTCAAACATTCGTTCTTTCATTTGGGCTCCAACTTCAGATTATCAGATGTCACTGACATCATCAGTGCTGATCACATTTATTAGACCATCACACATGTAAGGTTAATGTCACAGCTGGCCTAAATGAACTGTTCTGCTAATTACATCTGCAACAGTACAAGTGAAAGAACTTTATGATGTTAATGATCATTTAAAGGCTAAAATAAAAGTACTGTTGTTATCCATTTTGAATTATTTGATACCTACAAAAACAATCAAACAAAAATATTAAAGCCACATTATTAGCTTTTTAAAAATTAATACGACAAATTGAATTTTGGGCTTGCATGTACAGAAACATTAGTTGTTGTTTTTTGGTTGAATGTTAACTTCTGGCTTCTCAGTGAAATCCAGCGCGCTGTATTTAGATTATTGTAATGTTCTGTTTGGCAGCTTGGACTAATCATCTCTTTCATCCCTCTGAGCTGCATAAAATACAACAACCAGACTACAAACAGCTCAGAACTCATTTTATACTCTTTACTTTGGGTCACAGTCAATTTAAAGACTTGCTTTAAAATTCTTGCACTGATATTCAGATCACTAAATGGACGGGATGACCAGCTGTCATCACCAACAAACGCTTTTGTGAGAAGAATTGAATAAATATTTTATTGAGCATCTTCAATACTTTTTCCTAATATTACACTTAAGTTATGGACATCTGTGCTTTAATTTCTTTTCATGTGTGGATTAGATGGTTTGTTACCAACATCTGGTAAGAATTTCATGTCAACAGCACGATGACGTTTAATACGTATTTAACCTGCTGTGTGTATATATACTAAAATACTTTCCACACACAACATTTTTTTATTTAATTTTAATCAAAATCATCTTAACTTGGTATTTCAATCATATAATTTTATTACTTAACTTGCAAATGACGGAAGTCATAATATGATAGCATGCTTCCTCCTCATAGCACATGAGGTCATCACGTTGGTGTGATAATGCCCCTAGTGGCAAAAACTGGAACTATATTCATTATTTACATTTAAAATCTGTAGCATCAGAAAGAAAAGAGAAAAAAAGTTTGTGTGACTACTTGGTGGCAGTACTCTCCAGAAAACTGGTTCTACTACCCATGCCGTACACCACCATCACCTCATGCACTGGCTACAGCTGCTTTGATGTAACAGAGGTGATGTTTCAAGCCAATACAGGAGAAATCTGCTCTCTCTTTCTAGTCCCTGTCAGGACTCTTGCTGCAGCATTTTAGATTAACTGAAGGCTTTTCAGGGAGTTTTTAGGACATCCTGATAATAATGAATTACAGTAGTCCAGCCTGGAAGAATTAAATATTATCTATCGCCCACCTCAAGTTTTATTTGAAAATAAAATTTAAATTATTAATTGAAGGACATGTGCTGGTCAGAATAACGTCAAGGTTCCTCACAGTGTTACTGGAAGGTAATGAAGAGAGAGGCCTAATGTTTAATAATCCACATTTCACTATTTTACTCTTTGGTTCAGATGTGGATACTGTATTGTTCTTTCTTTTTGATTTTTTTATGTTTAAATTGTTTATTGCTGGTTTTTAGTTTGTTTTTTTTCTGTTTGGGAGCTGACACAGTCTCAATGGAGATGGGTTTTTGGGGGGTAGCAGGAGGATAGAAGCTGCAGAGAGGCGTGTAAGACTGCAACTCTGCTTCCTGGTCCCAACTCTGGATAGTCATATTTTGGGGGGATTAATAAATTGGTCCATATTTCTAGAAATGAGAGCTGCTCCATCCAACGTGGGATGGATGCCGTCTCTCCTAACAAGACCAGGTTTCCTCCAGAAGGTTTGCCAATTATCTATGAAGCCCACATCGTTTCTGGGACACCACTCAGACAGCCAGCAATTTAAGGAGAACATGCGGCTAAACATGTCACTCCTGGTCTGATTGGGGAGGGGACCAGAGAAAACTACAGAGTCCCACATTGTTTTGGTGACCGCCAACCTTACTGACCTCTGACCCTCAGTCACCTCTGACCTCCTGTTGCAGGTGTGTGTGTGCTGCTGCTGTCTGCACCGACTGTTTCTGCAGGTGAGTTGATGGAAGTGAAAACAATCAGTGAGACTCCAACAAGAACACAAATACATTTACTCTGTGTGTGTGTGTCTGTGTGTGTGTGTGTGTCTGTCTGTATCCTCCAGTGTCTCTGTCTGTCAGTCCAAACCTTCAGCAGGTCTTCAGAGGATCTTCTTCAGTGTCTCTGAGTTGTGTTGACGATAAACAGACAGCTGATGGATGGACAGTGAAGAGGACCAGAGGAGGACTCACTGAGGACTGTGGAGCAGCTGCAGGCTTTGGGAGGCTTCTTGGTTCCTCCTGTGTTCTGGATCGCTCCGTCTCCTCTGGGGGAAACTTCTCCTGTGTGAACTCATCTGGACAGCAGAGCGATGAAGTGTCCATCATTGTTTCAGGTACAGACAGATGTTCCAGCTGTTTCTCTGTCTCTGTGCAGATGTTTCCAGATGTTGGATTTAACATTCCTATTTTTCCAAGGACATTGTGTAATGACTCTGATCTGTTTGTGTCTCTGTTGGACAGATAAAGGTGCAATCCTGGAGATTCCTGCACTTCCTGTGAGGACAGGAAGTGATGTCACCCTGCATTGCAGAGAGAGGAGCGGTGACACAGCTGCTGCTTTTTTCTCTTTTAATGGACGTCATGTTGGATCTGATTTTAAATCAGAGCTCATCATCACAAACATCCAGCAGTTTCATGAAGGTTTCTACTCGTGTGCTACTGATAAATCTGGAACATCTACTCAGAGCTTTCTGAGGGTCAGAGGTCAGAGGAGTGACATCACTTCCTGTTTACAGACATAAACTAGCCTGTTGACCTGGGGTCCGTTCTTCGTACCTCGCTTACTACATCCAAGATCAAATGACACATCCAAGATCAAATCATCGCGCTAACTTTGAGCTCGCTAATCCGGTTCTCCGAACACACCTGTTGTTGACGATTAGTATAGCTGGATGAAGTAATCTGAGATCACTGGGTGGCTTAAAAGGGGCTACGCATCGATAGTAGAAACATTGATCGGCAACCCTGTGATTGGTCGGCGAAGATGTCGAAGGAGCGCGCTCAGTATTTCACGGCAGCAGACCAAGAACTCTTGATTGAGGGATATCAGGAGTTTCAGAGTTTAATTAAAACGCAGGGGAACACTGCAAAGGCTGCAAAAGCAAGGAGAGAGGGCTGGCAGAAAGTTGCTGACAAATTAAACTCGTAAGTGATCCATGATATTACATTATATCATGTGATATTATATTATACCACAGTATATTATATTACATCATATCCTCTTTCACATTAGAGCCACAACAGGACCCACTAGAACATGGGAAAAAGTAAAAGTGAAATATAAGAATATTCCACAGAATGGTAATATTTATCACTTATATTGCTTTTAGTCTATGACAAGAGACCCTGAAATAATCTGTTTGTTTGTTTATAACAGCAACCAAGAAAAGGGCAGAGCAAATAAAGACAGGTGGTGGTCCTGCACCCCTCGTCACACCCGGCTTTTGTACTGTGACATTTATTGACATTGTGGGTTTTTTGTGTGTAGTTTGACATAACACTCCATCACTTTTACCTGTTCCCATGCAAGGGGTGACTGAAGCATGCACAGTAAGTCGGGAGTAAGCATATACAGTACAGTAAGTATATATATATATATAGATAGATATAGAGAGAGAGAGAGAGAGAGAGAAAGTAAATAATACCCTGACGAGCCCCCTGGAGAGCCCCCCGCTGGGGGCGAGCCCCCAGCGGACACGATGGAGTGCTGAAACTGCTCACCAGAGCGACCAGCAGAGACAGACAGCTGGAGCAGCTCACTAGATCCCCCAGTGGAGACAGATGGCGGCGTGGGAGCTGCAGGCAGCAGAACTGGCTCTCCTGAGCCTCCAACAGGAACAGGTGGCAGAGTTGAAACCGTGGGTGGCTGAGCAGGTGACTGGGTTTATGTGTGAGCTGATGACTGAGCTAGTAACTGAATGTCGAGTTGATTCTCCAGAGCCCACTGAATGAGGAAAATGGCTGGATGGGTTCTCCTGAGCTTCCACTGGAGACAGGAACGCCTGCAGGTACCTGCTGGACACTAGCCACTCCCACCTGAAGAGTAGGTACAGGTGCAGAGGTTGGCTGTGTCCTGGCCGACCTCTCCTCAGGGACTAGCATGGACACTGGGGCAGGCTGGACACCAGTCACTCCCACCCGAGGAGTAGGTATGGGTGCAGGAGTGAGCTGGTTCACAGCCACCTGCATCCTGGGAGCTGGGACAGGCACCGGCAGTGGCCGGCATCTGCTGTACAAAAACACTACAAAACAACTAGTGAAGGAAACAGAGAAAGAACTCGCAAAAACCTAAACTGGGGACAGCTAAACATAAGAACATGTGGAACTGCTGCTGGTTGTTCATACTGTCCATGTCCCAGTTTGTTCTCTGAGTTTCAATGTCTGCCTGGACTGCAGCTTGTTACAGGCAGCTTAGACACTCTCTGTGGTTTTTCTGTTTCCTTCTCATCTTTGCAGGAAGGAGTCACTCCTCTCCTCCAGAAGATGTTCCCTATGCTGAGGTAACCATCAGAAAGACAACCAATAGGAGAGGTAGGCTGTAAGAATGTGTGTGTGTGAGCTCTGATGCCAGACATTACATCAGCAGCACACACAGTGTGTCCTCTTTAAGGATGTTAACAGAGCTTAAATTTACTATGATGTGAATCATTAACACGTGGCCTCTGTGTGTGTGCATGTGTGTGTGTGTGTGTTCCAGATAAACATCCAGCTGATCCACAGATCAGAGATGAGTTTTATGAGGGTGTAGTTACGTTACCAACTCTGTATCACAGCAGAGTGTGAAATGACAAACATGCACAAGTTGCAGTACCAGCAGAGGGAGACATTCTGTTTCCAGCCAGCATGAAAACAATCCCAGCACATGTAAGTACATATCAGACACCCGGCTCGATCTCATCTGGCAGAGAAGGTGCCTGGATTGTACTTCGTACCTTCCTCGGTCAGTAGCAACTGGTTGGCTGTGAATAAATCATCGCCCCCTGCTGGTACTTCAGCTAAAGTACGTGTGTCCATTTCACACTAAGGAGAGGCAAAGTGTGGAATCCACACTGTGGACCAGAGTGTCTGTTAATCACTTGCTGTGATATAAGAGGATAATCATGTCTGAGAGGTGGAGGATATTTAACCATGACCTGCATGGTCGAGAGCCCAAGAGCTCCGCCCCCAGACCACAGGAAGTCTAAGGAACTTGGAAAGAAAAGCAGAAAACAAAGAAAAATCTGGGACTCTCCAACAATTGCTCTTAGAATTAAAGAAGCTTCTCGGATGAGAAGCAACATCTCTAAAAGAAACCTAAAGAAGTCCAGATACTTTTCTTTCCAAGCTCTATAGACCATGATGACCTACATGACTGAGAACCTTCACAGTCAAAGAGCAGAGGAACAGGGTATTGCAATGGTCTCTGCAGTCCTTCATCAGTGTTTCTATGGATTAACTTTCATGATGGGACAGACTTTATTTTGGCTTTATTAAGAACAGCAGATGAAGATAAAATCATTTTTATTTGAGAAATGTCCTGAAACCATTTTGTCCCCAGTCTGGATCTGTTCTTTGTGGGGTTTCTATCAAAAACAGTTTCATGGGTCTCACGGAGCGTTTCAGACGTGTTTCAGAGACACGTTCAGCTGATTCAGGTCTCTCAGGACTGAGACGTTTCCTGTGTCTGATCCAGCAGCATCACTTCATTCATGTCTTCATGTCTTCAGGTCCTCCTGAGGTCACTTATTGTCAGGTGGCCATCAAACCTCAGAGGAAGGCTGGCAGGAGGACAGGTAACACAACAACCACACACATGCACAGTGATGGATGTTTTCATCTACAGGCTCAGAGTTGTATTAATATCCTTCCTCTCGCTCTGACCCTGTAAACCAGTATATTATCGCTCTGATGTGGCCTCTGTAGAAAAGAGTGTCAGGCCCTTGAAGTGCACACAGGTGGATTTATATGTGGTGCTTTAACTGTGTTCCAGCATTTTATTAAATTGTGACCTGAAAAACATGTTTAAGCTCTGTTAGAAACTGCACCAATACCATCAGACATAGATCTGTGATCTAGTGGGAAAACCTTTCATATCTGTGATGTAGAGAAACATATATGAGCATTGGAATCCTGATCTTCTGAAGATACCTTCACAAAGTGAATTCTGGGTAAAATTTAAAGCTGATATCAGCATGTGTGATTAAAAAAGCCTCCTTCAGATAGAAGAGCTTCCTCTGGCATGTTGAACAGGTGAGTCAGCACTTAGATCTGTGGGAGCTCTGTAAAGTATTCACAGTAACTGTGGGTCAGTAACAGCTGCTCACTGAGTCACTGACACACACTTCAACATCGTGTGACATCCTACTGAAACTGTAGAAACAGCACAGCAGCAGTTTCTACTGCCGTCTGTAGAGGGCGCCAGAGACATGCATGTGACACTGTTAAAGACAGATGACCATGTGGTCTGTGTGTTACAGAGCAGTCAGCTGATCCAGGTGTTGTGTATTCATCACTATGAGTGCCAGCAGAGGTCAGAGGTGAAACCAGCAGGTGAGCTCAGCCTGATGGACGACCTTCATCCTTCACTCTGCTCCTCTGTCTTCATGTTCGATGTTCCAGTAATCTTGATCAGAGTCGGCTCTGAGTTCATTAAAGAAAGACGTCAGTGGAGCTCTGATACCAGGATTCACCATGGCAACTAGTAAATGTCTTCATGTTTACTGGTTTCCCTCCATTTGAACCCAGTACAGTGATGAACGTGATGACTCATGGCTGTTAAACAGGCGCTCTGATGTTTCTCATAGATGAAGCTGTGATCAGCGTTTAAATGTTAAATGTGATTGTTGAGCTGACAGAGCGTCAACATCAAACCTGTGGGACGTCTCAGTGGTGGAGCTGTGACATCAGTAACACTGACATATCTGCACTGGAGCAGAGGTCAAAGTTCAGCTCTGTTGGTGTCACATGATTAAACCGTCATGTCACGTGATTACTTTGTTATGCTATATTAACCCACTCTGCTTGCTAATCGAATGTTTCCTGTAAAGTCTTCTCTGTATGGGCCTTTATCTGATTTTAAATTGTTACTTGTAGAAACTTGAAGCTTTTTATGACCTTATGAATAAAACTCACCTGAAACCTTCCTGTTTTTAAGAGTGCTGCATTCAGATGCTTATATTCAGCAGCTGGTGAGCCTCACAGCTGAGATATAACAGGACATAATCATTTAAAGTAAAAGCTGAACAGACAGAAACAGAAACCACATTCAGAGCCAAAGACCTTTGACAAAAGCCACATAATCACGGTAAACAGAACATGTTACGTGAAGTCCATCATGTGTTTGAGTGTTTATGAAACACTGAGACATACAGTGGCTTGCAAAAGTATTCGGCCCCCTTGAACTTTTCCACATTTTGTCACATTACAGCCACAAACATGAATCAATTTTATTGGAATTCCACATGAAAGACCAATACAAAGTGGTGTACACGTGAGAAGTGGAACGAAAATCATACATGATTCCAAACATTTTTTACAAATAAATAACTGAAAAGTGGGGTGTGCATAATTATTCAGCCCCCTGAGTCAATACTTTGTAGAACCACCTTTTGCTGCAATTACAGCTGCCAGTCTTTTAGGGTATGTCTCTACCAGCTTTGCACATCTACAGACTGAAATTCTTGCCCATTCTTCTTTGCAAAACAGCTCCAGCTCAGTCAGATTAGATGGACAGCATTTGTAAACAGCAGTTTTCAGATCTTTCCACAGATTCTCGATTGGATTTAGACACCAGACAGGTCAGGGATAAAGTTACTGAGAAATTTAAAGCAGGCTTGGGCTACAAAAAGATTTCCCAAGCCTTGAACATCCCACGGAGCACTGTTCAAGCGATCATTCAGAAATGGAAGGAGTATGGCACAACTGTAAACCTACCAAGACAAGGCCGTCCACCTAAACTCACAGGCTGAACAAGGAGAGCGCTGATCAGAAATGCAGCCAAGAGGCCCATGGTGACTCTGGACGAGCTGCAGAGATCTACAGCTCAGGTGGGGGAATCTGTCCATAGGACAACTATTAGTCGTGCACTGCACAAAGTTGGCCTTTATGGAAGAGTGGCAAGAAGAAAGCCACAAGAAGTCCCGTTTGCAGTTTGCCACAAGCCATGTGGGGGACACAGCAAACATGTGGAAGAAGGTGCTCTGGTCAGAGGAGACCAAAATGGAACTTTTTGGCCAAAATGCAAAACGCTATGTGTGGCGGAAAACTAACACTGCATATCACTCTGAACACACCATCCCCACTGTCAAATATGGTGGTGGCAGCATCATGCTCTGGGGGTGCTTCTCTTCAGCAGGGACAGGGAAGCTGGTCAGAGTTGATGGGAAGATGGATGGAGCCAAATACAGGGCAATCTTGGAAGAAAACCTCTTGGAGTCTGCAAAAGACTTGAGACTGGGGCGGAGGTTCATCTTCCAGCAGGACAACGACCCTAAACATAAAACCAGGGCAAAAATGGAATGGTTTAAAACAAAACATATCCATGTGTTAGAATGGCCCAGTCAAAGTCCAGATCTAAATCCAATCGAGAATCTGTGGCAAGATCTGAAAACTGCTGTTCACAAACGCTGTCCATCTAATCTGACTGAGCTGGAGCTGTTTTGCAAAGAAGAATGGGCAAAGATTTCAGTCTGTAGATGTGCAAAGCTGGTAGAGACATACCCTAAAAGACTGGCAGCTGTAACTGCAGCAAAAGGTGGTTCTACAAAGTATTGACTCAGGGGGCTGAATAATTACGCACACCCCACTTTTCAGTCATTTATTTGTAAAAAATGTTTGGAATCATGTATGATTTCCGTTCCACTTCTCACGTGTACACCACTTTGTATTGGTCTTTCACGTGGAATTCCAATAAAATTGATTCATGTTTGTGGCTGTAATGTGACAAAATGTGGAAAAGTTCAAGGGGGCCGAATACTTTTGCAAGCCACTGTACATACATAAATTTATGCAACAACCAGCAGAGGGCGTCTGTGAGCCAGTCCTGTCTGAGGATTCTCTGTTTGCAGCTCTTCTTCTCCTGTCAGCAGCTTTCTTTGGTTCATGGCGGGCAGGACATCTGGGGTACGGGGCCCAGTGGGCCGACGCACATTATGGGGCTGTTGTAAATTACCGCACAACTAATACTATGACCAACTCTGCACAGTAGACTCCCTCCCTCTGTGCATGTTTGTCACACTTATTGATTCCAATCATTAAACAAACGCAATATTAGACAAATAAAACCTGATTATATACACAATGCAGCTTTTAAATGATGATCACATTTATGGACACAAAAATGTATCAAAACCTACCGGGCGCTGTGTGAGTGTGCTTCTCATCAGTGGAGCGTTTGCTCAGACAGTGAAAGTGTTAACAGGGAAGTGGTGAAGCTGAAGACGTCTCTGCTGCTCAGACTTAAAGCATTCAGACCCCGTCTGCCTCTCTGCTCCTCGGTGAGTCAAACGTTCGTCTACTCATTGATTCATGATATCATCTGAGCTCCAACACACACTCACAGAGGAAAACCCACATTTAGGAATTCGCCCTGGAAAGGACAACAGACCATCTTCAGAGTCACCTGCATCATTCAAAGGCTGTGTTTATTAGAAAATACCCAAAATGTCGAAACTGTGGGCCACAACCATTAATCACTGAAATCATGTGTTTCTAGTCTTATAAGCACAGGTGTATAAAATCCAGCAGCTGCCATGCAGACTGCATTTAGAAACATCACTGAAAGAATGCATCTTTCTAAAGAGCTCAGTAAATGTGAGGCTAGTACTGTAACAGGGTCGTACCGCTGAAACACGTTGGTTTGTGAAGTTTCTTTGATTCTAAATGTTCAACGATCGACTCTAATCGAAATTATTTTACAGTGGAAACATTTAGTAACCACAGCGGCTCAGTCAGGATATATCAGACCACATATGGTTACAGAAGACAGTCGTTAAGTCCCGAGGCACATGGTGTGAAAAAGGCGAAGCTCCAAACATCCTGACACTGACAGACACTGTTCACCGGGAGCTTCATCATCAGGGGGGACAAACTGCTGCAGTTTAAAGACCAAATTATTCAGTTTCTAGCTTGATATAAAAACATACAAACTGCATAATAAGCTGACAACCAACACTTATCATACAACCTGGCTGAGCCTGAAAGAAGAATGGCTCATGCAAATACCAATTTCTCTTGGAAGACCCTGCCAGAGGTAACCTGTCCAAACAACTAGAACTTTGGATCACACTTACAGTGACCTCTGACCCTCAGTGACCTCTGACCTCCTGTTGCAGGTGTGTGTGTGCTGCTGCTGTCTGCACTGACTGTTTCTGCAGGTGAGTTGATGAAGTGAAACAATCAGTGAGACTCCAACAAGAACACAAATACATTTACTCTGTCTGTGTGTAAACCTTCAGCAGGTCTTCAGAGGATCTTCTTCAGTGTATCTGAGTTGTGTTGATGATGGACAGACAGCTGATGGATGGACAGTGAAGAGGAGCAGAGGAGGACTCACTGAGGACTGTGGAGCAGCTGCAGGCTTTGGGAGGCTTCTTGGTTCCTCCTGTGTTCTGGATCGCTCCGTCTCCTCTGATGGAAGTTACTTCTGTGAGAACTCATCTGGACAGCAGAGCGATGAAGTGTCCATCATTGTTTTAGGTACAGACAGAGAGATGTTCCAGCTGTGTCTCTGTGCAGATGTTTCCAGAGGTTGGATGTAAAATTCCTGTTTTTCCAAAGACATCACATCTGGACTCTGCTCTGTTTGTGTCTCTGTAAGTGTCACAGAGACACAGTTGAGCTGTTTAGTGGTGAAGGAGGAACATCATCAGCTGTTTCTTCATCACAGCACACAGGAAGTGCGTATTTTGCGCCTTCGGCCCCAACTTATCTCTCTCCTGGTCACCTGGTCCAGTCCTAACTACATGCTTTAGCAAAAAGGAAAGTTTTAAGCTTAATCTTGAAAGTAGAGATAGTGTCTGTCTCCCGAATCCAAACTGGAAGCTGGTTCCACAGAAGAGGGGCCTGAAAACTGAAGGCTCTCCCTCCCATTCTACTTTTAAATACTCTAGGAACAAGAAGTAGGCCTGCAGAGCGAGAGCGAAGTGCTCTAATAGGGTGATATGGTACTACAAGGTCATTAAGATAAGATGGGGCCTGATTATTTAAGACCTTGTATGTGAGGAGCAGGATTTTGAATTCAATTCTGGATTTAACAGGAAGCCAATGAAGGGAAGCCAAAACAGGAGAAATATGCTCTCTCTTTCTAGTCCCTGTCAGGACTCTTGCCGCAGCATTTTGGATTAGCTGAAGGCTTTTCAGAGAGTTTTTAGGACATCCTGATAATAAAGAATTACAGTAGTCCAGCCTGGAAGTAATACAGTGATATATATATATATATATATATACACACACACACACACACACACACACACACACACACATATATATATACATATCCATAGGTCCCTCATCCTATTCATGTAACCCCTTGGTTACAATGGTGAGTGTCAGCACCACAGTCCAGGATGAGACAACGAACATCCAAGAATACATTGGGAAGATGGCCCCAACTGACCGAGTGCTCAGTGAATACCTCAGGCAGCAGAAACCCAAGAAAGAGGAGGAAGGCGAGGAACCATCATGGAAGGACAGGCCCCTGCACGGTATGTACCACCAGGAGATAGAGGAGGTGGCTGATATCCAGAAATCCTACCAGTGGCTGGACAAAGCTGGACTGAAAGACAGCACAGAGGCACTAATCATGGCAGCACGGGAACAAGCTCTGAGTACAAGATCCATAGAGGCTGGGGTCTATCACACCAGGCAAGACCCCAGGTGCAGGCTGTGTAAAGATGCCCCAGAGACAATCCAGCACATAACAGCAGGGTGCAAGATGCTAGCAGGCAGGGCATACATGGAACGCCATAACCAAGTGGCCGGCATAGTGTACAGGAACATCTGTGCCGAATATAACCTGAAAGTCCCGAGGTCAAAATGGGAGATGCCCCCAAGGGTGATGGAGAATGACCGGGCTAAGATCCTGTGGGACTTCCAGATACAGACGGACAAAATGGTGGTGGCTAACCAACCGGACATAGTGGTGGTAGACAAACAGAAGAAGACGGCCGTAGTGATCGATGTAGCGGTTCCGAATGACAGTAATATCAGGAAGAAGGAACACGAGAAGCTGGAGAAATACCAAGGGCTCAGAGAAGAGCTCGAGAGGATGTGGAGGGTGAAGGTAACGGTGGTCCCCGTGGTAATCGGAGCACTAGGTGCGGTGACTCCCAAGCTAGGCAAGTGGCTCCAGCAGATCCCGGGAACAACATCGGAGATCTCTGTCCAGAAGAGCGCAGTCCTGGGAACAGCTAAGATACTCCGCAGGACCCTCAAGCTCCCCGGCCTCTGGTAGAGGACCCGAGCTTGAAGGATAAACCGCCCGCAGGAGCGAGATGGGTGTTTTTATATATACAGTGGCTTGCAAAAGTATTCGGCCCCCTTGAACTTTTCTACATTTTGTCACATTACAGCCACAAACATGAATCAATGTTATTGGAATTCCAGGTGAAAGACCAATACAAAGTGGTGTACACGTGAGAAGTGGAATGGAAATCATACATGATTCCAAACATTTTTTATAAATAAATAACTGAAAAGTGGGGTGTGCGTAATTATTCAGCCCCCTGAGTCAATACTTTGTAGAAGCACCTTTTGCTGCAATTACAGCTGCCAGTCTTTTAGGGTATGTCTCTACCAGCTTTGCACATCTAGAGACTGAAATCCTTGCCCATTCTTCTTTGTAAAACAGCTCCACAACTGCCTCAGAGGTTGTCTTAGAGAATATTGGGAGCAACAACACCATGAAGTCCAAAGAACACACCAGACAGGTCAGAGATAAAGTTATTGAGAAATTTAAAGCAGGCTTAGGCTACAAAAAGATTTCCCAAGCCTTGAACATCCCACGGAGCACTGTTCAAGCGATCATTCAGAAATGGAAGGAGTATGGCACAACTGTAAACCTACCAAGACAAGGCCGTCCACCTAAACTCACAGGCTGAACAAGGAGAGCGCTGATCAGAAATGCAGCCAAGAGGCCCATGGTGACTCTGGACGAGCTGCAGAGATCTACAGCTCAGGTGGGGGAATCTGTCCATAGGACAACTATTAGTCGTGCACTGCACAAAGTTGGCCTTTATGGAAGAGTGGCAAGAAGAAAGCCATTGTTAACAGAAAACCATAAGAAGTCCCGTTTGCAGTTTGTCACAAGTCATGTGGGGGACACAGCAAACATGTGGAAGAAGGTGCTCTGGTCAGATGAGACCAAAATGGAACTTTTGGCCAAAATGCAAAAACGCTATGTGTGGCGGAAAACTAACACTGCACATCACTCTGAACACACCATCCCCACTGTCAAATATGGTGGTGGCAGCATCATGCTCTGGGGTGCTTCTCTTCAGCAGGGACAGGGAAGCTGGTCAGAGTTGATGGGAAGATGGATGGAGCCAAATACAGGGCAATCTTGGAAGAAAACCTCTTGGAGTCTGCAAAAGACTTGAGACTGGGGCGGAGGTTCACCTTCCAGCAGGAGAACAACCCTAAACATAAAGCAAGGGCAACAATGGAATGGTTTAAAACAAAACATATCCATGTGTTAGAATGGCCCAGTCACAGTCCAGATCTAAATCCAATCGAGAATCTGTGGCAAGATCTGAAAACTGCTGTTCACAAACGCTGTCCATCTAATCTGACTGAGCTGGAGCTGTTTTGCAAAGAAGAATGGGCAAGGATTTCAGTCTGTAGATGTGCAAAGCTGGTAGAGACATACCCTAAAGACTGGCAGCTGTAATTGCAGCAAAAGGTGGTTCTACAAAGTATTGACTCAGGGGGCTGAATAATTACGCACACCCACTTTTCAGTTTTTATTTGTAAAAATGTTTGGAATCATGTATGATTTCCGTTCCACTTCTCACGTGTACACCACTTTGTATTGGTCTTTCACCTGGAATTCCAATAAAATTGATTCATGTTTGTGGCTGTAATGTGACAAAATGTGGAAAAGTTCAAGGGGGCCGAATACTTTTGCAAGCCACTGTAAATATATATATATATATATATATATATGCAGTGTTGGGGAGTAACGGAATACATGTACCGCCGTTACGTATTCAGAATACAAAATATGAGTAACTGTATTCCGTTACAGTTACCGCTTTAAAGGTGGTATTCAGAATACAGTTACTTTGTTGAAATAAATGGAATACACGGCGGTACTTTCCTGTTTCATATTGTCGCGGGTCAGGACTGTTTGGGTTTGTTTGACAGCTACGTTCTGTTGTTCCAGGCGGCAGCGTTACGGTTGCCATGGTTACAGGGTGACGCTCTCTCTCTGCGTGTTTCCTGGGTGAGAGAGCGCTTTTTTGTTGTTGTTGTTGTGCTAAGCTAAAAGGCAGAATGCTACAGGCATAGCTCTAAAGCATGTAGCCTGATGGGCAGTGTAGTCCGATGGGCAGTGTAGTCCGTGCTGCAGGGAGAATGGACTGCCATACACGTTATGTGTCTGTGAGCGAGGGAGGGAGAAAAAGGAAAAGTCCGAGCTGTCACGGAGCAAAAACGGGAGCTGGAAGCATGTAAATATAATAATAACCACTGCAGCCAAGAAGAGTGCCTGAGGAGCCCATTTGTAAGTAAGCTATTAAGACTCAACTGTACACTGTGTTCGTGTTTTCCTCCGGAAAAAATAAGTTCCGTTGGAGCAGCCTTTCAACGCCTCTCTCTGTCTCCCCAAGCAAAGTTGACCCAGACAACAAAGTAAAGCTAGTTTTCGGCTACCAGCCCGACACGAACCGGACGTATTAGCCAGAGGTCCCTTTACTACGGTTCGGAGCCGCGGACCTTCAGTAACAGTAATAAATCACAGCAATAGGACATTCATGTAGTTTTAAACAGCATGATAATATATTAAGTAATCCAAAGTATTCAGAATACGTTACTCTCATTGAGTAACGTAACGGAATACGTTACAGAATACATTTTGGGGCATGTATTCAGTATTCTGTAATGGAATAAATTTTAAAAGTAACCTTCCCAACACTGTATATATGTATATATATATATATAGAGAGAGAGAGAGAGAGAGGGAGAATATAAATACAGAGACATATATAAATAAAATATACAAAAGGGATAAATAGAATAAATAGGAATAAGAATACAAGTGAATTGCACATTTCAAGTCACTGATGTCATGTAATGTCAAACTGCATTTTCCAAGCACAAACAACAGGAAACAGTTTTTAAAGAAAGATATGAAAACATTAGGAATCAGAATTTGATCCAGTTGTGTTTGCAAAGCAGATCATTGGATTAACAACAGGAGTCAGTTTATCAGAGCTTTGTTTGGCAGAACCAGGAGAAGAATCTGTGTGATGCAGCTTTGACACTTATGAAACAGCATTGCTACTGGCTTTGCTGGTTCACAGTAACATCATATAAAATCTAATGGTGGAGAATGAAGGTCCACTGTCCTGGCAGGCTATCGTCTAAATAAGTTGGTCAGACATGATGTATTTGTGGGGTCAGGGCGTGGCCAATAACCAGACACGGGGCTGCTGATCTTTTTACATATGGAAGTCATAGGAGCCCAACTCCTGCAAACTGCACAGGACTCTGAGTGGGTTTATGATGTGTTTACTGACCTGTATCAGATGTGTCCCCCATCTTCAACCTTAATGTCAGACTTTCTATCTGAGGAGAGAACAGAGCACATCAGGATCACACTGAAAGACAGATAACAGTGATTTCATTCTCACTTATTTTGGACAAACAGATGTTACTCTCACCTCTGACACTGAGAGTCACTGATTTCTGTAGCAGCTTGTATCCATACTTGTTGTAGACGGTGCAGGTGTAGACTCCACTGTCAGTGAGGTGGAGGTCTTTCAGGATCAGACTGAGGTCTTTAGTAGTCACAGGATCTTCATTCATCTCTGTGCGGCTACTGTAAACCTGCTCCTGGTCGTCTTCATCTGAGAGGTTGTTTCCACTCTCATACACATGGACCATCTTTTCTTCAGGGTGAGTGAGTCTCCACTCTGCTTTGATGTCATATGGAAGGTCACCTGTGATTTTAAAAGGGATTAGGACAGACCCCTCTCCCTCCATCACCTCCACCATCTCTGTCTGGTATCCTGAGAGGAGAACAGACAGACAGACCATCATCATCCATCATCTCCTCTGCTGTGTAACCAGCAGCTATTTACTCCCGTTTTAAGTTATTGTAGACAAACAGCTGTTACACTCACCTCTGACACTGAGTGTCACTACTTTCTGTAGCAGGATGCTGCCATCCTTGTTGTAGACGGTGCAGGTGTAGCCACCACGGTCACTAAGTTGGAGGCCTTTCAGGGTCAAACTGAGGTCTTTATTTTTCAGAGGCTCTTCATTCATCTCTGTGCGGCCTTTATAATCCTCATCCATTAAGAGAGACTGGTTTTGGCTGTTCTGATACACATGGACGATGATATTTTGATGTTTCCACTCTACTTTGATGTCCTGAAGGAGGTCTTCTGTGATTTTAAAGGGCAGCAGGACAGACGCCTCTCCCTGTGTCACTTCCACCATCTCCAGTGGATAGTCTGAGATGAAAACAGAGGTCAAAATTAGATGTGCAGACATCAGTGAGTGAGTGTGATCCTCCATCATCTCTAACCCTAACCCTTTACTCCTGTTTTTAGTTAATGTGGGCAAACAGCTGTTACTCTCACCTCTGACACTGAGAGTCACTACTTTCTGTAGCAGCATGTGTCCATCCTTGTTGTAGACGGTGCAGGTGTAGACTCCACTGTCAGTGAGGCGGAGGTCTTTCAGGGTCAGACTGAGGTCTTTAGTTGTCAGTGGATCTTCAGTCATCTCTGCACGACCTCTGTATACATGGTCCCGTGAAGGAGACTCATTTTTACTCCTTTCATACACGTAGACCATCCGGTCTTCAGGGTTAATGAGTCTCCACTCAACTTTGACATCCTGAGGAAGGTGATCTGTGACTTTAAAAGGCAGCAGGATAGACTTCTCTCCTTGTGTCGCATTCACCATTTCCACCGGGTACACTGAGATCAGAACAGAGTAGAACATGAGGTGCACAGAGAAATACAATGCGACATCAATGAAAGCCATTCATAGTTCTTACTGTCATAGTTTATTAACTGTCAGGCTGGGCAAGCACACATCCTGCGAGCTCACTGTAAGTACTGCAGTCTGAATTGTTTTTAAATGTCTACAATGGCAGGCATCAATGAAAGAGTCTCAAATAAAAAGAGTTGGACAACCCCAGACCATGAGATGAAAGAAGCTGACTGACGGCGATGGGCAGGAGTGGGTATAATCGTACCCACCCAGTTAACTGCCTTTTTTGGAGGGTTTACCCAGGCAAATGAGAGGATTGCCTCACTGTGCCTTTAGGTTGGGAAATGGGTCATGACTGTCATTTGTGCCTATGTCCCAAATGACGGTTCAGATTACCCAGACTTGGGGTGTAGTGGGGTGCTGGAAAGTGTCTCATCCAGGGACTCCATTGTTGTGCTGCTGGGGCACCTCAACACCCACATGGGCATTGACAGTGTGACCTGGAGGTGTGTGATTGAGACAAACGGCCTAACAGATCTGAATGCGAGTGAAGTTCTGTTATTGGACTTGCTAACCACAGCTTGTCCGTATTCAAGCATAAGTGTGTTCATAAGTAGACATGGCATCAGGTCACTCTAGATCACACGTCAAGGATTGATTTTGTAATTTTATCAACAGATCTGTGGCTGTACGTCTTAGACACTTGGTTAAAGAGAGGTGCTGAGTAAGCTGATCATCACCTGGTGGTTAGCCGGATCACCTGATGGCTTAAGAAGGAAACTTATTGGGCTTGGTTAGCTTGTGAGAATTCAGATGCAGCTGACAGAAACTGGCAGGATTAGTGATTCTGGCAAACAATGACATTTAACACTTCCAAGTCCAAAACCATGGCTCTCAGCTGAAAAAGGGTTGAGTGCCTACTCTGAGTCAGAGAAGAGTTACTATCCCAAGTGGAGCAATTCAAATATGTCAGAATCTTTATCACGAGTGAGAGGAAGGTGGGGGGCAAGCTTGTTAGCTAGATTGGGGTGAAGTCTGGAGTGAAACAGACATGTGGTAAAGAGCAAGCTGACCGTAAACTCGAAGCTGTGGATTTACTGGTTAATCGTTATTCCTACCCTCCTCTGGGTGGTGACCAAAAGAATGAGGTCACGGATACAAGTGGCAGAAATTTGTTTTCTTTGAAGGGTCTTTGGGTTCTCCTTTAGAATTAGGAGGAGGAGCGCGGTCATTTGAGAGGGACTCTTCAATATCCTTGAGGTGACTTTTGTTGTGATTTGGCGCTATATAAATAAAATTGAATTGAATTGAATTGAATATCGAAAGGAACCAGTTGATGTGGTTTGGACATCTGAGGAGGATGCCTCCTGGGTGAGGTGTCTGAGCATATCCCAGCAGGAGGAGGCCCCTAGGCAGACCCAAGACATGCGGGAGAGATCATATCTCTTGGCTGGCCTGGGAACGCCTTGGTGTTCCCACAGATAAGCTACAAAAACTCACCACTTGATGGATTCTTGTAGAAATGCGGCTTCCTTAGTCAGGAGCCTCGCAGACTAATATTAACTGTACTTCAACATATTATTACCATATTGTGTGTGTATAAGGAGCCCAAAATGGCACCTGCTAAGAGATATGCTTACAAAGCAGATTTCAACATCAAGACAATAAGTTACGCTCTAGAACATGGGAATAGAGCAGCTGTGAGAGAATTCAGTATCAATGAATCAATGGTATGGAAGTGGGGGAAGCAAGAAGATGGCGTGCTCCAATAAAGAAGACCAAATAACATTTTAGAGGGAAGAAGGTGCGACATCCACAGATAGAGGACATAATTGAACAGTGGGTTATTGAACAAAGAACAGCAGGTAGAAGCATCTCTATGGTCTCTATTCGACTCAAGGCAACAACAGTAGTGCGTGACATAGATCAACGTCTTTCAAGGAAGACCTTCTTGGTGCTTCTGTTTTATGAAAAGGCAAAATCTCTCAATCTGCACAAGAACTACCATCTCAAAACAATTGCTTAGGGATTACAAAGAAAAGCTGGCCATTTTTCGCACCTACTGCAAGAATAAGATCACTAAAAAGAAGATCTGGCCAGAACACATCACCAGCATGGATGAGGTCGCCTCACCTTTGAAATCCCCATTTACCATAATGTCAAGAAAACAGGCAGTGGCGGTCCTAGCCTGTTTGGCGCCCTGGGCGAACACCCCTCTGGCGCCCCCTGCATACTCTACTATGCAGAGAGTATGCAGCTACTAAACAGACATCATAATTCGTCATACAATGGGAACAGGACAAATCAACAATCAACAAACTGACTAATTAATATTATATTATTGTATATATTGTTTGGAGTTTAGTCTGTTACTGTTACTTTTTTGCCATTTCTTCTTGGAGGAACTGTAACCCACAGGGATTAAGAAAGTATTCTGATTCTTAATGTTTCAGGATACATGACCAGCCATTATCCAATGACACATCTGCTTACCTGTATCTTTGCTCATTTCTCCTTGTAGGAGCCATAATTAAATGTACTGAATTTTAATGATCACTGGGTTTTCGTTTATTTGGTTGCTATGGTGATGTGTAACTGGAGTCACGTGGGTGCTAGCGGTGACATTAAGAGGGCGTTGTCAGTCTGTCTTTCACTGGTTTGATTTTGACAGAGAGGAGGGCTGGGTAGCCGTAGTTTTTGTTGACCGCAGCACAACGAGTTTCCCCTTGTTGCATTAGAGCCTGTGATGTTTTAAGAGTTTGAATCGCGAGCCGATCACATTGCTCTGTAAACTTTTCAAGCACTTTAATAAACAAGTGTTACGACCCGGCTCATAGCCGCAACATAAAAGAAGATGGATACCGGATTGTGGGATGAGAAGAGGCTTTATCTTAAACTGGACAACCAGGTTGGCTAAAAAATGGCTGGTGCCACTAAGGCAAACACAACAAAAGAGATGGACAAAATGGTGAACGGAGAACTAAACTATACTGGGAAAAACTAAACTACTGACCCTGAACAGAAACACAAACCTGAACACGAATAACAGCCAGCAGAAAACAGATGACGGTTGGGCAGCAGGGAAACACACGGATGAGACACGGTGGATACACAGACGGACCAGCCAAACTACAAAGACAGAGGACGCGACTTAAATACACACAGGGAAACACAGGGAGATTACACACAGGTGGGGAACACAGCTGGGAATAATCAACAAGACAGACAGAGGTAAAACTGAACACACTCACATGAGACGCAGACCTTCACAATAAAACAGGAAATGAGAACAAATCCTTAAACATAACATAAAACAAAACACTGACAACATTAAATCATAACATTTCCCCCCACTCAAAAAATCAAACATTTAACCCCAAATGAAAATGTTTGATTCATGACCTAGAGAGCCATGAATGCTGTAGTCCTGGAGGACCAGCGCACAAGGCACTGGCCGCTATTCTGCAGGCAGACGGAATGCTGAAGCGGTCCCTCGGACCCTCCAGCGGAGACGAATGAAGGCTGGACAGGCCCCTTGGACCCTCCAGTGAAGACGGAAGGCTGAAGCGGTCCCTCGGACCCTCCAGTGAAGACGGAAGGCTGAAGCGGTCCCTCGGACCCTCCAGCGGAGACGGAATGCCTGAAGCGGTCCTCCGGACCCTCCAGCTGAAACGAATGAAGGCTGGACAGGCCCCTTGGACCCTCCAGCGGAGATGAATGGCTGAAGCGGTCCCTCGGACCCTCCAGCGAAGACGGAATGCCTGAAGCGGTCCTCCGGACCCTCCAGCTGAAACGAATGAAGGCTGAAGCGGTCCCTCGGACCCTCCAGCGGAGACGAATGAAGGCTGGACAGGCCCCTTGGACCCTCCAGCGGAGACGAATGCTGAAGCGGTCCCTCGGACCCTCCAGCGACGACGGAATGCTGAAGCGGTCCCTCGGACTTAAATACCCACAGAGAAACACAGGGAGATTACACACAGGTGGGGAACACAGCTGGGAACAATCAACAAGACGAGACAGAGGTAAAACTGAACACACTCACATGAGACGCAGACCTTCACAATAAAACAGGAAATGAGAACAAATCCTTAAACATAACATAAAACAAAACACTGACAACATTAAATCATAACACAAGCAAGCAACTCCACCGCTCGCATTATTGCGTAAAGTTGACAGCGCATCAGGCAAATAGGCAGGCTCAATCCCCGGCCTCTAGCTACTGTGGAAGTCGCTACACTCCTCCTCTTTCTCTGTTTTTTAAACTTTAAAAACGGGTTGTGTGTGAGACTTTAAATCAACAAAATATAAAATATACATTTTAAATTGTTATTGATCCCTTTACCCGTATTCCTTAAGTGTTTATGTATTTTCTTACTCTTCTTATATATATTGTTTGTTTACTTGCACTGCTGTAACTGGAGCCTCGTCGTCTCGTGTCTCTATATACTGGACTGTATGTAGCGGAGATGACAATAAAGTTTACTTTGACTTCAGCAGCGAGCAGGCGCACCGAGGGCTCTCGCGCTCAGTTTTCGCATATAGAAGTTTGAAAAAACATCGGTGCAAATTATAAGTCTGTATCATGATGTCTGGTGTTTTCGTGTTTGTTGGTTTGTTTTTATTTTGTTTTGTTTTGCGAGTTGGTTATTAGACGCTGCTCTAGCCAGCCAGAGAATCCCCCGCCGCCCCGCCCTCTCCTCCCTGTGTGGCAAGCAGCAGGCACACTTCGCAAACGGAGGGCGCCCTTACTCCCAGCAAATGGGCGATAGAAAACCGATCGGTGCCTATGCCATTCCCAATATGCGCTGGCATGATGTCGGGGCAGCATGAGTACGAGCATTTTTTTTTTTTTTTGCCGATGCCCGTGATGCCGCCCCCACCACATTGCCTCCCCGGGCAACCGCCCGTGTCGCCCGTATCTAAAACCGCTACTGAAAACAGGGACCAGTATGGTGTCTATGCTCACCACAGGGAAGGAGAAGTCATCCTTCACTGTAGTCCGCGGTTGCCATTCTAATGGCCAAAATTACCACCCATGGTCATTTTCAAGAGGAAGTCTTCGCCAAAAGAAAAGTTCCCCACATTCTTCAAGACTAACCCAAAGGGCTGGATGGACGGGTGAGTTACACCAATGGATCACGGATGCTTGGGCTAAGGCATCAGTCTCAAGTGTCGTCCGAGCTTTTACAAAGGATGTAATCATCACTAAACAGCTAAGTAACAGCAATGAGACCATCTATCCATCCACTTCTGCTTATCCTTTTCAGGGTCGCAGGGGGTGCTGGAGCCTATCCCAGCTGTCATAGGGTGAGAGGTGGGGTACACCCTGGACAGGTCGCCAGTCTGTCACAGGGCTTAGCACCGACCGACCAATAAAGATGAGTGTGATCTGGGCATGCTTGATGCCAAAATCGCCCAACTGTTAAACTCCGACACTGAAGATGAAGAATTTGAAGGATTTGTGGAAGCGGAATGAACTGAAAAAGTTAGTGTATTGTTCAGTATTTTATGCAATGTAAACAATGTTGAGAGATACTTTGAATGAGTTGAATTAAGTTTGACAGTGACTGTTTTGTATTGCTTAATGCACCTTATGATCTGCAAAATACGGTAATTTCCTCAGGAATATTAGTATTCTGAGTCTGATCCGTGAGGCTGCACAAACAGCTGCTTTACTTTTTGCTACTTTCTGGACTCTGACACATTTATTCTCACCTCTCACTGTGATCGACACGACTTTCTGTAGCAGGATTTCTTCACCCTCACTGTAGACAGTGCAGGTGTAGGTACCATCATCAGTGTGTTGCAGGTTTCCATTTGTCAGTGGCTCTTGATTCACCTCCTGATCGTGAGACTGGTTACGGCCATTCTGACGCACGTGGACTTTCTTGTCTTCGTGTTTCCACTCCACGGTGACATCCTGAAGCTTCAGGACTTCAGTTGTAAATGGCAGAATGACAGACTGCATCCCTTTAACTACTTCCACCACCTCGGGAACTAAGAGGAGAACAAAGGTTTACAGACAAACAGACATCACACTGTAAAAAAAAAAACTGTCAAATTTACGGTAAAATACCAGCAGCTGTGGTTGCCAGGAATATACCGTGAAAAAAATGTGGAATCTGTAAAAGACAATACGGTATACTGGTTTTGTAACCCTAAATTTTAAGGTAGACAACGTGTTATTTTACCAAAATCATGATAGAAAAAAACAAATATATTTGTCAATTATACAGCAATTTAATGTAAAAATGCAACTTTCCATAGCTTTTTACGGATATTTGCAGTAAAAAAAAGTTATAATATAATAATATTTACAGTAATTTGTTGTTAATTTAACAGTAATAGGATAGACCCTATTATTGTAAATAACTGTAAAATAACAGAAATATGTTAAACCTTATTAAAACCTTTGACAGTAAAAAACACAGTGAAATTGTATAACAAATTACAGCATTTTATTTTGACCAGATACATTTTACGGTAAATTCCTGGCAACCACAGCTGCCGGTATTTTACTGCTAAAAATACAGTACAATATGAGGAACATAAATGGTTTACCGTACATTTTACATTTGCAACCGCTAAATATAGAAAAATCTAAAGATGCTCATATATAACCAAGGTAGTGAATATTACTGATAAACAATGAGAAAATTTGACATACCATTTGAAAACAGACTAAACATATCATTTTCTCTATTCCTACAAAACAGCATAGATCTTGAGAATACAGCATGTGTCCATATATATGGCTGGTAATCCATGGAGGAATGAATAAACAAAACAAAATATTACCTGCCCCTGACCTATCAACAGTAATGAGTCACTGGGTCCTGCCTTGGTGAAGGAAAGGACTCAGTGGAGTTTCTAATGCGCATGGTGTCGAAGATACAAGCTCTGCAGGAGTACTTCAATGTCCATCAGGAGTTCACTTTGGACTGGCAGGATCCCCTCTGCAGCAAAAAATGGACAAAGTTTGATCAGTGCTTGAGCAAAATGCACAGAAATGAACAAAACGTGCTGCCAAAAACAGATCTAATGATAAATGATTTCTTAAGTGTAAAATATACAGTTCTTAAAGGATAGCTATTGTCAAAATGCAACCTGGGCTGTTTTTTTTTTTAACTATAAATGAGACAAACATATATCTAAAAGCATAATTACGACAAACGAGCCGTTTTTGAGATTGACCGTGATTTTGTTTTGTGGTCAATAGCCAGTGAATGGGAATACTAGGGGGCCGGGGCATAAATTTGAGCACATCAAAATCGATACAGTAAAAACAAACAAAAAACAGCCCAGGTTGCATTTTGGCAATAGTTATCCTTTAAATCTACTTATATAAAAGTGATACATACAGGGAGTGCAGAATTATTAGGCAAACGAGTATTTTGTCCACATCATCATCTTCATGCATGTTGTCTTACTCCAAGCTGTATAGGCTCGAAAGCCTACTACCAATTAAGCACATTAGGTGATGTGCATCTCTGTAATGAGAAGGGGTGTGGTCTAATGACATCAACACCCTATATCAGGTGTGCATAATTATTAGGCAACTTCCTTTCCTTTGGCAAAATGGGTCAAAAAAAGGACTTGACAGGCTCAGAAAAGTCCAAAATAGTGAGATATCTTGCAGAGGGATGCAGCAGTCTTAAAATTGCAAAGCTTCTGAAGCGTGATCATCGAACAATCAAGCATTTCATTCAAAATAGTCAACAGGGTCGCAAGAAGCGTGTGGAAAAACCAAGACGCAAAATAACTGCCCATGAACTGAGAAAAGTCAAGCGTGCAGCTGCCAAGATGCCACTTGCCACCAGTTTGGCCATATTTCAGAGCTGCAACATCACTGGAGTGCCCAAAAGCACAAGGTGTGCAATACTCAGAGACATGGCCAAGGTAAGAAAGGCTGAAAGACGACCACCACTGAACAAGACACACAAGCTGAAACGTCAAGACTGGGCCAAGAAATATCTCAAGACTGATTTTTCTAAGGTTTTATGGACTGATGAAATGAGAGTGAGTCTTGATGGGCCAGATGGATGGGCCCGTGGCTGGATTGGTAAGGGCAGAGAGCTCCAGTCCGACTCAGACGCCAGCAAGGTGGAGGTGGAGTACTGGTTTGGGCTGGTATCATCAAAGATGAGCTTGTGGGGCCTTTTTCGGGTTGAGGATGGAGTCAAGCTCAACTCCCAGTCCTACTGCCAGTTTCTGGAAGACACCTTCTTCAAGCAGTGGTACAGGAAGAAGTCTGCATCCTTCAAGAAAAACATGATTTTCATGCAGGACAATGCTCCATCACACGCGTCCAAGTACTCCACAGCGTGGCTGGCAAGAAAGGCTATAAAAGAAGAAAAACTAATGACATGGCCTCCTTGTTCACCTGATCTGAACCCCATTGAGAACCTGTGGTCCATCATCAAATGTGAGATTTACAAGGAGGGAAAACAGTACACCTCTCTGAACAGTGTCTGGGAGGCTGTGCTTGCTGCTGCACGCAATGTTGATGGTGAACAGATCAAAACACTGACAGAATCCATGGATGGCAGGCTTTTGAGTGTCCTTGCAAAGAAAGGTGGCTATATTGGTCGCTGATTTGTTTTTGTTTTGTTTTGAATGTCAGAAATGTATATTTGTGAATGTGGAGATGTTATATTGGTTTCACTGGTAAAAATAAATAATTGAAATGGGTATATATTTGTTTTTGTTAAGTTGCCTAATAATTATGCACAGTAATAGTCACCTGCACACACAGATATCCCCTAAAATAGCTCTCAAACTGAAAACAAACTAAAAACTACTTCCAAAAACATTCAGCTTTGATATTAATGAGTTTTTTGGGTTCATTGAGAACATGGTTGTTGTTCAATAATAAAATTATTCCTCAAAAATACAACTTGCCTAATAATTCTGCACTCCCTGTAGAGGCTCAGTCAAGTCAAAACACAGATCGAATGAGGGAATGATATGCAATGATCTGTCAGTCAGCAAAAAAAGGTCCAGTGAAGTTTCACACTTAGTGTTTTTATAGTCTAGAGCAGGGGTCGGCAACCCTGGGCACGCGTGCCACAGCTGGCATGCGAAGGGTTAACTGATGGCACGCTCGGTGGGCCGATGATTTTTTTTTTTTTTTTTTGTAGCGGTATAAACAATGAAAGGTGGTGGATTGGCCAGATGCTGGCCGGTGTGTAAAAATAACTCCGTTGTTTGGTGGTGGCTATGGCGGTGCTTCCACTGATTCAGTAACATTAGCAAGTGGTGGAGGCCAGCAGGTGGATGAGGGAAAGGGGTGGCAGGAGGAGCAGAGACCCGAGGCAGTACCGGTCCGAGTGTCAGGTGAACTGAACTTCAGGTAAGAAGTTATGACCTGCAGTCTATCTGGGTCAGATATAAACCAAGTTTAGGTGGAGTTTATTTTTGTTGTGCTGACTGTTTACAGTCAGTTACAATAACTCGTACTGCGTACTAGCATGACGGAGTTTTCATCAGCATTGTTGTAGCGAACTTTATTTTATTCATAAGGTTAGTTAGTAGAGTTGCCAGTTGTGGGATAGGTTAACTGGATAATCGAAATTGTCACTAGGTGTGAATGTGCGAGTGAATGTGAGTGTGAATGGTTGTCTGTCCCTGTGTGTTGGCCCTGCAACAGACTGGCGACCTGTCCAGGGTGTACTCCACCTCTCGCCCTATGACAGCTGGGATAGGCTCCAGCGCCCCCCGCGACCCTGAAAAGGATAAGCGGAAGCGGATGGATGGATGGATGTTGTGAGGAGACCATAAATAGCATTTGTATTTTCTGTTGTACAGTTCATTTGCTGTCATGGAGTTCTTGTTATTGATAAAAAGTGTCTTTTTTTTGTTTTGAAATAGCTGGTAACCATTTGCTGATAGCTGCCAACATCTGCGAACAAATATAATTCTATAAAGTTGTTCTATATAGTGTGTAACTGTTAATATAGAGCGTTATTAAATTTATTGCTAATGCAATCATATGGCACACTGACCTCACAGGAAATTTTAAATGGCACTCGCCATAAGAAAGGTTGCCTACCCCTGGTCTAGAGTGCACTCTTTTTGTCTGTTCACTGTTGCCAGTTGGGGTGACTGGTGGAATCCTACCAGAAATCAGATAAACCATTGGCTGTCTGACTGGTTGTGTGCAGATCTGGATCCTGGAAATCACACTGGGTGGCTCGCCATCAATTGGAATCACTGGCCTTTTCTCGTGGAGCTCAAAGCTCACTAAAAGACCTGACCTGTATTTAAAAACAGGTTTATAGTCTCTGATCTATCACTTATTTCAGCATTCAAATTAATCATAAATTCAACAACAATAACTGCAATTTGCAATTACTTACATCCTGGAAAAGTGTAGTACTCTTCAGTTAACAGATTAAATTGTAACTCGTGTTAGAACTTCTGTCAACCAACATAGTTGCAATAGACACACACGTAACACATTTATTAGACAAATAAAATACAAATGTTAAAGCTTAAATTTCTTCAGAACATACGTTACACTAAATTCACAAAAGCTATCAAATTGCATTTGTTCCCTCATAACACAAACGCTCATCATTGACATGACACATACAGTAGACAAATATGCATCAACTACTATGATTAGCATCATCATTATGATCATTAAACACAGAAGGTAAATCAGTTAGCTTACAGAGACACGTGGAACACTATTAACTTTTTAACAACTTTTATGAAGCTTTGCTTCCTTAACCGAGACAGTTTCTGCTGCTAATCAAGATAGCGTCAGATTTTTCTTTTTCCTCGGATGGTAACACTAACACTACGCCACGTAAAACACACAACCTCCTGTTAATCTTCAAAATAAAAGCTCCTCCTAGGCCCAGCAGCAGGAAGCGTGAAAATAAAACATTTTTTACATTATCACTTCTTGTGACAATGAAATAAAACAAATAAAAGAATGATTCTGAAACTAAACAAATACCTTATAAAGCTTATCTTATTTTTAACCGTTTCTCCAGCTGGGTTATATTTCCTTTAATAAAAATCAATCAGTTCATCAAATAAAATCAGTCGTTGATCGACTCAGTTTGATTGACAGGACAGATGATCAGAGGTGCAGAGTTTTTACCACCATCATTCAGACAGGGACTGAAGAATGGGTGGAGTTTGTGAGTGAAGGAGCAGCCAGTAAAGGAGTAGATCAGAGCTGCAGCACCTACATCATAAAAGGAGACCAGACCCTCCTCATGATCCACAAACACCCCCACCTTCTCAGGACCAGGATGAAGACAGAGACGGACTGGAGGGTCAGCAAGAGCTTTGTACTCATTTCCATTTCTCAGCCCTACAGTCCAGAAACCATCCTGAGGTCTCAGTATGATTTGTCCCTTCCTGTTGATCGACTCTGTGGCCACTCCTAAAGTCCATTTAGTCTTTCCTTTAACCTGAACCTCAAAGTAAAATCTGCCTGAAGAGAAACTCTGCTCTCCTAAAACATTAGCACACAGAGAAAATCTCTCTGGGTTGTCTGGAAGATTCTTCTTCACATCACTATGATACACTTGTTTTCCATCATCAGACAGGATGAGCCATGGATTTGCTGTATCAGGATCCAGAGTCACATCCACCTCATACTGCTGCACCCTCTGCAGCTCAGCCTCTAACAGCTTCTTCTTCATGGGTTTCCAGACTGTCTCCTCCAGCTGAGCCACAGCTCTCCCCACGGTCTCCTCATATGATGGTGGATGAACTCTGACCTCTGTCCAGTCCTTGCTGGGTGGAGCAGCTTTCAGGGAGGAGAAGCCTTGGAGGAGGTGGTCTTCAGAGCCTGAGAGCTGCTCCACCTCAGAGCTTCTCTCCATCAGCTCAGAGATTTCGTGTTCCAGATCTTTGATGAGACCTTCAGCCTGTTTCTCTGTAGTTTCCTGTTTGTCTTCGATCTCCTTCATGAGCTCCTTCAGGCGTCTCTCAACAGACTCCATCAGAGCAGTGAAGACCTGAACACCTTCTGCTTTCAGTCTGTCTGCAGCATCTTTACTCATCTTCACCGACTCTGTGATCTCCTGAATCTTCAGTCGTCTCTTCTGGATCATCTGCTGAATCTCAGCCTCTGTCTTCTCCAGCTCTGCCTTCTTTCCTTCATATTCTTCTCTCAGAGGAACAAACTCGTGGTTCTTGTGGTCTAAAACAGAGCAGAGCATGCAGACACATGTCTGGTCGGTCTTACAGAACAGCTGCAGAAGGTTATTGTGCTTCGTGCACATCCTGCCTTCCAGGTTCTCCACAGCATCAATCAGCTGATGTCTTTTCAGGCCTTTCACTGTCAGATGAGGCTCCAGGTGAGTCTGACAGTAGGAGGTCTGACACACCAGGCAGGACTTCAGGGCCTTCAGTCTGGTTCCAGTGCAGACGTCACAGGGAACTTCTCCTGGTTTGGCAGCTTGTTGCTCTGAGCTGCTGCTGCTGGCTTTCTGCTGAGCTTCACGTCTGAACTGAGCAACCATCTCAGAGATGAAGGTGTTGTCCTTCAGCTGAGGTCTAGTGTAGAAAGTCTCTTTACACATGGGACACTGACAGCTCTGATTCATGTCCCAGTGCTGACTGATGCAGGTTTTGCAGAAGTTGTGTCCACATGATGTAGTGACTGGATCAGTGAACACATCCAGACAGATGGAGCACAGAAACTGATCTTCAGATCGCAGATTGCTGGCAGCAGACATGTCTGCACTCTGAGGGAGAAAGAAAAGAAACACATTTGATTCAAAATTCACTTTAAATTTCATTTTTAAAAAGAGACAAACAAGCGTCAGTAGTCTGAGCAGCTTGGAAAGAAATGCGTATGGACTGCTTTAAGTTTCTTTTCATCAGAGAAGCTTCTTCACTTCATCCTCAACACAGACAAGACCAAGGAATTAATACTGGACTTTTGGAGCAAACAGCCACAGATTCCTGGGACTGCAGGTTGCATCAGACCTGAGCTGGACTCTCAACACCACAGCAACTGTGAAAAAAGCCCAGCAAAGGCTTTATTTCATTAGGCTGCTCAGGAAAGCCGGCATGAACCACCACCCTCTCACCCAGGCCTACAGAGGACTGATAGAGAGCATCCTCACCGCAGGCATCACTGTCTGGTATGGAAACACCACACAGACAGAGAGGAAGGCTCTACAAAGAGTCAGAAAGTCTGTGGAGAGGATTATAGGAACAAAACTTGCCTCCATGGACCTGCACATACAATCTCAGACACAACAGAGCGGACAGCAGCATCACACACAGAACAAGATTCTTCAATAGCTTCTTCGACTGTTAAGACACTGAGAGGTTGATGGCTCCGTGTCAGAACACTGGCCTTAACGAAAAACTTATCAATCGTTTGTTTCATCTTTTCTCATTACACACAGCTACATCCACTCCTATCAGGCTGCTCACCTCCTGCACTTTCAAACGTACACACGTAGGCCTGCAGGAACATCTGGACCACGGCCAATCAGAGAGGTCCTGCCCTCTCTGATTGGTTTAGCCAACAATATGGGCATAATGTGTTGTTGACCACACGGAGACTTGCAGGGTTTTTCCTTTTGTTTTTGCTCGAATGGCTGGTCATACCGGTGTGACCTAGCATTTGTTTAGGTTACGTCCACACTAATGCGGTTTCGTTTGAAAAAGCACTGTTTTCTCTCCGTTTTGGCCTCCCGTCCACACTGAGACGGCGTTTTCTATGGGCTCAAATTGTGGTCATAAAAACTTTGTACTTGTAAATCAGTTTTGTACTTGTTAATCCGGATTTGTATGTGTAAAAAGAATTTGTGTGTGCGTAAAAAAGATTTGTATGTGGGCTTAGCCAAAAAAAATACCTGTGAAACTCTGCAAGTTACAAGTACGAATTTTGACCCTATTTTTCTTCCTTTCACCTGATTGGTCAATGTCATGTCAATCACAAATTTAACTATCCAATCAGAGAACAGATGGGTTTGGCTGTCGGAGGGGCGCTTTTTTGAAATGCAGGTCCTTGAAGGGTAATACAGTTTGAAGCTGGAGGATCTCTATATAAATATCCGATAGCAGCTAGGTCCGCTAACTTTCAGCAGCTGTTGAAAGGATAAAGTTGTGGTATGTCAGTGGTTAGAAATACCATTATTACTTTAGGATTAGTTTAACACAAAGTCAGGGCTGACCCGGGACCAGTGCTGTGAGTCACTGTGCGCAGCATAAAAGTCCTTTCACATCGGACGCAGGATGTGCTGCTAATGCTAATTAAAAGCAAAGGATCCAGAATTTGTTGCGCTGGCTGCTGAGCTCTGTGGGTTTTTACAGCAGCTCTAGTTTCTGTTTTTTTTGCTAGTTCTTCAAATGTTCAATAAAAACATGTATGCTAATTCATAACGAAGAAAGCTCTGTAACTATCCCCACTAGTGAATACTGTCATTTCCACAACACTGCCCCCCGCGGTCTGCAGCGCTGTTGAAAAGGCTCTGGAAGTCCCTGTATTAAGCACGTAGACCTGTGACACAAAAATCACCAAACTCGGACGACCACAGACTGTTTTCCTTCGTGGTGATGAAGGAAAACGCTGGGCTGGCATGTAAAAGGGCATTTATTCCCTTCAAGGACCTGAAGCTCCATAAGTCACCCCTCCAATAGCCAAACCCATCTGTTCTCTGATTGGATAATTACATTTGTGATTGACATGACATTGGTCAATCAGATCAAAGGGAGAAAAATAGGGTCAAAATTCGTACTTGTAACTTGCTGAGTTTTACACGTATTTTTTGGCTAAGTCCACACACAAATCCTTTTTACACACACACACACACACACACACAAATCCTTTTTACACACACACACACACACACACACACACAAATCCTTTTTACACACACACACAAATCCTTTTTACACACACACACACACACACACACACACAAATTATTTGTACACATACAAATTATTTGTACACATACAAATCCGGATTTACAAGTACAAAACTGATTTACAAGTACAAAATATTTATGACCACAATTTGAGCCCATAGTTTTCCCCAAGGAAAACATTTTGAAAACTAATACATTTGGCGACGGTGCGTTTGCGTCACAGTGTGAACAGTGAAAACAGAGACTTTCTAAAACGATGATGCATGTTAGTCATGTGATGCAGTCATGTGACCAATTAAACAAAGATAGTGGAGAGCATTATACAGCAGTTGTTTTGTTTGCTCTCAGTGTTGACAGCCCTATTAAAGATTAATATCAGTCTGTACATGCTCCACATAGCTTTTCTTCAAATTCTTTAATTCTCGCTCACTTTTGCAACTTTGTACTTTTGTGTTACTCGCAACAACAACTCTACCTCATTGTTAGTCCATTTAAAAAACTCAGTCCTTTTCCTCCACCTTTTGCCGCGACGTTTCAAACAGCCGGAAAGTAAATAAATGGCCGACAGAAATGAGACCGGTCGAATCGTCTTGCGTTTCACGCATGCGCAGGACTGGAACGTAAGCGTTTCCGGCCGTTTTAATGTGGACGCGCAACTCTGTGAGAACAACTGAAAACGCTACTGTGGACACGGAGCGCTGTTTTCAAATCTATCCGGGCGAGTGTGGACGTAGCCAAAGTTGCACCATGGAGAAATGAGGTGGCGCTCTAGAGCCCTGATGAAGTGAACAGAGTGAAGATTTGTGTAGAAACAGGAAGTGTGATCAGCTGCACTCACCACTGTTGCTGAGAGAAACCTGATGGACTCCAGTGAATCTTCTTTTAGAGACAAACAGGACTCAACTGCAGCTCTGCTGCTGCTCTCTCACACTTTCACTTCTGCAAAATGACGTTGAACTTCTTGTCTTTGCTCCGCCTCTTCCTGCCTCTCCCTTTACAGGAATCGGCCGGTCTGTACTCAGTGACTGTGTGCAGCGGGTGGGAGGAGTGAGGAGTGGTGTGTGGGTTCACACAGTAATGACGGCCTCAGGTGATCAGGAGAAACTCACCTGGATTTCCTTTTTCCACAGCAGACTGAGAGCTTCAGGTAGACCCTGAAGGAGGTCTCAGACACAGGTGGTAAAAGTACACACAGTCTGTACTGAAGTAGAAGTACTACTGTTAAAAATACTCCAAGTACTAATTCAACTTCTTTACTCAAGTAAAAGTAAAAAAGTACTGGCTGTGAAATGTAAGAGAGTAAAAAGAGCTGATTGAAGAACATTTCTAACACATGTTTATACAAAGCTAACTGAACCATGTGCTGCATCAATGTAATAATAAAATAATATTATTCACTTTATTTCTGTCTAAATTTGAATTCTAATAAATATTTTAGCTTGAAATAATAATAATAACAAATCTGTCAATGAAACAAGTTAAAATTCTCTAGTTTTTCTCTGGTTTCAAGATTCACTGTCTTGAAAAAAGTTCATATATCTTACAAAATGTTGCTCTGTAGCTGATTGTGTCTTATTTTAAGTGTAATAAGATATTTTGACTAGAATTCAGGGTTTTTGCAGCGCACCAGAGATCTCTGTCCAGAAGAGCTAGTTCATGCATGTATTACTTCCAGGCTGGACTACTGTAATTCATTATTATCAGGACGTCCTAAAACTCCCTGAAAAGCCTTCAGTTAATCTAAAATGCTGCATGAGCACTAAACTGTTAAACTTACTTTATTGTTATGATTTTAGTTACATGAAATACTGCATCAAAAAGAACAACACAGTGATCACAGACATGTTTATGCCAACAAACAAACATTAACCCAGAAAAGCCTTGAAAACAACCTGCTGTGGTTTGGAGCAGAGATTCCTGAATTTACCAGGTGCACCTAAAGGCAGCACGTACTAGCGTTTCTTTGTTGCTGATTTTTGTTCCACAAACCAAAAGAAAAAAAGAATCAACCTTTAATATATTTTCATGTGTGTTTCAAGCACTATGACATATCACACACACACACTGAGTGTGTCACTGATAAAGCTGTGACACAGCAGCTCACTCAGTCCAGTCCAGGTAACAGACTCACCTGTTAGCAGCAGCTCTCCCCTCACAGAGCTCAGCTGCTTATTTTAGTCAGCAGGAAAAATGAATATTATGGACTACAGCAGTCTGTCAGGGCCGTTCAAGGACACAAAGTCACATACAGGCTTAAACTGTTAGACTCATGAATATCCACAACGTTAGATTGATGCAAATTTATCTTTAACAGGAGCAAACGGCCTGATCAGATAATATAATAACTCATAAAAGCTCATTTATATAAATCTCTGCTTGAATCAGTGAAACAGTCTCACACTGATTAATTAATTAATTAAATCCTGCTCCTCACATACAAGGTCTTAAATAATCAGGCCCCATCTTATCTTAATGACCTTGTAGTACCATATCACCCTATTAGAGCACTTCGCTCTCGCTCTGCAGGCCTACTTGTTGTTCCTAGAGTATTTAAAAGTAGAATGGGAGGCAGAGCCTTCAGTTTTCAGGCCCCTCTTCTGTGGAACCAGCTTCCAGTTTGGATTCGGGAGACAGACACTATCTCTACTTTCAAGATTAGGCTTAAAACTTTCCTTTTTGCTAAAGCATATAGTTAGGGCTGGACCAGGTGACCCTGAATCCTCCCTTAGTTATGCTGCAATAGACGTAGGCTGCCGGGGATTCCAATGATGCATTAAGTTTTTCCTTTCCAGTCACCTTTCTCACTCACTATGTGCTAATAGACCTCTCTGCATTGAATCATATCTGTTATTAATCTCTGTCTCTCTTCCACAGCATGTCTTTATCCTGTTTTCCTTCTCTCACCCCAACCGGTCGCAGCAGATGGCCCCGCCCTCCCTGAGCCTGGTTCTGCCGGAGGTTTCTTCCTGTTAAAGGGAGTTTTTCCTTCCCACTGTCGCCAAAGTGCTTGCTCATAGGGGGTCATATGATTGTTGGGTTTTTCTCTGTACCTATGAAGCGCCTTGAGGCGACTTTTGTTGTGATTTGGCGCTATATAAATAAAATTGAATTGAATTGAATTGCTGTGTAACCAGCAGCTCTTCACTCCTGTTTTCAGTGTTTTTCTGACTTGGAGCTGAACCACTTGTGTGTTGATGTGTGAGGCTGCACAAACAGCTGTGCAGCTTTTATCTTCACACAGCTGGAAACAGTCACAGGTTTCTTCTTTTTTCTTTGTTCTTTTTTCACATTAGAGAGACCACAGCAACCTGTGTGTACACCTGTATCCACACCTGTGTGTACACCTGTATCCACACCTGTGTGTACACCTGTATCCACACCTGTGTGCGTGAGCGCATTTGTATTCAAAGGTTTCTCCATGTAACTATCTGATAGTGGGTGTCAGGAGCCATGACAGGGGGTCACCCAGCAGCCATGGAAGCCACTGAAAGCACAGGGGACTGTAGCGATGAGCCCGCGGGCCAGAGTGGACCGAGTCCCAGGACCCCAGAGAAGCATGGTATCAACTGTTCAAAGACAGCAAACAGAATCATTCATATATAGAATATTTTCAGGTAAAACTGTGTCAGCAACAAGCTGCTTCTTTGTATTCAAAGAAAAACACGACTTATTTTGAAAATAAAACTCAGTGTAAACTTTAGTTTTTTCATGAGATCCTCTAAATGTGGTTTGAAGGTGAGCAAGCCATCAGATAAACAGATATTTAAACGTGTGAACCAACTCTATTTTATTAGCTTCAAGAGTGATTACTGACTCAATCGTTTGGTCCCATTTCTTTGATTTGGAAAACAACAGCTTTGTTTTGTCTGCATTGAGATCAGAACCGGTGTTCTGGGAATCCATCCTACCTGACAAACCATCCTACCCGTTGTTTCTACGCATGCGCACAACACGAAATTCAGTGCCAAACCGTCCTACCTTTGTAAATGTGATGTACAAGCATACTTTAACAGCTATAATTAAGTGGCAAATTGTCCTACCTTTGTTAATATGAGCTAGAAGCATTATTTTACAGCGAGAATTCAGTAGCAAATCATCTTACCTTTGTTAATAAGAGCTAGAAACATACTCTGACGGGTAAAATGAAGTGCCAAACCATGCTACCTTTGTGAATGTGACCTACAAACATACTTTAATGGGTAAAATGAAGTGGCAACCCATCCTGGCTTTGTGAATGTGACCTACAAACATACTCTGATGGGCAAAGTTACGTGGCAAACCGTCATACCTACTTACATTTGTGCTGGAATTACTCTGTGACAGCAGAAATGTGCATAAACTACTTACGGTAGGACGTTTTGCCAAAGTAGGACATTTTGTCAGAACACCGGCTCCTCTCTTAATTTCCTTTCGCTGCTCAGCTCTCACACAGTGGCTCAGCTATGCTCCTCCATATTGTAGCCAATCACATGCGAGGATATAGGATAATATCATTATGTGAAAAACAGAGAGGGTGAGAGACGTGACAGTCAAGTGGAGTGTGCGTCTGTCCTCTCAGTAAGTGAGTGAGACAGTAGACAGCGGTGAGGAGGGCTGTGCGAAAGCAAAAACACATAAATATGCCTGAGACCCGTAAACAAAGCAGCATCTGGCTGCAGTTTAAAGAGTTTTTGTCTCGGTCTTGTCTCGGTCTCGGTCTTGTAGGCTGTGAAGAATTTTGGAAAAACTTTATTGTTCTGCAAACATTACCATCTGACCCTGAAACACCAGCAGTGTACCTGTCAGATTTGTATTGTTGATTGTCATTTATGCTTAGAAATATTTAACCATATATGCTTAGAGGTGTATAATCGATTGTGCAGTGATAGGATGTGTGATCCTTAATAGTCTGCAAAGGCTTTGTGTGCATTCCAGAGTGTTCTGGCATTCACACACACATCCTGGGAGCATGGGAGAGGTCGTACCTTCTCTTATTGTTTTGTGGTAGGATAAACGTATCTATGTCTGTTTTAGGCTAAGTGCCTTTTGTTTAGATGAACTGCTGGACTTCCAGACCAGCAGGTTTAGGGAAGTCTTTATGGGGTCACACTCTGACACCCCCCCCCCCCCCCCCCCCACACACACACAGACAAGGTATTCTTTGTTCACATGTATACCTATGTAAGACGTTATATGTTAATGAACCTATGCATATTCATGTAACCACAATAAAAGGAGTGCTATGGGGAACCTGGCTGAGAGTCTGACGGAGGTCAAGTGGGTGGAAGGACACTTGGCTCCAGGCAGGTTTCCCTCATGCATGAGTAGCACAAGGAACTTTGCCTACTTGGTGTTCAATGCTTTTGCTGTGTAGTTAAATTGTCTCGTTCCAGCGGTGGGCCTGTGCTAGACAGACCCAACAGTACCAGCTGACCTCAGATCAGATCTGTACACAGATTAAGTTTGAATTCACTTTTTATATTTAATATTTATTACCGCAGCAAGTCTGCAGCTGAGAGAATTTTCATTACAGCTGTTTTCCTCTTTCCTTTATGTTTATTAGCACTTCTAAACAGGCCGTAGATCTGACAGAGTATACTCCACCTATGATGGCCAGGTCCAGTCCCATCCATCTGTTTGTATTTAAACGTACATTTTAGTTTGCCACAGTCTTTATGTCTTAGTTTTCCTCTTTGAGTGATTGGAGCTGGAATGAATGAACAGCTGACTCACCGAGGAGCAGAGATACAGATGCAGACTTCTGATCAGCAGAGATGCCCTCAGAGTCACGCTAACATCCCTGTTACCATATGCAACCCATCAAAACGACTCTGTACAACAAGGTCTTAGTGGTCCCGTGAAGTCCACACATCTCGTCACGGTCTCATCAAGTCCACACCTCCCTTTAGTCTTTTTTCTATTTGTTGGTGTTTTGTATGGAGGACCACAAGAGCCACGCGCATCAAAATAAAAAATTCTTTGCTTAATTAATGAATTGTAGAATAAAATCTGCGTTTGTAAATTCATTTTTGAATTCCAATTTAATAAACTGATTTTTCAAATGCTTTTTAAGTCTTCATTTCAAAAACATTTTCAAAACCCAGTTTAATAAACTGCATTTCAAAATCCATTTCCCTTTCCTGTTCGCTCAGGGGTTAACATGTGGATTAGCAGTTGGATTAACAACTTCATTTTAAAAATCCTGCTGCTATTCAAATTATCCACACCGTGGGATGTAAGGAGCTCTCTGATTGGTTGGTCAGGCTGTCTGCCAGCCCGGATTTTTCTAGCTCATAGCTTCGCCCTGCAGTGTTGCCAACTTAACGACTTTGTCGCTATATTTAGCGAGTTTTCAGACCCCTTAGCGACTTTTTTTCTAAAAAGCGATTAGCGACAAATCTGGCGACTTTTTCTGGTGTTATTGGAGACTTATTTATGACGACTTTTTGACGTGAAAGCGCGTATCGCTTTTACTCTCAACAAGCAGCGGTGCTTTGGCACGGTGAACCTCGCCTGTTCCAAAGCGCTCACAGGCGGAGGATAGTCCTCCCCCCGCTGCTATCAGGGCAGGAGATGTTCACACCTATGCGTGCAAACTGCAAATGAATCGCACATGAGCGAAGCCGCTGCTCCGCACTGAATGTAACGCAGTCAGTTCTTCTTTTACTCTTATGCTGTTTTGTGGATCACAAGGTTTAAAACTACTTATAAACACACACACAAAGTAACTCCACCAGAGTGCCTATTTCGGGTCACTTTTGCTGGTCCAAGCCCGGATAAAGGAGCAGGGTTGGAATTGTGACATTAAGAAAACAATAATTGCTAAAAGAAATTTAATTTGTAGTTCTAAATAAATTCTAAATGCATTTAGGACGTTTTTTACTCACTTTATGTCTCTTCCACGATGTTATTTCTCTCTCCAACAGCATAGGTTACAATTACATTGGCATGACCAATTATGCAAATTAGTCGATGACGTTATTTAGCGACTTCTAGCGACTTTTAGGACAACCAATAGCGATTTTCCTTACTGAGGAGTTGGCAACACTGTCGCTCTGCTAAGAAGCGTGTGTGCTTGTACAAAGGCCGTTCAGTCTCGGGATTTACACTCGGCTAGACACGGATATGTGAAGAATGAAGGGACCCTGCTGCGAAACGGAGAGTGCAACCTCTGACCACCTGTTGAAGGTAACGTGCTAACGTGGCTAATGCTAGCATCACCGCACGTAGCCCCGTTATTTTAAGGTCATCTTAGCTTCTGAAAGTTTTACGTCGCAGCTGTACGAGCTCGCTACGTGTTTGTAAGCTGCTGTGCTCTTCACAAATAAAGCTGGAAGCAGCTCAGACTGTTAGAACCAGCACTGAGGCCTGTTACATTTATACAGTGTTAGAGCAATGGCTGCAACCTACAGCCTTTAAACTAGCGATTAAAATGCTGACCAGATGTTACCACATTACTTTGTGATACTTAAGAGTTAAAACAACTGAGACAGGCTGATTAAAATAACAGCTGTCAGTTCTCTCATTCCCTAACTGGTCACTGGTCTGTGTTTGTTTCCACCAGGTCCTCAGCTGGTCTCATTAGCAGTGACTTCATATTAATCAGTTTTCTTTGAGATTGTTCCTGATAAGCAGCATGTTCTCTGTCGTACAGTAGTTTGTTTCTTCAGGATTGAGCCTGTGTCGGGTTAATCCCGTCTGTTCTGGCATCAAATATCGCTGGTGAACTTCTATTGCTGCACCATCGAGAGCATCCTGACCAACTGTATAACAGTCTGGTACGGGAACTGCTCTGCCTCGGACCGGAAGGCGTTGCAGAGGGTCGTGAAAACTGCCCAGCGCATCGCCGGAGCACCACTTCCTGCCATAAAAGACATCTACAGGAAGCGGTGTCTGAAAAGGGCTGGGAAAATCATCAGAGACCCCAGTCACCCATCACATAGACTCTTCACCCTCCTGCCCTCTGGGAGGCGCTACAGGAGCCTCCGGACTAAGACCACCAGGTACCAGAACAGCTTCTTCCCCACAGCTGTCAGACTCCTGAACTCTGCCTCCTGACATCTGACCCACGTTAAACTCATGGACTGAACATACACACACCCACAACCACTAGCACTTTATCACTATCACAATTATCCACATATCTCACTTATCTTAACTGCACTACTGTATAGTTCTGTGTAAATATCATTCTGTACATACGATAATTTTTAATCCTACAACTGTTTATAACTTACATAGTTCACATTTCTGTATAACTGTATATCTCAGATTTCTGTATAATTTTTATTTCATATTTATATCCTGTTCATAGCCTGTACATACTTATAGTTATAGAATATTCATAACATACTTCACACCGTGTACATGATAACATACCATAATAGACCCATTTCTGTAATATACTTACACATCTATATTATTGCTAATATATATTGTAATATATCTATATCACGGCTAAAGCACTTTCTGGATGGATGCAAACTGCATTTCGTTGCCCTGTACCTGTGACATGTGCAATGACAATAAAGTTGAATTCTATTCTATTCTATTCTATTCTAAATGTGCTCTTTGTTCATTATGAGCTGAATCCAAATATGACAGTTAAAACAGTTCATTGGCTGAATGACCTTTTACACTTGTGCACATGGTTTAGATGAGGTTTATTCATAGATTGCAAATTTCTGTTTTCTCAGTCTATTTGATTTAATTCTATTTTATTTAAAAATCCCAAAATCACAAAAACACTTGCCTAAAAAATGCTAAAATTACAGTTGCTTCAGGTGATAATATTTCACATAAAATATTACAATGGCAGGTCGAGCAGGGTTATTCCAGCTCAGCTCATACAAAAATATCATCTTTTACCTGGAAAATGATGTCATGTACAGTTTATAGTATCGTCACTTTCATGTAGGGATGCTCAATTGATCGAATTTTAATCGTGATTACGATCTGGGCTTTCAACGATCATTAAAAATGACTGAGCCGATTATTAGCTCCTCCTCTCGCCCTGCTCCGTGTGGCAAATCGAGCGCACCTCTCTGCGTTTCGAACACGCGTCACAACAATTAAGAGGACCCGAGGGAAGCTCGGAAAGCTCGGAAAGCTAAGCAGAAGTTGTTTGGTGAGGAGAGGATAATGGCTGCTGAAGAAAGAATGCCGTTGGTTGAAAAGAGAGATAAAACGACTTCAGTGGTGTGGAAACATTACGGGTTCGCGGAGTCAGACGTGGATCAAGTAGACATAGTGTGGAAACTTTGCTACGGTGTCGTAGCTGCACCACAGAGCAACACTACAAATTTATTCAATCATTTGAAGACCGCTCACAAAGTGACATACGATCAAACAATGAAGGAACATAGAGAAAATCTCTTGACAACACCTGCTTCATCCTCACAGACCTCCATTCACGCTACCCTGTACAACGCGACTAAATATCCCACCAGCTCCCAGAGACACAAGGAGATAACAAACGCGGTAACGTTTTCCTCGCCAAAGACCACTGCTCAATTAACACAGTGAACAACCAGTATTATGCAGTATTTTGAAGTTCACTAAACGTAGATGTTTACATTTTTCATTTATTGTTTATATTGCAAACATTTGCACTGTTATCAGTATTTGCACACTATTTTATATTATTTTTTGACATCTTTAAAGCCATTATTCAATACATTGTTATTGTTAAATAAATATCGTCAAATAATCGTGATTATCATTTTTGCCATAATCGAGCAGCCCTACTTTCATGTCAATGGATAAAATGTGTTTCATGTCTTAAAAGAACAAAAGATTATCAGATTTGATGAACAGTTTGGGAAGTGTAAACTTATAAGTATTCGCTCTTCCTTCTTTTCTTTGGTTTGGTCACAGAGCTCTGTTAGTGTCCATCTTTGGGTTTCTTCTTCTGGACTTTGGATCTCGGTGTTGTTGATTGAGTAGGTCTGGTTTGGAGCTTGTTAGAGGTGTTTCTGGGCTGTGTCTACGCACTGAATGTTATGTTGTTGTTTCTGGGCTGTGTCTACGCGCTGGATTAAAGGGTTTTTTTTTTTTTTTTTTGCTTCGCTGAAGTCTTGTGTCTACTCGCTGTTGATCTTAGTTTGTCCCGTGACCTTTGACCCTCTGCCTGTGTAAACTGTGTGTTTCTCCAACAAACAGGGAGCTGACTGCATGCAGGCTAACATGCTGATCCCAACACATGTTTTTCCATAAATCCGAAGCTTCAAAACAAAGAAAAACAGTGTGTAGTTGGAGCTGAACACACTGATGTGTAAATGTGTTTAGAAGCTTCAGAGCTTTGATGTTCAGTCGTGATGAACTCTGCAGTTTTGCTTGTTTGATGGTTATATGATATTGATAGTATTTTAAAGCTGTATCTGTAAATTCAAACAGTCTTTGAATCCACTTCATGATGATGTTGTGTTCTGCTGTCGGTGCTGACATCAGCTAAATAATAAAACTGTGGACTCCTTCATGATCATCTGATTGACCCATGATCCTCACGTTCTCTTCCTGCAGGAGTTAAAGTTTATTATTAACTCCTCACTGAGGTTGTGTGAGGCAGGAGTCCAGCATGCATCAGCACTGCCAAAATGATCATCATGATTATTATAATCAGAATTTAAATCAGGACGTATTTCAGTATTGATCATGATTATTGTGTGATTTTAGAGACTGAAATGTTTTTATTGCAGTCTTATTATTATTTTATTCAGTCTGATGATAATTTGTAAAGATTCTCAGTGTGACTACACACAGAGATATTTGAACAGTTCAGAGAACACAGAGTCTCTCAGACCTCAGACTGGACTTTGGCTCAGCACCAGGACTTGTTCCCTCAGCAGGGCTGTGGCAGCTCAGCACACCAGCAGGTCGGACCCACATGTACACTGATGGAGCTCAGATCTGTAAATGTCTTACAATAAAGAGCTCAGAGGGAAAAGACAGACAGGGATGCTGATTCTTCCACTGACACAGGACAGATCTGATAATGATGACACAAAAGTTCCCCAAAACAAACAAAGAGTTTTATTCGTTTTATCCGATCAAACGTTTAGAAAACATTAAAAAGAATTTCATTGAAAAACAAAAGCAAAACAGATTACACACACACACACACACACAGGTTCTGTTCCAGGAAGCAGGTTTGATGGTTTGAGTTTGTTAATCCTCAGATGAAGGAAACTCCAGCTTTTGGTCCCAGTAAGAAGGATAACTTGAACAGGGTCAGTTACCATGGCAACAGATGACACGCATCTAGAAAGCCATAACTCCTGATCTTTAGTACAAACATGTAAGAGTGTGAAGGAGAGCATGTAGGAGGAAAAAGGAATGAACAAATATGGTCTGTGGACTAACAGCAGCAGCTCAAACTGGGACCAGCAGAGGGCGCTGTCGGCTCATCTCAGTGCTTCTGTGTTTGACCTCACCTGCTGCACCTGCTGCACCTGCTGCAGCCTAAGTGTGTCTGTGTGGACATCAGAGGGGACAGACAGTAGTTGTGTGTGTCGCTCTCAGTGCATGTTAATGCTGCTGAGCTCACAGTGAGTGTTTCCTGCTGTGTGACTACAGAAACCTGCCGACTCAGGCTCACATCCACGCTCTGTCACACAGACTCAGCTCTCTGAGGAGGTCACAGACCCTCATTCACACCTGTGTCCTCAGGTCTCACCACTGCTTCTGTCTGTGGTTCAGGGGTACAGCGGGTCCCCACCAATCAGAGACTGTGGATTGGCAGTCAGAGGACCTCTGTGCTAAACAGTCTGCAGCCTCCATCAGTGTGAGAGTGTGTTAGAGTGCAGCACAGCGTCTGTGAGCAAGTCTGAAACCTGCACAGATGACAACAGGAAACTCAGAGTTACTGAACCTGCTTCCTGAGCAGATGTTACTGTGTGCACAGGTGAGAGCTAACAGCTGTATTTAAAACAGACTAAAGCACAGACAGCATGAAGAAGAGGAGCAGAGGGAAGGATGAAGGTCCATCAGGCCCAGGGTGTCCTCAGCCTCCTGTTCAGAGACAAACATGATGTCAGCTCCCCACAGTCAGCCCATCTGATCTTAATGACCTTATAGTACAATAAGTAAAATGTGTTTACAGTAGATCACACACTCACAGATAAAAATCACAAACTGCTTCACAATAAAACCAGAAGTTTAAATAAAATAATAATATGAAACGATTAATTAATTATAAGCTTGTTTGTACAGAAATGCCTTCAGCTGCTTTTTAAAGACACTCAGTGGATTCAGTGTAAACACGGTGGAGGAGATGACCTTGGTGCCGCTGCCTGAAAATCACAATCCACTCGTGTTTTGAACCGAGTACGTGGGACCAACAGTAACCTCTGACCTGAAGGCCTAAGTGCTCAGGATGAAGCGTGAGGTTTAAACAGGTCAGAGATGTCCTGGGGAGCTTCACCATGAAGAGCTCTAAAATTTACTGGCAACCAATGAAGAAATATGATTGTTGGGTTTTTCTCTGTATTTATTATTGTGCTATCTACTGTACAATATAAAGCGCCTTGAGGCGACTTTTGTTGTGATTTGGCGCTATATAAATAAAATTGAATTGAATTGAATTGAATTGAATAGAAGCCAAAACTGGAGTAATGTTTGACCAGAATGCATCAGCATTCTGTATAATCTGAAGGCAATCCAAGGCTGACTGGTGGGAACAAGTAAAAAGACCGTTACAACAATCCAAGGAAAGGGGCACATTCTCCACACTCCTCTTTGGTACACGCCACACTGCAAACTCACACTCAGGGATTCAGGGCAGAATCAGGGACAGGTCCAAGGAAATCTGCATACAAAGAAACAGGCGATTAGAATCAGTAACAACAAAGGCCAAGAGAATACGAGAGTAGAAAAGAGCCGACTGACACAAGTAGCAATGATCCAACAAACAGAAACACTGAGCCGATGCTCTAAGTAGTGTCTGGAGGAGTCAGGTTAATGAGCAGCAGGTAGGTTATCAAACACAGGTGTGTCAGTGTAGAGAATGGACCTCAATCGTTGTTACGCAAACAAAGAAAAGAAGTCAGTGTTCATCAGTCTGCTCCTGAATCTCTTGTGGAATTACAGGGATTATTTTACATAACCATCATCTTATCATTGCATTAATTATCATTTCATCAAAGCATTTATTGAAGCTGTTGCCATTATGTTATAATTTGTATTACAGGGGTTATCATAATCAAATATTAACATGTTTATGACAGGTGCAGTTATAACCACTTTAAAATGATTGAGTTGAATATATATATCAAAACTCATATGCTGAGTATATTGTTACAGTAAAATAGTAGCTGAGCAAAGGCCTGAATGTATTCAGCTTCTTGTTGCATTTGAGTTTGCCTAGTTACAGGTGACAGAAGGAGAGGTCCAGTCCATGGTGACCTCAAAGGCCTGAGATCATCACCATATTTGAAAGAGGATGCCAGAAAGGGGAACTTCTGTGTCTGCATTTATTTCTTAGAATAGATCAGTGTCTGTACAAGGGGCAAAGAATGTTCCTAAGATGCAAACTATGTGCTTGTAAACGCAAGAGGGGGCGTCATAATACCCTGATGTTATAAAAGCAATCTGAAGTGTATTTTTGGGCGGGGATTTACAACTGATGGTTTCCAGTGTACGTCTCCCCACGCTGCGTGTATTCATTAAAATCAATTGTTTGATTGACCTCTTCTGGACCATCATTGTTTTACTCTCGTCCTCAATTTCGGACCCGTAACACTCTCCTGCTACAGCAGCAGCAAACCTCTCTGCGTTGGTGATTGTTGGGTTTCCTCTGTATGTATTACTCTAGGGTCTACCTTACAGCATGAAGCACCTTGAGGTGATTGTTGTGTTTTGGCGCTGTATAAATAAAATTGAATTGAATTGAAAACTTTACATTTGTGTGTAAATGTTACCTGCTCTCAGTGATGAATAACAACACCTGGATCAGCTGACTGCTCTGTAACACACACAGAAAACAACATAAGAGTATGAAGCATCATACGTGTCCTGCAGTCATGTGTAGGTTAAAAACTAAACACAGGCAGAGAAACATGGGCGCAGCTGCAGGGTCACAGTCAGGAAACGCCTTCACCTGCCAACTGCCAGAGGCAGCTCACATACATGAAGCTTTAACTTCTCACTCACTGCATATAAATTCAAAGAGGAGTCCTTACATCTGCTCCACCTGCTCTGAGCAGCCACCTGTCCCACATGTCTGTGAAGTTTCCTCCAGTAAATGATCACAAACAGATCAACCCTCCTTTCTGTTCTTCCACATCAGTTACTTAGGAAGTGATTGACTCAGAGCTCTGTGGTCTTACCCCACAGCAACCCTGACACCAGAGCAGAAATCACCTTCCACTTCAGCCTCTCAGACTCTGGAACCCCTCCCACCCCAGATGTGAAGTGTTTGTGACACCACCCTGACACGAGCTCCATCAGAACAGTTTCTTTCTCCCAGTCATCGTAATCCTTTAGTCTCTCATCGGTGCTCATTCTGTGATATTAAACCTGTTAAACTGAGACTCGTCTCTTGCCAACAGTCCACTTTCTCATACCGACCCCCCTTCAGGTCTTGACTCAGTTGCTGGACTCCCATCCAGATGTTTGTGTTCTATGTACAGTGTATCAATAAAGTATTTATACCCCTTCATCCTGTAAAGTGTGGTGTGAATCTGTATTCAGCCCCCATTAATCTGACTACATTTTATTTTTCCTACCTTCTTCCTTAATCTGCTGTTTTTCTCTGCGGTGTGCTGCACATTTATTGTTATGAAAAAAAAAACCTGATCTAATAAAATTAACAAAATTCATTTTATTCGTTTGTATCTGCAGTGAGAATCCTCACGTCAGAGTAGACAACATGTGTATCAGCTTGATGTGTATCTGGAAAATACAAACACACTCAGGTCATGTTACAACTACAAACAGAGGAAACACAAACAGATGATGTTTAAAATCTGTAATCAGCTGCAGTCAGCACAGAACCTCAAACATACTGACTCATACTAAGTCACACTGACTGATACTGATTCACCTGTAATGAAGCAGACGTTTGGCAGTTTGGTGGTCTGGAGCATTCAGCTGTGTGTTAACACAACACCAACAATAAAGACAACAGTGATTTTACAGGTAAGTTTGTTGACATTGTGGGAAGGTTTTTGAAACCATTTCCAGACAAAGGTAACTGACCCCGAGGTCAAAGCAGACAGCCCTCAGAGGAAACAACAGAAACCCAAAACCTCAAGCCTCATCTCATCATTTCAGTCAGATGTTTCCAAACCTCAGTGTGATCACACTTCAGAAATAAGTCTGGTTGCTAAGCTAGCCTGCCTGTAGTCCACCTGTTTCACTCACTGAAACATCTGAAGCTTCATAAAACCAAAAGTTCTCTTAAAGGAGCAGCTGAGATCAACCAAAATGGAAACATCTGGCCTCAGACTGCAGCAGCTGGGCTCCTTGTTGTGATGAAAAATAAAAGATCTCAGGTGAATGTGACAGAGGTCGTACCATTTGCTTCATTTTGCTTTTTGCAGTGGAAAAGAAGTCGAACTAGAACCAAGAGCAGAACCAGAAGAACCACAGGAACCAGGCCTGCTATGAGTGCAGTGAGAAAGGAGGTGAGACCTTGAGGAGGTGATGAAGCACCGTCAACAGAAGAGTTCACAGGAGGAGTGGAGTCTGAGCTCCTGTGCTGAGGAGGACCTGCAGGAGAGATGATGAAGACGGTTCAGTCATTTTATCAGCAAGTCATGTCTGTAAACAGGAAGTGATGTCACTGTTCTGACCTCTGACCCTCAGAAAGCTCTGAGGAGACGATCCAAATGCTTCAGTAGCACACGAGTAGAGACCTTCATCAGACTGTTTAACCCTTCTGATGACGAGCTCTGCTGCTGTTCCAGATCCAACAGGACGTCCATTAAAGGAGAAATAAGCAGCAGCTGTGTCACCGCTCCTCTCTCTGCAACGCAGAGTGAGATCACTTCCTGTCATCACAGGAAGTGCAGGAATCTCTAGAATCGCACCTTTATCTGACAACAGAAACACAAACAGAGCAGAGTCAAGAGCTCCTCTCAGATGTGCTGCTTCCTGTCTGAACGAGCACCTCGCTGACTTCCTGTCACTGAGACGATCTGAGCAGGTCACACCTCAAAACATCCATCAGTCTGAACATATACTGCCAAAATATTGGGACTGGGGTGGCTGTAGCTCAGGTGGTAGAGCAGGTCATCTACTGATCGAAAGGTTGGTAGTTCGATTCTTGGCTTCCCCTAGTCTGCATGCCAAATATCCTTGGGCAAGATACTAACCCTAAATTGCTCTCCGATGCCTCCATCGGAGTATGAGTGTGAATGTTGCTTAGAAAGCAACTAGAAAAAATGTGCTTGTGCGAATGGGTGTGAATGGGTGAATGCACAAGTTGTGTACAGCGCTTTGAGTGCTCAGAAGAGTAGAAAAGCGCTATATAAGAACCAGTCCATTTACCATTTACTATCTCACTTACAGACATGTAGCCAACATCTGGAAACATCTGCACAGAGACACTGGAACATCTCCCTGTCTCTACCTGAAACAATGATGGACACTTCATCGCTCTGCTGTCCAGATGAGTTCTCACAGAAGTAACTTCCATCAGAGGAGACGGAGCGATCCAGAACACAGGAGGAACCATGAACCCTCCCAAAGCCTGCAGCTGCTCCACAGTCCTCAGTGAGTCCTCCTCTGGTCCTCTTCACTGTCCATCCATCAACTGTCTGTCCATCATCATCACAGCTCAGAGACACTGAAGAAGATCCTCTGAAGAACTGCTGAAGGTTTGGACTGACAGACAGAGACACTGGAGGACACACACACACACACACAGAGTAAGTGTGTTTGTGTTCTTGTTGGAGTCTCACTGATTGTTTTCACTTCCATCAACTCACCTGCAGAAACAGTCGGTGCAGACAGAAGCAGCACACACACACCTGCAACAGGAGAACAGAGGTCAGTAAAGGTCAGAGGTCATTAGTTACTAGGGACAAGTTACCCCTGGAAGGGTCATCAGAGGGAATTTAGTATTTGCATGAGCCATTCTTCTTCCAAGCTCAGAAGTGTTGGCTGTCATCTTATTGTGTAGTTTGTATTTTTTATATTAAGCTAGAAAGAGAATAATTTAGCTTTCAAACTGCAGCAGTTTGTCTCTTCATAAAAAAAAAAAACCTTATGCTGATGAATTTTGCGGTGAACAGTGTCTGTGCTGATCTTGAGAGGACGTTTGGAGCTCCGCATTTTACGTGACTTTTACACACCAATTGTCTCGAGACTCGATGACTGTACTCTGTGACCGTATATGGTCTTATACTTCCGGGATGAGCGGCTGTGGTTACTAAATGTTTCCACTGTGAAATTATTTCACTTAGAGCCGATTATGGAAAATTTATAATCTGTCTGTGAAGGTTCTCAGTCATCCAGTTTATTGACATCCAGCAACACACTCAGACAGAAACTGTTTCACCCGAAAGACAAAACTCCAAAACACTTCTGCATCTAAAGGTCAAAGGTCACTCTTTGAGGATGCCAATGTTCACATTTTGAACAGAGAGGACAGATGGTTTGAAAGAGGCAACATTTAGAATAAAATAGAATAAAAAAGATTTTTCCAAACCGACGTGTTATGATCCTGTTACAGTTCTAGACTCGCGTTCACTGAGCTCGTTAGAAAGATCCATTCTTTGACTAATGTTTCTAAAAGCAGTCTGCATGGCAGCTGCTGCATTTTATACACCTGTGGTCATGAGATTAAAAACACCAGATTTCACTGATTAATACTACTCAAACCCAGGCCAGCTGCTCTCAGCAATGCGATATATACAGTATCTACACCATCAACAGAGCTAATCCTGCCCAGGCTGTTATTAAGTACCAAAATTGGAGAAGGTATAGAGAGGGGATACACTAACATATGAAACTGGAAATGACCACCGTGTGTTCTATTTATTTCAACAAAGTAACTTCTGATTACCAACTGTAACTGTAAAGGACTGCAGTTACCCATATTTTGTATTTTAAATACGTAACACCGGTACATGTATTCCGTTACTCCCCAACACTGGGCAGATGATATCATGGATAAATGAGTAGATGAACGTTTGACTCACCGAGGAGCAGAGAGGCAGACGGGTCTTCATGGTGTCTGAATGGCGACTGAATGCTTTAAGTCTGAGCAGCGTAGACGTCTTCAGCTTCACCACTTCCCTGTTAACACTTTCCCTGTCTGAGCAAACGCTCCACTGATGAGAAGCACGCCCACACAGTGTCCGGTAAGTTCCAACAACATTTTTACTTAATAAATGAAATCCTCATTTAAAACTGTATTGTGTATTTACTCAGGTTGTATTTGTCTAATACATACAATGTATGTATGCCGACCATACATACAATACACAAACATCACATTGGGGAGACAGGTCAGGCTAGGTAGCGAGGAAAAAAAACATCGAAATGTGTAACACAAAAGGATAATACAGGAATGCACAGATATCAACACACCATAGCACAATAAACACAGACAAGCAACATGGGAAAGAGTTCCAGTGTGTACATCTGATCTGGGACCGCTGCAATCTTCGACTGCGCCTCCAACTGACCCGATGTCCACATCAGAGGGGAGGTAAGCGTTGGAGGTGGCGTTGGATCCGGGGTAGGGAGGGTAATGCGTCGGTGAGTGCTTATCAGTATCAGTATATGTATGTGTGTGTGTGTGTGTGTCCAGAGTTCAGCTGAGACAGTGTCCTTCGCCCTGCCAGGCTAAGTAAACAGTCTTCCAGCCAACCCAGGTGGCCTTGCATGGAATGGGAAGGAACAGACTAAACACAGTCGTTATCAGGGTGTTTTGTTCAGCTCCAGCCTTGCAGCTGGCGCCAAAGGGGTATCCGCATAAGTGATGTTATTTTTTTACTTTAGTGCGAACAGCTCATATGAATTTCAAAGCAGTTCTACAGTCCACTGGTCTCTCAATCTCCCGTTGGAGAGCCGCGAGTTTCGCCATACTTGCGTTCTGTGATGTTGTCACTTCTTGTGCTCAAGGAGCCAATGTCTGAGAACTCACGGCAGTGTGCCTCCCCGAGATGTCATCCAATTTTGCGCCCAGAGATGTTATTCGGGCTAGCCCTTCCAAGATGTATCCAGTCTGCAGTCAGAGATCTTATTCTGAGTATTCACAGCAGCCGTAGCCTCTCAAGATCTTATCCATGCTGACTCAATGAGCCCATTTTGAGAAACTCACGCCTCTCCCATCGCTCCAATCCCAGCGGGCAGCCTTGTGGGGGTTTGAACAGCCGGTTCCGCTTTCTTAATTCTTCGATAAGTCAGGGCCAAGCCAGCTCCGATCAGCCAGAACCCTGTTATCATGGTTCCGAATAGGTAGATATCTTCACCACTCAGGCTCACCCAAGCCCAAACTTCTCGTTGAGGTGTCAATTGCATTTAGGGACCAGTTGATCCAATCCATAATTCCTCTTTTAGGTTTTAGAGAACAGACTGTGAGAGAATGTTCCAGGAAAATACAAAGAAAAAACACACGAGACTAGACAAGGACATAAGCAGGGAAGATAAGGGAGAGAGAAAAAGTCGTCCGCCTCCTCCGAGAGCCAAAGAAGGAGGAGGCGGCTCTTACTATGTGTTCATAGTAAGAGTGTGTTATTGTAATTCATTAACTGTAAAGTGACCAGCGGACGGGCTGGAGGAATAAAGCTCGTGTTCAGTAGTTCAACTTCACATGGACAGAAACTGCTCTGGTGCTGAGAGGTTCTGACCCTGATGGACTGCAGCCTCCTGCCTGAGGGGAGCAACTCAGGAGGTTTCTCTTTGAGGGAGTTTGGGGAGGTCAGCAGTAATATGTCCTACCTGTATCAGGGTCCTTGAAGCCCACGTGGAGGAAGAGCAGACTGCAGGTGATCAGCTTTCAGTCTGCAGGTGGTGAGGATGGAGGTGAGGATGGATTCTCTGATGAAGGAGTAGTTGTATCATTGACCACAGGAAGTTCATTATTTGCTTTCGTGATGAGGGTGCTGATGATAGCGATCACTCTGATCCTGGAGACGATACTTCAGAAAGACTTCAGTGTCTGATGGACTCTGTGTCTCTGTAGAGCCTGAAACATACTCGTCCCTCTGGTTCTTCTACTTCTCTGTACAGTTGCATTCATTCCAACACTTTCATCAATCTGCCTCCAGGATTTCTCACATCTGTGAGTCTTTATATTGAAACTCTGATTATTACTCTTCATCTTTGAAGTTCTCTCACTGATCCATTTGAAAAATGAGTCGACTGTATGGAACAGACCGATCACAATATTCAAAGACTGCAACAACCCAACGAGGTTCACCTCAAGTTACAGTGCAGGAAACAGGTCATCTCTCAGCAAGCTGTGTGGTTAGCATGTAGCTGCGCTATAGAGAAGAAGCAGAGGTAGAACTCCCATGAACCTTTGCAGACCGAAGGAGAGCCATTGGCTTTTATTATTTAACCTTTATTTCCACAGGTAGTCCTGCTGAGACTCAGTGTCTCATTTCTAAGATAGACCTGGTTCAGCTGAACGCTGGTGCTGTAGTTGGAGTGCAGCTATTTAGCATCTCTCATTGGCTCATGACCACAGGTGGAGGTGGAGACACAGACTGACAGATCGATAATGTTGCTTTCAAACTCTCTCTTTACTTCACTTTAATACAATAATTTTTTTTTTTTAAACTCATTATCTGCTCTTTCCAAAAGTTTTCTACATTTTACACCTGAACACATGGTTTAGATGATCTTTCAATTCTAATCTTATGTCTTCTCACTCACCTCTAGTCACTTCATATGATACCCCCAGAGCCCACATTTGACCTCTTTTATGGGCCCAGAACCATTTTTTAACCTTTATGAAATACTATTTCTCTGAAGCACCAGTGTCAGAAGTTTAATAGTTTTTCTTTGAAGGTCACAAAGACAGGTGAAACTGTCCAAACTACAAACTAACGAAGAAGCTCCACACACAGATGCAGAGATGATCCTCTCTCATCAGGCCGTGTAATGATGTGTTTGCAGGATGTGATCGATGGTTCAGTTCAGCTTAACGTGGGCGTTTCACTAAAGACAAAGACAGTAGCAGATGATCTAAAGAGCAAACAGAGAAGAACAAAGACAGCAATGCAGAGCTGAACTGATCTGAACACAACTGTCATGAACTGTGTGACAACAGCTCAGCCCACTGAGGCGTGTACCTGCTTTCATAACGTGTGTTTAAATGTGCATGTTAATGATGCTTCAGCCTCAGCAGAAGAGACCGCAGAGACAGAGACTCAGATCTCTGACTGTGTAGTGGAAACATGAACCACAGCTGTGACACCGTCAGACTGTCACGGACACTGACAGACTGAGAGATGTAGTTCAGAGCACTGCGGTCTGCTAACATACATTATCACAGGACACTGAGACAATCAACCACTGTTAGCTCATCTTATTAAAGTCTGTGAAGAAATAATGTTATCAGGTCTGAACTTCAAACATTTGATTATCATCTAAACTTTAACCCTGCACATGCCTTTGAGGATGAGCTCCTTTATTTTCTTTGATTTAAAGTCACCGTCAAGCAACCTGGAGTGAGCCAGTACACACCTGAGCACCCAGCCCCAAACACCAAGAACCACCAATCTAAGTCACCCAATAATCAAACTGAAGGGGAGGCTGGAAGGTTACATTTCAGACACTTTGAGAATTCGTCACATATCCAGCTCCAACAACAGGTCAAGTGTAGCCGGACGGTGCTCAGAAACAAGTTTAATGCTGGTTTCACCAGCAACACTCACAGGCTAACTGACAAACACTAACAGACAGGTTCAAACAGAGAAGTACTACAGGCACAGGACACACAGCAAGAGGAGATCATGACACTGGACAGAGAGACGAGACAAGATATACAAGAGAGAATCGATCAAAGAGGAAACACAGCTGAGATGAGACAGGGGGTAGCAAACCTGAACAAGACACACAATACAATTGCCTTTCCGAGTAAAACAAGAAACACAAGAAACCCACAATACGACACAGACTGACCAACTACAGGAAACAAACTCAGCCATACTGAGGCTGTGTCCCAATTCAGGGTCTGCATGCTTGAAATACAGCGCACTACGCCAGATTACGGTGCGTACTATTAGTACGAGAAGTGCGGAAGTGCGAGGCTTGTGAAATGGGACGGTCTAGCCATCGTCGTGCTGCCCAGGTTGCCTAGCAACCATGATACTAACAGCTGGAAACGTTTCATTCAGCTTTGATTGACAGAAAAGAAGGAGAACATATTTTGTTCATTTGTTTGTTTGTTTCCACATGAGCTTTGTGTGATTTAATAAGTATCTGAGGCTGAGACCACAGGACTGTAAAACATGATTGTTGGGCTTCATTTCTGTACTGAACAGTCATTTAAGATTTGCTAGTAAATAACAATTAGTTAATGTATTATATATATAAGAGACAAATATTGTTCTGTTAATATGTTGGCATTACTAAATTTGGCTCAATGCTTACATATATGTATAAAAACCAAATGTACGAGCTGTGAAAACTGTTTCTGATAGAATGAAGAGTAGACTGATATATGAAATATTCTGTCATGGTTCTGTGTCGGTTCGACCCAGCTTTTTGGAGTTGTTATGTTTTGGTTTTGAAAGATGGATTCTTCCTGTATACTGGTGGTGGTGATGATTATGATGGATTATTATTTGAGTTCCATGTTTCTGTTTATTTGTGGTTAGGATTTGTGTTCTCATGTTTTGTGTGGGTTTAGTTCCATGTGTCATTTTCTGTCTGTCTCTCAGTGTCAGGTCTGCGTCTTTGTGTTGGGTTCTCGCTTCCTGTTTTATTGTGAAGGTCTGCGTCTCATGTGGGTGTGTTCAGTTTTACCTCTGTCTCGTCTTGTTGATTACTCCCAGCTGTGTTCCCCACCTGTGTGTAATCTCCCTCTGTTTCTCTGAGTGTATTTAAGTCGCATCTTCTGTCTTTGCACTTGCTGGTCCGTCTGTGTATCCACCCTGCTTCATCTGTGTGTTCCCCTGCTGTCTACCATTGTCTGCCTCTGCTCGCCCTCTTTCATGTTCGTGTTCTGGTTCCTGCGCTGTAGTTTAGTTGTTGTCCAGTATAGTTTAGTTTGTCTTCGTTTGCCATTTCCCCTTTGCCGTTTATTCAATAAACCACCTTCACACCTTTACTAGTGCCTGCAATTGGATCCTCCTTTATTATCTCCACACAGCTCATCTCATTCGCCGTGACATATTCCCTTATTGAGTGAGAAAATCAGACCATGTCATAACTGCTTTAAGTCACACAGAATAGATATCAGAGCCTTAAACAGGCCGACTTCTGCTAAATGGGTCAAACTGGGCAGAAAGTCTACAAACACATAACATCCTTATAGAATATGATGTAACACTATAGATCAACTTAGCTCAGAATATATAAAGCATTAAAACAATTACAGCAATATGATGCAACAAACACAGCAGTACTACTAATCCAAAATACTCAAAGCTTCATAGAACTGAAACAAACATTTATTTTTAGCTCCATTCTGCTGCTGATACATACTTTAGGTTTCTGAACATTAAACTTGTTTCTGCCTTTCATAGTGTGTAACTTGAAAGTGTCACGGTTCTGGGTCCGTTGGACCCAGTATTTTGAGTTTATTATGTTTTGGTTTACTTTTGCATCATGGATTATTCTGTGTTTCTCTGGTACTTTGTGTTTCAGTTATCAGGGTGTTTTGGATTGTTTTCTCATTCTCTTGTGGTGATGATGATGATTATTATTAGAGTTTCATGTTTCTGTTATCCATGTTTTAGGAATTGTGGTTTCACTTATACAGGGTGGGCCATTTATATGGATACACTGTAATAAAACGGGAATGGTTGGTGATATTAAAGTCCTGTTTGTGGCACATTAGTATATGTGAGGGGCAAACTCCTCAAGATGGTGGTGACCATGGTGGCCATTTAGAAGTCGGCCATCTTGGATACAACTTTTGTTTTTTCAATAGGAAGAGGCCATGTGACACATCAAACTTATTGGTAATGTCACAAGAAAAACAATGGTGTGCTTGGTTTCAACGTAACTTTATTCTTTCATGAGTTATTTACAAGTTTCTCTTTGTTCACAGCCATTGACATGTCGAAGAGGTTAACACGTGAGGAGCGGATCGAAATTGTGTTGATATCTGGTGAACGCAGTAACCGGGTCATTGCAGCAGATTTCAACTGCTTGCTAAGTTTCGTGAAACTGGTTCAGTGTTGGATTTTCCAAAATGTGGATGCAAGAAAACTGTCACTAATGAAGAAACATCAGTGGCTGTCCTAGCTTCATTCAGCAAGAGCCCACAGCGTAGCACTCGCCGCATGTCACTGGAGAGTGGCATTAGTCGCACATCCCTTCGGCGGATATTAGCTACTCACAAATGGCACCCTTACAAACTCCAGCTACTGCAGCATCTCAACGAGGATGACCCAGATCGGCGCACAGAATTTGCAGAATGGGCAAAACAAAAATTGGAACAGGACCCTCAGTTCACGCAGAAGATTTTGTTCAGTGATGAGGCAAACTTTTATGTGAATGGTGAAGTTAACAAACAAAACCACCGCTATTGGTCTGACACTAACCCACATTGGATGGATCCCTCCAAGACGGTTTGGTGTGGTATATGGGGTACAACGATAGTGGGTCCATTCTTCATCAATGGAAACCTCAAGGTCACTGGATATTTGAAATTGCTACATGATGATGTGTTTCCTCTTTATGCACTGAAGCTGGCACGTTCCCTGAGTTTTTCCAGCAAGATGGTGCACCACCACATTATGGGTGCCAGGTCCGAGCATTCCTAGATGAACAGTTTCCTGGAAAGTGGATTGGTCGTCGTGGGCCAGTTGAATGGCCCCCAAGGTCTCCCAAACTGACCCCCTTAGACTTTTATCTTTGGGGTCATCTGAAGGCAATTGTCTATGGTGTGAAGATACGAGATGTGCAGCACCTGAAACTACAGATACTGGATGCCTGTGCTGGCATTTCTCCTGCGGTGTTGCTATCAGTGTGTGAAGAGTGGGAGAAGAGGGTTGCATTGACAATCCAACACAATGGGCAGCACATTGAACACATTTTATAAGTGGTCAGAAACTTGTAAATAACTCATGAAAGAATAAAGTTACGTTGAAACCAAGCACACCATTGTTTTTCTTGTGACATTACCAATAAGTTTGATGTGTCACATGGCCCTCTTCCTATTGAAAAAACAAAAGTTGTATCCAAGATGGCCGACTTCTAAATGGCCACCATGGTCACCACCCATCTTGAGGAGTTTGCCCCCTCACATATACTAATGTGCCACAAACAGGACTTTAATATCACCAACCATTCCCATTTTATTACGCTGTATCCATATAAATGGCCCACCCTGTAGTTCAGTTCCATGTGTCATTTTCTGTCTGTCTCTCTGTGTTGAGTCCGTGTCTCTGAGTAGTGATTCATGTTTCCTGTTTTATTGTGAAAGTCTTTGTCTTATGTTAGTGTGTCTAGCTTCGCTCCCCTGTCTCGTTAGTCCTGATCTCTCCCAGCTGTGTCTCCCTTCTGTTGCCCATTCCCTCATTACTACCCTGTGTATTTAAGCCCTGTGTTTTCCTCAACCCAGTCACGTCGTACCATTGGATTATGCCAGTGTGTTTCTGTTCTGTTACCAGTATTCTTGGCTCAGTTTATGTTTGTTTCCTCCAGCAATAAAGCTGAGGTTTTGCGTTACAATCCTGAGTTTGAGTCCTGCATTTGGATCCTCATCTCCGCCTGCCCACACACTGAGTCCTGACAGAAGGCCCTGAGTACTTTTTCCCACACTGAAAACACTGGAATGATCACATTATTTGAACATTACCTAATAAGACTGATTCAGGACAGACAATTAGTTATTTTAAACTTTCCTAGCAGTCCTTCACAAACAGGGAACAGTCTGTCTATTCTCTCCATCTGTCAGCTGCTGCTGGCTCTTCCTCCTCCTCTTCCTCACACACTGCTGAGTTTGTCCTGGTGGATCATCAGGGGTGCAAAGCCTCACAGATGATGTGCAGCAGTGGGTCCCTCAGTCTGTCCTCACTCTGGACACTTGCAGTTGTCACACATGGAAATCAAATGTGTGATAAGCTGCAGGATTCAAACACAAGTGTAACTTATAAATACATGTTCATACTTTTATTCCACAATCAGAGAGAAAGAAACAGAGAGAGAGTGCAGGACAGACAGACAGATGACAGTGTCAGGTGTACACACTGCTACAAAACAGCACAAGAGAAGGAGGATTTAGTGTTTGTGTTATTACGAGTGCTAAACAAGAAGAGTTCCAGATGGTCCAGTGGACACATGTGTGACTCCTGTGATTAAAGCATCTTTCTTTCAGCTTAACGAGTGAACCGTCAGCTCGTTCAAACACACGTTAAAGTCCGTTTGGCTCGACACCACCGAACAGAGGCAGCAATATAACATAGCTAACATTAACAGTGCAGTGAATCCTGCGTGTGCCGTGATATTCAGGACTGCAAACCGAGCAGCATCACTGACTTTCAGCCTGTTGTGTTTGTGGATATATGACTGACTTTAATTATCCATAAAATCATCACATTCTCTGTAAGATTAAGGTCGACTATATATGTATTTAGAAGTAGAGGCTTTAAAACCAAGTAAACGCTGAAAGTACAAACATCACTAATGTCACATAACTTTGCCGACATGTGGCCAACAGTAATGTTTTAATGTTCTTAAACATTTGCACATAAATAAGTGACATAATATTCAGTACTTACTTTTGACAGTTCACTCTTCGGCCGCTCCCTTCTGCCGTATTTTGCGGCAAAATTATCCACACCCACCGCTGCGCTACGGATTGTGGGATATATGGGACCACGAAGCGTGCACCGGACCACGCTTGATATTTGGGGAAATCGACAGCGCATTTGGAGTATGCATTTGGAGTACACTTCGAAGTGGGACAGCCGTCGTCGCGTGGCGGTGACATAATATGCATACCCTGAATTGGGACACAGCCTGAGGTTCTTCTGCAGGAGTCGGACATGTTTGGTCATGTGTGGTTTGTTGCTGGGAAAAACAAGAATCAGTTTCACAGTAATGACAGCGTCCATCTTGTATCTTATTTTTAAAAAGGACAGCAGAGGTGTTGGTGTCCATGTCACCGTCATGTTGGTGTTGTTCCCAGATCATCATACTAAATGTTGTTCCAGGATCAACATTGCAAGTGACCAATCAGAATGTTAAGCAATGTTCCCTCTAATTTTTCATGTGTCTGAACGAACACACAAACTCCCTGAGCGTCCCTTGGACCACTGTGAGCAACATCAGACGTGTGCACTGTGGTCACGCCAGCATCGAATCTAAGTTACATGGTTTATTAAAATAATCAAATTACAGCATTTACATTTATGTTGGACTACTTTTAATTAACTGCTTTAGCCCACTTACAATGAAAATGTAAAAAAAATCTAGTCATTGACCTGTGTAGTATGTTAACACTATATGGAACACTTGAACTCCAATTTTGAAAACATTTTCTTTCTTTTTTTTAAAAAAAGCTCTGACTTGTATTGTGAGTCTGTTTTCTGGGAGAGAGTCTGTAACTCTGTCTGCAAAATACAGTATATAATGACCAATGCTGGGCAATTAATTATATAGTTACTTCTTTAAAAAAGTAACTCAGTTTGGCAAACAAGTTTTTTTGCAGCTATTTTTTAAATGCAGCCAAGGTGTTTTTATATAAACATTTCAAACTATTTACAGATCAATCAGCTGTTCTGCATCAAATCTGATGCCACACAAATTATTTGTGCCACTCCAAAAAATAATTTCTGTCCACTATGAGATAAAGGAGAACAACAGCCTGATACCTGCAGGCCTGACAACAGGAGATGTATCACTGCTGTAACACCTGTAACATTCAGCAGTCGCCTCATTGCTCTAACACACACAACAAAACTATTGACTACACTACACACTAACTACACAAGATTTGCGCTAAACGTCTCAAATATATTATTTTTTGATTGGTCGATATGGTACATTTTTGGACGAATAGGAAGGCAGAGGGGGTGGAGTTAGTTTTTGCTCACAGGCTTTCGAGCATTGACTGTAGAAAACATGGACGACGCGACTCCGCCTCTTACCATTGTGCAAAAATGAAGCCAAAATACCCCGCTTGTGGAGGCTGCCATCTTGCAAATTTGGAGCCAGAGTCTGCGCAGTAGTGACTTGAGGTGGAGCGACTGTGTAACGCTCCCGCCCACACACCCGCTGGACATCACCGCAAACACGCCCCCCTACACTTTTTACGTAGCCCGGCTGCTCAAGTTTTTTTGCTGGTTTACCGCGACTGACGACTCGTTTAATTAAGGTAAATACAACCATGTCACTGTTATAAAAAAAAAAGACACACAGCTTATCATCTTATAGTTCTAAAATCACTCTGTTGTTAATTCGTTAGCTAGATTAGCCGCTAGCATACTGCTGTGTTTGGAGGCTTGTTGCTAGCTAGTTAGCGATGCTACTAGTTAGCTAGTTAGCTCAGCCTTTAATACTATCATCCCGGACATCCTCATCAACAAACTGGTCAATCTTGGCCTCCCTCCTCTCACATGTGCCTGGATAAAGGATTTCCTCACAAACCGCCCCAGACTGTGAGACTCGGCCCTCATCTCTCCTCCACTGCGCACACTGAGCACCGGCTCCCCACAGGGCTGTGTGCTGAGCCCCTCCTGTATTCTCTCTACACCCACGACTGCAGTCCGGCCACAACAACAACACTCTCATCATCAAGTTTGCTGATGACACCACGGTAGTCGGACTCATCTCGAAGGGAGACGAGGCAGAGTACAGAGAGGAAGTCCTGAAGTTGGCAGCATGGTGTTCAGAAAATAACCTGGCACTGAACACCAAGAAAACCAAAGAGCTCATTGTTGACTTCAGGAGACACAGCACTGACTTGGCCCCCTCTACATCAACGGGAGTGTGTGGAGAGGGTCCACACCTTCCGGTTCCTTGGTGTCCTCATCTCTGCTGACATCTCCTGGACGGAAAACATCTCAGCGGTCATCAAGAAGGCCCAACAGCGGCTGCACTTCCTGAGAGTCCTCAGGAAGTACAAGCTGAACTCCAACCTGCTGCTGACCTTCTACCGCTCGTCCATTGAGAGCCTGCTAACCTACTGCATCACGGTATGGTACGGCAGCTGCACCAAGGCAGATAGAGTGAGGCTTCAGAGTGTGGTCAAGACAGCACAAAAGATCATCGGCTGCCCTCTCCCTCCCTGATGGACATTTATTCCTCCCGCTGCCTCAGCAGAGCAGCAAACATCATCAAGGACAGCTCCCACCCTGGCTTCAACATGTTCAGCCTGCTTCCCTCAGGGAAGCGCTACAGGTGCATCAACACTAAAACCCACAGACTCAAAAACAGTTTCTTCCCCAAAGCGATAACCACCCTGAACTCACACATGCACCGATAACACAGCCCCCCACTTCCCACTTCCTCTATGGACCACCACTATTTATACCAATTCTATGTGCAATAACTGTACATAAACAGTATTTATACCAATTCCATGTGCAATATATATATATATATATATATATATATATATTTTTCTCTCTCTCTCTTATTTTCTTTTCTAAATGTACCTGTATATTGTTCACATGTTGAAATAAAAATTACCAACCAACCAACCAACTGTATATACATAACACTATTTATTACATATTGTTTACGGTTTGTAAATTGTACATTTTATATATATATACATCTTCTTCCCTATGTTAATACTGTCCATATGTATATAGTGCTGCAGAACTGTACCCCCAAACATGTTTACACTGAGTAGGAGATGCTCTGTATCTCATTGTACAGCTGTATAATGACAATAAAGGCATTCTATTCTACACACCTAATACTCTAATAGTCTGTGTTATTGAAGGATTCAGCGCTTCTTAGGTTTGTTTTTATCCATTTTAGACAGCGATGAGATCAGCTGCACACTCTACAGAAGCCCAGAGTTACTGTTAATATCAAAAATATAATGCTGTCCTTTGAGATTTTAACATAAGACTGTGAGTGTAATGGATCTAAAACTGTTTAAATCTTCAGAGCCCTCTACAGCCTGGTAACATGGAGACTTTAAAAACATCAGCAGAACGTTTCAGTAGTGTAGTCTAATTTGTTCTTTTCATTTAATAATAGAGTCCATATTATATCCACAGCTACATTCACCCTGGAGAGAAACTAGTGAGGGAGACCATCAGGATCAAGCTGGGTTTCCTGGGTCCAGAGGTTTGGAGAAACTTCTTCCCTTTCTTTCATCACAGCTGTCCTGTGCCATAAGTTCTGTTGACCCACTGAGAGAGGCTTCATTTAAGAAACACCAGGAAGACTGAAGCTCATCGCATTGATCAAGCAGGACTCATGATCTTCACCAGCAGCTCCCTCACAGGGATATCTTCAGCACTCCTCCGTAGGCCCGATCCAGGAGATGATAAACCCAAAACCCAGCATTTCATGAACACTGTGATGGAGACCTTTGGTTTGTGTAATGATATAAATACTCAGATACTCCCCAGAGGCTCTGGATTTTCACATGAACATATTATATTCAGTCCTGTAGAAAGTTATATATTTAAAAATATATGATCCTCTCTGGTTACTCTGGTATGAATAACTCTGCATCACTTTATGGTAAATAACACACTATCTGCAAAAAACTGTGAAAGAACTCCAGATGACAAGTTTGTAGTTCAACATACAAGTGACGACCTTTGACCTTCATCAGGTTTTATTTAATTGTGAGAAAATCTCATATGCTCTTCATGCAGCTGAGTACATCAGTGTTTAAAACGGAAGCTGTGCAGGTCTGAGATCAGCAGCTTTGTGAAACACCAAACTGAGGTCCTGTTAATGCTGATATATAGTGACACAGTTACAGGGGTGATTAATCCTTTTGTTTTTTTGTCTTTAACTTTATCAATAAAACAGCTGCAGCTTTCACTACAGCACATGTGGTACTTTAACCTTTGTACTGTTTTCATCAGTTCATTTTGCACTTAACATGTGAGCATGTTGGATGATCTGTCTGCTGTCACTGGGTGGTGCTGAGGTCTGAATCTGAGGGCAGCTCCTGTAATCACAAAGAGAACAGAACCATCAAACTCAAATATAAATTTTATCCCTCGAAATTGAAATAAAGCTGATTCTTCTGTCCTCACACACTCAGGATCTTAAGTTCTTCTTACATTTTTTTCAGTATTACAGTACACTACAGTACTTTAATCCATAGTTCCTGATTAATGAAGAGTTACTGAAGTAGAAGCTTTTAAAAAAGATGTTACTGTCTTTACAGATGTGGCAAGAGACTGAAAACATGCTGTTGTTTGCACATATTTAATATTCAGCTCTGCAAAGGAGCTGAAGCAGAGTGCAGCCTGTTGCTTTTACAGTATAATACTTGTAATAAAAGTACTGTAACAGTAATTAGTGAGTGAGCAGCCCGGGGCTTTTCTCTTGATTTCTTTAGGCTATTTTTGAAAACGCAGATTTTTCTATGCGTTTGCACCTTTCGTCCACACGTAAACGGCGTTTTCAGTCACTGAAAACGGAGATTTCTAAAAACGCCTGCCAGGGTGGATATTTTCGAAAACTCCGTTTTTGCATTTACGTGTGGACGAGAAAAACGGAGAAAACGCAGCGTCAAAGGTGTGCGCCTTTTTCGACCTCACACTGTGCGCCACGTTATTGTTTCAGTGAAATGAATTTCTACAATACTGTTACTGTTAATTGTACTCTCTGCAGTGTTTAAATGCTTACATATACACACACAGTTACTGTCCCTCCACACATACGACTCGGTTCTGCTTCTATGCCCCATCTTTGTTTACTATTTCCTACCGAGGCTTCTAGACTTCTGATTGGCCAACATTTCTACACGGTTAGGAATATATCGCCACCTGTTGCTTTGGCATGTTCCTAGCAGCGTTTTCCTTCATTTCTGCATTTACGTGTGGACGGGATTATTTTTTTAAACGAAAACGGAAAATCTCCGTTTTCAAAAATACCCGTGTACGTGTGGACGTAGCCTTAGTCAGGGTAAATTCATTCACCTGCACAGATTAGCTAAACGAACCCTGACAGCCGAGTGCTCATCTCAGCTAGCTAGGTCTCAGGACCGAGCTAAGGACGGTAGTTACGGATTAGCTTACCGAAAAAGTGCAGCGGGGTCTCGGATCCTTCTGTCAGGTAGTCCAGTTTACTGAAGAACACCTCAGGCTGTCAGGTTAAAACAGTCGGTCGTGTTTTCGTAACGCTGGCCCTCCTCTCAGAGCCTACGCTCTATCTGCTATTCCCGAACACAGATACGCAAGTTTCTCCGTGACTGCAGCTGCCAGTCAAAGCTGCTATGATGAGATTTCACCCCAATTTAACATCACCACGGTAGGAATTAGAATCAAACTTATGGGAAAGGAGACCCCTTGGACATCAATCAGCGTGATGAGAACTATTGAAAACAAAAGAAAGAATCTTTGGAAAAAAATTATCTGAGGAGAAAAAATTTATTTTAGTCTGACCCCAGTCCCACCCGCTAACATGGAGGAGGTGGGGTTTATGATCTATACTGCAGCCAGACACCAGGGGGCGATAGAGAGGTTTTGGCTTCATTTTTGGGGTGCTGTCACGTTCTACAGTCAATGGACGCAGGATGTGCCGCTAATGCTAACTAAAAGCAAAGGATCCAGAATTTGTTGCGCTGGCTGCTGAGCTCTGTGGGTTTTTGCAGCAGCTCTACCTGTACTAGATGCACCTGCTCCTTGTCGTTTCTATCTCGGACTTTATTTCCTCTACAAGAGTTTCTGTTTTTTGGGGGGGGGTTTTTGCTAGTTCTTCAAATGTTCAATAAAAACATGTATGCTAAATCATAACGGAGAAAGCTTTGTAATGAAGACTGTCATTTCAAAAACACGCCCCCCCCCCCCTCCCCCTCCCCCACCCCGCGGTCCGCAGCGCTGCTGAAAAGGCTGTGGAAGTCCCTGTATTAAGCACGTAGACCTGTGACACAAAAATCACCAAACTCGGACGGCCACAGACTGTTTTCCTTCGTGGTGATGAAGGAAAACGCTGGGTTGGCATGTAAAAGGGCATTTATTCCCTTCAACGACCTGCAGTTCAAAAAAGCGCCCCTCCGACAGCCAAAGTAAGTAAGTAAACTTTATTTATTAAGCGCTTTTCGCAGATAGACAATCACAAAGCGCTGTACATAAATATTAAAATAAACAATAAAATCGATAGACAATGTACACAATATAAAAGATCAAATGTAAATAATGTAAAAAATATAAAATATGAAGAGATCAACAAAAGGCTTCTTTAAACAGAAAAGTTATTAACTGTTTTTTAAAACAATCCACAGAGTCAAGCAAACGTAACTGTAGTGGTAAACTGTTCCACAGCCTTGGTGCAACAGACTGAAAGGCTCTGTCCCCTTTTTGTCTTCAGTCGGGTATGGGGAACAACTAAGAGACTTTGAGTCTGTGAGCGGAGATGACGAGCAGCAGTGTATTTTATAAGAAGCTTGGATAGATAATCTGGGGCCTGGCCATTTAGTGCTCTATATGTTAAAACAAGAATTTTAAAGCGAATTCTAAACTCTATTGGGAGCCAATGTAAAGAATATAAGATGGGAGTGATGTGAACACGTTTGGTAGAACGAGTTAATAGTCTGGCTGCTGTTCTCTGATTGGATTGTTACATTTGTGATTGACATGACATTGACCAATCAGATGAAAGGAAGAAAACCGGGTCAAAATTTGTACTTGTAACTTGCAGAGTTTCACACGTATTTTTTTTTCCACATACAAATCTTTTTACACATACACAAATTCTTTTTTACACACACACAAATTCTTTTTTACACATACACAAATTCTTTTACATATACAAATCCTGATTTACAAGTACAAAATATTTATGACCAGATTTTGAGCCCATAGAGAGCGCCTTTTTGTTGTTGTTGTTGTTGTGCTAAGCTAATAGGCAGAATGCTACAGGTATAGCTCTAAAGAATGTAGCATCATAGGCAGTGTAGTCCGTGCTGTAGGGAGAATGGACTGCCATACCCGTTATGTGTCTGTGAGCGAGGGAGGGAGAGAAAGGAAAAGTACGAGCTGTAACCGAGCAGAAACGGGAGCTGGAAGCATGTAAATATAATAATAACCACTGCAGCCAAGAAGAGTGCCTGACGAGCCCAGTTGTAAGTAAGCTATTAAGACTCAACTGTACACTGTGTTCGTGTTTTCCTCCGAAACAATAAGTTCCATTGGAGCAGCCTTTCAACGCCTCTCTCTGTCTCTCGCAACCAAAGTTAACCCAGACAACAAAGTAAAGCTATTTTTTGGCTACGACACATGTGTCAAAGTCAGATTTGGCCCGCGAATGAATTATTATGGCCCCTGGGATGATATTTGATTAGTATTAGAATCGGCCCGCAGGTCACAGCCGCCTGCTGGGGTTTTGCACGCACCAATACTCCATTCCCCACAATGCAACGGAAGCCCGCGAACTCACTGCAGCGCCGCAAGCGGGGCTCGGCTTCATTATTCATCAGCATTCAGAGCAGATGTCAACTTTCAGCAACCCCCTTCCCCAATAATGGCTAAACGGAAGGTGTATGGTGAGCACAGGGAATTTCAAGCCAGGTGGGAGGCAGAGTACATGTTCACGGAGGTAAAAGGCAAACCTGTTTGTCTTCTGTGTGGAGAAAGTGTGGCTGTAATGAAAGAATTTAATCTAAGAAGGCACTATGAAACCTCTAAGAAACACAAAGACAAAGACAAGAATATGGACACGGAACAAAGGCTACAGAAGGTGGAAGAATTAAAACGAGGTCTTAAGTCCCGGCAGGCTCTGTTCACAAAAGCAAAATCACAAAGTGAGGCTGCTGTCAAGGCGAGTTTTCTTGTGGCAGAAGAAGTTGCAAAATCAGCCCGACCATTTAGAGAGGGAGAGTTTATCAAAAACTGTATGCTTAAAGTTTGTGACGCAGTGTGCCCAGACAAAAGGCAGCTATTTTCAAACGTGAGCCTGAGCAGAAACACTGTTGCTGAACGTGTAGACCAGCTGTCCACCAATCTAAAAGAACAGCTTGTGGAAAAGGAAAAGATTTCATTGCATATTCCCTTGCTGTGGATGACAGCACTGACACAACTGACATTGCCCAGTTGTCAATTTTCATTCGTGGAGTGGACTCCAGCCTGACCGAAACAGAAGAGTTTTTGGCGTTACGTCCGATGCATGGCACGACTACAGGACAAGATCTGTATGAAGAGGTATCCAGATGTGTAAATGAGATGGGACTGCCTTGGGAAAAACTCGTGGGATTGACAATAGACGGAGCACCCGCGATGTGTGGATACAGGAGTGGATTGGTGGCAAGGATACGTGAGAGGATGCGGGGCGAAAATGTCACAGAGGAGCTGACAGCTTATCACTGCATAATACACCAGGAGTCGTTATGTGGCAAAGCCTTGAAAATGGAACATGTAATGACCATCATAACGCGTGCAGTTAACTTCATCAGAGCCAAAGGTTTAAATCACCGCCAGTTCAAGGCATTTCTGGGCGAGTTAGATACAGAGTATGGTGACTTGCCCTATCACACAGATGTGCGATGGCTAAGCCAGGGAAAGGTGCTGCAAAGATGTTTCGAGCTTCGTGAGGAGATCTGTCTGTTCATGGAAAGCAAAGGGAAAGACACAACAGAGCTTCGAGATGAAACATTTATGTGTGAAATGGTGTTTCTGTGCAACATCACAAGCCATCTGAATGTGATGAACCTGCAACTGCAGGGACGGGGGCGTGTCATCTCTGATATGTACAGTACGGTGAAGGCGTTTAAAACCAAGCTGAGTCTGTGGGAGACGCAGATGCAGAAAGAAAACTTGAGCCACTTCCCCAGCTGCCAGACCATGAAAGAGAAGCTCTCTACCGCTGTGTTCCCAAGTGCACGGTTTGCCGATAAATTCAACATACTTGCTGCCGAGTTCCGACGCCGATTTACTGACTTCGAAGCTCAAAAAAGCAGGTTTGAACTACTTGCCAATCCTTTTGAAGTTGATGTGGAAAGCGCACCACCAAACCTCCAAATGGAGTTGATTGAGCTCCAGTGCAATGACACACTGAGGGAAAAATATGAGAGTGGGTGCCGCTGAGTTTGCACGTTTCATCCCGACACAATGCCTCAGCTGCGCATCCAAGCTGCTGAGACGCTCTCCATGTTTGGCAGCACATACCTGTGTGAACAATTGTTCTCTTTGATGAAGCTAAGCAAAACATCACACTGGAGCCGTCTTACTGATAAACACCTTGACTCAATTCTGAGGATTTCCTCAGCTCAGAGCCTGACCCCGAACATTGATGAACTCATACAAAAGATGAGACACCACCAAGTATCAGGCTCAGGCTCAGACAAGTGAGCATCGCAGAACATTTACGTATTTTTAGTTTTTAATTCAGTTAAATTTTTACATTTGTTTCTACAAGATGTGATTTTTCTTTGAAGGAAGTATTGTTTTGTCTGTGTGCCATAGATTTTTGTATTTTATCTTATTGTATTTTATTTATTTATATTTATTTTTCAGTTAATAGACTCAGATAAGAGCCATGAGAAAGAATACAACTGATTTGATCTTTTTTTTTCAATTTTCTCTTTTACTATTGGAAAGCAGTAATTGGTAGGATCATAGAGCAGCAAAATATTGCAGTTTCAGTTTATAATGCATGCAATTTCATTTATGCATTTATCTTGATATTAAGGAGCATATTTTGTTTATGAATGACATTTACTTTTTTGCTGTTTGCCTGTTGAAAATGTTTTCTTCGAAATAACTGAGAGCCATCAGAAAATATTGCTTTATTCATTTAATGTACAGGACATGTGATTTTTCTTTGAAGGGAAGTTTGTTTTTGTCTGAGCCTGTTGAAAAATGTTTTCACTTGAAATTACTGACAGAGCCATAGAAAATATTGGATTATTCATTTAATTGTTAAATAATATACAGTACACTGTGTTAGGTCTTTGGTTCAATAGGTTATGTGCAATCATTTTAATATGTTTTAATAAACATTGAACCAGTCCGCCCTCAGCTGGTAGCAAATTTGTTTTTGGCCCTCTGATGTATTTGACTTTGACATCCCTGCTCTAAAGAAACAGCATTGTTGTTGTTCGGCTTTTCATTTCGCCATTTGTTGATTCACTTGAAGAGCAAGTAACGTAATATGGGTCAAGTGATCAGTTTGACATCAATCTTTCGTGATTCGTCATCATATTTACATTATTTGTACAGTACAAATGATTTGCTTTGGTACCTGGCCCAACTTCAGTTCTCTGTCTGCCTCGCTGTGCTTCTCCAACAGCGCACCAGCAGGCATCAGCTGCCCGCCCCTCCGCTCAGTAGTGTCTGAGCTCGGATCATACCAATATTAGGGGATTTACGCACAGTCGTAAATTCCCACAGTGTCACTATGTGCTTCGAATATTGTGTGTGTAGTTTTTGTTTTATACAATTGTCAGCCAGGGATCTAACTTTGAAAAATTACACTCCAAAAGACCCCGGCTTCTGAATAAACAACTCGGGCTTAAGCCCAGTAAGCCACCCCCGCCACTGGTACACACCGGTGCTCACACACACAAACTACAACCTTTTGGCTCCTACCTTAAAGCACACTGTGCGCTGTTGATCCAACGTGCGGCACAATAATATTCAATATTTAGTATTTACTGTTAACTACAACTCAGTATGTCATATGACCCAGGATCGTGACAGGCGGCCATCTGCCATGACTGTTTGGGGTGAAAGGAGGAAGACAGGACAAAAAAGACACTGTGGAAGAGAGCCAGAGATTAATAATAGGTAATGATTAAATGCAGAGACGTGTAAAAACAAAAAAAAAACACAGAGTAAAGAAGACAAATCCAATGCATCATGGGAATCTCCCAGCAGCCCAGAGACTCAAAGCTACAAACTTTGTTCCACCTAGATTAAGAACAAACAGGTTAGCCTAGATGTGATTTTAACTTTTGAATGTGAGGCACACATGAGAACCCCATGTTACTGCTAACAATACGCCTGTCACTGTTACATAGAAGAGAAAGTGCTGTTGAAGGAAAAGGTCAGCTGACCAACTTTAGCACTGAAAGTATTGTCAATGACTAATCTCAGTCTCTCAAACTCAAGACAATTTAGAATCTGTGGCTAAAGCTGAGGCAGGGGGAGTATTTGGATCAATTTAATGTCATTGTTTTGTAGCTGATGTAGCCGGATGGGCTACTCGCCTTTCTTTTCTCTCTCTCGCTCGCCCGCTCTACTGCTCTCGCTCTCTCCTGCGCTCGCTCTCACTGCAAAACTAGGTCAATTGGGAACCCACCTGCATGTTGATTGCAGGCTGGCATCAGGTATAAAGCAAAGCCTGTGCTTCTCTGAACTATTCCTCCCATGCATTCAGCACAAAGCAGTAGTAAATGCTGGCACTCTGCGACGGACTGATCGGCAAGAGTAGATCATATGACAGCCACAGCGCGGCAGGTTGTTTTGTTCCGGCGTTGCGGAGAGAGGTGCTTGTGTGATCCTCCACCAGTGAGAGTATAGCGCCTCCGGTCCTGGGGGTTTGAGCGCTGCCTTCACCTCCGTGGCAACTCACTCAGCCTTAAGTGAAGAATCAAGACATCTGCCTAGCCGTTGTTGTGAGGGCTCCTCCTCAGTGGAGCCTGCTGTCTTGTCTTGTCTGGTTTTGAATTGTTTTATCGTGTCTTATCTTGTTTTATTAAGTAGGCCTACCATTTCCTGGTTCGCCTGGTTTTATTTTATTTTATTTCTGAACTGTGGCGTGTGCCCACGCTTCTGTGATCGGGCTGAAGCCATTCTTTGCCCGAGTGTCGTGCCGGGGATTTTAAATTGCCCCCGTTGCTGGTCTTAGCCTGTGGGGAGCCAGACCAGCTCGCGATTGAGGCTGGGACCATTACTACCAGTACGAGTGGACCCGTGGGGCACAAGCCTTCCTGTGTGTGTGTGTGTGTGGTTTCTTTTATTAAAGTGTGTTTTAGTTCTTTTTATCATCTGTAGCGAGCCTGACGCTCAGTGTCCTTTATTCTTTAACATATTTTTCTGTGTTTTCTTTTAGTGAACGGAGGACGTACCAGTGGCCCTGGGACCTTAGGTGGTGGGTCGTTTTCACACTTTCTTTTGTACAGCACCGGGTGGGCTGCAGTGATTTTCGTTTTGTGTGATTTTCTTTTGGGTCCACGGCTGCTGGTAAGTCCAAGTTCCATGTTTGTTTTATTTTCACTTTAGGACACTGTCAACAATGACGCTACATCTTGGTTTCTAAATATTTTATTTATTTTTACTATAAATAAAACTGTTTTAATATTGGAGCCAACCTGCCTCAGTGTGCATCCTTGAATCTGTGCGGCCTCCTTTTATTCTTTTTTATCTATTTTTCTTAAATATATTTCCTGGGGGTGAAATTCCCCTAGGTGGCGTTGTCATTTTATTATTTCTTTTATAACCCCGCCGACCACTTGGTCACATACTTGGCGTTGTCGACAGGATGCACATTTGAGGTAGATGTTTGGTTTTGTAAATTGTTTTATTTTTGTAGAGAGCATAGTTTACCTGTTTGAAGGCTCTATTTTTTTTAAGTGTGATTATAGACAAGACAGCAGTATCCAGGTTTAGGAGGAAGAGTAATAGGATTTTAGCACCTTGCTGATTTAATTTTCCCTGTTTTGGTCTAAAATTTATTATGGAGGAAGAATTGCAGCAACTTAGAGACTTGGTAGCACAGTTAAAAGCAGATAATGAGCAATTGCGCCGGGATAGAGGCGCTGTGCTGGAGTCTGGTGGTGGTGCTGCGTCGGCCTCCTTCGCACCAGCTGGTTGCATACCAAATGTTGGTAGCCAGGCTGCTGTTACAGAGCGTTTGGTGGTGGTGCCTAGGGACCGTAAATGTCCCATGTTTAATGGCAGAACGGGCATCAATATAGCTGAATGGGTCGAAGAGGTTCAAGCGTGCATGCGTGCCCGCACCTGTCTGTTGCTGATCAAGCATTCTTTATTTTTGACCATTTAGAGGGAGAAGCAAGGGAGGAGATCAAATTTCGCCCTAATTCAGAGCGAGGAGATCCTGCTCGCGTGTTGACCATTCTAAAGGAACTGTATGGTAATGCGCAGTCCTATGTCACTCTGCAGCAGGCTTTCTTTTCGAGGAGACAGCGGGGAGGAGACTTTGCAGGAGTTTTCCTTAGCGCTAATGGCTCTGATGGAGCAAGTGAAACAAAGTGCACCTGATGGTATGCGTAATGCAGAGGTGTTGCTCGAGACCAGTTCGTAGAACATGTTGCTGACAGTGCTCTCCGCAGAGAGCTTAAACAATATGTTCGCCGTGTGCCTACTGCCACCTTGTTAGAGGTGCGCGGGGAAGCGATTAGATGGGAAAGAGAAGGGTTTTCAGGCGGTGTTCACGATCGTGACTATTCTCATCCATCAGCGTACGGTTTCCAGTGTGGGGTGCACACTAGCCCTAGGTTCACTCCTGTTGGTACGCCTGAGTCCGAGTGGCGTGAGTTAAAGGAACTCCTAAAGCGCCAACAAGAGCAGCTAAATCAGCTCACTGAGACAGTGGTTTCTTTACAGAACCCCGAAGAGGTGTTCGGCCTTCACGGGCTGGCTCGGTGATTTGTCGCCGGTGTCAGCAGCCAGGACACTTTGCTAGGGAGTGCACTGGGGAGCGGGTTTCACACCGCACCAGAGCAGGTTCTGATTCAGGCCCTCCTCGTACGGCAGTTGGTAATCACCTTTCCGCTACTCAGTCGGAAAACTAAAACCCTCTGAGCTGCAGAGCCACAGTTCAGGTGGGGAGTTCACTGGCTCACAGAAAGATAGGATTGGCAGGTTAATTTCATCGTGTCCAAAGATGGATGTGCTGATTAGTGGGGTGACTGTCCCTTGTTTGGTGGATACTGGTTCCATGGTTTCCACCATTACAGAGAGCTTCTTTTTGATGCATTTTGCCCCTTGGGGACAAGAACGCCTTCAGTCATGCCATTGGTTACAGCTTCGGGCTGCCAATGGGCTTGCCATTCCTTACATTGGCTATTTGGAGCTCAGTGTACTCCTGTGTGGCAAGGAAATGCCCTCTTGTGGGATCCTCATAGTGAAGGACCCTCCTGGTGCCACGCCCTCTGTTCCTGGTATTTTAGGAATGAATGTCATCCGTCGCTGTTATCAAGAGCTGTTTGGGGCTTTCGGTGGCTCCTTGTTTAATTCTCCTTCTGTGTCACAGGCACCGAGACCAGTTTTGGAGGCCTTACATCAGTGTCACCAGTCTGCAGCCCAAGCCCCAGAGGACCGTGTTGGTACCGTCAAGGTACAGGGCCCGCGGGCCGTGCGGATACCTGGTGGTGTCATGCAGCTGGTGGCCACCACTTGTTCACAGCAGTTGTCAGGCCAGTCTGTGCTTTTCGAGCCTCCTGAGTCCGGGCTGCCAGTTAGGTTGCTGGCCTCTCCATGTTTGGTCCAGGTGGATAAGGGTGTTGCCTATATCCCAGTCACTAATGTGGGAACAGCTGAAGCCGTCCTCCACCCACGGACCCATTTAGGAGTGATCAGCCAAGCTACTGTTGTTAGCCTCCCTGCTGGTGTTAGTGAGGAACACTCTTTTCCCGCCACAGTTTCCTCCCATACAACCAGCAGCCCTGCTCGAGACATGGTGGATGCAATTGACCTGTCTGCTCTCGCTGAGTCAGAGCAACATGAGGTACGGTTACTTTTGCAGAAGTACCGCTCTGTTTTCTCCACTCATGAGGGAGACTTGGGCTGCACAAACCTCATTTCACACGACATACCTCTGCTGGATGACGTACCCGTCCGGCAGAGGTACAGGCGAATTCCTCCTTCTGATTATGAGGCCGTCAGGGCCCATATCAATCAGCTATTGGAGGCCCAGGTAATTAGGGAGAGTAGCAGTCCGTATGCCTCCCCCATCGTGTTGGTCCGCAAGAAGGATGGAAGTCTCCGTTTGTGCGTTGACTATCGTTTGCTGAATAGCAAAACGAGGAAGGACGCCTTCCCGCTACCTCACATTGAGGAAAGTCTGGATGCCCTTGCTGGCGCACGCTGGTTTTCTACCATCGACCTGGCCAGCGGGTACAACCAGGTGCCAGTCTCTGAGCAGGATAAGCCTAAGACCGCTTTTTGCACGCCGTTTGGCCTGTTCGAATGGAATCGAATGCCATTCGGGCTGTGCAATGCTCCTGGTACTTTTCAGCGCCTAATGCAGCGGATGTTCGGGGATCAGCAGTGTCAGTCGCTACTGCTGTACCTGGACGACATCATTGTGTTTTCCTCGTCAGTTTCTCAGCATCTGCAACGGCTAGAGATGGTGATGAAAAGGCTGCAGCAAGAGGGGCTCAAGGCTAAGCTAGAAAAGTGTGCCTTTTTCCAGCAGAAGGTTAACTACTTGGGCCATGTAATCTCTTGTGAGGGTGTCTCCACAGATCCAGCCAAGGTTGACGCAGTAGCCAAGTGGCAGTGTCCTCGTTCCGTGTCAGAGTTGCGATCCTTTTTGGGTTTCGCCAGCTATTATCGGCGCTTTGTGGAGGGGTTTGCCACATTGGCGGCTCCCCTGCATCAAGTGGTGGCTAAATTGGCTGGCACCAAGACAAAGAAGGGCTCGGGACAGAGTTTGAGTGCTATCTGGACACCTCAGTGTGAGGAGAGTTTTGAGGCCCTGAAAGCCAAACTTGTGTCTGCCCCTGTGCTGGCGTATGCTGATTTCACACGTCCATTCATATTGGAGATTGACGCCAGTCACAGTGGCTTGGGTGCAGTCCTCTCCCAAGAAGTAGAGGGTGTTGTCCGGCCAGTGGCTTATGCCAGTCGAGGTCTCCGGCCCCATGAGCGCAATATGGACAATTACAGCTCTATGAAGCTGGAGTTTCTTGCGCTCAAGTGGGCCATGGCCGAGAAGTTTCGGGAGTACTTGCTGGGGCACAAGTGTGTGGTTTACACTGATAACAATCCACTCAGTTACCTCTCTTCAGCTAAGCTGGGTGCCACCGAGCAGAGGTGGGCCTCCCAGCTGGCGGCATTCGATTTTGAGATTAAGTATCGCTCAGGCCGCAGTAATAGGAATGCTGATGCGCTCTCCCGACAGTATGAGACGAGCGCTAGCCTGGTCGAGGGCGTGTCTCTTGGGACTCCCATCCCGGCCTCGCTTCAGCAGGCTCATTGTCCAGAGGTACGGCCAGCCGTTACTCAGTTAAAGATTGGGGCTTTCCCGTCTCATTCTCCGGGGGATATCCGTGCTTTGCAGGAGGCTGACCCCCTCCTGAAAGGGTTCCTGGTATACTGGAGGAGGCAGTCCCCGCCCTCTTCGGAGGAAAGGAGTCAGCTCCCCAAACCAGTCATGGTTCTGCTGCGTCAGTGGGATCGTCTGGTGGAGAAGGATGGCATCCTTTATCGCCGTATTTTGCGTCCGGGTGGAGGTGAGGAAGCCCTCCAACTTGTTCTTCCAGAGGCTCTGAAGCCTGAGACCTTGAGGCAGCTGCACCAGGACCATGGGCACCAAGGTATTGAGCGTACCACTGAACTGGTCAGGCAGCGTTGCTATTGGCCCGGGATGTCCTCTGACATCAAACAATGGGTTCAGCGTTGTGAACGCTGTCAGGTCGCGAAGGACTCAGAGTTGGGGCCTCATAGTTATATGGGCCACCTGTTGGCATCCAGGCCAAATGATTTCACACTGTTGGAACCTTCTCGTAGTGGAGTCGAAAACGTCCTGGTCATGACTGACGTTTTCAGCAAATACACTGTCGCAGTCCCTACCCGGGACCAGCGGGCCTCTACTGTGGCCCAGGTCCTATTGACGGAGTGGTTTTTTAAGTTTGGCGTTCCTAGCCGCCTCCACTCTGACCAGGGTAGAAATTTTGAGAGTCTGGTGATGCAACAATTATGTGAGTTGTATCGGGTAGCTAAGTCCCGTACAACCCCCTACCACCCAGCGGGTAATGGGCAGTGTGAACGGTTTAACCGAACCCTCCATAACCTCCTTCGGACCCTGCCATCATCGCGGAAACGCGACTGGGCTGCATGCTTACCACACGTGCTCTTTTGCTATAATAGCACGCCCCATCAGGGCACTGGAGAGTCGCCCTTTTTCCTGATGTTTGGCAGGGATCCTAGGCTGCCTATTGATTTCCTTCTAGGCCGGGTTCAGGACCCAGTGCCTGGAGAGGTTCAGGACTGGGTGGCCGAGCATCAAGCCAGGTTAATGGTGGCTTTTGAGGGAGCTCGGGCACGGTTGTCGCTGGCTGCTGACCGTCGCAAGGAGCGCCATGACCAGAGAGTCCACCCTGTTCCTTTAAAGGTCGGTCAGCTGGTGTATCTTCGAGATCACAGCGCCCGGGGCCGGCACAAGATCCAGGACCTATGGAGCTCTGTGGTCTATCAGGTGTTGAGGGCACCCCAAGAGAATGGGGCTGTTTACACCATTGCCCCCGTGGGAGACTTGGAGAAGGTTCGACACACTTCCAAACAGGTTTTCCATTTCAGAACTGTTTGGAACTAGCTAATTTCTCACACACACACACACACGCGCACACACACACACACACACGTATACACGCATGATTTAAGTGTATAGGGGTAATGAGGTAATAGTGATGCCAGTTTCACTATGAGGTAACCTGAGTGAAATGCTGAAATGCTGTTATTTAGGGTTCTCGTCAGAGTTTCTGTGAAGTCATGTGACAATAGCGTGATAGTATCTTACTCTGATGGAGTATAAAACTGGCTGTTACAATCTGATTTTTCTTTACTCTTCCTGCCTGCTGAGCATCATAGAGCTTCCTGATACAACACCGGTAGGATCATGTCAAATATTTGGATCTGGAGATCAAGATTCAACTAGAACTGAAATCAACATATATTGTACACTCTGCCATAGGCATTCAACCTATTGTGTTCCTGTTTCTCTTTATTCTTCTGAGTTATTATTATTTTTCTAGTTGCTCAGTTCTTTGCTGCTTAACTTCTCCCACAGTTGACAGAACTTAGGCTTGTTCACCTTTTTTCAGCTGATTGTTTTGCTTGTTCAATATTTCTGCAAATTTATTGCAATTCTGCAAAGTGTTTTTCTTCTGCACGCTGGTTTATCTCACAGAGTCGAGCAGGGGTCTAGAAAGCAGTCGGCGCATGGGGCTCCTACCTGTGTCCCGTCAGTTATTCAACAGATAGTTCCTCTTCTTCAGCTGTCTTCGAAAAATGCTTTCTGCTACACTGCATTCACCTGGCATTTTTGCAAGAAATGCAACTTTTTTGGTTATTCTAGTTGTTCTGTTATTTGGCCTTTAACTACTCCTAGAGCTTTTGTGCTATTTTCACCATTCAAATTTTAAAGTAGCCATTTCTGCTCTTACCGGCTATATTTCTTGGTGTTCATTACTTTAATACTTTTTTAAATTAATTTTTTAGCTTTTTATGCTATTTTTTTGTCTCGTTGAAATGAATGGAGAACACATCGGAAGTGTGGTTGCTGGTTTAGCTCGCTGGCATGAGTCCTACTCAACACTGCATTTTGCATGTGAAAAAAGATTTTGATTATGTTTTAGCAGGACTGAGTGATAAATGTTTGATGATGGTGATGTTAAAACTATTTCTCTGTTTAATCTCTGGATTTAAAAGTCTATTCAATTTTTTAAGACCCTTCAGTTAATTTTTTTCCCCGTTTTAATCTATAGGCCACTGTACTGACACCTCATTGTGCGGATCTCAGTCATCACCATGGCAACGTAAGTAAGTTTGTACAGGTAGACAAACAAAAATGGTAGCTTCATGTTTTAACGTGATAACACAAGCAGGGTAAGTCAGCCCTACAAATTGCTTTTTTTTTCTTTCTGGTGATACTTTAACAGTAAAGACACAGACACCACCATAACATTAAAAAAGTCAGTAAAATTATCATATTGTCAACATAGATCATTTATAACCAACCAGATTTTATTTCATTTTCTGTACTTCCAAATACAGTGAAAGTAAAAAAAACCCAAACCCCCCCCCCCCGTTTTTTCAGACTATAGAACAAACCAAACACTGTATGATTTACAAGAATTACTCATAATATTTGTGGTTATATTTACATCTTTCAAAAGTTCAAGCTGTCCCTAAACCCTTTAAAATACTTTTTATTTGTCCTCCATTGTATTTGTTTTTCTGTCGAGTGGAAGGTTTCATGTCATTTGTTTTATCCATGAGAGACATTTTATCTGTGACTTATTACAAAACATATCTGTTATTTAAAAGACTGAAGTTGGTTAAGTCTGCACATTTTATTATATTTAAGACTAAAATATCACCTTAAAATCCAAAATGTTGAGCAACCTGCTGTGGTGACCAAGGTTGAACGAAGAACCAGCTAAAAGTAGCGTCCAATATTTGTCATATTATTATCTATACACTACATAATACAGTGGCTTGCAAAAGTATTCGGCCCCCTTGAACTTTTCCACATTTTGTCACATTACAGCCACAAACATGAATCAATTTTATTGGAATTCCACGTGAAAGACCAATACAAAGTGGTGTACACGTGAGAAGTGGAACGAAAATCATACATGATTCCAAACATTTTTACAAATAAATAACTGAAAAGTGGGGTGTGCGTAATTATTCAGCCCCCTGAGTCAATACTTTGTAGAACCTCCTTTTGCTGCAATTACAGCTGCCAGTCTTTTAGGGTATGTCTCTACCAGCTTTGCACATCTACAGACTGAAATCCTTGCCCATTCTTCTTTGCAAAACAGCTCCAGCTCAGTCAGATTAGATGGACAGCGTTTGTGAACAGCAGTTTTCAGATCTTGCCACAGATTCTCGATTGGATTTAGACACCAGACAGGTCAGGGATAAAGTTATTGAGAAATTTAAAGCAGGCTTAGGCTACAAAAAGATTTCCCAAGCCTTGAACATCCCACGGAGCACTGTTCAAGCCATCATTCAGAAATGGAAGGAGTATGGCACAACTGTAAACCTACCAAGACAAGGCCGTCCACCTAAACTCACAGGCCGAACAAGGAGAGCACTGATCAGAAATGCAGCCAAGAGGCCCATGGTGACTCTGGACGAGCTGCAGAGATCTACAGCTCAGGTGGGGGAATCTGTCCATAGGACAACTATTAGTCATGCACTGCACAAAGTTGGCCTTTATGGAAGAGCGCAAGAAGAAAGCAATTGTTAACAGAAAACCATAAGAAGTCCTGTTTGCAGTTTGCCACAAGCCATGTAGGGGACACAGCAAACATGTGGAAGAAGGTGCTCTGGTCAGATGAGACCAAATGGAACTTTTGGCCAAAATGCAAAACGCTATGTGTGGTGGAAAACTAACACTGCACATCACTCTGAACACACCATCCTCACTGTCAAATATGGTGGTGGCAGCATCATGCTCTGGGGGTGCTTCTCTTCAGCAGGGACGGGGAAGCTGGTCAGAGTTGATGGGAAGATGGATGGAGCCAAATACAGGGCAATCTTGGAAGAAAACCTCTTGGAGTCTGCAAAAGACTTGAGACTGGGGCGGAGGTTCACCTTCCAGCAGGACAATGACCCTAAACATAAAGCCAGGGCAACAATGGAATGGTTTAAAACAAAACATATCCATGTGTTAGAATGGCCCAGTCAAAGTCCAGATCTAAATCCAATCGAGAATCTGTGGCAAGATCTGAAAACTGCTGTTCACAAACGCTGTCCATCTAATCTGACTGAGCTGGAGCTGTTTTGCAAAGAAGAATGGGCAAAGATTTCAGTCTGTAGATGTGCAAAGCTGGTAGAGACATACCCTAAAAGACTGGCAGCTGTAACTGCAGCAAAAGGTGGTCCTACAAAGTATTGACTCAGGGGGCTGAATAATTACGCACACCCCACTTTGCAGTTATTTATTTGTAAAAAATGTTTGGAATCATGTATGATTTTCGTTCCACTTCTCACGTGTACACCACTTTGTATTGGTCTTTCACGTGGAATTCCAATAAAATTGATTCATGTTTGTGGCTGTAATGTGACAAAATGTGGAAAAGTTCAAGGGGGGGCGAATACTTTTGCAAGCCACTGTATATTATACTGTTTTGGATCAGTAATTTTTTAATGTTTAAATTATTTTGAAATTTATCTTTTGTAAGATTGTGAATTTAGTTGCTGAAAAGAAAAGAAATTAGGTAAAGTGCTTTACAACATAATATTTCAAAATAATTAAAATACAGTTTAAAAAATGTGTAAAAGGAAAAAATAAATAAATGCAGTCCTCCCCATGTTTATCTTACGCTTATTTCCAAAATGTCCACAGAGCTTACAAAGGCATTAACCAAACTGTTAATCAATCAGTTGTGACTGATTAACAATCAGTCACAACTGATTGATCACAGTCACATTAACACATTAACAGTTACATTTATATAGTGCCAAATTACAACATCGGTACCCTCAAGGTGCTTTATACAAAGAAAACCCCAACAATCAGATGACAGAAAAATTAATTACACTTACAAATTTCTACTTTTTTCTTGCCAGGATCAGTAACATCTCATCAAAATATAAGAAAATCATCACCAAAAGTGTTCTGATTCGTGCAGGATCTCCTGCCGTTTTCCAGCTGAAGCCAAAGAAACAGGAGTTTGGAACTCTGACAAGAATGACTGTTGGTGAAAAAAATCCAAATAAGCCAAATAAAACCATCTTACTTGTGGGTGAAACAGGAACGGGAAAATCTACTCTGATTAACGCTATGGTTAACTACGTCATGGGAGTGAAGTGGGAGGATGAAGTCTGGTTTCAGATTGTAGAGGAGGAGAAGAAAAGTCAGACAGAAAGTCAGACATCAGATGTGATCGTGTATGAAATCTTTGGCTGTGAAACCAAGTACTCTCTGACAATCATTGATACTCCTGGATATAAAGACACTAAAGGGCGTGAACATGATGACATCACCAATGACAGATTATTAGACTTATTTAGTTCTAATGATGGAGTTCATGAAATTAGTGCGGTGTGTCTGGTGATGAAGGCGAGTGTGAATCGAGTGGGTGACGATGTGAGATACATCTTTGATCGATTGATGTCTCTGTTTGGAAAAAACCTGGAAAAAAACATTGTAGTTCTCATCACACACTCAGCTGGAAGAAAACCTCAAAATGTTTTTGAAGCTCTTGAAGCTGTAAAAATTAAATGTGCCAGAAATGAGACGAATGAGCCAGTTTACTTCTTGTTTGATAACTGTCAGCATGAAGAGCGAACAAAGGACGAAGAAGAAGAACTGGAACATGCTGCAAAAATATCAGAGGGTGGAATGACAGGGTTCACACACTTTCTGGAAATAACTGCAGATAATAAAATGATGGACAGTGTGGATGTTATGAAAGAACGAATCAGACTGAAAGCCTGCCTCCAAAACCTGCTTGAAAGAATCGACCACATTGAAGGAAAACAGAAAGAAATTAAAAAGTTACAAGAAGCTCTGGACAAATATAAGGAAGACATGGAGAAAAATGAGAAATTCACTGTAGAAATTAATGAGGAATACATGGCAACAGAAGATATTATGAGAAAGGGATTGGTTTATGATGGAGCATTATGCTGCACAGAGTGTAAGGAGAACTGTCATTTTAGATGTACACTAACCCCAATACCCCAACAGTGTGCGGTCATACAAAAAGGTCGCTGCACTGTTTGTACCAATAAGTGTCATGTATCAAAACACGTGAAAGTAAAGTGGAGATATGTGATAAAGAATAGAACAGTTACAAAAACAAATGAAGAAATGAAACTGAAGTACGAGATGAATAAAACAAAATGTGAGAACAAATTGAGCCTTAAGGAACATGTTGAAAAGGAAATGAAGGATCTGGCAACAGAGAAGTCACAATGGCTGGAAGAGTCCTACCACCATGTTGTGAAACTGGAGCAGATCGCTCTGAAAGCTGATTCCGCATCCACTATTCACCACTTGGACAAGCTGATTGAGAAGGTGAAGAAGAACGGGGACACAAGGACGACCCAGAAACTGGAGGAGATGAGAAGCAGAGTGGATGAAGAAACCAGAGCCGGGCTACAGTAGAGGGCTGGAAAAGTAAACTAGTACATCACTCTGACCTGTCAGCTGTTGACCGTTAAACATTGAATACTTATTTTATTACTATACTCAGGTTTGATGTTCATGTATTACTATTTGTCTTAAAAAAAAAATAAGTATTTGAATCAGTGAGTACAGAAGATGTTGAGACACTGAACTCAGACACAGTGTAGAAATATCCAATCCAACTTTGACTCTTCAGTGTTTGTGAAGAGTCCAGTTCTGAAATCTGATTGATACCTTGAATTCTTCATGTGTGCTCATGCTCTGAATAACTGCTTGAAATATTTCTGGTGACTAGGCCGAGTGGAAACATTTGGATCCTGTCATGGTGGACTTGATTTGTTGAAATTCTCTATATTTTGTTCTTCCACATGAAATCATCTCATGCTTGATGCACTTTTCTGTCAATCCTCAATAAAATCTCTGCTTCATTCATTCAGTCTGTTTCACTGGATCATTAACTGATTTTTTTCAGTTTCTCTTTGTTCTTCAAGCACTTTCAATTTATTGTGAGCAGTAGCTCACGAACACACACAGAAAACACACAAAAATATGGATTGAAATATGGAGGTTTACAAATTTGTACAATAATTTGTGAGCATCTTCTGATGAGTCAGACATGTGTACCCTAATCTACACACAGTTAAAACTATTTCACAAATTTACTTTCAAAAAGCTTTCTGTTTTAAAAGCCTAAAAATAGTTGACACATTTTCCATTCACTTACAGATTGTTAAGTATGCTGAATGAAACATATGATGCGCACAGATTACACGTGTGCATGTAGGGTTTTGAGACCAGAACAAGTTTTTGTCGATTTCTTTAATTTTCAAATCAAATAAACGTTTTAACCCAACATAGTAAGCATACATATATACCATTTACCATAATGGTTGTGAATTTACTGTCAATGGTGTGTGTGTATGTGTTTGTCATGTTTAGTGCTGTGGACCCAAACGTAGGACTCACGGACAGAGAGGGTGAACTCAAAGAGGCAGCTTTTATTGCGCTGAAGCAGAAAACAAAACTCAAAACAAAATGAAACCATGAAAACTAAATCTAAACTGGAAGGCAAGGAACTAAAGGACTAGTGTTGAAATTGTATTGTGATTGTCATTTATGCTTAGGAATATTTAACCATATATGCTTAGAGGTGTATAATCGATTGTGTAGTGATAGGATGTGTGATCTTCAGTAGGCTGTAAAAGGCTTTGTGTGCATTCCAGAGCATTCTGGTATTCACCCCCACATTCCAGGAGCATGGGAGAGGTCGTATCTTGTCTTATTGTTTTATGGTATAGGAGGACACCTACTCTGTATCTGGTTAAGCATAAGTGCCTTTTGTTTAGATGGACGGCTTTGGTGAGTCTTCATGGGGTCACATCTTGAGCCCCCCCCCCCCACACACACACACACACACAGACAAGGTATTCTTTGTTCACATGTATACCTATGTAAGATGTTATATGTTAATGACCCTATGCATATTCATGTAACCACAATAAAAGGAGTGCTATGGGGAACCTGGCTGAGAGTCTGACGGAGGTCAAGTGGGTGGAACGACACTTGGCTCCAGGCAGGTCTCCCTCATGCATGAGTAACACAAAGAACTTTGCCTACTTCATGTCTTGCTTGCTGTGTAATTACATTGCCTTCAACGTTCCAGCGAATAGGTTCAAGCTACAAACCTATCAACTAGACAAAGAGGAGTCAGACATTACCAGTGACATTAAAAAACCACAAAGAAACTCACAGCACAAGGTACAGCCCAACAATGGACAGAGGAAAACAGAGGGCTTAAATACACAAGGGAGTAACAGGGAATGAGACATGAACAGGAGAGCACAGCTGAGCATAATCAGATATAACAAGACTGGGAAGTAAAACTGAAAAAAACAAACAAATATAACCCAGCTGGAGAAACGGGTTAAAATAAGCTTTGTAAGTGAATTGTTTTGTTTCAGAATCATTCTTTATATATTTGATTTTACTAGAATAGAATAGAAGAATTTAATGATCCTTTAATTGTACCACAAGAAGAAATTGTTGTCACAAGAAGTGAGAATGTGAAACAATGTGTTTTAGTTTCGCACTTCCTGCTCTGAGTAGAAGGAACTTTTATTTTGAAGAACCACCAGAAGTTGTGCATTAAAATTGGGTGTCATTACCAGAAACTCAAAAACTGTGTCCCAATTCTGGGGGGTCCCAAATCCAGCCTTTGTGGTCTACCAGGTCCTCAGGAGGCCGGTAGCCTTCAGATCAGTGGCGGAGCGAGGGGGTGGCTTACTGGGCTTAAGCCCGGGTTGTGTTTTCAGAAGCCCGGGGTCTTTTGGGGTGTAATTTTTTCATAGTTAGATGCCTGGCTGACAAGGGAGCGGCCGAAGAGTGAACTGTCAAAAGTAAGTACTGAATATTATGTCACTTATTTATGTACGATTGTTTAATAACGAAGAACATTAAAACATTACTGTTGGCCACATGTCGGCAAAGTTATGTGACATTAGTGATGTTTGTACTTTCAGCGGTAACTTGGTTTTAAAGCCTCTACTTCTAAATATATATATAGTCGACCTTAATCTTACAGAGAATGTGATGATTTTATGGATAATTAAAGTCAGTCATATATCCACAAACACAACAAGCTGAAAGTCAGTGATGCTGCTCGGTTTGCAGTCCTGAATATCACGGCACAAGCAGGATTCACTGCACTGTTAATGTTAGCTATGTTATATTGCTGCCTCTGTTCGGTGGTGTCGAGCCAAACGGACTTTAACGTGTGTTTGAACGAGCTGACGGTTCCCTCGTTAAGCTGAAAGAAAGATGCTTTAATCACAGGAGTCACACATGTGTCCACTGGACCATCTGGAACTCTTCTTGTTTAGCACTCGTAATAACACAAACACTAAATCCTCCTTCTCTTGTGCTGTTTTGTAGCAGTGTGTACACCTGAGACTGTCACCTGTCTGTCTGTCCTGCACTCTCTCTCTGTTTCTTTCTCTCTGATTGTGGAATAAAAGTATGAACATGTGTTTATAAGTTACACTTGTGTTTGAATCCTGCAGCTTATCACACATTTGATTTCCATGTGTGACGACTGCAAGTGTCCAGAGTGAGGACAGACTGAGGGACCCACTGCTGCACATCATCTGTGAGGCTTTGCACCCCTGATGATCCACCAGGACAAACTCAGCAGTGTGTGAGGAAGAGGAGGAGGAAGAGCCAGCAGCAGCTGACAGATGGAGAGAATAGACAGACTGTTCCCTGTTTGTGAAGGACTGCTAGGAAAGTTTAACATAACTAATTGTCTGTCCTGAATCAGTCTTATTAGGTAATGTTCAAATAATGTCATCATCCCAGTGTTTTCAGTGTGGGAGAAAGTACTCAGGGCTTTCAGGTTACACACTATGAAAGGCAGCAACAAGTTTAATGTTCAGAAACCTAAAGTATGTATCAGCAGCAGAATGGAGCTAAAAATAAATGTTTGTTTCAGTTCTATGAAGCTTTGAGTATTTTGGATTAGTAGCACTGCTGTGTTTGTTGCATCATATTGCTGTAATTGTTTATATGCTTTATATATTCTGAGCTAAGTTGATCTATAGTGTTACATCATATTCTATAAGGATGTTATGTGTTTGTATACTTTCTGCCCAGTTTGACCCATTTAGCAGAAGTCAGCCTGTTTAAGGCTCTGATATCTATTCTGTATGACTTAAAGCAGTTATGACATGGTCTGATTTTCTCACCTAATAAAGGAATATTTCATATATCAGTCTGATCTTCATTCTATCAGAAACAGTTTTCACAGCTCGTACATTTTCCTTTTTACACATATATGTAAGCATTGAGCCAAATTTAGTAATGCCAACATATTAAACGAACAATATTTGTCTCTTATGTATAATACACCTATATATACACAGTCAAAGATACTTGTCTTTGAGTGAAGATTTAAGGTGATAGGAAATATAAATAACTGCAACTTTAATCTTTGACCCAGAGTTCAAGCTCACTGCTGTAATATATATATATATATATATATATATATATATATATTTACATACTGGCTACGGATACCTATGGAGGACCACAAGAGCCACGCGCATCGAAATAAAAATTTCTGTGCTTTAATAATGAATTGTAGAATAAATTCTGCAATTGTAAATTCATTTTCAATTCCAATTTAATAAACTGCATTTCAAAATCCTTTTTCCAATTGCATTTCAAAATCCTTTTTCCAATTGCACTTTAATAAACTGCATTTTAAAATCCTTTTTCAGTTGCACTTTAATAAACTGCAGTTCAAAATCCTTTTCCACCTGCAATTTAATAAACTGCAGTTCAAAATCCTTTTTCCACTTGCAATTTAATAAACTGCAGTTCAAAATCCTTTTTCCACCTGCAATTTAATAAACCGCAGTTCAAAATCCTTTTTCCACCTGCAATTTAATAAACTGCAGTTCAAAATCCTTTTTCCACTTGCAATTTAATAAACTGCAGTTCAAAATCCTTTTTCCACCTGCAATTTAATAAACTGCAGTTCAAAATCCTTTTTCCACCTGCAATTTAATAAACTGCAGTTCAAAATCCTTTTTCAGTTGCACTTTAATAAACTGCAGTTCAAAATCCATTTCCCTTTCCTGTTCGCTCCGGGATTAGCTGCTGGATTAGCTCCTGGATTAGCTGCTGGATTAGCTCTTCGATTAACAATTTGCTGGAGGCTATTCAAATTAGCCACACCGTAGGATGTAAGGAGCTCTCTGATTGGTTGGTCGGACACAGGCTGTCTGCCAGCCTGGATTTTTCTAGCTCATAGCTTCTCCCTGCTAAGAAGCGTGTGTGCTTGTACAAAACCCGTTCAGCCTCGGGATTTACACTCGGCTCGACACGGATATGTGAAGAATGAAGGGACCCTGCAGCGAAACGGAGAGCCAACCTCTGACTGAGTGCCTGTCTACACATTCTGACCACCTGTTGAAGATAAGGTGCTAACATGGCTAACGCTAGCGTCACCGCACGTAGCCCCGTTATTTTAAGATCATCTTAGCTAATGAAAGTTTTACGTCGCAGCTGTACGAGCTCGCTACGTGTTTTGTGAGCTGCTGTGCTCTTCACAAATAAAGCTGGAAGCAGCTCTGACTGTTAGAACCAGCACTGAGCCCTGTTACATTTATACGGTGTTAGAGCAATGGCTGCAACCTACAGCCTTTAAACTAGCGATTACAATGCTGACAGTAAACTCATCAGTCCAGATGTTACCACATTACTCGATGGTACTTAGAGTTAAAACAACTGAGACAGGCTGATTAAAATAACAGCTGTCAGTTCTCTCATTCAACATATAAAGACTGGAGATCACACTACTGATTTCAGTTCATTTAATATGTGAGTGCACAGATTCATTCTCAACTGGACATAAATGATGATCAAAGGTTGTATATATGATGAAGTCATCAAATCCCAGCCTCTAACACAGTGCGCTGAATCTTAGCTTTGAATGTCCAGTATATTCTAATCAGTGCAATGTAAGCATTCACTGAACCTACAGTATCTACACCTGTGTGGCAAATGTGTGGTAAAGATACAGATAATGAAATGTAATTATTAATACAATATACATCATGAAAAATGAAAGCTGAAATTGATTCAGTTCAGTACTTTTCTCTGTATGCTCTGTGATTATAAAGGCCTTAAATTCTGTGATATATACTGTAAATGATTTTCACAGAGGTCTTAAAGTACTTAAATCACTGCTGATAGTCTGGTTGTTTATATTTTCACGTTTTTGTGTCTGTAGGGCTGTTTGATGACGATTTGGACTCCTCTGGGAGATGAGGACACACCCACATCTGTTCCATACTGCAGCCATGGATGGTGTTACAGCTCTGAGTCAGCTTTGGGCCATCAGACGCACACACTGGAAAACCAGCACCTGGACTTCATGCAGGAGAGACGGCCTCAGTGATGTAGGTTCATAAGCGAGTTCAAACATTTCTGGCCTCTTATCACTTAGATTTTGAATGCATTTAAAGCAGGAACTGCACACTAGGGGTGGGTCGCCTTTCTCACCCGACGGGCGCTGCATCTTTAAGCGTCTGCTTGCGCGTTCCAGCGGACGGCAATCACTTTCTGGCACAACAACTGCACGGACACGGTCGGTGCTGAAAGCCGACAGCTCGCTGATTCTGATGTTTCGCGGTCCGCGCTTTGTGTTCACGCCCTTTTGCGCTGATTCTAAAGCTGTTAGTTTTATCTCTCTCCAAACAATATTGACTGAACCAACAGCAAAAGAAGATCCAAACTACGCTTCACGTAAACATCATCATAAATTCCCTCTGACTTTTACTGTTTTGCTTCACCCACGATAAAATCACACTTCATGCACAGCTCTCTCTCTCTCTGTACTGTTTTCTGCATTATTCGCTTGCTTGTTACGCCATAACTCTACTGTTGTTTACAACGCTGTCGGCCGCTGTTTTTTTTTTTTTTTTTTTTTACATTCTTCCGAAAAGAAAACCTAATTTCTGCCGTTCAATACTGAACAAATTTAAACTTTTAAAATTATGCAAAATGCAAAAGCGGTTAGCCGTGTCTCTAATAAAACCGCTGTAACGTCAGAGGTAACGTTCATATGTTGATTAATGGTTCTCTTTCGTTTTTGATGTACTGCAGAATATTTTTATAAAATCCCAGGCCAGGAAAACCACCTTCATGTTTTTGTTTTATCTTCAGCTACTTTGACACAAAGGCATCTGCTGTGACGCTCACACCTTTGATAAAGTCTTGCGTGTGTCAGCTTCCTTTTTATAGATACAAAAATATGTCAATGAAATCTGAATTATAATATTTCTGACTGTCAAAATTTCCCAGATTCAAATCAAATTGAATCGAATCGTGGATCGAATCGATTCGGGACCTTGTGAATCGGAAATGAATCGATTCTAGAAATCAGTGACGATACCCAGCCCTACTGCACACCTAGCTGTCAAAAGTTTGGCCCTTGGTCCTTGTTAAAAATTCCACAAGCACCACACCACATTTGTCATATACAGTTCCATTTTGTACAGGACATTTTTGAATTTATATCTATACAGATATTATATATCCTAGTTATCCACTTGTCAGTATTTTTTGAGTAAATGGATGTCACTGATAAATCAGTGGTGATTCACCTGCAAATGTTTTTAACAAACTTTGTTTTTTGTAGAATTCATCAGCAGCTGTGGAGAGATGCATTTGAATATCTTCTGGTTCCACTTTTCCTTACCTGGAAGCTGAGTATTGCTGATTTCTGACAAGGACACAAACCTCAGTGCTTATCATGGGTGTTACATCCTCTGTGCTGCAATTCCAGAGAAAACGAGAGAGCAACGACCACTCATTAAGACCAGCCAGAAATCTGTCCCTTTCTGGCAGCTGTGGAAACTTCCAATAAGAAAGTTTGCATTCTTAGAACAATGCTGGATCATGTGTGATGTGTCATTATATGAGGATATTACATTTTGCCTTAATTCTGCTCAATTAAGTGTTTTGATCGTTGATCCAGTATGGCAGCTTTGTGTTGTCCTGCAAGTTAAAACCCATTGTCCTCATGAGCACAGCATCTAACAACTCTCCTTAAAAAAAAGTCGATTGACTTTAACTGGACACAATGGTTTCCAGTGGAGATACATTCCTCACTCATCCGTGACACTGGAGAAGTCACCTGAGTGAGTGATAAAACAATTTTCCATGGAAAATCCAGAGGAACTAAACTTTGTTGTTGTTTCTTTGGGCTCAATTTTGCCTGAGGCTGAAATTGAGCCCAAAATGTTTTCTTCTTTCAGAAGAATGTTTTCTTCTGAAAGAAGAAAACATTTTGCCAATAATCAGATAAAAAGATTGTTGAACCAGGTGGTATTCTCTGGAGTTTAAGACCAAAACTGAACTCAGTGAATTGACATTAGACTGGAATTCATAAGATGAATAGAAATACTGCTGAAGCTGAATGATATGTGTGTGTGTGTGTGTGTGTGTGTGTGTGTGTCTTTTTGTTTTCTCCAATTCACCAGGTCTGTAAAGTTCAGTATGACTGTGGTACATGATACAAAAGAATAAATACAGAAGAATAACAACTTTATGTGAATAACTTTACTCTTCTTAAAAATAACTCATAAAACAAGTAAAAGTACAAATGTGTACAAGTTAGAGACGTCCTCAGTAAGTTTACACTCTTTTGGAGTGATTTTAATTGTGTGTTAAAGAAGAGGATGCAGAGTCCATCACTGAGGCCGTCTCTCCTGCATGAAGTCCAGGTGCTGGTTTTCCAGTGTGTGCGTCTGATGGCCCAAAGCTGACTCAGAGCTGTAACACCATCCATGGCTGCAGTATGGAACAGATGTGGGTGTGTCCTCATCTCCCAGAGGAGTCCAAATCGTCATCAAACAGCCCTACAGACACAAAAACGTGAAAATATAAACAACCAGACTATCAGCAGTGATTTAAGTACTTTAAGACCTCTGTGAAAATCATTTACAGTATATATCACAGAATTTAAGGCCTTTATAATCACAGAGCATACAGAGAAAAGTACTGAACTGAATCAATTTCAGCTTTCATTTTTCATGATGTATATTGTATTAATAATTACATTTCATTATCTGTATCTTTACCACACATTTGCCACACAGGTGTAGATACTGTAGGTTCAGTGAATGCTTACATTGCACTGATTAGAATATACTGGACATTCAAAGCTAAGATTCAGCGCACTGTGTTAGAGGCTGGGATTTGATGACTTCATCATATATACAACCTTTGATCATCATTTATGTCCAGTTGAGAATGAATCTGTGCACTCACATATTAAATGAACTGAAATCAGTAGTGTGATCTCCAGTCTTTATATGTTGAATGAGAGAACTGACAGCTGTTATTTTAATCAGCCTGTCTCAGTTGTTTTAACTCTAAGTACCATCGAGTAATGTGGTAACATCTGGACTGATGAGTTTACTGTCAGCATTGTAATCGCTAGTTTAAAGGCTGTAGGTTGCAGCCATTGCTCTAACACCGTATAAATGTAACAGGGCTCAGTGCTGGTTCTAACAGTCAGAGCTGCTTCCAGCTTTATTTGTGAAGAGCACAGCAGCTCACAAAACACGTAGCGAGCTCGTACAGCTGCGACGTAAAAACTTCATTAGCTAAGATGATCTTAAAATAACGGGCTACGTGCGGTGACGCTAGCGTTAGCCATGTTAGCACCTTACCTTCAACAGGTGGTCAGAATGTGTAGACAGGCACTCAGTCAGAGGTTGGCTCTCCGTTTCGCTGCAGGGTCCCTTCATTCTTCACATATCCGTGTCGAGCCGAGTGTAAATCCCGAGGCTGAACGGCCTTTTGTACAAGCACACACGCTTCTTAGCAGGGAGAAGCTATGAGCTAGAAAAATCCAGGCTGGCAGACAGCCTGTGTCCGACAAACCAATCAGAGAGCTCCTTACATCCCACGGTGTGGCTAATTTGAATAGCCTCCAGCAAGTTGTTAATCGAAGAGCTAATCCAGCAGCTAATCCAGGAGCTAATCCAGCAGCTAATCCCGGAGCGAACAGGAAAGGGAAAAGGATTTTGAATTGCAGTTTATTAAATTGCAAGTGGAAAAAGGATTTTGAACTGCAGTTTATTAAATTGCAGGTGGAAAAAGATTTTGAACTGCAGTTTATTAAATTGCAAGTGGAAAAAGGATTTTGAACTGCAGTTTATTAAATTGCAGGTGGAAAAAGGATTTTGAACTGCAGTTTATTAAATTGCAAGTGGAAAAAGGATTTTGAACTGCAGTTTATTAAATTGCAGGTGGAAAAAGGATTTTGAACTGCAGTTTATTAAATTGCAAGTGGAAAAGGATTTTGAACTGCAGTTTATTAAATTGCAAGTGGAAAAAGGATTTTGAACTGCAGTTTATTAAATTGCAGGTGGAAAAAGGATTTTGAACTGCAGTTTATTAAAGTGCAACTGAAAAAAGGATTTTAAAATGCAGTTTATTAAAGTGCAATTGGAAAAAGGATTTTGAAATGCAATTGGAAAAAGGATTTTGAAATGCAGTTTATTAAATTGGAATTCAAAAATGAATTTACAATTGCAGAATTTATTCTACAATTCATTATTAAAGCACAGAAATTTTTATTTCGATGCGCGTGGCTCTTGTGGTCCTCCATAGATACCGACTACGGAACGGAGCAGTTGTCAGCAACCTCCTGTACATGGATGACATCAAGCTGTATGCCAAGAGTGAACGAGACATCGATTCACTGATCCACACTACCAGGCTATACAGCAATGACATCGGGATGTCATTCGGGCTGGAGAAGTGTAGTCGGATGATAACAAAGAGAGGGAAAGTAGTCAGAACTGAGGGGATTGAACTACCAGAAGGCAACATTGCAGACATAGAGGACAGTTACAAGTACCTGGGGATCCCGCAGGTGAATGGGAACCATGAAGAGGCCGCTAGAAAAGCTGCAACCACCAAGTACCTGCAGAGGGTCAGGCAAGTCCTGAGGAGTCAGCTGAACAGTAAGAACAAGATCCGGGCCATCAACACCTACGCCCTGCCCGTGATCAGGTACCCTGCTGGGGTAATAGGCTGGCCAAAGGAGGAGATAGAAGCCACTGACATAAAGACAAGAAAGCTCCTGACCATGCATGGAGGGTTTCACCCCAAGTCCAGCTAAGCGGAATGAAGGGGGCCGGGGACTGGTGAGTGTCAGCACCACAGTCCAGGATGAGACAACGAACATCCAAGAATACATTGGGAAGATGGCCCCAACTGACAGCGTGCTCAGTGAATACCTCTGTCACGAGGGAGCAGGGAGGACTCGGCGCAGACTGAAATCACAGAAAACAGGTTTTATTTACACACTCCTGGTGCACTATACACTGGTGAAGGAGAAGGGGCCAGGGTTCCCAGGGGTACAGGGAAGAATCGGGAAAAGTGTCCTCTCTTACTCCACCCCACTCGGGCAGGGCGGTGCTTGGAAAGGTCCTTTCCTCACGCACGCCACTCTCACTACGGCACTCACGAACAGGCTTAGGTGTCCAGATCTCCAAACCAAGCACGAGAAATGAGCGTTACTCAATAGTCCAGTGGCGAGATGCTCTCAGTCACAGCCTTAAGTAGCGAGAGCAAACAAGGTGAGGAGCCACAGGTGATTGCCTACAGGTGGTGAAGGCCAGGAGCCCACTATGAGCTCCACCCAGGCAGCGAGTAGAGAGAGAGGGAGAGAAGAGAGGAGAGAGGCAAAAACAACACATGTAGCCACACAGGGCCAGCCGAGCAGGCACGGGGACCATGACAACCTCAGGCAGCAGAAACCCAAGAAAGAGGAGGGAGACGAGGAACCATCATGGAAGGACAGGCCCCTGCACGGTATGTACCACCGGCAGATAGAGGAGGTGGCTGATATCCAGAAATCCTACCAGTGGCTGGACAAAGCTGGACTGAAAGACAGCACAGAGGCACTAATCATGGCAGCACGGGAACAAGCTCTGAGTACAAGATCCATAGAGGCTGGTGTGGTGGATTTTTGTGTGATATGTATAACTATGTAACTATATACACTATATATCTATGTGCACTGAACATATATATTTTAACTTTCATGTAGAGTCTTAAGCACAAGACATTTTTGCTTCACCGAGGTTTATTAAGTTGGTACAGTAACAGGGCAGTTAATGTAAGGGGAGAGTTCTCTTGAATAATCTACTTAATAATTAATTAATTTAACATCTTTAATGCAGCACAACCAAAACAGTAACATTGTAACAGAGATCCTGAACACATAACGATAAAATATCATACAAAGTACACACACACACACACACACACACACACACACACACACACACACTTTGGACCCACACTGAAGTGTTTTTAAGCATGTAACCTATGTATTATATGTTATAAGATTGTGCCACTTGCTGTATAAGATTTAATAATTAGGATTAATGTGTGACCTTTGACCGTGTCATGACCTATTGTGATAAGCCAGAGCAAGGGGTACTCAGAGTCCTGACTGGCCTTTGGCCAAGACCTTGGCCGCTACCTGACCCCAGCAGCTGTGCTGGGCGTGTGGGAAAGTTACCCAGCAGCAGGGGGCGGGGATACTGGTCCCTATATATTAGGGGACCAGAGGACGCCCCCAGGGCTCTTTTTCCTCCTGCTGCTGCTACCTGTCAGTCTCTGTGTTGCTCTGCTGTCTGTGCTTAAGGCTGTACACCCCGGGGTTTTGCTTTGCTTGCTTTCTGCTTTGTAATTTTCTTGCTAAATGTCTGTATGTATTTTTCCTGCTGTTCATATGATTTAGTGTATTAAACTCTGTTCCAAGAATTCTACTCTTTTACAGAGCATCTTTTTGAGTGTCTTGGTTTTAATTGGATTTGGATATCCACATCGTTGGTGGGAGAAGGTTATCAGAATGGCTTCAAAATTTGCGACCACACTGGGGTCTATCACACCAGGCAAGACCCCAGGTGCAGGCTGTGTAAAGATGCCCCAGAGACAATCCAGCACATAACAGCAGGGTGCAAGATGCCAGCAGGCAAGGCATACATGGAACGGCATAACCAAGTGGCCGGCATAGTGTACAGGAACATCTGTGCCGAGTATAACCTGGAAGTCTCGAGGTCAAAATGGGAGATGCCCCCAAGGGTGATGGAGAATGACCGAGCTAAGATCCTGTGGGACTTCCAGATACAGACGGACAAAATGGTGGTGGCTAACCAACCGGACATAGTGGTGGTAGACAAACAGAAGAAGACGGCTGTAGTGATCGATGTAGCGGTTTTGAATGACAGCAATATCAGGAAGAAGGAACACGAGAAGCTGGAGAAATACCAAGGGCTCAGAGAAGGAGAGGATGTGGAGGGTGAAGGTAACGGTGGTCCCCGTGGTAATCGGAGCACTAGGTGCGGTGACTCCCAAGCTAGGCGAGTGGCTCCAGCAGATCCCGGGAACAACATCGGAGATCTCTGTCCAGAAGAGCGCAGTCCTGGGAACAGCTAAGATACTGCGCATGACCCTCAAGCTCCCAGGCCTCTGGTAGAGGACCCGAGCTTGAAGGATAAACCGCCCGCAGGGGTGTGCTGGGTGTTTATATATATATATATATATTACCATAATAATCTGACAATACATATAATATTGGCCATATTATATTTACATTACCACAGTGAGATGATTTTAGCCTCATGAACAACGTTAGCTAACTGTTATTTACTAACTAATCTTGAAATGACTGTTCAGTACAGAAATGAAGCCCAACTATCATGTTTTACAGTCCTGTGGTCTCAGCCTCAGATACTCAACTAATCAAAGTGATGTCATGACAAAAATGAATGACCAACAAAACATTTTTCTCCTTCATTTCTGTCAAACAATGCTGTGTGACATGTTTCTCGCGGTTAGTATCATGGTTGCTAGGCAACCTGAACAGCGCGACGAAAGCTAGACCGTCTCATTTCACAAGCCTCTCACTTCCGCACTTCTCGTACTTATAGTACGCACCGTCCGTAGTACGCGTAGTGTGCGTGCTTCAAGCGTGCAGACCCTGAATTGGGACACAGCCACTGAGTACAGACCGGCTGATAAAGGGAGAGGCAGGAAGAGGCGGAGCAGAGACGAGAAGTTTAACGTCATTTTGCAGAAGTGAAAGTGTGAGAGAGCAGCAGCAGAGCTGCAGTCGAGCCCTGTTTGTCTCTAAAAGAAGATTCACTGGAGTCCATCAGGTTTCTCTCAGCAACAGTGGTGAGTGGAGCTGATCACACTTCCTGTTTCTACATAAATCTTCACTCTGTTCACTTCATGCTGACTCCTCACAGTCACACTGGATCCATAGAAATCTGCTCATGTAACCACAGATCCACTGTAGGAACATCGAGCTGCTGCTTCAGTCTCACTGTGGCTCTGCTCAGGACTGTGGACTCAGTCTGTGCTCTGGACTTCAGACTGACTCCACACTTCCTGGTTATTCATCACTTCCTGTTCTGATGACTGTTTTTTCATCAGTTCCTGTTCCTATTAGATTGATTCTGGATCTGATTGATCATAAGGATTACAGACGTGAAAACACCTACATATATATATATATATATATATATAGCAACAGTGTGCTATGCTGGCGTTTGGCCTGACAGAAATGATTAGAAGAAGAAGAAGTGACACCATGCTACTATCTAGCTAACACTAGCTAACACTAGCTAACACACGCAAGCATGGACGAGGGTGGACTTTTGGGTGGAAAGTTTCTCTTTAAGAAGTTGCCTGATGGCTTGTTGGACAAAACGAGAGTAAGATGCACAATTTGCAAAGCTGAATTCAAGTACCACAGAAGCAGTTCATCACTGGCGTATCACCTGAGAGCAAAACACCCAACTGAATCCACCTCTACGGGACCTCGCCAGTCTACGCTTCAGGAGTATGGTGCTCGTAGACGAATAACAAAAAATGTGAGAGAAAAATTAACCAATTCTTTGGTTGTTTGGATAGCTAAAAACTGCTGACCAGTTAGCATGGTAGAAGATGATGGACTGAGAGAAGTCATTCGCGCTGCATCAGGAGATGAGTGTTACAATCTGCCCTCGAGAGGAACCATTGTGTCAAGACTGCACAATTTGGGGACCAGAGGGCTCAGCAGTGCAGCAAGCTTGTGCAAGTAAGGAACGTCGCTCTCACCGGAGACCACTGGACTTCGGTGAACAACGATAATTACTTGGGGGTCATGGCGCATTTTATTGATAACGACTGGACTATGCAATCGTTTGCACTAACAGTGAGT